>NC_137342.1:11274896-11874896 GCF_965287045.1 Carcharhinus amblyrhynchos | reverse complement strand
GTTTCCTCTGGATGCTCCAGCTTCCTCCACATTCTGAAAGATGCACTGGTTTAGGTGCATTGACCCGAACAGATGCCAGAATGTGGCAGCTAAGGGAATTTCACAGTAACTTCATTGTAGTGTTAATGTAAGCCTTACTTGTAACTAATAAATAAAACTTAAACTTTAAATCGAAGGGCTGAATGGCCTACTCCTGCTCCTAACCCTTTTATTCTTGTGTTTTTGTGTTCACTTTGGGTTTGACAAATTTATTTAATTTTGAATATTTTAAAATAAATTTTAAGTGCACATACCATTTTATACCCATCTTTTTTTCACACAATCTTCTGAAGTCCAATTGATCCCAGTAAAAGTTGTTATTTTATATTTCTTCCATTCAATCATTGCTGCTTGTGATTTTATCTTATCCATTCCTAGGGTGCCCTAATTCCCATCCAAACTTTTGTTTTATTATTTATGTGCCTTTAGAATAATTTACTGTTTTATGTTCTTTAATAATTTAGTTTTATATTTGTTTTTTTTCAACTTCTCGCCTCGCTTCCTCAGTTTCTTCCTCCTCATGCATATCCTTGTAACTTAGAACATGTCTAGTTCCATTCCCTCGGGTGTTTTTACACCCACAGTATTGCATTAATGTTTAATTATTTTTTTTAAAGTGGAAAATATTTTTCCTAAATTCTGCTGAACATCTTTTCAAAAGCTTCCCATTCATGTTCTACATCATTGTTACCAAAATCACAATCCATTTTATTGTTTCAAGTTTCAGTCTCAGACCCTCAGAATAATCTTCACAAATCTATTACCCTGGTCTTCATCATGCCATTGTCATAGAATCCCTACAACACAGGAGAAGGCCATTCAACCCATCAAAACTGTACCGACCACAATCCCATCTAGATCCTATTCCCGCAACCCCATTCATTAACCCTGCTAATCCCCCTGATACTAGGCTCAATTTAGCATGGCCAATCAACCTAACCCGCACATCTTTGGACTGTGGGAGGAAACTGGATCATCCAGAGGAAACCTAGGCAGATACGGAGAGATAGTGCAAACTCCGCACAGACAGTGACCCGAGACCGGAATTGAATCGGGGCCTCTGGCACTGTTAGGCAGCAGTGCTAACCATTTGGCCTCCCATGTCGCCCATGTCCTTTTCAACTATTATTTTGAAGTGTATTGTATTATGGTCATTATTGCCTAAATATAGCCCACTTTTGTTTCTCTCATCTGCTCTCATTCATTCTCTTGCATACTGGGTTAGAGCGTAGTCCTCTACAGATTGCTGGAACTCCGTTCACTCATCCCTTTCCTACTAGTCAATCAACATTGTTATAATTGAAAAAGCCCTGTGATTATTATTCGATGATTTTTAATAACGTCCCTGATTTGTTTTGCAATTTTTGTCCTTTGCCTTCCTGTCGGCCACCTCAATTACCACTACTCACATGGATTCCATTTCTGTCTTATTGATGGCAATAACACTTTTTGACTGACATTACATTATCTTTAATAAGTGAGGCTACTATGGTTCCACGTTCCCCCCCTCTGCATTTATTAAATATTTTATATCCTGCATTGTTTAACTCCCAGTCCTTATTTTCCCTCTTGTAACCGCGTCTTGGTAAACCCTACCATATCTAGTTTTTCAGGATACATTATTTCCTACACTTCCCCTTTTTATTTTGGATACCGTGCGCATTATTTGACAAGCAGCTCATTCATTTTTAATAACAGTTCCTCTCACTTTATTTTTACGCTCCAGTTCTATAACTCTATTTATGCCCTGGCCACTTATTTCCTCCTTCAGGTCCTTTGCTTGCCTCTCCTGCATAAATGCATGTCCTTTCTTTGCTTTATTGGGTGGATGGCACATAGCAAACATCTCAAGTACTGAGCAGATAACCAAAGCAACGGCTCACACTTCATGATCACACATCCTACTGTGTTGTGTAGCATTTAACTTCACAAACCAATGACTCTTGTTAACGTTAGAATGAGCAAACAAAGTTTATAATGAAAAAAGAAACTCAAAACCAGATGGCACAGTGGTTGGTACTGCGGGCTCACAGTGTCAGAGACCCTGGTTTGCTTCAGCCTTGGGTGATTGTGTAGATTTTGTACATTCTCCCCATGTCTGTGTGGTTTCCTCCCACAGTCCAAAGATGTGCAGGTTAAGTGGATTAGCCATGGTAAATGCCCAGGGTTATGGGGATAGGGCAGGGAGGTGGGTCTCTACAACATCCTCTGTCTTCAAGCCAATTTTGTATGCAATTGGCTACCTCAACCTGGATCCCATGAGATTTAACCTCGTGCAACAATTGAGCATGCAGCACTTTGTCAAAGGCCTTGCTAAAGTCCATATAGATAAAATCAACTGCCCTCATCAACCTTCTTGGTTACCTCTTCAAAAAGCTCAATCAATTTTATAAGACACAATTTTCCACTCACATAGCCATGCCAACTGCCATGCCATTAGTCCTTGCCTCTCTAAGTGCCTGCAGATCCTATCTCTCAGAATTCCTTCTAACAACTTACCCATTACAGATGCGGAGCTCACCAGCCTGTAGCTTCCAGGCTTTTCCCTGCTGCTCTTCTTAAACAAAGGCACAACATTTGCCACCCTCCAATCTTCAGGTATCTCACCTGTGGCTGTTGATGATTTAAATAACTCTGCTAGGGGACCCGCAATTTCCTCCCTAGCCTCCCACAACGTCCTCGAACACATTTCATCAGGTCCCAGGAATTTTCCTAACTCAATGCGCTTTAAGATTCCCAGCATCTTCATATCAAGTCTGATATTTTCAAGGCAGGCAGCAGCTTTCATCTAACCACAACTCTGGGGTAAATTCAAACCCCCATGTCAAGTGGAATTTTATGTTAGAACATAGAACATAGAACATTACAGCGCAGAACAGGCCCTTCGGCCCACGATGTTGCGCCGACCAGTTAAAAAAAAACAATGACCCACTAATCTAAACCAATCCCTTTTCGTCCATAAACCTATCCACGGATCTCTTAAACGCCCCCAAACTAGGCGCATTTACAACCGCAGCAGGCAGGGCATTCCAGTCCCTCACCACCCTCTGGGTAAAGAACCTACCCCTGACATCCGTCCTATAACTACCCCCCCTTAATTTAAAGCCATGCCCCCTCGTGCTAGCTTTCTCCATCCGAGGAAAAAGGCTATCACTATCCACCCTATCTAAACCTCTAATCATCTTATATGTTTCAATAAGATCCCCTCTTAGCCGCCTTCTTTCTAGTGAAAACAACCCCAAATCCCTCAGTCTCTCCTCATAGGACTTCCCCTCCACACCAGGCAACATCCTGGTAAACCTCCTCTGCACCCTCTCCAAAGCCTCCACATCCTTCCTGTAATGTGGGGACCAGAACTGCACACAGTACTCCAAGTGCGGCCGCACCAGAGTTGTGTACAGTTGCAACATGACGCTGTGACTCCTAACTTCAATCCCCCTACCAGTGTTGGTGACAGTGGTCTTAAGTTGCCAGCTTGAGAACTGGTATGAGCTCACATTGCCTCCATTGGGAAGCCCTGCCAAAATTATTTTCCCTCATCTGGCCAATACAAGCCTCCCCTTTGATCAAGGACATTGAGGGTGGGGGTCCTGCCCCCACAATCTGCTAACCAATCAGAGGCGGGAGGCTCCCTACTGTCTGTCAGTGCCACCGTGAACAGTGATTGGTGACAGGAACGCACCCAATAAAGCCTAGGACCGATGAGGGACCCAGGCCACACGTGAGTGAGGGCAGACTGGGGATCATGGAGAGGGGGTTGCTGGAGGAGGAGGTCCGAAGAAAGGACAGAGTGATAGCTCTCCACTGACATCCCCCTCCCCAAAAACCGGATCCCTCATTCAGGCACTGAATTTGAACGTGGTAATTGCCAGACTCATTACTGGTCGAATACACGTGATGGCAGGTTAAGGCTCACAAGTGGCCATTAATTACTCACTTACGGGCCTCAATGTGTGTCCAGGAGGGAGGGCACTTCTCAAGCCCTCCTGCCTTGGGATTAATCAGGCAAAGACAGGAAATCACCATGATCCCCAACTGCCACTCTCTCGCTCAATTCAATACCCTCTGTAAGATTAAATACCCCCCAGTTCCAAATTCACTGCCAAAGGGGCGTAACATTACACGGGGGTACATTATAATTTCAGAAATCTAAAACTCAAACCCAACATTCCCGAGAAGCACCCAAGCTAGTTTGAATGGGGGCAGACTTGGGGTGGGCTAACTAACCTGCCCTTAAGAGGCAAGTCCATTATTTACATACGTTCAAGACCGGCACATCCCAAATTTTAACAGCCTTTCAGTTGTGATAAATGCCGGCCAGGATTCCCAAATGTCGGGAAGTCCAACAACCAATGGGTGGCACAAGAAGTCAGATCTTGCAGATACGTGCCTTTCCAGCACTGCTTGTGGGCTAGGTAGAGCGAAAGTACATTCCCACAATGACCATTCCTCCATCCACACCATCTCGCACTGCCTCCGTACCCCCCAATATCAGGCTAACTTTCCCATAAACTGTGCCCCCGTATCCCCCATGACCATGATTCATCTCCCCTGACCTATACTTCAGTCTCCACACCACCCAAACCTAGAGTCACTGAGTGGTTATGCTGCAGGAGGAAGCCATTCAGCCCTTTGTGTCTGTCCTGGCTCTTCAAACAAGCATCATTACTTAGTGCCATTCCTCTGCCTTTTTCCTCACACTCACTCTTCAAATAATAATCTGATGCCCTCTTGGATACCTCGATTGAATCTGCCTCCAGTACAATTCCAGGCAGCGTATTCCAGACCTGGATCACTCACTGTCTGAAAAGGCTAATTTCTCACATCACTTTTGTTATTCCTGTAAATCACTATAAATATTTTACGAGTGGGAACAGTTTCTCCCTATCTACTCTGTCCAGCCCCTTCACTGTTCTGAACATCTCTATCAAACCTCCTCTTAGTCTTCTTCTCTCCGAGGAGAATAATCCCAACCTCGCCAATATCCTCATAACTAAAATCCCTCATGTTTGGAACAATTTTTGAAAACTTCATGCGTACTCCAAGGTGTTCACATCCTTCTTATAGCCCAGAACTGTGCAAGGGGTCTACAATTGATGTATTGTATAAGTTCAGCATAACAGCCACGCTCTTAAATTAAACTGAAGTTTATTTATTATTGTCACTAGTAGGTTTACATTCACACTGCAATGAAGTCGCTGTGAAAATCCCCCACTCGCCTCATTCTGGTGCCTTTCAGGAACACTGAGGGAGAATTTAATATGGCCAATGCACCTAACCTGCACATCTTTGGACTGTGGGAGGAAACTCACACAGAACACAGGGAGAACGTGAAACTCCACACAGTGACCCAAGCCAGGAATCAAATCTACATCTCTGGTGCTGTGAGGCAGCAGTGCTAACCATTGTGCCACCATGCACTCTATGTCCGTATTAATAAAGCCCTGAGTACTTTATGCTTTGTTAGCTGCTCTATCCACCTCTCCTGCCACCTTCAATGATCTATGCACATATACACCCAGGTCTCTCTGCTCCTATACCCCTTGTAGAATTTTATCCCTTATTTTGTATTGTCTCTCCATGTTTTTTCCATGGTAACTGGTCTCACAACACCAGGTTAAAGTCTTATAGGTTTATTTGGTAACACAAGCTTTTGGAGCATTGCCCCTTCATCAGGTGAGTCCTCTGATGAAGGAACAGCACTCTGAAAGCTCATGCTACCAAATAAACCTGATGGACTTTAACCTGGTGTTGTGAGACTACTTACTGTGCCTACCTCAGTCCAATGCTAGCAACTCCACATCATGTTTTTCCTACTATCTCACACCTCTCCACATTGAACTTCATCTGCCACCTATCTGCCCACTCCACCAATTAGTCTATGTCTTTTGGAAGACCCAAGATCACTCTCTCATTTCCTCCTCTCTGCTCTTGTTCTGAGGCACCAACCTCACCAATCAATAAGACTGGCTGCAACTTGGAAAGCGAGAAGAAAATTTCAAATGTGCGCCTGCCATTAAGTTCAGCGAGGTGTTCGGTAACCAGTGATATCAGGTTTCCTGGTTGTCGCCACCCACAAATATCAGGGACATTCATGTGAAACATGTCAGCATATGCAGTCATTTGTATTAGCTTAACCAAGCGACTATCTGTTGGCATGGAGAGAGCATTAATATTAATGTAGGTGTCACTCACCCAGCGTGGGGTCATATTCCCAGATGAACCTCTTGGTCAGAAACCGGACCACAATGGCTGTGAAGCGAAGGAAATAAATTAGTACCTATTAAACGCCAATCGTGTTACAAATTGGAAATCAACCAAACTCCACACAATCACAAAATAAATATGGATGAAAAGGACCCACGTGACCTCCAGTGCCCACAACACAGCATCCAATTGCTCTCTAAATCATTACAGGGCTTGTGCTCCACCATCCTATGTGAAAGGTCATTTCACGTATCGATTATTCCTTTTGTGGAGACTTCTTTAATATTTAGGGTAAGTGCTTCTCACATGCACCACTAAGCAAGCCACTTCCTTTGAAAACAGCTTGAGTGGCAGATCCAACTCTTAACCTGTTAAATCTGTCACGGTCCCGCAACAGGCAGAGAAATGGAACTGGGGCAGAGAGGCACAATTTCGACATCTCCAACCAGTCAAAATGAAATTACTTGCCTCAGTGAAGTGGCAAAAAAAAAACCCAGCAGTATGCTGGATCTTATTTAGATTTGTAAGTTCTCACTGACAGAATGCCAATACGTACAACCTCAATCATGGATTACTGAGAATTAAATTCATCCTCTAAACTAACAATGGAAAAGTGTTCGCTTATCTCTTTGTTAATGACTAACTGCAATCGATTGAAGAGCTATATGCAGATTTAAAACATGCAACTCCTGTACTTCCTTACAGAGGGGTAAGTTTTTCACTCAGAGGGTGGTGAGTGAGTGGAATCGGCTGCCGGCAGTGGTGGTAGAGGCGAACTCACTGGGGTCTTTTAAAAGACTTCAGGATGAGTACATGGGATTTAATGGCATTGGGAGTTATAGATAGTTCTATGGCCTGGTAGGTATGGATATGATCGGCGCAACTTGTGGGCCGAAGGGCCTGTTTGTGCTGTACTGTTCTATGTACCATTTCAACAGTAGTTCATTCTTGACTGAGAAATACAGGCACTTTCCATCCCCCATGCGCTGTTCCTGTAGTGGGAGTATTTGTGGCACAATATAGCTATGTTCAAGTGGAATCACAAAATCCTTACAGTGCAGAAAAAGGCCAATCAGCCCATCATGGCTGCATTGACAACAATCCCACCTAGCCCTATCCACATAATCCCACACATTTACCCTGCTAATCCTCCTGACACTAACGGTCAATTTAGCATCCACCCAGCCTGTATATCTTCGGACTGTGTGAGGGAAGCGGAATACCTGGAGGAAACCCACGCAGACACGGGCAGAATGTACAAACTCCAACACCGGAAATGAAGCCGGGTCCCTAGCACATTGAGGCAGCAGGGCCAACCACTGTGCCACCATTAATACATCGTTTATTAGCCTATACATTAGAATGAATTCAGAAGTTTCCGTGCTAAATTACATTCTGAGAAAATCCTGGCTTGAAAGTTTTTGAAAGTAATGAAGGATGCCAGCATTATGCATACAGTTAAAGGGGAAAATTTTATTAAAAGAAAATAATTAATGCACAGTAGCACATTCACTAACAGGGAAAATCTAGTTGGCCCATAAAATGCAACAATAGTACGTTATTGCCTTAGCAGTAACAAATAGTAACCCGTGTGGCAAAATTAGACAGTGGGGGTGAGATCTTAAAATGCAGCGAGCTATGCAAAACATCAATTGACTTGACTTGATTCAATTTGATTTGTTGTAACATGCATTGGGATACAATGAAAAGTATTGTCTCTTGTGTGTATACAAAACATAGCGTTCATAGAGAAGGAAAGGAGGGGGTATGAAATGAAGTGTCACAATCATAGCTAGAGTGTAGAGGAAGATCAACTTAATGCAAGGTAGATCCATTCAAAAGTCTGATGGCAGCAGGGAAGAAGCTGTTCTTGAGTTGTTTGGCACGTGATCTCAGCCTTTTTCCTGACAGAAGGTGGTGAAAGAATGGATGTCCGGAGTGCGGGGGGATTATGCTGATTGCTTTTCCAAGACAGCGGCAAGTGTGGACAGAGTCAATGGATGGGAGGCTGGTTAGTGTGATGGACTGGGCTTCATTCACAACCCTTTGTAGTTTCTTGCTGTCTTGGACCGGGCAGAAGCCATACCAAGCTGCGATACAAGCAGAAAGGATGCTTTCTTCATGGCGGATCTCTGATTTTGGCGGGAATGGAAGATCCCACTGGTGGGAGGGCTGTAAAATTTGCAACATGAAAGGAAAAGATGATTGGTTCATCTTGCCGAGCCTTCCAAACTTCCTACTAGTTTGTTTATTGTGATTCCAAACCAAGTGCTCCTGAGGCCCATTGACTAAAGGAATTTTACACAGGAACACAAGTAGGTCAGTGGGCCTCTCAAACCTGGTTTGCCATTCAGTTGGATCCTGGTTGATCCATATCTCAATTCCATTTACCCAACTTTGCTCTGTACCCTTGGATACCCTTCCCCAAGAAAAATCTACCAATTAAAGCCTTGAAACTTTAAATTCACTCAGAATCCATCACAGTTTGGGTTTCTAAATTTAAGTTCCAAATTTTTACTATCCTTTGTTTGAAAAGATGCCTCCTGACTTAAATGTTATCACTCTAATTTTAATAATATCCCTACTCTGGATTCCCCAACCAGAAGAAATATGTTCTCTTGAATTCCTTTATTATTTTAAATAGCTTGATTAGATCACACATCAATTTTTAACCTAAGATCTCAAAATTTAACACTTTAACCCTTGCATCGTTCTGATGAATCAGTACTATGCCCCTTCTAGTTAAATCATAGAATCCCTACAGTAGAGAAGGAGGCCATTCAGCCCATCGAGTCTGTACCGACCAGAATCCATTCCCATAACCCCATACGTTTACCCTGCCAAACCCCCCGAGACTAGGGTCAATTTAGCATGGCCAATCAACATAACCTGCAAATCTTTGGACTGTGGGAGGAAACCGGAGCACCCAGAGGAAACTCACGCAGACCTGGGGAGAATGTGCAAACTCCAAACAGACAGTGACCCGAGACTGGAATTGAACCTGGGACCCTGGTGCTGTGAGCCAGCAGTGCTAACCACTGTATCACCATGCAGCCCAAACACTGAAGGGGCTTTTAAGCTCAAGTTTGTTTATTATTGTCACAAGTAGGCTAACATTAACATTGCAATGAGGTTACTGTGAAAATCCCCTAGTTGCCACACTCCAGCATCTGTTCAGGTACACTGAGGGAGAATTTTTTTAATGCATCTAACCAGTACATCTTTCGGACAGTGAGAAGAAACTGGAGCATCTAGAGGAAACACACGCAGACATGGAGAGAACATGCAGACTCCATATAGACAGTGACCCAAGCTGGGAATCAAACCCAGGTCCCTGGGGCTGTAAGGCAGCAGTGCTAACCACTGTGCCACCATGTTGCTGAACAAGTTTCTCCAAGGGCAGTAGAGCCCCAATGGCTTTATCGCTAGACTATTAATATAAAACCTCAGCAACTGTTCTGGGGACCCGGGTTCAAATCCCACCAGAGCAGATGGTGGAATTTGAATTCAATAAAAATTATCTGAAATTGAGAATCTACTGACGACCATGATACCATTGTCAATTGACGGAAAAACACATCTGATTTACTAATGTCTTTTAGGGAAGGAAACCTGCCATCCTTACCTGGTCTGACCTACATGTGACTCCAGAGCCACAGCAATGTGGTTAACTCTCAACTGACCCCTGGACAAGGGCAACTAGGAATGGGCAATAAATGCTGGCCAGCCAGTGACACCCATTTCCCACAAATGAATAAAAAAAGGTAATTCCTGGCAAAGACATCTTTCATTTGTGAACCCAATTCCCTAAAGGTAAAACCTCACATGTCCTTCTTTTTCTTCTTCAGGTCTCTGCACAAAGGCAGGGCCAACCCAGAGCACAGGTCCTGAGTGCACCCCAGTCAGAGTGGGGATTTGCTGGCACCAATCTGATCCACGTGAGCTGCCCAGCCAACTGAGCTAACCAGGCTCCCAAGGGTTCTGAGTTCCTGGGGCGATACCTACTTTTCTGTGCATGTTGCAGTCTGGAGTTATGGACAGCGAAGGTAGAGGCTGCAATTTTCTTTCCATCACAAGTTGGAAGGCTTTACAAGTTGACACTCAATCCATTTGGCTGCATTACGAACACACCTTTCTTAGCCATCAAGTCCTGGAGTGGGACTTGAATCCAGAGCTTCTAGTTCAGAGGCAGGAATGCTACAGGAACCCAAACTTAGCATTAGCCTTTTCAATTCCTTTTTGCACCACTGCTGCTCCAAAGCTCTGACCTTTAAGAAAATATTCCTTTTTATCTTTTTTTCAGATCCTGAGGAGGATGATCTCATATTCCCCCCACCTGTCTTAGTCTTGATGACTCATTTTGTCAATATATGCTCTTTTGTTAGTTTCTGCTATCATCCGTTCAACTTACTCTGCCTCTTCACGCAAAGCACTGTTAATTAGAAAGAACAGAGGAGGTATCCAGCAAATCAAGAATTATAGAAGGTCAAGAATTATAGATGAATTATATAAATCAGAAACAATATTTCAACAGAAGATGCAAGAAAGGTGATTGCAATGGGCTGGGCATACTTGAACATTGGAAACAGGGAGCACATCTTTGAGAGCCCTGCATGCAGAGGTACACAGGATAAATAAGAAGCCGAGGAAAACCAAGAAAGCACAATGTCAAAATATCTGACAAAAAAACAAGTGAATTAGTTCAGTCCCATCATCGCTGCCAATGGGAATTTTGTTGTTGCAGTAATAGAGGTAACATTCCTTACTTCACGCTATAAATACAATATTCTAGTGAAAAGCTGTAGCCCCAATTCAGGTCCCTGGGTGACCCCATGGCTCACATCCTGCCAATCCAGAAATTTCCACGTTTACTTCCAATTCAGTGTACTCTTGTTTTAGCTTGTAATCTCTAATGTCGGGCAAGGAAGCGGCTCCCAAGTCCACCCTAGCCAGAATGAGGACCTGCTGGCATCTATCTGATCCAGAACAACAAACTGTGCCAAAGGGTGCCCCTAAGGATTCTGAGTTGCTGTGGCAACGCAGACTTTTACATGCCTGTTATAGTCCAGAGCTATGAATAGTGAAGACAAAGGCTCCAATTTGTTTCTACCATAGGGCTGACCAGGAATCCCACATTCTCTTACAGAGGCAGAGGCAGAGAGTGGGGGTTAATGGGTGCTATTCGGATTGGCGGCTGGTGACTAGTGGAGTGCCCCAGGGGTCGGTGCTGGGGCCTCAGCTATTTACCATTTATATAGATGATCTGGAGGAGGGAACCGAGTGTATGGTGTCGAAATTTGCTGATGACACCAAGATTGGTGGAACGGCAAATTGCGCGGAGGGTGTGGAGAGTCTACAGAAGGATCTAGATAGGCTGGGCGAATGGGCCAGGAACTGGCAAATGGAATTTAATGTTGGCAAGTGCGAGGTGGTCCACTTTGGTAGGAATAATGGTAGGAAGGACTATTACTTACGGGGCGAAAAACTGCAGCAGGCGACGGTGCAGAGGGACCTCGGGGTCCTTGTGCATGAGTCGCAAAAACCCAGCCTGCAGGTGCAGCAGGTGGTCAGGAAGGCGAATGGGATGCTGGCCTTCATAGCAAGGGGGATTGAATATAAAAGTAGGGAGGTCTTGCTGCAGCTGTATAGGGCATTGGTGAGGCCGCAGCTGGAGTACTGTGTGCAGTTTTGGGCGCCGTACTTACGCAAGGATATTTTGGCCTTGGAGGGAGTGCAGAGGAGGTTTACTAGGCTGATACCGGAGTTGAGGGGGTTGAGCTATGAGGAGGTGCTGAATAAACTAGGCTTGTACTCGTTAGAGTTTAGAAGAATGAGGGGAGATCTCATTGAGACATATAAGATGATGAATGGGATGGATAGGATAGAGGTGGAGAGACTCTTCCCGCTCAGAAAGGATAGTAGGACTAGGGGGCACAGCCTCAAGATAAAGGGGGGGCGGTTTAGAACGGAGTTGAGGAGGAACTTCTTCACTCAAAGGGTGGTGAATCTCTGGAATTCTCTGCCCGTTGAAGTGGTGGAGGCTGCCTCGCTAAATATTTTTAAGACGCGGGTTGATGGGTTTTTGATAAGCGAGGGGATTAAGGGTTATGGGGAGAGGGCGGGAATGTGGAACTGAGCCACGACAGATCAGCCATGATCTTATTGAATGGCGGGGCAGGCTCGAAGGGCTAGATGGCCTACTCCTGCTCCTATTTCTTATGTTCTTACCACCTGACACTACCAGAAGCTCCCCAAATGTCTTCTGAAAGCCCACGCGGGGAAGATATATTGACACTCCATTATACGCCATGTTCCTAAGCGCCTCAAAAGTTTCAGTTAGGTTAATTGGATACATGTCTTTCTCAAAGCCACGCTAACTCTTTTTTGTTCAGTCTGTACTTGTCCACGTCCTCAGTCACTCTGATCATAGATTCCAGTAACGTGCCCACAACTGATGCTAAACCGACAGGTCTGTTGTTACCTGATTTCTCTCTCCCTTCCTTCTTAATTAACAAGTGATATTTGCAATTTTCCAAGCCAACGGCACAATTCTTGAATTTAGGGAGCTTTGAAAAATTATGACTAATGCATCAGCAATGTCTCCATCCATTTTGTTTTAATACCCTGGGGTGGAAACAATTGGTTTTGCTTAAATCTGTTATGCTTTTATAATCCCCCTCTCCTGTTAATAATCCACAGCACATTACTGGACCTTCTACTAAAAAATGTGCTGCCTACGTTTCTAATTTTCTCAACTTTGAAACAATATTGCTTATTCCTTGAATCCCAGGCACAAAAGAAGAACTTTGCTATGTTTCACTTCTCATGATGGCGGCATGGTGGCACAGTGGTTAGCACTGCTACTTCACAGCTTATCCCAGTCCAGCGCTGGCATCTCCACATCATGGCTTCACAGTGCCAGGGACTCAGGTGGGATTCTCGGCTTGGGTCTGTGCGGAGTCTGCACATTGTAGAAGGATGGATTAGTAAATTTGCTGACGACACCAAAGTTGGAGGAGTTGTAGACAGTGAGGGTGGACGTTACAGTTTGCAGAGGGACATAGATAAGCTGCAGAGCTGGGCCAAGAGGTGGCAGATGGAGTTTAATACGGAAAAGTGTGAGGTGATTCACTTTGGTAAGAGTAACAGGAGTACAGAATATAGGGCTAATGGAAGGACTCTTAGTATTGTTGACGAGCAGAGAGATCTCGGGGTATATGTGCATAGCTCCCTGAAAGTTGGCACCCAGGTTGATAAGGTTGTTAAGAAGGCGTACGGTGTGTTAGCTTTTATTGGTAGAGGGATTGAATTTCGGAGCCATGAGGTCATGTTACAACTGTACAAAACTCTGGTGCGGCCGCACTTGGAGTATTGAGTACAGTTCGGGTCACCACATTATAAGAAAGATGTGGATGCATTGGAAAGGGTGCAGAGGAGGTTTACCAGGATGTTGCCTGGTATGGTGGGAAGGCCTTATGAGGAAAGGCTGAGGGACTTGAAGTTATTTTCACTGGAGAGAAGAAGGTTACGATGTTACCTGATTGAGGCATACAAGATGATCAAAGGATTGGATAGAGTGGACAGTGAGAGCCTTTTACCTCGGATGGTGATGGCTAACACGAGGGGACATAGCTTTAAATTAAGGGGTGGTAATTATAGGACGGATGTCAGAGGTAGGTTCTTTACTCAGAGGGCGGTAAGGGCGTAGAATGCCCTGCCTGCAGCAGTTGTGGACTCGCCAACTGTAAGGGCATTCAAATGGTCAGTGGATAGGCATATGGATAACATTGGAATAGTTTAGGTTAGAGGGTCATTAGATTGGTTCCACTGGCCGGCGCAACATCGAGGGCCGAAGGGCCTGTACTGCGCTGTAATGTTCTATGATCTATTCTCCCCATGTCTGCGAGGGTTTCCTCCGGGTGTTCCAGTTTCCTCTCTCAGTCCAAAAGATGGGCTGGCTGAGTATGCTGGCCATGCTAAATTCTCCCTCAGTGTACCCTAAAAGGTGCCAGAGTGTGGCACCTAGGGGATTTTCACAGTAGCTTCATTGCAGCAGACAGAAGGCACCAAGTTTTGAACCATTCAAGATATCTTTGTCACTGACTTTCTTTACAAGATAGCATCCGTCAAGAAATGTTGGTGTCTTAACAACCGGCTCACGAGGCCGATGTGATTCTTTGGAGTCGTTTATTTAACCATGGTATTGTCAATAAGTTTAGTACTTATATCTTTTTGACATAAGTCACTGCATGAATTTACTTGGCATCAAAAGTCACAGAAACCAGCAAACTGCTATGTAAGTTTTGCTTGGAGCAGACATGTGTTGATTAATTGTGTGTGTTCTAGTATAAGCCAGACGTAAGGAGATTCCATTTAAAAAAAGACTTCATGTAAACCATCACAATTGAGTTTCAATCTTTCTAATTCAAGATTTAGATTTAATTAGTCAGTGAATAAATCACTATTATTGGATGAAATATAACCCTTTGAAATGATTTTAATAACTACAGTCAAAGGTTTTACCATTGCCCAACTCTAACTGATTCTTTAAAATCCATTCATTTGCCACCCTTCATTGGCAGTATTGAAGGACCACGTAACTACCACCAGTCATTCTCAAGCACAAATCTATTGGCCCATGTATACCTTTCCTTAAACATTTTCCAAAGGTTAGTCAATGCACAAAGTGGACATAATTCCTCAAAAGTGCAAACACAGGTAGTTGAAACCACATCCAAAATGGCCAACAGAATTTTATACTTTTATGAATAGGGACACCGAGATTAACAGTAAAGTAATAATGATGTGCTCATATTTAACGTTGTTTAGATCACTATCAGAGGTCTATATATAGTTGTGGATACTCAGTTAGAGAAAGGGTATCAAAGCCAGAAAGGGTATCAAAGCCATAAAGAATGCAGAATGTTGATTTATCAAGATCACTGTAAACTGGAACTCTTTGCTAGCGAAAACACTAATTCTTTTTTCTGATAGCCTTGCATTTTATTTTGCTTCAAGTCAAATATTTAAGTGAAGCTTAATATCAATTTTTTTCCTTAAAAATGCAATTATCTCTGCCTCAACAACCCTTGGTCACATAGTGTTCCACCAACACTGTTAAAAGAAATTTCTCATAACCGGTCCATAATTTTAAATTGATGACTCCCCAACCAGAATAACTTTATGTACCTGAATTAAGTTTTCTTTTAGCCTTTCTTACTTAACCAGATATAGTTGCACTATTTCAAGACTCCCCTCCTAGCTTTTTTTAAAATATTCATTTGTGGGACATGGGCATTGCTGCCTGGCCAGTATTTATTGCCCACCCCTAGCTGCCCTTGGAGATCAGTTGAGCGTCAACCACATTGCTGTGACTCTGGAGTCACATATAGGCCAGACCGGGTAAGGATGGTAGATTTCCCTCCCTAAAGGACATTAGTGAACCAGATAGGTTTTTTCGACAATGGTTTCATGGTCATCAGTAGATCTTTAATTCCGGATTTTTTTTTAAATTATTGGATTCAAATTCCACCATCTGCCATGGCGGGATCCGAATCCGGGTCCCCAGAACTTTAGCGAAGTTTCTGGATTAATAGGCTAGCGATAATACCACTCGGCCATTTCCTCTGTGAGGAAAAACCCATCTGGTTCACTAATCTTCTTTAGGGGAGGAAATCTGCGGCTCTTACTCGGTCTGGCCTACATGTGACTCCAGAGTCACAGCAATGTGATTGACTCTCAACTGCGTTTGGCAATAAATGCTGGCCATCCGGCGATGCCCATGTCCCATGATAAATTCTATTTATCTGCTATTGGGTTGAATTGATTTTTATGGGTATCTATAATAATTATTCTGTAATACTCCTAAAAAAAACTCCAATGTCAACAAGTATGATGGCTAACTTCAATGAAGAAGGTCAATTTGTCAATGTTGGAATAGGGGTGTGTGTAAAACTGCACATAGCTCACCTTGAAAAAGGGAATATTATAAAAGGAGGCCCACACACCAACTCATACAGGTCACTGCTGAAGCACTTATAGCACTTTTGATGCTTGTAAAAGATAGAATGGTTAAGCTAATAGAATTAATGTGTATCAACATACTGAAGTCTGTTTGAGTTGTTTGCTTTATCATCAACTTCTCTTTCAAGGATATACTATGTTAAAACCTTCAAGTAATAACAATGGGAAAGATAAAACAGAGACCTCAGCAGAAAGGGCAAGATTAGATGAATGTGAAACTGAAGGATTACAGAAGTTAACAGAAATGTAAATCTTAGAGCCTTTGAAAAAACAGGAAGCAGCTGTGAGTGCCTAAATGTTGGGGCACAGGGGGGCCATAAACTATCAATGGCATCAACTTGGTTTAATCATATTGGTCAGAACAAACAATTGCCTAATAAGGCATGGCGAGGGTCTCTGGTTAGGGATGACAGGGGGCTACAGGACATCGTTAGTGCACAACTAGGAGAAGACTGACTATGGTCAACAGATCACAGGAAGGGAAGACTCTGCCCCAGGGAGCTCAGAAGCAGGAACCATTGGAGCAGAGTCTCGCTACACATCTATTACCATTGTTAAGCTGTCTTACTTGGTGATACTTTCATAAACTGTCTGCCTTAAAGAACTTTAGTCAGTACCTTGTAGGTTAAGAACCCAAGTAAAACGAGTTAGGTATTCTTTGCCTCACATAAATGATCACATCTGAGGCTCTCGCTCCCTCCAAGTTTTTTGCACTGCGAAATTCTAAAGATCCTTGCTAAAGGTACACATTCTCCTACATTTTACATCTATTTAACATTGTCCTCAATAATGGTTATTGATTGGCTGAAAGTAAATCTGAATTACAGTACAATATTGTTTTCTATTCCGCAAATAGAAGGGGGAATACCGGGGGAATGGGGGGAGGAGAAGCACAAATAGAGAGGGAATTCCTTAACTTAGAAGGATGTGAATCTTTGGAATTCTCTCCCACAGAAGACTGTGGGTGCTCAGTTGTTGGATATATTCAAGGTTGAGATCTATTGATTTTTTAGAGCTAAGGGGTATGATTGGAGGGAGAAGTGGAGGAACAGAGGGCAAGTGGACGATGGAATTGAGATGGGTCAACCATGATCTTTATCAATGATGGAACAGACTCGATGAATCTTATAGGCAACTTCTGCTCTTATTTCTCTTGTTCTTTCCCATGTCTTATGAGAAATGCCAGCATCTACTAACACAACTAAACATGTTACCTTCTGTAATTCCTCCACTAAAATCATTCTGTGTAAGATCAGCACTGATTGTCAACATATTCATCTGTAATGTTTCTATCTAATGATGGCATTAACCATTAACAATATACAAGTCAACACCTTCATACAATAGCAGAAAAGGAGATGTATATCAATATGTTTGTTATTAGTGTCACCGAGTCTAGAAGCAGCTTTCCAACTACAAGAAAAATGTTGCAAACAACTGCAACCTCTCCATATAGCATCCTTTGAATTGACAAAAGCCTTCAAGTCTGCAAATTATGGGGCATTCTGGAGGGTTCTGAAGAATAGATGTCCTCCAAAATGCATGAGCATACTTTGTCTGCTTCATGATGATGTATGAGTGGTGGTCTTCAACAATGAATCTAATACAAACCTTTTTGTAGTTAAAACAGGAGTTAGGCAAGATTGTGTCATCGCTCCAACCCTTTTTTCCATCTTCATCTCTGCCATGCTTCATCTGATAAGAGACAAGCTCCTTGCTAGAGTGCAGCATATTTATTGAATGGCTGCCAAACTATTGAATCTCAGACTGATGCCATTCAGAGACTAAGACTACCTCACTGAGCTCTGATATGCTGATGGTGTTACCATTAGTGCGGTATAAGAAACAGACCTCCAAAGAATCGCCGACACCTTTACTGAGGCGTACAAGAAGATGGGATTTGCACTCAGCGTTAAAGTAATCAAAGTCCTCCTTCAGCCAGCTCCAAATACACACACGCCCCAGGCCCAGCGATTAACATTCGTGAGGAGTACCTGGAAAATGTGGAACATTTCCAGTATCTCGGAAGTTATCTTTCACAGAAGGCTGACATTGACAAAGAAATCACATGAAATCTGTTGCTGTGGCCTTTCAGACATCGAGTGTTTGAAGCTTGCCACACCAAAGCAAGTGCATGGTCTACCATATAGTTTGATCCTTTCCATACTGTCTGGGGCACAAACAAGAGCAACATATAAGAGGCTCCTCAAAGCACTGGCATCATATCAAAATTGCCTGTGGAAGATCGTCTATATCAAGTGGGAGGGCAAATGTACCAACATCAGCGCCCACTCATAAGCAGCTACCACAGCATTGAGAATATGAGCACCTGCCATTAGCTTTGCTGGGCTGGTCATATTGCTCTGGTGTCAATGCCAGGCTCCCAAAGCATGTCATCTCCCACCTTAGGGCAACAAAGGAGGATAGAAGAAACGAAGATGAAATCCAACATTGACATTGATTCCTGGGTGACTATCGCTGTGGATTGAACCAGATAGCTGCAGCGCGTCTGGGAAGGATCCCAGCATTTTGAGACTCAAAAACAACAAATTAAGGGGAAAAGAATAAGCGGCAAAAAAAAAACCATACGGCCCGAACTAATAACACCCGACCAGACGTGCCACTTGACAACAAGTGACCTACACACCATAAAGCCCGCAGATCCCAAATCAGCCATTTTCTTTGTGGAATTCACTGCCCCATAGCGCAATGGAATCTGAATCGTTGAATGGTTTCAAGGAGATAAATATCTTTCTAATGGAAACAGGGATAAGGGGAGAGAGGGGGAACAGGTAGGGCGGTGGATTTGAGACCCGGGAGAGATCAGCCACGATCTGATAGAATGGCAGAGCAGGCACAAAGGGCTGAATTTGCCTACTTCTGCTCGAAATTCCTATGTTCACTGGCAGGGGACGGTCAATAATAAGTCTTTAGAAAAGAAGTCAAAATAGACAAAGAACATCGGGCTTTGAAGCTGCAAATGGAGTTTCTGGCATCAAGATGGACAGATTTCCAAGTTAGAATATTTGGGACACAATAAGGAAAATATGATCTCTTCATCATATTTATCATCTTTCAGAAACTATTGTCAGTAAGTGTGGCACTCAAATCAGAGATTTTGATAGACTTTTCCATTTTGTTGCGTAACTGTCTGACCAACTGCGAGCAGGAAATATTTGGCAGATATCTCCAGTACTCCCACATAAACAGAGATCTGCCATCAAACTGTGGCTCTTGCCATATAAATGTGGACCAATGTGCTGAACATTTTCTTGGCCCATGGGGGCTTCTTACTGGAAGCATAACCTCTTAAAAATAAAAGACCATGATAATTTATTTATGGTAGCAATCATCAAGATTACCGTTCCAAACCAGACTGACTCCAATGTATCTGGCCTCAAGTAGCAGAGTGCCATGAGGTGTCCCTCACCTACAGGTGCTCAGGGTTGCAATGTGGACTGCAGATGATCTGATTTTAACGTGGAGTTAATGTCCTGCAAGAAAATTCGAGCTGTCTCAGCCAATATATCTGCAAAAATCCTTGAAAAGCAAATATGGAAAACAGAGCTCAGCTCTGAGACAAACAGCATAAATCCAGACCCCATGCACCCCGAACATTCTCTCTTCCACCTTCTTCCATCGGGAAAAGGGTATAAAAGTCAGAGATCCTGTATTAACCGACTTGAGAGCCATTTCTTCCCTGCTGCCATCAAAACTTTTAACCGGACTTGCTTCGTATTTAGTTGATCTTTCTCTGTACCCTAACTATGACTGTAACACTACATGCTGCACTCAGAGAAAATGCTGGGAAATCTCAGTAGGTCTGGCAGTATCTGTAAGGACAGAAAAGAGCTGAGGTTTCGAGTCCAGGTGACCCTTTGTTAAAGCTAAAAGGCATACATTCTGCACTCTCGCATTTCCTTCTCGATGAATGGTATGCTTTGTCTGTATAGGGCGCAAGAAACAATACTTTTCACTGTATACGAAGACATATGACAATAATAAACCAAATCAAATAACAGGAAGAAAGAAAATGTAACAGAGAGGTATGGACAGGGTGAATAAGGAGCAGTTATTCCCTTGATTCAGGGGTCAATCATGAGGGGGCATAGTTTTAGGTGAAGCAGCAGGAGATTCAGGGAGGATTTTAGAAAATATTTTTTCACTCAAGAGTTTGGGGGGGAATCTGGAATGCTCTGTCTGGGAAGGTAGTGGAGGCCGGAAAACTTAAAAACATTTAAAAATATTTGGATGAGCACTCAAAATATCATAACATTCAAGGATATGCGACAAGTGCTGGAAAATGGGATTAGTGCAACTTGTGGTAGTTAATGCTGGTGCAGACTCAATGGGCCGAAGGGCCTTTTCTGTACTGTATGACGCTATTATAAACTGGATGAATGTGACCACATTAATAGTTTAAACAGTGCTACCAATGGTGCCTCTAGTGCCTATTCCAATTTTTTATGTTACTACAAGTAGGAAAAATATCATAAACTTAAAAAAAAGGTTATTCAGTCCATCAGAATTTGTTCCAACTTCACCAATTCTTGCATCCAACAGTTACGTGTTTGTGCCTATTCCTTTAATTCTATCACCATATAGGATTAATCCAAACACATATCAATCAGGCTACTGGCCTGTTCTATTTTTAAGCAGCATTTTGGGCTCACTTGACTCTTCCATTTAACACAGATCACACTGCAATTCTTACTGCCCACACCCCGCACCCCCACCAACACCCCCTTAGCATTCTTTCAAGATTGAATAGCTGAAGCTATAACAATTTTTCTTTATCTCATTTACAAATGGGATCATTCTTATTGCTTTATTCACACCCCTCTCTAATTGGCACAACGATTACTACTGCTGCCTCAGAGAGTCAAGAACCCGGGTTCAATTCCTGGCTTGGGTCACTGTCTGTGTGGAGTTTGTATGTTCTCCTCATGTCTGTATGGGTTTTCTCCGGGTGCTCCAGTTTCCCCACACATTCTGAAAGACGTGCTGGTTAGGTGCATTGACCCAAACAGGCATTGGAATGTGGCGACTAGGGGAATTTCACAGTAACTTCACTGCAGTGTTGATGTAAGCCTTACTTGTGACTGATAAATAAACTGTAAAATAACTTTTTGCAGTATACTCAGCTAATGTATAGTAAGGGATGCCTGGCTACTGTGTTATAACGCTTTACTGTAGCTTCTTTGAACACTGGTTATGTAATCAAACATATGCTTCCCTCTTCAAATGCTTTGTAAAACTGTTTTGCCACAAAAAAAACAATGCAAATCATCAAAATTCTCATTTAGGAGGAAGCCAGGCTGTAAGTTTGGCCAGACAGTGCAAAACAGGTTACAGAGAAACATCTGGAATACCAGAATATCAGGAACTCCCAAATTAATTCCACAGGTGTCTTTGACAATGTGGCTAGATCATCACAGAAGGAAAAGTCCTAGCCTTGCTCAGAAAGCTGACGGTAAACATGAAGAAATGCAACATTCGCATTATCTGGAAAGGGTGATTCCACAATCTGGTACTGAGTGCAGGGCATAGTACCCACAGGGTGCACATCTCCGGAAGCCATAACTGCTCAATGCATATTGTCTTCCCCATTCAATTTTAACTAGTTGGAAAATCACGGGCTGTGATCCCACAGTGCCTCAAAATGGCTGACTACCCCTCACCCATAGTAACATATCAGCCAATCACCTGTGACAGGACAAGACTCAAGATATTCTGTGACAAATGTTATGCAAGAAACCTGCCTGTCCCTATTTTGAGATTCTCATGATTAACTCCTGGTGGCACAGTGGTTAGCACTGCTGTCTCACAGCTCTGTGGATCTGGCTTCGATTCCTAGCTTGGGTCACTGTCTGTGCAGAGTCTGCACGTTCTTCCCGTATCTCCGTTGGTTTCCTCTGGATGCTCCCAGTGTGATAGACACACTGGTTAGGTGCATTGGCCGTGCTAAACTCTCACTTAGCGTACCCAGAAAGGCGTCGGAGTGTGGTGACTAGGGGATTTTCATAGTAATTTCATTACACTGTTAATGTAAGCCTACTTGTGACATTAATAACTAAACTAAATTAGGTCAAGAACTTTTCATTCTGAAGTGTTTTGGATAACTGAGCTGAATGTTAACAGCCCTGGACGAAAGGATTTTCCAATTTTCCATCCTGTAAGTAGCACAGTCATTGGAGGCAATTTCTGCCCCCGGTTCAGTAACCAAACTGCATTGTTTTCTTGCAAAGGAAGCAGGAGGAGTCTTTCGATTGGTTTTATAAGCTGACTTAAAAAGTATCAGGTCTCTCTTCTAACCCTTTAACCAGAAGCATTTTCCAGATATGAGAATATGAAGTGGCTCCAGTGCTGTGAAAGGCAGAGATGAGGAGGAAAATCTTCCCAGAGTGGTGAATCTGTGGAATTCTTTACTGCAGAGGACTGTAGAAGCTGGATCATTCAGTGTGTTCAAGACCAAGATGTGGGTATGCCGGCGTTGGACTGGTGTAAACACAGTAAAAAGTCTGACAACACCAGGTTTTAGTCCAACCTATTTTGGACTAAAACCTGGTGTTGTCAGACTTTTTACTGTGTTCAAGACCAAGGCAGACAGATTTTTAATCAGTAAGGGAATCTAGGGTTATGGAGGTAAACACAGTAAAAAGTCTGACAACACCAGGTTTTAGTCCAACCTAGTTATTTGATAATATACTCACAAGCTTTCGAGGGGACTGCCTCTTCACCTGACGAAGAGGCAGTCCCCTCGAAAGCTTGTGAGTATATTATCAAATAAATAGGTTGGACTAAAACCTGGTGTTGTCAGACTTTTTACTGTGTTTACGCCAGTCCAACGCCAGCATACCCACATTATGGAGGTAAGACAGAAAAGTGGAGTTGAGGATAATCACATCAGGTTAGTCACGATCTCAATGAGTGGCAGAGCAAACTCGATGAGCCGCTACTCCTGATCCTACATCTCATTCAATCCAAAGACGTCATAATGAACATTATCACTTCAGCAAGGTACTACAAAAGCTCCATTCCCACGGAACTGTAACCCAACAAACAGTCGATGCTTTGTGAAGGGAAGGCAAGGTAAAATAAATGGTGAGAAAAAGGGATAATTTGGGACATTATCAAGAAGAGGCCCACACTGGAAGAACCATTAGCATCAGTATAAAATATGGTTTCTGTGACTGTGTTAAGTTCAACCAGCACAGATCAATTCAAACAGAAAAAAGCACCACACTGGGATTATGGTTCTGTTGCACTTTTGTGAAGTGGTGAATGAATTCCAAACCCTGAGTCACAAATGCTCACGAATGAAGAACTGAAACTAGGACTGGACTACTAATTAGCCAGAGCTAACAAAACAACTCCAATCTACGGCTGTTTTCTTTCAATGGAGACATCAAGCACAGCCTCGTTACCTGGAACTAACCAGCAATAGAATCAGATAGAACATTCACCAGCTGTACCTCAAAATATATCAAAGGATGACCACAAGACATGATCATTAATGTAGAAAACAAGGCACGTGCGAAAGCTACTGTGCTGACATGACAGTACAACAAAGGAGAGATTTGCCTTCCCATTGTGTAATGTATATTGCCCAAAGAAAAACTGCCAAAAGATTCCTACAAGGTTAGGAAGTGGAATGACTCTGGGATCCAGACAACACTTTCGAAAGGATGAAAGCTTTAGACAGGAGCTGCTAAATGTGTCAGTGCTCTTCATATATGGGGATGAACAGAGCAATATAATTGATGACAATAATGTTGACTTGAATCACGAACACTAGGACAGTGGTGCAGTTGGACTCTTTATATCTCTTGTTAAAAGATGATTAATCACCCATTTTCTCCACTGACTTTGCCTTCCTTTGTGAATTAGTTTCATTACAATAATTGTGGATCTTGATTACATTCATTAACAATCATGTGCAGCCATGTGCAATTAATGGGGAAGTGTGTGGATTCGTAACAACCAAATGATAGCCACGATGTTGAAACCCCCAAATTATTGACTTCTGGTCACTCATTTATCCATTTGGCACGTCCCATTGATTACTGTTTGCCTTACCTCACAAAGCTGCTTCCTAATTAAAGACAATTGGAACAGTATCACCCACAGCAGGAGCTTAATGAAGCCTAGGATAAGCACAGCGTCCCAAAGATAACACAGGAGAAGTGACATTTCAATAGCTGAAATTGATCTTTCTCTACACCCGAGCTATGACTGTAACATTACATTCTGCATCCTCTCCTTCTCCCCTTTGTACTCTATGTACGGTATCCTTTGTCTATAAAGCACACAACCTTTCACTGTATACCAATACATGGGTGGTACAGTGACAGTGGTTGGCACTGCTGCCTCACAGCTCCAGAGAGCTGGGTTCAATTCCCGGCTTGGGAACTGTGTCTGAGTGGGTTTCCTCCTGATGCTCTGGTTTCCTCCCCACAGTCCAAAGATGTGTGGGTTAGGTTGTTTGGCCATCGTAAACTGCCCCTTAGTGTCCCTAGAAGGGATTAGTGGGGTAAATGTGTGGGGTTGTGGGGATCGGGCATGGGATGGGATTGTGGTCGGTGCAGACTCGATGGGCTGAATGGCCTCCTTCAGCACTGTAGGAATTTTCCGATGCTGTGTGACGATAATAAATCAAATCAAAGACTGCACGTCCAGGAGACGGAGACCATGGTACTCAGACATTCATCTCGCTGGCTGTGAAACACGTTCTGGTGCAGAACACTGCAAGCATCAATAAACATGAGTCACAAAATCTATATAGAAGCAGTTTCATTCAGAAAAAGATATCTTGCAGCGGCCAAAATAGAAACCTTTCAAAAAGGTTGATGCCTTCAGACAATTTAGCATTCCTCATTGAGCCACGATGCAACAAAGCAGCAGCAGATCCAGTTGGAGGGGACAACAGCTTCTGTTAACTTGCAAATACAAACATATTCCAAGCTGCAGAGATTTTACTCAGACAGCTCGCTCAGTGCTAAGTGGTGCAGCAAAGGGAGGATGAGTCACTGTTTTATTCAGTCAGACCTTACTCCAGTTGCCATGTTTGCAGCATTTGGTTCATAATATGAATTATCTGTCAATTTCTCTATTTGGTGAATTTTTTTTGCTGTTTAAAATATAAGACATCTCAGGAAAGACACTTCGGAATCCTACGGGTTGGATTGTTCACGCCTGCTGGATTTTCCCACCCCGCTGCAATGAACGGAGATTTAGCTGGGCGCCAAATTCTCCATCTTCACTGCAGAGGGAGGTGGCATGAACAGTCAAAATGAATGTTAAGAATAAATCCAAAGATGCGCGGGTTGGGTTGATTGGCTGTACTAAGTCGCCCCTTAGCACTGGGGGGGGATTAGTAGGGTAAATATGTGGGGTTACGGGGGTGGAACCTGGGTGTAATTGTTGTTGGCGCAGGTTTGACTGGTTGAATAGCCTCCTTCTGTACTATAGGGATGCTATGATTGTTAGGCGAGTCATCACATTATCATGTATACAGTGGCACAAAGGTTAGCACTGCTGCCTCACACCCACGGACTTGGGTTCAATTCCAGCCACGGGTAACAATCTGTGTGAAGTTTGCATGTTCTCCCCCTCTGTGTCTGCATAGATTTCCTCCAGGTGCTCCAGTCTTCTCCCACACTCCAAAGATGTGCAGGTTAGGTTTGAGTGGCCATGGTAAATTGCCTTCTAGTGTCGGATCACCTCTCCCCACCCAGCCCCCACCACATTTTACATCCTAATGATGTTCGCTTGCACTCCTAGCTCTCAGGGGAGGCGACGGCCTAGCAGCATTATTACTGGACTTTTAATCCAGAAACTCAGCTGATGTTCTGAGAACCTGGGTTCGAATCCCACGGTGGCTGACGGTGTAATTTGAATTCGATTTTAAAAAATCTGGAATTAAGGATCTACTGATGACCATGAAACCATTGTCGAAATTGTCAGAAAAACCCATCTGGTTCGCCAATATCCTTTAGGAATGGAAATCTGCCATCCTTACCCAGTCTGGCCTACATGTGGCTCCAGAGCCACAGCAACGTGGTTGAGTCTCGACTGCCCTCCAAGGGCAACTAGGGATGGGCAATAAATGCTAGCCCAGCCAGCGATGCCCATGTCCCACAAATGAATTTAAAAAGAGCACTGATACCTTGGTCATCTCAGCAGCAAGAAGGTTGCTTACAAACCTCCCAAAATACATCAGGTTTTAAAAATTTATTATTGTCACAAGCAGGCTTACATTAACACTGCAATGAAGTTACTGTGGAAATCCCCAAGAATGCAACACTCCAGCGCCTGTTAGGGAAAACAGAGAATTCAGCACGACCAATGCACCTAACCAGCATGTCTTTCAGACTGTGGGAGGAAACCGGAGCACCCGGAGGAAACCCATACAGACACAGGGGGAATGTGCAGACTCCATACAGACAGTGCCCAAGCTGGAATTGAACCTTCCTCCCTAGAGCTGTGAAGCAGCAGTGCTAAACACGGTGCCACTGTGCCTCTTCAGAAATCTTTGTCAGACATCCCAAATATTTCCATCATGTATGTTCCGCATTCTGAGGCCCAGACCACAATGCTGATCTCAGGCGGGCTCTACAACCTGGTACAAGTGGTCTCTGCCAACTATACACAGGGTCCCTATGAGACCCAACACTGGGAGCACCAAGACTCTCCAGCACCGACAGCCTTTTATAGGGTAGGTAGAGATTTAACCTCAGATAAACCCAAATACAAACTCTAACCAGAATCTGGTATTTCGAGCCCGATCCAGTTTCTGGTCTTTTTACCAGTTATGGTGGCAGCAAACCAGTGTGGTTCAGGACTTTTTGGCCAAACTCTGTCTTAAAGGCACAAGCTTCCCTCAGCTTGAGATTTCTGTAATTCTTGGCTTTCATAATTAAACAGTAGGTTGCACAGTGGTTAACCCTGCTGCCTCACATCAGCAGGGACTCGGGTTCGCTTCCAACCTTGGGTGACTGTGTGGAGTCTGCACGTTCTCCCTGTGTCTGCGCGGGTTTCCTCCAGTCTCCGTTTTTCTCCCTCACTCTAAAGATGTGCAGGTTAAGTGGATTGGCCGATATGAATTGTCCTTAGTGTCCAAATGGGAGGGGCTAGGTGAGATGCTCTTTCAGAGAGTCGGTGCAAACTTGATGGGCCGAATGGCTTCTATGGTTCTATTCTAAGTTTCCAGCTTCAAAACCCATTGTGAGACACTGCAGCTCAATCCTGGAGTTTATGTTCCCTACAAAGGTTTTTTTTTCTCCTTTTGCAAAAAGTATTTGTTGGCAGCAGACAATGTTTTTGTCTACTGCTGAAGATGCCTCCCTGCAAACTCTCCCATCCAGGACTGTTGCATCAGTAAAGATTAAGACTCTGCTTTCTACCTTCCCAAATACACAACCAGTACACAGAATCCTCCCAGCCAATCTTCTGCCCTTTAGCATTTCCCAAATCTTGGGTGTGCACATGTAGACTTGCTTGCCCTATATGGATACCATAAAGTGAGGCAGAAATATTAATCCAGTTCCAATAATATTCCAAAATGATTGCGGCTGTATTTCGACACTTTCTCACGTCACACTTTCTCCCTACCCATGTTAGTGTTTAGGTGAATGCCAATCTAAATCGAATACTCATTCAGACTGAAATGCCACTAACAGAACATTGGGAATTAGGACTAAACTGTGCTTCTGGTACATGACAGAATCATAGAACCCCTACAGTGCAGAAGGCAGCCACTTGACCCATTGAGCCTGCACTGTTAACAATCCCACCCTATTCCCATAACCCCGCTAATCCCCCCGAAACTAGGGGCAATTTAGCATGGACAATCAGCCTGACCCGCACGTCATTGGACAGAGGGGGGAAACCAGAGCACCTGGAGGAAACCCACGCAGACACAAGGAGAACGTGTAAACCACACACACACACAAACAGTGACCCGGGCTAGGAATTAAACCCAGATTCCTGGTGCTGAGAGGCAGCAGTGCTAACCACTGTGCCACAATGCTCAAAAAAGTTGTTCCCAATTTCACCAGGCAAGAGCCCCAGCTAGACCTGATAAAAACTGTGAAATTCCAGCTGGGTCTAGCTCAGCTTAACTTCTAACACTTGGATGGTCCAAGGTGATGGGTGGAGTTATCTTCTCCTGTGAGATCTCTTCTCCTGTGGCTAATTTATTCAGATGTTAGGTGGGCCTCCCGGGCCATTGCTTTCAGTGATGACTTTAATGCCATCGTGGAAACCCCTGCCCCAATCACATAACTAATTTGGGTGAGCTCAGCAGTGAAGCAGGAAGTCAGCTTGGCAGCTGCAGGAGAGTGGAGTTACACTTGTCCCTGGAAGTACCTCTCCATCAGGGCATCCACAGATTCTATGAGCTGAACCTCAACAGCCACTCAGGTAATCATTGGATTCTTGGGGAGCCAATGGCCAAGTTATATTATCACTAGACTATTAATCCAGAAACTCAGCTAATATTACAGAGACCCAGGTTCGAATCCTGCCAGGGCAATGGTGAAATTTGAATTCAGTAAAAATATCTGGAATTCAGAATCTACCATGAAACCATTGCTGATTGTCAAAAAAACCCATCTGGTTCACTAATGTCCTTTATGGAAGGAAATCTGCCATCCTTACCCAGTCTGGCCTAACTGTGACCCCACAGCCACAGCAATGTGGTTGACTCTCAGCAGCCCTCAGGCAATTAGGGGTGGGCAATAAGTGTTGGCCAGCCATTTACTGGAATCTTCTAGACTTTGTTAGTAGCTTCTGACCAGATTCCCCAATTCACTCAACAACTGGTTACAATCAGCGAGCATCTTTGTCTTAACAGTTGGCCAATGGAGCTTAAGTTGCTTCCTTGATCTTAGCAATTGGATGGGATGGTGACCTCACGGTCCAGCAAAAGGGCATCCTGCTCCTCTCCCTCCGCCTGGTCGTGTTGTTCAATCATCCACGTGCACTCATGCCCATGATTTCCTCCTGCTTTTTAAACCTTCTGGATGGTTTCTGAACTGGCTGTTGTGCAGTGACAAGGTGCTGGCTTTCAGCCACATCCCTACAGGCGGCTGTCAACTGAGTCCTAGGTGGACTTGACACTGAAAGGCTCAGAAAATCCAGCAAAGATGCAACTAGCACTGAATGACACAAAGGAACATAGGATAGCCGTGCACTGTAATCTCTCCAGGCCAGGAAGCTTGGGACCAAGTCATTTCTGGATTTCAAAATTTTCTGGATTATGGAATGATGTTAGAATGCCTAACCACACGTGTGAAAACTGGGAAACGTTGCAGATATAAATATTGACCTGAGACTTTAAAAATTGCTACAACATTATAAAGCAGTGACACAAATTGTTTTGCTTATATCTCCATGTTTCCATTTTCAAAGTATTGCTGCAAAAATACTTGGCTCTGCTCACAATCTGCATATAATTGGTCTTTTCAAATAATAGATTTCTGGGCTGGAGCGGTTACAGTCTGGTAATAGAACATGGTTCCAAAGGTCTTGCATCAAAGAGCTTATATTAGGTGTAATGAGAGGAGCCTTGAGATAAAAGCAAAATGACTGCAGATGCTGAAAATCTGGAAAGTAAAATAGAAAATGCTGGAAAAACCCAGCAGGTCTGGCAGCATGTGAACCATAGAATCCGTACAGGGCAGAAGGAGACCATTCAGCCCACTGAGTTTGCACCAAATCCCCAGAAGAGTGCCTTACCCCATTCAACTACACTCCCCTATACCCCACACATTTACATTTCTCATGGTTAATCCACTAACCTTCACATCTTTAGACTGTGGAGAGAGAAGCAGGGTTAACTTTTTGAATCCATATGACGCAGAGACTCAAAAGATTGAGCAGGATTCTCCAGTATCATCTGTGGTGGGACCCATTGAATAGAAACGGTAAACTTGGCTTTCCAGCCAAAGCTCCAATAACCTTCGACAGCACCAGAAAATCCCAGCCGCAAACAAAGGTGGAAAATTCCAGCCATGAATCTATTTCTCTGTCCATTGATGGTGCCAGAACTGCTGAACTCTTTTTTTTTAGCATTTTCTGTTTTTATTTTGACTTGATTTATTATTGCCACATGTATTAATGTACAGTAAAAAGTTCATAGAAGAATCATAGAAACCCTACAGTACAGAAAAAGGGGCCATTCAGTCCATCAAGTCTGCATCGACTGCAATCGCACCCAGGCCCTATCCCCATATCCCTACATATTTTACCCACTAATCCCTCTAACCTACGCATCTCAGGACACTAAGGAGCAATTTTAGCATGATCAATCAACCTAACCTGCACATCTTTGGACCATGGGAGGAAACCAGAGCACCCCGAGGAATCCCACACAGACACGAAGAGAATGTGCAAACTCCACACAGATAGTGACCAAGCTGGGAATCAAACCCAGGTCCCTGGAGCTGTGAAGCAGCTGTGCTAACGTGTCACCACGGAAATTGGGAAGAGGGGGTGCGGGGAGCTACAATTCAGTCCTTAGAAAAAGTCTTGTTTCTTGCTCAGTGTACAGACACAGCATACTGTTCATAGAGAAGGAAAGGAGAGTGCAGAATGTAGTGTTACTGTCGTAGCTAGGGTGTAGGGAAAGATCAACTTAATGAGAGATAGGTCCATTCAAAAGCCTGATGGCAGCAGGGAAGAAGCTGTTCTTGAGTGGTTGGTACATGTCCTCAGGCTTTTGTATCCTTTTTGTATCATTTTATTTGCGATTACAGCCCCTTGTACTTCCTCTCCTATTTGTCCATCTCCTCACTATCTCCAGGATTCAGGATCCATGAATACAGGTGGCCTGCTTCTGGAAGCAGCTTTCTCCTCCCCATGATACCATATAGTATTGTGGCTCGCCTTTCCCAGTTAGAAATGAAACAGCAGCAAGGTTTATTATACACTGAGAAATGACATTGAAGAAGTTCATGTCAAACAGGGAGCTGGCAAGCGAAAAAAAATGTTTCAAGCGGATGGGAGGCATCCAAGCTTGAGAGATTTCAACAGTGGGCACGCTTGTGCTGTGAAAATTAATGGTGACAAAGGAGATTGAGGTATGAAGACAAGACGCTTGCAGAATGAATGCAAATCAAGAGACTGTGAGGGGTAGAATATACTGCAGTTATGCCCAGCTAATACCATCTCCTTGCTGTGCAACATAGTACAGTATAGGCCACAGGCCTTCAGGAAGAGAGGGGGTGCCCTCTGTCTGAACAAGGCATCAGTTGAAGCTTAAGAGCCTCTTTTGGAAGAGGCATGGGCTTCCCATCTGAAGCCTTGCCTCACTGAGAGTTCGGGCTGATGAGAACCCAGAGAGGGAATCCATCCCTAAAATTTTACACCCCTATCCCACCCACCCAGAAACCCACTGGAAACTGGAGAGAGGGGGTGCGGGGGAGAAGCGCTACAGTTCAATCCTTAGAAAATGTATACCCAAAGCTCAGAACAAAGATAGTTGGTATCCTGTTAATTAATTCCTTCGAAAAGTGAAATGAGGTAGTGAGAGATTGATTTGAAAACTGTAGGGATTTAGATAGGTTAAGATGTCAATATAAATCATGTAACACTCAAATCATCAAATCAAGCAAGTCTCTGCTAAATGATTCTCTAATAACCTACACAGTGATCCATTTCATACACTACTCATTCAGTGTGAAGAAATAGCTTCTGATAATCATTAGTGTGGCACAGTAGCACAGTGGTTAGTACGGCTACCTCACAGCACCAGAGGGACCCCTGCTTCGATTCTGGCCTTGGGTCACTGTCTGTGTGGAGTTTACACATTCTCCCCATGTCCACGTGGGTTTCCTCCCACAGTCCAAAGATGTGCGAGTTAGGTGGGTTGGCCATGCTAAATTGCCCCTTAGTGTCCCAAAATGTGTAGGGGGATTAGCGGAGTAAATGCATGGGGTTATGGGGATGGGGTGGACTTTGGATAAGATGCTCTACCGGAGAGTCCGTGCCGTTTTAATGGGCTGAACTGTATCCTTCTGCACTGTAGGGATTCTAGGATTTTACGGATAATGATAAGCAGATTTATTGACGAGTTTGAATCTGTGTCATGATTTATGCAGTGTCCCAAATCTATCTTACACTTCAAATTTAAAATATTGTAAATGCTATAAGTTTACCTATCATTCAATAGCTTCCTTTTGGGATTGGAACGTTCCAGTTTTTCCCCGATAGATCAGTCCTTCCATCTGAATGATTAGGTCCTATCTCAGTAAGCAGCAGCAGACACAGTACTCCAATGCAATCTGACCGGTGCACCGTAGAATCTGATCTTGATTTTCTCTGGGTGACATCTGATTATTTGTCCGTGTAACTCAAATCCTCTCGATTGGCTGCAGAAGTCTATTAAACGCTAGCTTTCCTCATAGACTCCTACAGTGCAGAATTTCTTTTGACCTTATCCATTAATGGAGCTATTTAGATAGCCTGTTCTTTTTTTCTTACTTTATCCATGTCCGTATTGCATTGAATCTATTATCCTACCAATTCAAAAGAAAATCTAACTTTTTTTTCTCCTTTCAACTACCCACTCACTTTCATGTTGTTTGTGAATTTAACCAGTTTCCATTGAGTTTCAGAATCCAAGTCACGAACGTAAATTAGAGAGATACAAAAGGCTCCAGAGGGGCAATTTTTTCACTCAGAGGGTGGTGGGTGTCTGGAACGAGCTGCCAGAGGTAAAAGTAGAGGCGAGTACAATTTTGTCTTTACAAAGCATTTAGACAGTTGCATGGGTAGGATGGGTAGAGGGAGATAGGGGCTAAACACAGGCAATTGGGACTAACGTAGTGGTAAAAACTGGATGGCATGGACGCATTGGGCTGAAGGGCCTGTTTCCATGCTGTAAACCTCTATGGTTCTATGACAAAGGAATTGTCGCAATTCCAGTGTTCAAATACTCCCCTGGGATAAATCACTACCCAAAACAGCTGGAATTAGAAGTAGTATGATGTATCATCTGGGGAGGGTAGTTTTATTTCATGGAAATACAAGGAGGGTTAGATTGTTTCTTTTGATAACCTTGGGTATCACTAGGGTAGAATCACAATAAAGTATGTAAGTCATGAGCAGGAGGAGGTTTGGTGGGCTAAATGATCACATTTATTTTCTTTAACTCTGCTTCAGTTTAAATGCATTCGTAAAGTAATCAGTCTGAGTGCCTCAATTGCAAGTTGAGTTCCAACCAGTCACAGTGGTGCTTACGTATCTCAGCTTGGCCTGGCTACAATGGCCAATGTAAGAGTGGGGCTAAGGAGCCAGAAAGGAGCTCTTTTCCAACAGTAAGAAATGCAAATATTTAGACCATGGCATTTTGAGAATTTCTCCTCTAAACATTGAAATTGGGTAGAGTTAAAAATGCCCCACAGGACCAACAAACCCCTGAATTCCTCATACACTAGATTAAACACAAAGCTGGAACTCAGACCATGTCGAATCAAACTGATTTGGGGCATCAATGGCACAATAGTTAGCACTGCTGCCTCAAGGCACCATGGAGCCAAGTTCCATTCCCGGCTTGTGTCACTGCCTGGGTGGGGTCTGCATGTTCTCCCCATGTCTACGTGGGTTTCCTCCGGGTACTCCAGTTTTCTCCCACAGCCCAAACATGTGCAGGTTAAGTGAACTAGCCATGCGAAATTCTCCCTCAGTCTCCGAACAGGTGCCAGATTGTGGAAACTAGGGGACTTTCACAGTAACTTCATTGCAATGTGAATGTAAGTGTGACTAATAGATAAACTTAACTTTTATTTGAAGTGATATGAGACTATGAGCCCTCAATCTGGACAAGCAGAAACTAAATACTGCAGTGGGTCTCCAACGAGACGGCCATGGATCAGGAGATGCACGAGTTTGATAGTTGCAGTACAGCACTGAGTGAGCACAGAGCGTTGGGTCAGTTCAGGAGATATCAGATTACAGATTCAGGTCAAGCTGTGCAGGGCAGTCAGCAGTACATAGGAAATCAACCAAGGAAACAAGTGAGAACTTTGGCTCCAAGTTCGACTAGATGGTTCACTGCAAACAGTGCAAAAATCAGTAAATAAGACAAGGTAAAGACATAATCTAACAAAAGCACCTTGTTCACTCTGACAGTGAGATCTGATTACTCAGCACATGACTGATGATACCACGCAGTTGGACGGGAGTGATCTTTCAAAAAACAGAAGCTCTGCATTCCTACAGAGACCTAACATGCTATTAGCAATAATAAGTAATGCACAGTCACAGCCTCACATCCTGGTTTATTCAGCAATCCTGTCGATGAAGAATCTCATAGAAGTGGGTGAAGAAAGGATAATACAGTGTAGCAGCCTTTTCTCTGATCCAAACTCATTGTCCTTAATGACAGCATGGGATTGCTGAATTTCACTTGCATTCTTTGTTTACGGGAGGTGGGCATTGCTGATGAGGCCAGCATTTATTGCCCATCACTAATTGCCCTTGAGAAACTGCTACAGTCCATGTGGTGTAGGTACACCCATGGTGCTGTTAGGGAAGGGAGCTCTGGAATTTTGATCCAGTGACAGTGAAGGAGCGGTGATATATGCTGAAATCTTGCTGGCACAGGTTTCCTGGTGACGAGGGGCGCATTCAATGGGAATCCCCATTGACTATAAGATCCATATGATTCTGCCAACCATAGCACGCAGCAGAGAAGGAGAAAAATCCCAGCCATAGTTCCAAATCAGGATGGTGAGTGGCTTAGAGAGGAACTTGCAGGTGATGGTGTTCCCTTACAAACATTCCGGGGAGGCGACGGTTTAGGGGTATTATTGCTAGACTCTTAATCCAGAAACTCAGCTAGTATTCTGGCGACCCAGTATGAATCTCACCATGGCAGTTTGAACTCAATAAAAAATATCTGGAATTACTAATCTACTGATGACCATAAAACCATTGTCAATTGAAAAACCCATCTGGTTCACTAATGTCCTTTCGGGAAGGAAATCTGTCTTCCTTACCTGGCTTGGCCTACACATGACTCCAGAGCCACAGCAACGTGGTTGACTCCCAAATGCCCTCGGGATGGGCAATAAATACTGGGCAGGCAGTGACACCCATGACCCACAAATGAATGGAATTGAACAAAACATCCTCATTCTGCTAGATGGTGGAGGCGATGGGTTTGGAATTTGAGATAAAAATTGGAATGTAAAGTTGCAGTTTTAATTGTAGCAATTCACTTCAAATTCTGCACTTTATTTCAGTCTTAGAGATCCACAACTCCCCCCGCCCCCCATCCCACTCTATTGTAGCTCAGTCTTGCCGTTCCAATAACAGGTGCTGGATGACAGACAGAACGGCTTCATAAAAATCCACCAATTATTGTTCAAATCAGCTTCACACAAGTAGAGTGATGCTATTAAATTCTGAAAATACTTGATTCCTCAAGTCACACCTGGTGAAACACAGCAGAGTAAAGAAGATTACATGAATATAAATCTGTCTACTTCCATCCTCATGCTGCAAGTAAGTCAGTAAACAGAAATATTTTCCCCAGAGAAAATAAATATTTAGTTTTATTAATTATTGTTAGCATCCCTCCTAATGATCGCACCCTCTGTTGAAATAATTGCAAATCTTAACATGTTACCACAATTTTATAAATTCCTACACCCATTGACCAAATCCTCTCAGTAATGTTTAAATGAACCACACAGATTTTCTATTTATGTTTTTAAACTGTGGGAAGGGCAGGTAAACCTGGCATTAAGAGATTGGTGGTTTGCTTTAATTAAATGTTTTTTTCCTCTAGAGGACTGTTATGATTACAGCTTAGGGTTCCTCACTCTCTCTCCAGATCCTGTGTTCAGAAATTCGTCATTTAACCATTGCATAGTTTTTGATAAGCAGGTTCAGAGTCCTCTTTCTTCACAGGACAGCGCAGTGCTCCATGATGGAGAGTCACAGACTCCCAATTGCAATTCCCACTGAGGGGAGCACAAGGGGGAAAACTAGCCGATAAGCAGACTGATCGAGGTTAGATCTAGAACTTATGCTCTTGTCTGGTGAAGGCACACAATGTAAGCAGACTCTACAGAAAGAGCAGACCGCGCTCAGGCATTGCAATGAGGATAAAACATAAAAAATATCATCTACACGGATGTGATTGCACTAGAGGGGGGTGGAAAGGAGATCCACCAGGGTGTTGCCTGGGCTGGAGTGTTTCAACTACAAAGAGAGGCTGGTTAGGCTGGGGTTGTTCTCCTCGGAGCAGAGAAGGACGAGGGAGGCCCAGTCATGGTGTCCAAAATTATGAGGAACATTGACAGGGGGGATGGGAAGAAACTTTCCCCATCAGCAGAGGGACCAATAACCAGATTTGATTAGAAAATGCTGGAAAATCTCGGCAGGTCTGACAGCATCTGTGGTGGGAGAATCGAGCCAACGTTGGGTTCTGATGAAGAGCTGTGATGAAGGGCCATCTAGAATCAAAACGTTGGCTCTATTCTGACCCCACAGATGCTGTAAAAAGTCTGACAACACCAGGTTTTAGTCCAACCGATTTATTTGATAATACTCACAAGCTTTCGAGGTTTCCCTCTTCGTCAGGTGAATGGAGAGTTCTGGCCTCAGACAGAGCATATAAAGCACAGACAGTTTAGAGAATGTGTTTACTGTGTTTACGCCAGTCCAATGCCGGCATACCCACATCATGCCCACAGATGCTGTCAGACCTGCTGAGATTTTCCAGCATTTTCTGTTTTTGTTTCAAATTCCAGCATCTGCAGTATTTTGCTTTTAGCACAGATTTCAAGTGACAGAAGTTTTAGGGGGAATTGAGGAAAATCTTCACCAGAGGGTGGCAGGAATCTGGAATCCAATGTCTGAAAAGGTGGGAGAGGCGGGAAGCTTCACAACATTTAAGAAGCATTGAGATGAGCACTTGAAAAGCCATAGCGTACAAGGCCACGGACCAAGTGCTGGAAAATGGATTTACAATAGATTGGGGCACGATGGCCAATGCTGACATGATGGGCTGAAGGGCCTCTTTCTCTCCTGTAAAATTCCACGGCTCTACGATTAACACCTGCCATGCAATAAAACATCCCAAGGTGCTTCAGAGCAGCCTTACCAAACAAAACTGATGCTGAACCATAGAGGGAGATACTGGGACAGATGTGCAAAAGTTTGGTTAAGGATGTAGATTTTGGAATCACTTAAAGGAGGACAGGGGTACAGATATGGAACGTTATCTTGAGGGAATTCCAGAACTTGAATCCTCAGCCACAGAGGACATGACTGCCATTGGCACAGTGATGATAATCAGAAATGCACGAGGTGTCATTCCATAGAATCTCTACAGTGCAGGAGGAGGCTATTCAGCCCATCGAGTCTGCACTGACCACTGTCCCACCCAGGCCCAATCCCATAATCCCGCGTATTTAGCCTGCTAATTCCCTGACACTAAGGGACGATTTAGCACGACCAATCTACCCTGCACATCTTTGGACTGTGGGAGGAAACCGAAGTATCTGGAGGAAACCCACGCAGACATTGGGAGAATGTGCAAACTCCACACAGACAATGACCCAAGGACAGAATTGAACGCGGGTCCCTGGCACTGTGAGGCTGCAATGCTAACCACTATGCCACCCCATTTATTCCCTGTTCATTAACAATTAATGATCAGAATTTTCCTGGATTACGACTATTCCTTTTAATTTTTACTGTATCAGTGAAAACAGCTGAACTTTGGACTACTTCTAGATTACCTTTCTCATTCCTTCATGTAACAACCAGTGTCAAAAGAAAACACACAGGCACTCTCCTTCAGTAAAACCAGCTTGATGCCTGGCAGAATGCCAGGCAGGAGAAAAATATTTGAACACACTGGTGGCAGATCCACGTGTGGACTGAGAGATGCCACTGCAGCCTCCCACATCGTGGACATAGATGCAGCTTAACACTTCACGTGCCGTATCTGCCTTGTCGTCATCAGTGTAAATGGGAGAAGCCACACTCCTCAAACTCTCAGACTAGCCAACTTTAAACAACCTACATTTACGTAACACCTGTAATGGGTTACAGCGTGAAAAGGCACTTCGCTGGTGTGTAATGAGACATATACTGACACTGTGTCAAATAAAGGGTTGGTCAAAGGGATAAGTACTCCAATGGTGGTAGGTGCCTCATTATTCGAGTATGAATGTCCACAGTACATGCCATTCACGTTGCCATTGTTGGTGCTTGGGAAAGCTTCTGCACCATTTCTGACCTTCTTCTGGCTAAGTTTGGCACAGAGGGTCCTCAAACAACTCTGAAACAAATTGCAGTACTCACCTTAACACTGGCCACTCAGCAACAGCCTTTTCCCAAGAGAGATTTTTATTTTTAAATTCGTTTACGGGATGTGGACGTCAGCCAGCATCGATCACCCATCTTGAGTTTGTAGAATCCTTACAGTGCAGGGAGAGGTCATTCGGCCCACCGAGCCTGCACAAACAACAATCCCATCCAGGCCCTATCCCTGTAACCTCACATATTTACCCTGCTAGTTCCCCTAACACTAAGGGACATTTAGCATGGTCAATCCACCTAACCTGCACATCTTTGGGCTGTGGGAGGAAACTGGAGCACCTGGGGGAAACCCACGCAGACATGGGGAGAATGTGTAAACTCCACACAGACAGTAACCTAAGGCCGGAATTGAATGTGGGTCCCTGGCTCTGTGAGGCAGCAGCACCTCCAGGTGGTCACTGGGATCTTCTGCCCTCGTCCTTCTGGATGGTAGAGGAGGTTTGTACTGCTCTTTTCGTTAGGGCGTCTTTGTACATTGTACTGACCATGTGATGTGTTGTCCTGAAACAGTTCCCCACAGAAGATCACAGAATCCCTACAGGGCAGAAGGAGGCCATTTGGCCCATTGAATCTGCAATGACCACAATCCCGCCTAGGCCACATTCCTGTAACCCTACATATTTACCCCACTAAACCCCCTGACACTAGAGTTAATTTAACATGGCCAATCAACCTAACCCACACATCTTTGGATTATGGAAGGAAACCAGAGTGCTCAGAAGAAATACAGGCAGGTATGGGGAGAGTGTGCAAACTCCACACAGACAGTCACCCCAGGCTGGAATCGAACCCAGGATCCTGGCATTGTGAGGCAGCAATGCTAAGCATTGTGCAACCCCATTGTTTGAAGATTCTGTAATCATCCATGCGGGAGACATGGCCTGCACTTCTAAGCTGAATATTCTGGAGATTCCTCTCCGAGCTTCAAGTCCATCATAATGAAGGGCCTTGCTATTATTTGTGGTTTTATGCCTGCCACCTCTTTGATAGAAGTGTTCCAGAATTTTGATAATGTGCATGTAGCAGACCCAGGATGGCTCTGTGCATAGTGGGAGGGACAATGGCCTGGCAGAGTTGGTGTCTGTCTGTAACTCAACGCCAAAGACTAAAATCAAACTATACCAGACCAGGGGTGGTCAAGAAAGAGGAGAGGGAGGGGAACAAACAGATTTATAGGAAGGGAATTCTACAGCTTAGGTCCTTATTGGCTAAAGGCATAACTGTCAAAGATAAGGCGAAGGAATTGAGACCTACACACGAGGCCAGAGCTTTTAGTAGTTTGTAGAGTTCGGGGAGGTCACAGAGGCAGAGGCACAATGCATGGGTTTGAAATATACAGAGGTCACTGATTTCTTTTCTCTTAGCTAATGCCCTCAGCTTGATTTTACAGGTCTCTGTGTTCTCTTGGGCTGACCTTACACGAACATGGAATTAATCAAGCCAAAACATTCACCACGTCTGCTGCCAACAAGCTGTGGAGCTGTTGAGATGAATGGCGTGTTTTTATAGAACTGAATTCATTATTTTTATGTACTGCAGGACAAATAAACACATTGGCCTTGTAGATACACAACTGCACCCAAACAGATTTATTCTCCTTTATCCTGGTGGCTGATTTAAGTTCTCAATGATACGAAGAGAGGATTAGCAGTTGATCAATAGCAATTCTGCTGCAGTTGATAAATAATACATTGTATGCCAAGTTTTTATTATTATGGGGTATGTTTCATGGGTTAGTGCTGCAGACATACGGACCGTGAAGTTTGATAAAGCTCAAAAGTAGTCATGGGAATTGCAACGCATGATTAACTGTACCCTGAACTTCCAATGCAGATGGCATGTAAACTTGCAGTGGCCTGTTCATTGCAGTGCGTGCCACCTCTAAGCATGCTACAGAGTGGCTACGTGCCTGGGCAGGGCAGCATCATTTAAGGCTAACCATAACTACTTAAAGCTTGCCCGCACTTCTTAAAGGGCAGGTGTGCAAGGCTGAAGGTTCATCTAGGGTGCTAAGACTCTTGCACCAGTCACCCAGGGCTTCTTCACATGAATGCAAGGCAAAGACCATACCTAGCATGCGAGAATCTAACCATCCGCGCCGTGACATTGATCAGCGTTATTTTCCACGTAATCTCCCACCGTCAATATCCTTGGAATTCCCATGGACCAGAAATCGGACTGCCACAAAAATATTTTGGCTACAAGAGCAGGGCAGATGCTAAGGAAGTTGTAGTGAGGAATGCACTTCAACTCTCAGAAGCCTGTCCACCATCTACAAGGAACAAATGAGGGAATACTCTCCTCTTGACTGGATGAGTGCAGTTCCAACAACACTCAAGAAGCTTGACACCATCCAGGAGAAAGCAGCTAATCCAGTGATGTAGGTGGCTGAGATTTTGTAAACGAAGAAAGCTGAATATATTACTCACTCTCAGCCTGAATGTTGTTTAGGTTTTGCTGCACATAGACTGACTGTTCAGTATTTGCAGAGTTGCAAGTGATACTGAACCCTTGGTGAAGCAAAAGTGTCTACTGCACTGTTCTTCGCTAAGATTAATATAGAAGAGTTGCTCATTGAACAATCTGGGTGATACAGCCTCTTGCTGAGAGCTCCTTTTCCCCCCTTTCTTCCTCCCTTTTTAAACAGCTTTCTGTTGCTTCTGCTAATTCTTCCTGTCCCAGGGCAGGCCATGCAGGCTACAAACTACAGCACCCAACTTTGGGAGTAAGCAGTCTCAGCAAAACCCTTGAAACCAGAAGCAAGGTCTCTCTAGCCATCATACTCCGTGTAGACTTCACCAACTTTAATTAACCACGCAAACAATCAAACACTTCTACATTGGCAGCAAGAGTCACTGGAACTCAATTAACAACTAACCTGAAAGTAGTTAAAGATCCCTTTAAATAGCACTGGTGGGAGGTCCTTCCTGCAGTTGAATGCATGTTCAGCCGTGGTAGCTGAAAAGAAGGTATTAGTTAGGGCATTCAGGTTGGAAATTGTACTATAGAAGCATTAATTGGAGTATATGGAAGGGCAGGAACTGAGTTTACTGATCTCTGGGCTAGACTCATGGTCCATCATGTTTCTGGGGCAGATTGGATGGTTAGGTGTGGAAATTAGCAAACTCCAAAAGCACACCTCTGGAGAATAGCCAATTCATTCATTGCAGGGTTTCTTCAGCACTAACTGTGCCCAGGAGCACAGATACCAACAGCAGTGGTAATACAATACAAAAGTGCTGTGACAATCACTATCATTGATAATCAATAGTTAATTATTGGAGACTATTGTACTTGAGGTATGTTGTACATCAATACCTAGAGCACAATTATAATGTGGAGACGCCAGCGTTGGACTGGGGCAGCATAGTAAGCAGTTTCACAACACCAGATTAAAGTTCAACAGGTCTATTTGACAGCATGAGCTTCTGGAGCACTGCCCTTTCACTCACCTGATAAAGGTGCAATGCTCCAAAAGCTCCTGCTACCAAATAAACCTATTGGACTTTAACCTGCTAGAGTACAATTATTCAGAGAAACCTGCGTGTAAGAGAATCCAAAAGCAGAGATTAGTCACATTACAATGAGGAAGATTCCATAGTGATTGATTGATGTTGTAATTTCATTGACAACTCTGGCTTAGAATCTATATCAAATTAACCCTAGTTAATGTTTAACAGTAAGGCACATGCTATAGATATTGTAAATCTTAATTTCTGAAGATACGCATGTAGAGAATGTTTTTATGTATTTGATTTGCCAGGATACAGATGTGATTTATTCATAATATTAGTGAGTCTATTGCAACCAACACTATTTATCAAATATTCTGCGTTAAATAGTTGAGTGAGATGTAAACCTTAAACTCATTCTCAATACCAATAAAATAAATTCTTGACTGATGTTTTAATTACTGAGCTTTAACACTTTCTTGGCAATTTCCCAGGTAAAAATTCCTACTTCAGATCTTGCGCATAGCCCTGTCACGTAACAGAATGCTCACGGACAAAGGGGAAATTCTGGCCCACATCTTCCGGTTTTCGGATCATCGGAGAGCAGGGCCGTGCATTTCAGCCACGTTGCCCCTGGTGCAGATCACCCTAAGCTGAGAAAATTGCGCATGAGCCCAAAGATGGGCCTTGTGCCTGGCACCAGTTTGCGATCTTCCCACTCCCTTCCTGTCGGTGCCAACCGCACCTCACCTGGAAAGGGCACGAGGCTGAATAGCTGGCGATTGACTTAATTTCAATCCCATTAGAGAGTTTAATGATCGTCCCCTCCCGAAATGTTCCCACCCCTCCCAGCGGGAAGTCACGCAAGCGCAAATCACTACAAGTGTGGATAAGGCGCCATGGATTGCGAGGGCGAGCGAGGTGATGAGCACTGCTCACTACTAACCTCCAGGGTGCAAAAGGGCAAGTCAACCACTGCCATGGTGCAGGGTGGTGTGGGGAGCCTTCAAGAGTGTAGGAGCTTGGGGGGAGCTCAGACTGGGCCGGAGGTCCTCAGGTACTGTGGGTGGGGGCTGGGGGGGTAGATTATGAAGTTTGTGAATGACACAAAGATTGGCAGGGAGGTTGACAGTGAAATTGAGTGTCTTGGCCTACGAGAAGATATAGACAGGATGATCCAATGGGCAGTTAGTGGCACATGGAATTTAACCCTGAAAAGTGTGAAGTAATGCACTTTGAAGGAATAATTTAACAAGGAAGTATTCAATGAACAGTATGACACTCAAAAGTTCTGTGGAACAAAGGGATCTTAGCATGTTTGTCTATAGATTTCTGAAGGCAGAAGGGCAGGGTGGTAGGCTGGTGAAAAAAAGCATATGGGATACCTGATTGTATCAGTTGAGGCATAGATTACAAAGTATTTTTTAAAGTTTATTTATTAGTGTCAAAAGTCAGTTTACATTAACACTGCAATGAAGTCACTGCGAAAATCCCCTATTTGCCACACTCTGGTGCCTGACCGGGTACACTGATGGAAAACTTAACATGGCCATTGCATCTAATCAGCATGTCTTTTGGACTGTGGGAGGAAACCAGAGCATCCGGAGGAAACCCAGGAGGACACGGGGAGAACGTGCAAACTTCACACAGACAGTGACCCAAGCTGGGAATCGAATCTGGGTCCCTGGCACCGTGAGGCAGCAGTGCTAACCACCGTGCCGCTCAGGGAATTCATATTAGAGTTGCATAGAACTCTGGTGAGGCCACAGATAGAACTGTGTGCAGTTCTGATCGTCACACTACAGGAAGGATGTCATTGCACTGGACGTGGTGCAGAGGAGATTCGCCAGGATGCTGCCTGGAACGGAACATTTACGTTACGAAAAGAGGTTCGATAGGCTTGGGTCGTTTTCAATGGAGCAGAGAAAACTGAGGCGTTTCCTAATCGAGATGTACAAGGTTATGAGGGGCGTGGACAGAGGGGATAGGGAGCAGCTGTTCCCCTCAGTTGAAGGGCAGTCACAAGTTCAAAGTGCAGGAGGTTTAGGGGGGGGGATGTGAGGAAAAACCTTTTTACCCAGAGGGTGGTGACGGTCTGGAATGCACTGCCCGGGAGAGTGGTGGAGGGGGGACGCTTCACATCCTTTAAAAAGTACCTGGATGAGTATTTGGCACGCCATAACATTCAAAACTGTAGGCCAAGTGCCGCTAAACGGGATTGGTTGGGAGGTGTTTCACACACGTTGGTGCAGACTGAATGGGCCGAAGGGCTTTTCTGTACCGTATGATTCTGTGAGGTCAGGGGTCGCTGGGTTGAGGCTCGAGGCGAGCATCCCCTCTGCCTGCTGAAAGCCCTTTAGTGGGATTTCTTAAGAGGTCACGTTCAAATCCCAGTAACGTGGCGCTGGTTACTCTGCTCTCGGTCTGCCAGACAGGCTGTACGGTTTATTTCTGACATTCCAACTCAGGCCCCACTAACAGTTACAAGCACCAGGTCTGGCAACTGCTGCCTCAATCCAGGCAGCTTGTCAGGTATTAGCACAGCTCTACATTAACTTTACAGTGCTCCCTATAATGACCCACTTGTAATGTCTAATCAAATGAAAGTTAGAAGGGTTGTTTTCCTATCTTCTGTGCAAACTGCACTCCATTCCCGGAAACTAGGTTGCAGCATATGTCCAGAAAGGTGCATTCAGATTTTAGACTGCAAGAGACCCACAACAAGGATGCTCACACAGCGTCTACATGGGTGACAGTGCACTGAGCCCAATGGGGTATCAGGGAGGGAGGGAGGGACTCCCGTGACCGAAACCTGCCAGGCCAAGAGGCTGGCTGTATATCAGAGAGAAGGCACGACAGACTACGTAACTGCACTGGGGGTGCACGCAGCATCATGCCTCATCGCGAGAAGGGAAGGCATTTGGGAGGCCATTGGCCACCATGAAGGAACGTGGGCAGTGCCCACGGCCGCTGAGGAGATGACGTGGTAATGGGTCAGCAGCCAATTGAGCCAACTGGTGCATGGCACTGGAAATGGTGCAAGGCTGTCAGCTTCCAGCATCGTGGGGACACCAGGTGCTGACAGGGATCGGAGGCCGAGGGTGGGGGTAACCTTACAGGCTGTCTTGCTCTCTCTCTCGCTCTTCTTTTCTCATATCTCCCAGAGGAACTATGAGTGTTGGGATTGAGTCAGTAGAACTGCCAGTCATCCTCATTGTTGCTGTGGCAGATGTGGCCAAGTGTGGCAAGACCAATCCAGACTGGGGGCCGCACGTAAAACAAGATGGAGCCACTGGTCAGGGTCAGGACTTGGTGCCCATTGGCCCGAGGAGGGGCCAAAAGACAACAAGATGGAGAACTCCGCTGTACAGGACTCATGTCCTACAATGAGCTTCCAGACACCGTATGCCACAGAAAACTCCACCACAGCAAGGGGACAGCATGGCACCTGTGCCAGATCCTCAGTGACCTGGCACCTCATGGAGGAGGTGGATACCCACTCCCAGTGGCCAGGAAGATCATAGCAGCCCTGAACTTTCAACAACGGGGTCATTCCAGGGCTAGAGTGAGGATTGTGTGGCATCCTGCAGTCATCAGCCCACAAGTGCATCCATGGGGATGTAGATGCTCTGTATGCCCGGGTATCTCACTACATCCATTTTAACCTGGGCCATGGCAAAAAGATGCCCAGGTTTGCTGCCATCATGGTATGCCTCAGGTACAGGGGGCTATAGACGGCACGCATGACACTCAGCGAGCTCCATGGAATCAAGGAGTGCCCTTCATCAGCCGCAAGGGATTTCACTCCCTGAACATCCTAATTGTGTGCGCCATCTACTAAACATCATGCAGATGTGTGCTATCTAGGAAGAACGCATGACAGCTTCATCCTGGGGCACTTGGAGATCCCTAAGATTTTTGAGAATCACCTCCAGGCTGCTGTGATAGCTCATAGGGAAGAAAGATTACCCGCTGAGGCCGTGACTGATGATGCCGGTACGGAGATTGGAGACCGAGGCAGAGAGCCGCTATAATGAGGGCCACGCTGCCATCCAAGCTGTCAGTGAATGATGCATTGCAGCCTATCCCCATCACCGGAATTAAACCCGGACCCCTGACTCTGTGAGGCAGTAGTGCTAACCACCGTGCCACCCTGCTGTGCACCAACCATGTCTGGGACACTGCTGTAATGAAACATTGCATTTATTAGAACGTTTCACAACCTCAGGACATTCCAAATCGCTTTGCAACCAATGGAGCGCTTTTGGAATACAATCACTGTTATAATGTAGGAAACGCAGCAGCCAATTTGCACTCAGAAAGATCTAAAAAAAAGCAATGCTACAATCATCAGCTGATCTGCTTTACAATCAGACAGAAGAGTGAACTTCAGACAGTGCAGCACTCCCTCACTACAACACTACGGGCAGAATTTTCCCGTCCCACTCACCACAGGGATCCTAGCAGGTGGGGGCGGACCACGGTCCATTGATCGGAGGTGGGAATTTTCGGCCTTTTGGGGGGGGACGAGGACAGCCCCACACTATACGTTCACCTAAATTCTCTGGAGTAAAGCTTAAACCCAAAACACCTCTGCAGTCAGGGTAGCACAGTGGCACGGTGGTTAGCACTGCTGCCTCACAGCTCTAGGAACCCGGGTTCGATTCCCAGCTTGGGTGAGTTTGCACATTCTCTCCGTGTCGGAGTGGGTTTCCTCCCACAGTGCAAAGGATGTGTGGGTTAGTTGTATTGGCTAAATTGCCCCTTAGTGTCCTAGGAGATGTAGGTTAGAGGGATTAGCGGGCTAAATATGTGGGGTTATGGGAATAGGGCCAGGGTGGGATTGTGGTTGGTGCAAACTCAATGAGCTGAATGGCCTATTTCTGCACTGTAGGATTCTGGCTCACAGCTGAGTGCTCCATCTGAGCCAAGTCTCACAAAGGTGAGTCGTGACACCCCAAGTTTCTTCAAGGATTTTGACTGAGAGAAGGTCAAAATTTTTTTGTTGGTTAAAATGCTCCCTATAGTCATTTCTTAGCATGAGAAACAGAAATGAGATGACACTGTACATTATTCCACTGCAGTCACTGTACAGCAATTGTTCCTGACAATAGCACGAAGCAGAACCTTATTGGAACGCAGGAACACAATCCATTCTGGGCTCTGTAGAGCCAGACAGTTCACCAACGGCGCCTTTATCCAACCATTTCTTTTTAATATTGGCAAATGGTGAGCTTGCTAATCCTCTAAACTGTTTTTAAGCCTCTTTATATCCTGCTTCAGTGGTGTAAATGCCAAACCTTTGTAACTACTGCACTGTTAACACTCAAATCAATGCCAGTTTTCTGAAAATCCAGGCGTGAGAAAACAACAGCTGCATCAAATCAAAATGGTGGAGACTTTCCCGATTTGTACAGTAAAAGTAAAATTAATCGGGGGACTGTGCAAGAATTTAAAGTTACATTTTAGCAGGGTACGCAGATAAATCTGTTTTCTAAATTTATCGTGTTCAAAATAAACGTCCTTAATTGTAGAGAAATCTTCTCAATCAGGAAACTATGAAGGCAGAAACCAAAGAAAATGAGAGTAAAATGAGGAGGAACCAAGAAAAGCAAATTGGCAGTAGGAATTCTTCTTTTAATTCATTCATAGGACATGGGCGAGGCTGGCCAGTATTTATTGCCTACCCAGAGTTGCCCTTAAACTGGGTAGCTTGCTAGTCCATTTCTGAGGGCAGTTGAGAGTCAACCACATTGCTGTGACTCTGGAGTCACAGCAGATTTCCTTCCCCTAAGGACAATGAACCAGATGGGTTTCTCCAACAATCGACAATGGTTTCATGGTCATCGACAGATTCTTAACTCCAGATATTTTTTATTGAATTCAAATTTCACCATCTGCCGAGGTGGAATTTGAGTCCAGGTCCCCAGAACATTAGCTGAGTTTATGGATTAATAGTCAGGGGATAATAGAGGCCTATGTAGGGTAGAGGTGGAGGGAATGTTTCCTCTAGTGGGAGAGACTAGAACTTGAGGGCACAACCTCAGAGTGAAGGGACGCTTCTTTAAAACTGAAATGAGAAGAAATCTCTTCAGTCAGAGGGCAGTGAATCTATGAAACTCATTGCCACAGAGAGCCAGGACATTGAGTGCTTTTAAGACAGAGAAATATAGGTTCTTGATCAATAAGGGGATGAAGGGTTACAGGGAGAAGGCAGGAGAATGGGGATTAGAATCATATCAGTCATGATTGAATGGCGGAATAGACTTGATGGGCCAAATGGCCTAATTCTGCTCCTATATCTGATGGTCTTAATACCACTAGGCCTAAATAAAAAGCTACAGCAAGCAAAGTAGTGGTTACACAGATACCAAAACTCTTTCTATGGGGCAAAGGAAAATATCAAACCATATTGAACACCACTTTTGCTCTCATGCCTTTGAATAGGCACACCAAGATAAATTTCCATAAAATGTGCACTTTCACCAATATACTCACGGGAAGTTCACACACGTTTCCTCTACAATTTCTACACAATGTGAATGAAAACTCACTGGGGATAAGAACATGAGAGAGAGACCACCCCCCCTCCCCCCCAACCCTTACCCAACGTACACTCCCAATGGGTGAAGCTCAGGATCCGCTGTGCTGAATCATAACAATTTCACTGGCAGATCCAAATGCCTTAAGTACTGCAGAAATAAACAAAAAATCTGGAATTAAAAAGTATAATGAAGACCATGAAGCCATCGTCAAATGTCAGAAAAACCCATCTGGTTCACTAACTCCTTTAGGGAAGGAAATCTGCCATCCTTATCTGACCTACAAGTGACCCCAGATCCACTGCAATGTGATTGACCCTCAAATACCCTCTCAAATGTAGGGCCAGTTAGGGATGGTCAACAAATACTGGTTTTGCCAGCGGTGCCCACATCCCATAAAACGAATTTAAAAAAAATAGCAAGATTCTCATTAACCTCACAGATTGACAACAGCGTCAAGACAGAAATGAAAAATCAATGAAAGCTAATTTAGGAATCATCTGAAGATCTGGGAACGTAAATAATTAAAACTGGAAGCAAGTTTTATTTATCCTGCGTCAGCTAGTATTAGTACTTGAGCCAGATGCTTGGGCTGCCTGCGGTATGCGTTTACTGGTTCTTACTCATGACTGGATAAAGTTTTATTTCCCCACTACTCCAGCTCCTGATTTCCACACTGCATTCCTCAGGGCAGCACTTGGAACCAGCAAAGCTTCTGAATTGAAAACTCCAGGAAGCCCCTGCAATGCAGCCCACGCTCAAATCACTGACTTTCACAAAACCACTTCAAGTAAACAAGATGCTCCTCTAACAAAATCTCACACAGATCTTGCACCCCCTCCACCCACATTGAACACACAATCCAATTGGAGGGAGTCAGCCCTGGGCCGTACGGTGCATTCAGCCTCTGATCTTCGGGTAAGCGTTCTCCAAGGCGGCCTTCACGACACACGACAACGTAGAGTCGTTGAGCAGAGACTGATAGCCAAGTTCCGCACACGAGGACGGCCTCAACCGGGATCTTGGGTTCATGTCACACTATCCGTAACCCCCCACGACTTGCCTGGGCTTGCAAAATCTCACTAACTGTCCTGTCTGGAGACAATACACATCTCTTTAACCTGTGCTTACCCCTCTCTCCGCTCACATTGTCTATACCTTTAAGACTTGATTAAAGATAATTCCAACCATTATTTTGTTATTTAGTTTGTGTCATCATGTGCCCTGTTTGTGAACTGAAATCCCACTCACCTGATGAAGAAGCAGTGCTTTGAAAGCTAGTGGCTTTTGCTACCAAATAAACCTGTTGGACTTAACCTGGTGTTGTGAGACTTCTTAATGTATGGTGACAACAGTGGTTAGCCCTGCTGCCTCACAGCATCAGGGACCCAAGTTTGACTCCCGGCCTGGCTCTGTTTTTGGAGTTTGCACATTCTCCCCGTGTCTGCACGGGTTTCCTCTGGGTGCTCCAGTTTCCTCCCACAGTCTAAAGGACGTGCTGGTTACATGCATTGGCCATGCTAAATTCTCCCTCAGTGTACCCGAACAGGCGCCAGAGTGAGGCAAGTAGGGGATTTTCACAGCAACTTCATTTCAATCTGAATGTAAGCGTACTTGTGGCACTAATAAAATAAACTTATATTTGCTGTTCTGAAACACATGAAAGATCATAAACAAGACAGACAGTTTGGGGATTTGTGCGGTATGCTTTGACAGACAATTTTATTAAATTTCCAATCCGTACCTGTCTCCAACTGGCAAGCTCTCTGCATATTTTAAAAAATTAGTTTTCTCCCTTTTCCACACATAGTCATTTGGAGATAAATACCTCTGAAGACTTGCACATTGATCTGTTCTCCTTTGCAGTATGAAAGCTTCATGTTTTATTCCGCATCCTGAATTTACTATCCAGGGAACTGCACAATTCCCACCTCATGTTCTACCATACCGTGATTCCCTTACAGAATTGAGCAAATAGGTTTGAGACCAATACAAGGTTATAGACTCTTCACCTGTGTCAATGTAATTCTCAAAAGATACCAATAGGAGGTCAAATATTGTGTTATCACCCCAACATTTTTATCTCATCTTTCTTGAACAAATACTTATTGCCTTTACAAACCACCGAATAAGTCAACTCCAATTGGGAATGATTGCGGCTGACACACAAAAACAAACAGCAGAGATTCAATGTTCAAAGCTATCTCTGTATAGTTATGTACAACGTAGGAACATAAAAGAAGAAACATCAAGGTACCAGACTAGAAAAACGTCACACTCAGAGAGATACAAAAGGACTTGGCTGAACAAACTAAGCAAATTAATTAGTGCGCTGTTAAATACGAGATGCCAGGTCAGGAGAATACTGATATTCCTAGAAATTAAGATGTTCTCAGAGGACACAAAAAAAGGGGGATGCTTCAAAGAATGGAGCTTCTTGGATAAATAGAGAAGTTAGGGCAGCACACAATGCTTAGCACTGCTGCCTCACAGCACCAGGGACCTGGGTTCGATTCCCGGCTTGGGTCATTGTCTGTGTTTGCACATTCTCTCTGGTCTGCATGGGTTTCTTCGGGTGTTCCAGTTTCCTTTCACAGCCCAAAGATGTGCAGGTTAGGTCATGCTAAATTGCCCCTCAGCGTCCCCGAACAGGCGCCAGAGTGTGATGACTAGGGGACTTTCACAGTAACTTCATTGCAGGATGAATGTAAGCCTACTTGCAACAAGTAAATAAACTTTAACTCAAGTTAAAGCCAATGCGTTAGTAATACTGCAGGTAATCACATAGAATCCAAAGAGTCGAAAACAAGGCCGAAAATAAGGATAAGAATGAGTTAAAGGGAGTGGCAGCAGATATAATTAAAGGTAATAGTAAGGGTATTTGGAAGCATGTAAAAAGTAATGTTGGAGAGAGGATCAATAAGAGGTGAAGTAGGGAGTCACTTGGTTGCGGTTTGAGGGTCTAGTGGAGGTGAAAAAAAAAATGGGTGGTATGTATCCCCCCGCAATGTATTTTTCAGTGGCAGAGACGGCCAGTAGAGGGATCTTCCGGTCCCGCCAATGTCTACAGGGTCTTTCATGCCCTGCACACTCCAACACTGGGGAATGGGTGGAGTGTCACCAGTGGGACTGAAAAATGCCACCAATGAAAAGGGATTTTGCTTCAACTTTTACAGATCAGAATGCAAGTGCATTGGGGAAGCATATCAAACTATTGTGCAGGTCTATCTGTGGAGAGGAATTGGCTCTGAAAACGCTCGCAGAACTCAAGGTTGTTAAATCACCATATCCTGAAGGTAGACAGAGTCTGGGCACAATTTCTTGAGTCTCTTTAAATACACAAACTAAGCTGTGGAACTGGAGACTACACCACAAAGAACATTGCTCAATGTGGTAGAATAAACTGCCTGATTATAGACCAGTTAGTTTAACATCAGGTATGAGTAAACTCTCAGGCTGCTTTCTTAACATTTCGCCCCACTTATCAGCCGATGCCCGATTTGTCGCCTCTCACAATCTTACTGGCACTGGATATCTGGCGAGATCAGCCTCACACCCAAAAAGGGAGCAAAGCTGATTGTTAAAGTGGATTTAAATTTTACAAGCAAAACTGGGACACTATCGTCTAGGCTCACTTGCCTCTGCAATCTCGCCAGTGAAGGGTCTCTCCGGCAGGGATCGTGTGTGAAGGGGACCTGCCATGATAGCCTCGCTGGTAGGGCCAGAAGCAATTCAGGCGCCCCCCCACTCCTCATGAGGTGGGGGACAGGGGAGGGGTGCCCCTTGGGCAATGCCAGCCTGCCAATCTGCTGGGCATATACCCACAAATCTTGGAGGCTTGGGCCATCATGCCCGTAAAATCCAGCCCTGTAATTAAAATTAGTGACCACTTGAAATTTGTTTTAAATTCATGCATGTAGTCTAAAGAAATATCAACAACATGCAGGGAGATGGGTTGGAAACCAAATCTTAATGTAAATGATGTTAATCAGAAGAGTTGAAAGCAATATGACCGCCCCCCACCCCCCACCACCCCCCCCCCCCCACCCCCAGGGTGGTGCTGTGTTTGCTTTTGTTCTATACATATTAATGATTTGAAGGTGGGTGTAGAGAACATAATCGCCAAAACTGGCCGACAACAGGAAAGTTAACAGGTTTGGCAAACTCTGAGGAGGATCATGAACAAGGTCAGGAAGGTGCAGATGGTTTAGCATAACAGGCAGACAGAAGGCAAGTATAACTTCTGCCTCAATGCCAGGGACCTGGTCTGATGTGCAGCTTGGGTCACTGTCTGTGTGGAGTCTGCACATTCTCCCCACGTCTGCATGGGTTTCCTGCCACAGTCTGAAAGACGTGCTGGTTAGCTGTATTGGCCATGTTAAATTTTTCCTCAGTGTATCGGAACAGGCACCAGGCTGTGGCAACTAGGGGATTTTCACAGTAACTTCATTGCAGTGTTGATGCAAGCCTACTTGTGGCACCTAATAAATAAACTTTACAACTAAGAACATAAGAAATAAGAAATAGGAGCAGGAGTAGGCCATCTAGCCCTTCGAGCCTGCCCCGCCATTCAATAAGATCATGGCTGATCTGAAAGTGGTTTAGTTCCATTTACCCGCCCTCTCCCCATAACCCTTAATCCCCTCTCTTATCAAGAACCCATCAACCCGCTTCTTAAAAATATTTAGCGAGGTAGCCTCCACCACTTCAACGGGCAGAGAATTCCAGAGATTCACCACCCTTTGAGTGAAGAAGTTCCTCCTCAGCTCCGTTCTAAACCGCCTCCCCTTTATCTTGAGGCTGTGCCCCCTAGTCCTACTGTCTTTTTTGAGCGGGAAGAGTCTCTCCACCTCTATCCTATCCATCCCGTACTCCATACAGAAAGGCACTGAAGCAATTACAAGAGGATTTGACACATAACTCTCAGAAAAGATGTAGCAATATAAAAGGCCAAAATAATTTTGAAATGTATAAATTGCATCACGGAATATATCTGTAAGAAAGTAAAGATCAGTAAAGCCACAGACAGCTTACAGAATAGAGTCACGAGGGTGATTCCAGGAATGAGAAACTATAGTTCTGAGATGATTGAGATAATGGGACTTCACTGCAGTTTTGAAGGTTATGAAGGGATTTAAAGAATGAGAGTTTGCATTCAAAATATCTTTTATCATGATCGCAGGACATGACAGATCACATTCTAGCTGGTGAAATATTTATAAAGTGCAGTCACTATTTCAATGCGGCAGTAACACATCTTGCATTTATAACAGGTGTGATTCTCTGGACTGCCCTCAGTGTTTTTCCAGGAAGGAGGCGTGCTGTTTGCTGGGTCTTGCCACTGTCAATAACAATTCCTACTCAAGTCAAAGGTTAGTACACAAGAGGAAAGGGAATAGAAGGGAATGAAATGGGAGGATACTCACAGAGCTAGCTGGCACCAACCAGCTGGGCCGAATGGCCTGTTCCCATGCTGTAAATCCTATACCATGTAAATGAAGGGAAAATGAAACGGTTAATGTACCTAAATTTCAATGGTGTGATTGGGGTGGTGGCCTGGTCAAACAGTATGAGCATGTGGGAAAATAGGAGGTTATGCACTTTGGTAGGAAGACTGGACGCGTTGACTATTTTCTAAATGGAGAAAGGCTTCGGAAATCTAAAGCACAAAGTCCATGGCAGAGGGTGCACTGCCAGTGGGGACAGAGAACCCTGCTGGCATGAACGGCTGGAGAATTCTAGTTCTAGTGCCCCAAACCACTTTTAAGGAGCATTATCGAACAGCTTTGGACATTGAGCCACATCATGAGCCACTGGGACAGCTGACCAACGGTTTGGTCAAGAGGTTATGTTTTAAGGAGCATCTTGAAGGACAAGGGCACAGTGGCACTGTGGTTAGCACTGCTGCCTCTTTGTGCCAGGGTGCTGGGTTCAATTCTGGCCTCGGGTTACTGTGTAGAGTTTGCCCATTTTCCCCATGCCTGCTCCGGTTTCCTCCCACAGTCCAATTACGTGCGGGTCAGGTTGATTGGCCATGATAAATTGCCCCTTAGTATCGGGAGGATAAATACATAGGGTTACAGGGGATAGGACCTGGGTGGGATTGTCACCAGTGCAGGCTCGATAGGCCAAATGGCATCCTTCTGCGCTGTAGATTCTATGAAAAATGAGACATAGAGAGAGACAAAAATAATCAGGGAGGCAATTCCAGAGCTTAGGATCTTAGCAGCTGAATGGTACCAAGGTATATGTTCAGAAGATACCTTGGAGGAAGGCTGAGGCTGGAGTGGATTACAGGAGGTAGCAAGGAAATAGCAGCAAACTAGCAAAGAAACAGGGCCCACAGGCAACAATAAATTAAATGATCAGACAGTCTGTTTTAGTGCTCTTGACTGAAGAGCAAGTGTCAGACAGAACATTGAGAAAACTACCCAGCTTTCATGGAATTTCTTGATGGCCACCTGAGGGGGCTGAAGAGGGCAAAGTTTAACAGATCATCTGAAGGGTGAAATCTTGGGCAATGCACTGATATGTCAACCTAACCCATTTACTCAGGTCTCTGGTGTGGGCCATGAATCTACTGAGAGGCAAGAGTGCCACAATTGAGCCAGGACTGACATCAAATAACAGTGGATGTTTTAAAAAATTCATGAAGCATTTCAATGGAGCGAACAGGGAAAGGCTGCTCCCTCTGGTTGGGAATTCAGTGAAGAAGCAAAATCAATTTCAAATTCTGACTGAGAGTGAGGGGAAAGGTTAGAAGCATTTTCTTTACACAAAGTGCAGTTGGGATAGGAATATAACGCCATAAGGGATGGTTCTGGCAGTAAAGGTTGCACATTTTAAGGGAAAGCCACATACATATTAGAAAGAGATAAAGACACGAGGCAATGGGGAAGAGAACAAGGCAGAAAGGTTAGATTTGGATTGTTTAAGCAAACTGTCACAGTCAAGTGACATACATCTTTATAGTTCTATGATTCACAAATAAAAATATATAGATGAGAACAGTCAACGCAGGACAGGGAGCAGAAAAGCTTTATCAAAACATTCTTTAAACAGTTAAACTAATAACAACAGTGGCATTTCAGGTATCTGCCATTATCACAATTACCCACATTTAACAGGTTTTCATTTGTAAGAGCTGCGACATGGGAACGGTTGACAGAAAAATCCAAAATAAAGTTTATTTATTAGTGACAAGTAGGCTTACATTCACACTGCAATGAAGTTACTGTGAAATGCCCCTTGTCACCACACTCCGGCACCTGTTCGGGTACACTGAGGGAAAATCTAGCACGGCTAATTCACCTGACCAGCTCGTCTTTGGACTGTGGGAGGAAACCGGAGCATCCAGAGGTAACCCATGCAAAACAAGGGAAGAATGTGCAAACTCCACACAAACAGTGGCCCAAGCCGGGAATCGAACTCGCGTCCTTGGTGCTGTGAGGCAGCAGTGCCAACTGTGCCGCCCCCTAAAATCTGTAGGTCATGCAGAATTTCTACTAAGGAGAACTAATGTACAGACTGCAAGATCATAATATTAACCTTCTCTGACAAAAGATATAGAGGGAATACATGCTTAACACAACAAACCTGGGGAGTCCCTGGACTAGACTCTGGAGGACCAGGCTAATGTTCTGAGGACAAGTTTTCAAACTCCACCACGTGGAATCTGAACTAATAAAATGTGCAATTGAAGACTAGGCCAGAATTCTTTGTTGCTGTTCACCCCACCACCACTGCCAGCGAGAATGGAGAAGTTGGCACTCAGCCAAATCTCCATTCACTGCAGCGGGTCCGGAGAAGCCCAGGTTGATTCTTAATTACCCTCTGAAATGGCCTAGCAATTAGGTTTGGACAACAAATGCTGATCTTGCCAGCCAAAGAGTAAAGAAAGAAAAAAAATCACAAGCTGTTATCTGTAATGGCAATTACCCAAAGATAACACAAATTAATTCCTTTTGTAGAATTGTGTAGAAGATATTTTCTTCATTGTAGAACTCCCGTTTTAATTAGCAAAGAGTGGACACGTGGGTCCACCACATCCTAAGATGCTGAACAGCACGTTAGAATTGTAATTTCTATTGCAATGCAAGGTGGCAGCCAAAATGCACACAACAAAATCCCATACAAAGTAATGTGATCAATGGCTAAACGGTTTGCTTTTATGGCACTGGCTGAGGGGTAAACATTGGCCAAAACTCCCTTGCTCATCTTTAAATCACACCAATTACATCTGCCTCGGACAGCAGATGGGGACTCAGTTTAATATTGCACTCAGAAGACAGAAGCTCCCTCCTGGCTGCCCTGAACTGTCAGCCGAGGTTACAGGCAGGTCTCCAGTGGGATCCGAAGCCACGACCTTTTGACTCAGACACAGGAGTGCGATCTCTCAGCCAAGGCTGACATCAATTACCACAAGAGGTCAATAATAAACTTCACCAATTATATGAGCATCGTTTAGATATTGGACTATTAGACCAGAGAACAGCTTTCACAATCTACTTTCTCTACATTACAAATCTACTCAACTAATCAGTATATTTTGGCTATTGTCAATTAGTGATGTTTTTAATAAGTTCCAACTATTCTCATATATTTTCACATCTAATTTCCTATTGCTTCTTATGATAACCTTTGCATTAGCACTGCATTTTCCTTACTTTGCACAATACATCACATTTTTGCTTCAAGCACGGGGCTGGGTTTTAAGTCCTGGATGAGCCAAAGCTGGGATGGTGTGGGGGAGGTGGTCAGGGGTATATGTAAATCCCGCAAGTCACCACAGCACAACCACCAGCAGCTTTTTAACTCAGTAGCCACGAATCCTTGGTACTCAACATAACAGCATAATAGGAGCAGGAGTAGGGCACACAGATCTTTGAGCCTGATCTGCCACTCAATAAGACCATGACTGTTCTCATCATGACTGCAACTCCACCTTCCTGCCTGTTGTCCACCCCTTGAAGACCTTATAGTTGAAGAAGCCGTCAACTCACCCTTGAATCGATTTCAATGATTCAGCACTCTGGGGTAGAGAATTCCAAAGATTTAGGAACTTTTGAGGGAAGAAGTTGTGCCTCATTTCCATCCTAAATAACAGACCCTCTATTTTGAAACTGTGCTGTCAGTTCTAGATTCTCTCATGGTGGGAGGAACATCCTCTCAGCATCTACCCTGTTATACCCCCTCAGAATCAGGTACGTTTCACCTCTCATTTTTGAAAACTCCAATGAGTGAACAGTCCACCTGTTCCGCTTATCCACTTGAAACAACCCTTCATCCCAGGAAACAATCCAGCGAACTTTCTGTGAACTGCCTCCTATGCCGTGCTGCCCCAGCACAGCTTCAGCCCTCTCAATTACAACGTTCTCTGCACCTTGCCTATTGGAGTGACAGATGGGTTAGTGGAAGTTCTCTATCGTACAGGTATTTACTTGAGTCATGGAAAGATCTTAACAAAGGGCAGGGATTTTAGGCAAGAAGTGTGCTTGGCACACTGTTCTTTTCCATCCAAGATCATACCAGCAAATTAAATATTTGTCACAGAAAGTCCTGCCAATTTTCTCCCATTGTCAGGAGTGCTCTGATGTTAGACCTGGAAATCAACATTACAAGAGACACCATCTCTTTCACAACTTAGTATTCTCATTTTACAAGCTTATTTTCTTTCAACTGATGTTTTAAATTTAAAAATTCTGTGTAGCTCATAAATAAGGTCATTTTTAATAGTTCACTGAGTTATATTCCAAAGAAGTGATATTATTGACCTATCACAGTGTCAGCATGTTCAATCTCAATATTTTAAAATGACATCATCAAGACAAATTTAAGGATAAAAGTATGAACATGATGCGAGATCATGGCCAATATTTCCTGTGTCGTGAGCTCCTAAAAGGTGGGAATAAAGGTTCCAAATGCTGTCAAATATTTAGGACCAAATGTCTTGACAAAGTGGCCAATGATAATGGTCTTCGCTTATGTTCCTTTGGTGATGTGCCCACAAAATAAAAATGCACTGAAGGAAACTAAATATTTCACAGGATCCAAACAAGCAAGTAGTTTCCCTTTCCCAAAAGATGTTTCTAAAGTTAGTTTATTTATTTATTAGCCACAAGTAAGGCTTACATTAACATTGCAATGAAGTTACTGTGAAATTCTCCTCATCGCCACCCAAGCCGGGAATCAAACCCAGAACCCTGGCGCTGTGAGGCAGCAGTGCTAACCACTGTGCCATCATGCCAATATTCAATGCTGACTAGTATCCAGTCAAAATCAATGCTGTCATTGATGGTTCACCCTCTGACACTTATACACATTAACAAAATGCTTTGTTCTCTCTGTTCTTTGCACCAATGATTTACTCTATCATCCTGCACTAATTTCTTTTGTAGATAATTTCACTGTATGCTCATTAGCTTCCTTCAAGGTGCCCAAAGTCCACTGAATCCGATGGTTATAGAATCATTGAATCCCTGCAGTGCAGAAGGAGGCCATTCTACCCATCAAGACTGCACCACTCAGGCCCAATTCCCATTTACCCTGCTAAACCTCTGACACTAGGGTCAATTTAGCATGGCCAATCAACCTAACCCAGGCTTATTTGAAGTGACAGGAGAAACTGGAGCACCTGGAGAAACCCATGCAGACATGGGGAGAATGTGCAAACTCAACACAGATAGGGACCCAAGCCGGAAATTGAACCCAATTCCCTGGTGCTGTGAGGCAACAGTGCTAATCACTGTGCCATCCCTGAAGTTCTCCCTTCAATGTGCAGTCAAGATTAATGTAAGAACATAAGAAATAGGAGCAGGAGTAGGCCATCTAGCCCTTCGAGCCTGCCCCGCCATTCAATAAGATCATGGCTGATCTGTCGTGGCTCAGTTCCACATTCCCGCCCTCTCCCCATAACCCTTAATCCCCTCGCTTATCAAAAACCCATCAACCCGCGTCTTAAAAATATTTAGCGAGGCAGCCTCCACCACTTCAACGGGCAGAGAATTCCAGAGATTAAGCCGATACATGAGTGTTACTTTCAACTTTTAAGAACACAAAGCTAGAGGACTTGAGGTGGAGCAGCTTCAGGCTGTAGAGACGAGAAAAATCAGCTTCTCTGTAAAGACGTGAACGCAGCAATAAAATAGAAGGATGGGACTGATTAAAATTCATGAGCTGAGAAAGTCTCTGCGCAGGGACTCTGCAATGGCAGCTGCCTGAGTTCACACGTTTCCACATTTTATGTCAACACTTGTTGCATTTGTAGTGCTTTTGCTCCCAAAGAGTTGCTAATTTGCCCAAGAAAAATCCCAAGTAGCAGTGAGAGAAAATGCTGATGGTTGATTAACAGGAAAGCATTAACGATGCACCTTTATTTTCTCCTTATGCTTTCAATGGAACAGCAACAATCTAGTATCTTTCCAGCCTTTCAAGGTGCGGTTTCTTCCTGTCTCACAAGGTTAAGCAAAAGCTTTTACCTTTAATGGCTCTGTCTTTGGTCCTGCTTCAGTTATTGAGATACTTGGCCGACCTCCAATGACCTCAAGTGGAGCTCCTTAACTAAAGCTACCTCCGAAAACCTTTCTTCCTTCATGCCAAAGAAAAATCTTTTTCCCCCTCAGCGACTCTTACTTTCCTACGAACTTTAATTCTGCCTAAGAATTAAATATCACGTGAATGTCTAGAGAAAATTGCCAATCACCTCACTGTACACAGGGTACAAGTAAAAGCAGGTTACCTGATTCTTCTCTCTCACCTCTAACTTCACAATCCCTCTCCATCTTAATCTTTGTTTTTTACCATTCTGATCAATGGTACTGAGATCAGTGCTCCTGAATATTTTATTCCCATCCGTCTGAAGTCCCAGATTATCTCCATCTCTTTCTCTATCTGTGTATCTGGTTCTATTTGTCGTCTAACCCCCCCGTGTATCATTTTCCACGTCAATTGTTCTTCACCCTATCCAACTCCCAAAGTGACATCTATAAACAAAAGCAAAGGAAAATAGTTGGGAAAATGAGACTAGCCCGCCATCATATCACCAGTGATTAGAGTCTTGTAACAGTACAGTCGCACTAGGTTCTTTTTTTTGCATTGCTGAACTAACCCTTCTCAGCATCCCTTTGCTTTCTCGAACCTGTGAAGGGCAGGAAAGGGGGAACAGTGTGGAATAGCTGCACAAGCATGTGATATTGGCAGCAGAATTATCAGGAAACCAAAGAATAGACACATACAAGTAGGCAATGTAAAGTGGAAATACAGGGGAGATCTCATTGAGACATATAAGATGATGAATGGGATGGATAGGATAGAGGTGGAGGGGCTCTTCCTGCTCAGAAAGGACAGTAGGACTAGAGGGCACAGCCTCAAGATAAAGGGGGGGCAGTTTAGAACAGCGTTGAGGAGGAACTTCTTCACTCAGAGGGTGGTGGATCTCTGGAATTCTCTGCCCGTTGAAGTGGTGGAGGCTGCCTCATTAAATATAATTAAGACGCGGGTTGATGGGTTTTTGATAAGAGAGGGGATTAAGGGTTATGGGGAGAGGGCGGGAATGTGGAACTGAGACACGACAGATCAGCCATGATCTTATTGAATGGCGGGGTAGGCTCGAAGGGCTAGATGGCCTACTCCTGCTCCTATTTCTTATGTTCTTATGTGAACATCGTATAAAGGCACTCTGGCAACTGTTATGACATTGCAGGAGTTGGGGGTAAAATGGGAGTCTGTCCTGTAGTATGGGATATTTGAAAGGTCTAAAGGAAGGGGAACGGGAAGTCAGTGCCTGGTCAATTTTCGGCTTGGGTCACTGTCCTCCCCATGTCTGTGTGGGTCTCCTCCGGTTTCCTCCCACAGTCCAAAAGATTTGCTGGCTAGATGCATTGGCCATGCTAAATTCTCCCTCAGTGTACCCAAACAGGCTCCAGCGTGCAGCGACTAGGAAATATTCACAGTAACTTCATTACAGTGTCAATGTAAGCCTAGGGGCTAACGTAAGGCTGGGTAGCATGGTGGCACAGTGGTTAGCACTGCTGTCTCACAGCGCCAAGGATCCAGGTTCGATTCCTAGCTTGGGTCACTGTCTATGAGGAGAATACACATTCTCCCAGTGTCTGTGTGGGTTTCCTCCGGGTGCTCCAGTTTCCTCCCACTGTCCAAAAATGTGCGGGTTAGTAGATTGACCATGTTAACATGGTGGGTATTCTGTATTCAAATCATTTTTAAACAAAATTAACTTCATTATTATTAAACTTCTTGTTTAGCTGGAGTAATTCATTTTCTTGGTTTATTAAAATTGCCTCAGTGTCAGGAGGATTACATAGGATAAATGCAAGAGATTATGGGGTAGTAGGGATAGGATCTGAGAAGGATTGTGGTTGGTGCAGACTTGATGGGCCAAATGACCTCCTTCTGCCCTGTAGGATTCTACTATTCTGCTTGTGACACTGATAAATAAATTCAAACTTAACTACAAGTGGTCAAATACAATAGATGCCTGGCAGTCGATCTTCCAAACTATCCTTGATATCAGGGAATGGAGAATGATCCCAGAGGGGAAGACAAATAACTTTAAAAACAGATACGGGCAATGGCAACTATCCAATCAAATATATTTAGCTCGAAAAATATTTTCCAACATTGCCACTTACTCCTGCTAACTAACTTTTGGGACCTGCTCTCAGGCATTCATGTAAAACATGACAACATTGTGCTTGTCTGCCATCTGTTATTTTCAATGGAGCATTTGGCTTCCTCTGCTGACTGTCTGCAGGGGCTTCTGTAACCACGGCTCCAATTCTACACTGTGGTGTTGCCGACTGTGGCAGATGTTATACTGATTGCAGCCCAAAGCCCCTCACAATTTCATTGTTGTTGTTGTTCTACCTTAGATTTGCTAAAACTAAAAGTGAAAATAATCAGCATGGGATACCCAACCTGACAAAAGAGCGACAACTGTCGGTCAGATTCCCGGCTGGGGTCACTGTCTGTGTGGAGTTTGCACATTGCCCGTGTGTCTGTGTGTGTTTCCTCTGGATGCTCCGCTTTCCCTCCACAGTCTAAAAGATGTGCTGGTTAGGTGCTAAATTCTCCCTCAGTGTACCCGAACAGGCACCAGAGTGTGGTGACTTAACTTCATTGCATTGTTAATGTAAGCCTACTTGTGACACTAATAAGGTTTAAACTAATACCATTTGACTTTGCAATCATCTCCCCACTTTTATCAGTGACAATGATGCCTTGAAGAGGGCTTTGGATAATTGCTTGAATAGGAACAATGAGCAGGGTAATGGCACTAAATCATCATGCTCATTCAGAGAACCAGTGCAGAATTGATGGGCCAAATGGCCTCTATCTCATAGAATCCCTACATTCAGCACATCGAGTCTGCACTGACCGCAATCCTACCCAGGCCTTATTTCCATAACCCCATGCATTTACCCTAGCTACTTCTCCTGACACTAAGGGAGAGTTTAGCATGGCCAATCCACCTAACCTGCACATCTTGAGAGTGTGGGAGGAAACCGGAGCACCCAGAGGAAACCCACACAGACACGGGGAGAACGTGCAAACTCCACACAGACAGTGACCCAAGCCGGGAATGGAACCTGGGCCCCTGACACTGTGAAGCAGCAGTGCTAACCACTGTGCCACCCTGTAACAACTCTAATTTAAAAGTTAATCTTATCAGACGTCCAAGCTCGCTGCCAGTCAGTAAATGAGTTTCACTTGCTCATAGCATAGGAGGATAGTGCAGACAGACCATGAGAGCAGCCACGAAGGGGGTCTATAATATCTTGGCTGGTGCAGGAGAACAGGAAACCGGAAAGGATGGAAATAATACTATGAAAATTAAGTTGAAGTTGCAACTCCCATCTTCCTGCCAGGTTTTAAGACAACCATTAGGTCATGTGCATTGTTCAAGAAATTTGATTTCAAGCAATCTAGTCTAAAATATTGAAAGCACTGACAGAAAGGTAAGATCTTGAATGCGAGCAGCTTGTTGCCAGGTAATACATAGGAGCAAATTTTCCTCCTTTCTCTAAATGCAATTAAATTCAGACTTGATCTCACTGAAGGAGAGTGGAGACTACTGAAAAAGTAATTATTTGGTGGTACGTACTTTGCTCTTCAGTTTTAAGAACCAACTGGATATCTCCACATAACTTCAGATTCCAGATTAATCTGCTTACTATGAAATACTCTGTGGTTATAATTGGCACTGACTTGGATGTGATTCACTCTTCATTTTTTTTATTGTTGGTGAACCCAGTATGGAATCAATCACATTCCATTCTCCCTGCGTCCCCTTCCCACACACACACACACATATCCTATCCCAGCAGTTATGATGCACGTTCACACATCTCTCGAAAAAAAAACCTCAAAAATTCTCTCCTGCATTTTGTTTTGGGAGCAAGCACTAAAAACACTGGTGCCAACTCACGAGAGAGGTGAGGGGGGGGTGCACACTTGCCCACAGATGGCACTGACTGAGCTGGCTGCCTGTATTCAGAGCTGGCACTTTGAACGCCACAATGTGAAGCACAGGAGGTACAGCAAGGGAAATAATAGCAGCACACGGCTCAGAGAGGCAACTGTTCTGTGAAAGGAAATATTCTTGAATGGGAGGCAGCAGCAAGCCACAAACATCAAAATAACTGGCACTCCCCACACACTAATAATAATGAACAGTCGCGGTGCTTGACTTTGATGGACCTTTCATGCATTCTGTGGATTAGGGTAAATATTGCCAATTCCACATTTCAATTTAAACCAGTCACCCGTCCCCAGCCGTTTGAATGGATAGATCCACATTGTTGCATTGTACTCAATGACAGCTCCCTGGTACGATAGCAATTTACAACATAGATCATATCAAAGGAGCTGAGACAGGGGTTGGGGGGGGGGGGGTGGTGGAGAGAGACAAAATTATACTTGGTTACAGGTCATCTCCCGAGATTTGACCGCCCCCCACCCCATTTGTATCTATTTTCTTTGTACCTGACTTGCCAACGCCAGCTCTCCCGAAGACGGCGAGTTTGACTTCGGCACTCTTCGCCATGGTCCAAAGAGTTCGGGAAGGGAACCGGCTCGGTATTCAATCGGTGAGCAGCAAGAGAGAGCAAACAAATCCCGGCAGGAAGAAATAAACTTTTGTCAATCCCAAAGTCGAAGTTCACCATTTCATTCCGGCTGAAGAGGGACCCTCTGAGAGAGCGATGGAGAGATTGAATGGGGGGGGGGGGGGAAGAGAAGAAAAACAGGTTAAAAGTTACTTTTTACTTAGTAATCCCCTGGGCACCAACCAAGAGAAATCTTTGACAGAATGGAGATGTTTCAGCAGGCTTTCAGACTTGCCCGTTTTCCAGGGAAGGTGCTGTACCTGTAATTACATTGGCACTTTCAGCAATGGGGAGCATTACAATCATTTCTCACTGCAGATATGGTGACTAACGGTACTGCTGGCAGGAACAGCATGCAAAGAGTCTTTCCATCTCCACCTGGCTCAGGGGAACAGGGGGCAGACCTGGCTCAGGGGAACAGGGGGCAGACCTGGCTCAGGGGAACAGGGGGCAGACCTGGCTCAGGGGAACAGGGGGCAGACCTGGCTCAGGGGAACAGGGGGCAGACCTGGCTCAGGGGAACAGGGGGCAGACCTGGCTCAGGGGAACAGGGGGCAGACCTGGCTCAGGGGAACAGGGGGCAGACCTGGCTCAGGGGAACAGGGGGCAGACCTGGCTCAGGGGAACAGGGGGCAGACCTGGCTCAGGGGAACAGGGGGCAGACCTGGCTCAGGGGAACAGGGGGCAGACCTGGCTCAGGGGAACAGGGGGCAGACCTGGCTCAGGGGAACAGGGGGCAGACCTGGCTCAGGGGAACAGGGGGCAGACCTGGCTCAGGGGAACAGGGGGCAGACCTGGCTCTACCTCGCCCACACTCATTCCCAAATGCCACAAGGTGGGTGGGGGGGGGGGGGAACGGGGGAGATGACTGGGTGGGAGGTGGATATCCACTCCACATCCCACCACTTCTGCACTGAATGAGGAGCAGAAGGTACTGCATGTACACTCGGCACTGTCACTGCCCCCCACTCCGACATCCCCGGTAACTCTCAATGCACCATTCAGTTTCCACCCTCCCCAGTGTGTATCATTAACTTTCCATCTCCACCTAGAAATAATCCCCCTTGCTAAAACTGCAGGAGGCAAACAGGAACAAAACAAGCACAGCACACACACAAAACACAACATACACAACACACCGGCTGGTTCCATCTGCTCAGACTCCTCTCTCCCTCTGCAGCTCTGCCACCCTCCAGCTCAGGACAAGCACTGTGCAGCAGCCCGGCTGGAGATATATATGTGGGTTGTCCTCCTGGGTTGCAGGTTCGGGAGGGCTTTTTTTCCCCCCCTCCTCTTCCCCCTACCAGCGACTCCGCCACTCAGCAGAGGAGTGCCTGGCGGCTGAGGTTGGGATGTGCCTTTGACAGAGAGAGCGGAGCCTCCTCCAGCGGATCGGCCGCAATATGCGGACTGGAGCGCAGCAGAAGGTGCACGGGATTGGCATCTCACTGCTGCCAGATCAGGGACACACTTGAGACGGTGAGAGAACATCCCTGACAGATGACAGGAGAAATAAGAAAGTAGAAGACTGTGGGTGTGCTCTATTTTCTCTGCCTCCGCCCCGCCCCAAGGTCAGAAGCTTAGAATCGCAACAGTGCAGAAGGAGGCCATTCAACCCATCGAGCCTGCACTGACTCTCCTGGGACTTTTACTCAATCCCACTCCCCACCCTATCCCCATAACCCTGTCCATTTTACAATGGCTCATCCACTTAAATCTACACATTTTGGGACACTAAGAGGCAATTTTGCATGGCTAATCCACCTAACCTACACATCCCTACACATTTGCTACTCCAAAGATGTGTGTTAGGTTGATTGGCCATGTTAAATAGTCTGGGGGATTGGCAGGGTCAGTGAGAGTTACGGGAATAGGGCCTGGGTGGGATTGTGGTCAGTACAGACTCGATGAGCCGAATGGCTTACTTCTGTGCTGTAGGGATTCTATGATCTTGGGGCACCAAGTGGCTAAATTGTCCCTTGCATGACCAACCCACCTAACTTTCACATCTTGGGACAATAGAGGAACAATTTATAGAACATTACAGCACAGTACAGCCCCTTCGGCCCTCGATGTTGTGCCGAGCTATGTCCAAACCCAAGATCAAGCTATCCCACTCCCTATCATTCTGGTGTGCTCTATGCGCCTATCCAATAACCGCTTGAAAGTTCCGAAAGTGTCCGACTCCACTATCACAGCAGGCAGTACATTCCACACCCCAACCACTCTCTGAGTAAAGAATCTACCTTGGACATCCCTCCTATTATCTCCCACCATGAACCCTATAGTTATGGCCCCTAGTAACAGCACGGCTGTTACATTTAGCATGGCTAATCCACCTAATCTACATATTTTGGGACACTAAGGAGCAATCTAACACAGCCTAACCTGCATATCTTTGGAGTTTGGGAGGAATCCGGAGCATCCAGAGGAAACCTACACAGACACAGAGAGAATATGCAAACTCCACACAGACAGTCAGCCCATGCCGGAATCGAACCCGGTGCCTGGCATTAAAAGGCAGCAATGCTAACCACTGTGCCATGCTGTGTTTAGAATCCTGGATTCAACTGTACATTTTGAGTGCACATTGAAATTGTCTAAATCTATTACTATCTGGTTTCCGTGTCAATTTCTGGCAGGAGCAGCTGTTTTGCTTTGCAGCCTTTGCACTCTTGCATCAGAAAGTTGTAAGCTGAAGTCTCACTTGACCACATGCTGTACTGTGACACTTCAGTGCAGTGCTGCGGGAATTGTTGGAGGTGCCACCTTTCAGACAAGATGGAAAACCAACAACCGCCCACTTGGGTCAATATAGAAGATCCCATGGCTTTATTTCGAACAAGGGCAGATGAGTTCTCAAGGCATTCGGGAGAACTCATCTGCCTTTGTTTGAAATAAAGCCATGGGATCTTCTATATTGACCCAAGTGGGCGGTTGTTGGTTTTCCATCTTGTCTGAAAGGTGGCACCTCCAACAATTCCCGCAGCACTGCACTGAAGTGTCACAGTACAGCATGTGGTCAAGTGAGACTTCAGCTTACAACTTTCTGATGCAAGAGTGCAAAGGCTGCAAAGCAAAACAGCTGCTTCTGCCAGAAATTGACACGGAAACCAGATAGTAATAGATTTAGACAATTTCAACTCACACTCAAAATGTATAGTTGAATCCAGGATATACCTGTCTGAACTAGCATTACTTTAAAAGGGCAGCTTATCTGGTCATTGCTATTGTGAGGGCTTGCGATGCAAAACTTGGTTACTAAGCACCAGCCTAAACTTGTTAATGCTAAAAGCCTTATTTCAAAAATTTTTATTCTTTGATTAAAGAAACCTTGCAGAATGCATATCCAACTCTAAAGCAAATTCATGGTTCATCACAATGAAAGCAGAATGTTTATTGATATTTCTGCTTATTCAAATCTGTGCTGCTGCTAAACCACTTCCATCAGTCTTGTGCCCTCAGCAAGAAGCCTCACTCAAAAGGCGCGCCAGTCAGCATGTACTGTATCTCCTACATTTACACAGTTAAAGCTCCCCACTGAAAATAGTGAGTTAGTCTTTATAGAACACTTACTGTTTTAGTGGGAGTCGCTTTAGCATCAGTTGGCTGGACAGTTTGTTAGTGATGCAGTGTGATGCCAAAGCATGAATTCGGTTCCTATACCACATGAAGGCCCCACCTTCTCAACCTTGTCCCTCGCCTGACGTGTGGTGATCCTCAGGTTCACTGGTCGCAGCCTTTGGTCATCTTGGATTATGGTGACTTTACTGTTTTAGTGCTTGGCTCAGAAGAAGTCAAAATATTGGGAGTCCAACTCAGGTTCTAGACAATTGAGAGCATATGGACTGACACTTAAGTGCACTACTAAGGGAGAGCTGCATTACTGGAAGCACGATCTTACAGGTGAATTGTTAAAGCAAGGCCCTAAACATAGCCTTGGAAGTTCAAGGGAGTCATACCCCTCAAGCAGCACAATTACTTGCTTTCTTCCCTGCTGTTGGTGGAACATTACTATTCACAAACCAACTGCTGCGTTTCTCTGAACAACAACAACAGGAGCACTTGAAAACTATTAACCATGCAGTTTACCATGGAGCATTCTGAGAATTTAAAAAGCTCTGTATAAATTCAAGTTCACTTGCTGTCTCTTTTTATCTTACCATCCTTCAATATAGGTTACTTTTTCTGGAGAAGTATAATCGGCACAGAGTTACATAAGAACATAAGAAATAGGAGCAGGAGTAGGCCATCTAGCCCTTCGAGCCTGCCCCGCCATTCAATAAGATCATGGCTGATCTGTCGCTGCTCAGTTCCAGTCTCAGTTACAGTTAATATAATTGGGTGGAATACTTAAAAATAAAAGACTGCTCGAAGCTTGAATTTTTTATTTAGAAGTATTATGGGGACACATTGCACAAGTTTTACTGAGACTATTTCGATCTATCTTTATTTATTAGTGTCACAAGTAGGCTTATATTAACCCTGCAATGAAGTTACTGTGAAAATCCTCTAGTTGCCACGCTCCGGTGCCTGTTCAGGTACACTGAGGGAGAATTCAGCACAGCCAATGTACCTAACCAGCACGTCTTTCGGACTGCAGGAAGAGACTGGAGCACCCGGAGGAAACCCACACAGACACTGGGAGAACATGCAGACTCCACATACAGTGACCCAAACTAAGAATCAAACCCAGGTCCCTGGCACGGTGGGGCAGCAGTGCCAACCACCACGCTGTCCTAGCTGATCAGAGAGACATAGATTGCTCATATACCTTTTAACATTCTTGTTCATTCCTGTCTGGCAAGCAATGGGGCAATTTAGTGTTTTATTTCAATCTGTATTCTGAAGCTTGTTGTTTCTTCCTGATTAATGACAGCAGCCGTGATGAGCATCGAAACTGGCAGCAAAGTGGGAACAAACTGAACCAATTCAATTTTTTCCATTTTCTACAATACTCTCTACCTTTTTTCTGATCATGGAAAAAAAAGAGAAATTTTAGAAATTGTATTTTCCAAAAAAAAATCTGCCGTTGTCAGCTCGATTCTGTTAATAGCTGATTGATGAGCTTTTAGAGAAAGATGCGGCAGTGTTCCCACCAGCGGATATTAAAACTACTATGTGGCAATTAGCTCACCCACTCAGCTATAGTTAATTCAATGATAGAGCAAACACACGCGTTGGCAGAGTGTCTGCTACATCATTGCTGTTAGTGAGAGGCGGTCGCCCAGAGATGCAGCTCTAGCCCACCAAGTATCACTGTCCCCATTAAATGTGATCTTTTCCCCAGCCACCTTCATTCAAAGCCATTCCTGCCAGCACCCCTGGACTTACTGTGATCATGCACCTTTGGAGCAACATTAACAGGGCAGATGAGAAGACAAACCCTGTTGGATCCCCTGTAATTAGTATGACGTGGATAAGGAAGGAGCAATCATTCATGCTCCCAGGAGGGCAAATTCTCAGTTAGGGCTGTGAGATAGAAGCAGTGGACATGAGTGCATAATATTGATTCCATTCCCACTGCTATCCTATGCAATTTTAGATATCACAGCAAAGCAAAATCTACCTCCAAAACTCTATCATATTATGTCTATCATAACTTACAATTCAAATCATTGATCTCTTAAAAAAAAATCTGCAGATGGACAAATTAGTTAATCAAGCTGCGCAAATTCTCTGCCTTACATGCCCCCATCTCAAGCAACAACTTTAATCTTATTTGATGAATTTCACTGTAATTAAAACACAGGGGTATCAGCGGAAGAGAATTTTTACAGTAGTTACATACATGCTGACGTTGGTTTCATCGGGTCCTGAGGTGGACACACAAAGGGGGTTGTCCAGTGGCCTAGGTGGTCAGAAATTGAGGAAATCGAATCAGTGCCAGTCACTATGTAACATCAAATACATGGCCCAAGATTGAAAGAGCTTCAGTAGCTTTAATGCCAGCAGTCCACACTATTATTCAGCTTATTCCGCTGAATCTTTGGGCTTTGTATTTCTAATTTTATATTAGAAACTAATCCCTGCCCATCCTTAAAAACTGGTTAGTGTTTAATATTCAGCATTTCAAAGTAAGATTGGTCAAGTTGTAAAAAAAAAATCTACATTTCGGCTATAAAGCGGATTATAGTAAGTAGAGTATCTTATTAATCCTCGGGATAGGCAGGTTTGTACTGGCAAATTACAGAAAAGCTGGAGCTTCTTGATCACAGGAGACAAGGTATACTTTTGGGAGCGGCTGTTTAATCATTGAGCAACAAGGTGACGTTGTAAATTAGTTGCAGCATCAGCCACTGTTGGGAGTAGGAAAACAGTTAAATCATTCCAGAAGTGGGGAATGATATGTAACTGACTGCAGAGCCTGTATAAATCTAGCAATTTATTGCCATCACCCAAACTAATCCCCATCGTAAATTTCCCGTCTTTGAAAGTCTTCAGCTGACAAGCTACTATCTTTACCTTGGAAACAATTTCATATTTCAAAATGGATTTTACAGCATGCAGTCAGAATATGTGTAGACACAGGGTTGAAAAGGCAAATGTTTTCAATCTGCAAATACAACTGATAACACTCATCCTTCCAAAGTGAAAGACCTGCCTCCCTCATGTGAGCGCTCATATGTATTCTGAATGCATCATTAACTGCTCTATAATCTAAACTATTCCCTTTTGAATCTGTATCAAGGAAAACAAATCATACGACCTGATGGCACTAGATGGACGGCACAATGGCAGAATGGCTCGCACTGCTGCCTCACAATGCCAAGGATCCGGGTTCAATTCCCGGCTTGGGTCACTGTCTATGTGGAGTTTGCACATTCTCCCCATGTGTACATGGGTTCCCTCCGGGTGCTCCGGTGTCCTCCCACAGTCTGAAAGATGTGCTGGTTAGGTGCATTGACCCCAAAAGGTGCCGGAGTGTGGAATTTCATAGTAACTTCATTGCAGTGTTAATGTAAGTCTTACTTGTGACTAATAAAAAACAAAGTTTAAAAGATGATAAAGCAAGCATTTCCACTCCTCAAATGCACATTTTTCCATCTGGTCATTGTGGACTGGGGACGATGGAAGGTAGTTCAATTTGACAATGTTGCATAGCCACTGATGTTAAACCAGGAGAAGTTTTGTTGAAACTTAACCTTCCAACCCATCGAAATTTAGTCTCCATCCCATTGCTGGTCTCCTGTTCTTGCCTCATATAATCCACCAATGTGCAAGCAAAGAGTTGGATATGCACCTGAGCTAGTTCCCAGGGCCAGCTAAAAGCCAAGACCTACTTCAAGATTTGCTAATTAAAATAGCAAAATAGTGCAGATGCTGGAATCTGAAACAAAAAAAGAGAAAATGCTGGAAAATCTCCGCAGGTTTGACAGCATCCGTGGGGAGAGAATAGGGCCACCGTTAAGTCTAAATGACCTTCATCAGTTCTGATGAAGGGTCATCCAGATGCTAAACATTGGCTCTATTCTCTCTCTACCGATACTGTCAAACCTGTGGAGATTTTCCAGCATTTTCTGTTTTTATCACTAACCATAATGTTACATGTGTGTACTGCATTCTATCATTTAACCTGTGCAAGTGATATAATATGTAATTATACAACAATTGCAATACTAAAGAATTATGCATATTAAAATTGTTACATTGATTCAATATACATGCATAATTTTTTTAAAATGTCATAAATTGTCATACAATCATCTGAAACCTTTATACTTTACTCTCTGGCCAAGTATTACACATCATAAACTCTCTTTTGTTAACATAGGTTGGAACAATGTACTTGGTAGAACATTGATACCTAATAAAATTCTAATATTTTATCCTAAAACATGTTTATCAATCTGCATAGAGTGGTTCTGAAATGAATTGGGCCTAAAAAAAAGTGAACTTTGCTGTTATCCACAAACACTCAAAGTACTTAACGAAAGAAAGCACTAAATTTGCTTTGTAACCGTGCTTTAAGAATCAAGAATGAACTAGAGTTTAGGATGCAGAATTGGTTTAGTTTTATTTTGCTGTCTATTTTGTCCTAACCATTTTCACACTGTTTCCCTTACAGCCAAAGCACCTCCCCCTTCAGATATATTTCCCCATCATCCAAACTGCTCAGTTTTCCTCGGTATGCATTTTGTTTTAACTTATTTTTATACAAAGCAAATATCCCTTAACTCACGTGCACCTCACATTTAATTTCGCCCGAATGCAGGTCAAGAATTTAATCCATCCCTCACAGGCTGTGCAATGCTCAATAATAATCAAACATCTAACTTTGGGAAAGCTCTCCCAAAGGCAATATCCACCCTCCAGACACAGCAGAAATCTCTTCAAAAACGCAAACCTTACAATACATTCCCACACGTCTGCACCAGAGACACAGTTTCCAACATGTTGGACATTAAACCATCGCACAGACTTACGGTAAGGTGTTGTTCACGCACACAGGACTGTCTCCCTACAACTCCATTCCAACGATAGCATATCCAACCAAAGACATTGTTTTTATATAAGGGTTAGTGATGGACAATTTAATTCACTTTGATTATAACTTGAAACAATTACGCTTTGGTCATTGATTACATTTTTGATCCACACAGAGGACAGGCAGATTTAAATCACTGATCCCTTTCCAGGGCCTAAGCTTCGAAATCACAGAATAAACCTGAGCTGTAAATCCATTTGACACTTTACAGGAAATCAAATCCTACTTGCTAAAGGATAGCAATTTTCTATATTAAATTGACTTTTTTTGTGTCAAAAATATTGGTCTATTATTGTAATCTAACAGCTTTATAACTATTCCCCATTTGGGAAAAAAAAATCAGCCCACACTATTCATACTTTTTTTGGTTTAATGCTAATTGAGTCAACCTTTGATTTTATTTATTGTCACATCTAATAGCATACAGTGAAAAACATTGTTTCTTGTGCGCTATACAGGCAAAGCATACCATTCATAGAGAAGGAAACAAGAGAGTGCAGTATGTAGTGTTACAGTCATAGCTAGGGTGTAGAGAAAGATCAACTTAACGCAAAATAAGTCCATTCAAAGGTCTAACAGCAGCAGGGAAAAAACTATTCTTGATTGGTTGGTACATGACCTCAGAATTTTATATCTTTTTCCCGATGGAAGAAGGTGGAAGAGAGAATGTCCAGGATGCATGGGGTCCTTAATTATACCAGCTGCTTTGCCGAGGCAGCGAGAAGTGTAGACAGAGTCAATGGATGGGAGGCTGGTTTGTGTGATGGATTGAGCTACATTCACAACTTTTTGTAGTTCCTTGCAGTCTTGGGCAGAGCAGGAGCCATACCAAGCTGTGATACAACCAGAAAGAATGCTTCCTCTGGTGCATCTGTAAAAGTTGATGAGAGTCATAGCTGACATGCCAAATTTCCTTAGTCTTCTGAGAAAGTAGAGGCATTGATGGGCTTTCTTAACTATAGTGTCGGTATGGGGGAAAAGGTTGTTGATGATCTGGACACTTAAAAACTTGAAGCTCGCGACCCTTTCTACTTCGTCCCGCTGATGTAGACAGGGGCATGTTCCCCTTTCCACTTCCTGAAGTCAATGACAATCTCCTTCGTTTGGTTGACATTGAGGGAGAGATTATTATTGCCACACCATTAGATTCTCTATCTCATTCCTATGCTATCTCGTCACTGTTTGAGATCTAACCCACTACGGTGGTGTCATCAGCAAACTTGAAAATCTGTTACCCAATCTGAGCAACCTCTTGGTTCGTCTGAATTAGTGACATTTGGTTACATCTCTTCCTCAGTCCAATAAAACCTACAATTGTAAGTTTGAACTCATTTTCTGCCAGTTAAGCCTTTTACTGGAAACTGCGGACAATGATTTGTGTGAACTGTTCTTTGAACAGTTGCTATTCTGATGCATTTACAACCTCCTGCTTGAGAAAAAGTTAGCTATTCGCCAACTTTCTCTGGTGCAACTGAGTTACTGGCAGACCATCAATATTCTGGTAAAAATAAATTAAACTTTTATTGTTTAGCACAATTTTTACGTGGCCAAAGCCTTTATACAGTGCTATCCTGCTCCTTCTTTGTGCACTCAATTAGTTCAATGTCTTTGTTCACATATTTTAGCGCATGCACAGGTTAATCAAAGTGAGAGCCATGAGAAAACTTAATGTTAATTATGATTCTAATTGTCACTTACAAGTTCACTGAATACAGCAAAAATTATTATTGAGCGCAAGGATAAATTTTTCCTTGAAAATTGCTGTAAAGTGTTTCAGTTATGTGATGGCTCATGCATCACGTGTCTTTTATTCTGACAATGTATATTTGATTTGTCACTGCATTATATCCAATAAATAACATATGTCCGTGCATACGTCTGGGAGTCAGATGGGATTTTGTATCCAGTTACATGCACGTTCACCAGAAAAATTTACAGTTCATTATCCCTTTCCGTTGAAGAGTCCTCAGGAGATCATCTTTTACATCTCATGGATTATTTCAAGCTTTGAAACTTTCAATTCATTGGTAGGGGGCCTTTTCCAGAAAGAGTGGATGAAAGAATGTATTGTAATGTACTGATTTTAATCAGGCATGGATTCTAACAGATTCTACAATAGCTCCTCACAGTGATGTCTGCTTTCTGATTTCTTCTGCTTTGACAATCACTTCAGCTATTAAATTCACAGATGATTGGTTCGCAAATCCACAACCTCCACCACATAGGAGGACAAGGCAAGTAATTGCATGGGAACACCATCCAGTCCAATTTCCCATTCAAATCACAGACGTACGTATCGCCGTTCCTTCATGCTCACTGTGTAATAAAACTCTGGAACTCTTACAGCACTGTGTGATTAGCTTCACCACGTGGACTGCACTGTTTCAAGAAGGCAACTCAGCGTCACCTTCTCAAGGTGAACTAAGGATGGACAACAAATGTTGGCCTTAACAATGATGCCCATAACCCAGAAGTAAAAGCTTTAAAAAGAGGGATCATGAGAATCTCAGCACATTCTGATGGCAACCTGTCCTGTCTGACACCTCATATTCTAAATGACTTATCTCTGGACATGTGCAAGTAGCCTTTATTTTTGCTGGAATTAGTACTTTCAAAAACTGTGATGGATTCCATTTAAAATGGATTTGATTTATTGCACAGTGAGTTGAGAGGAACACAGAAAATGCTGGAAAAACTCAGCAGGTATTTTCAGATTTCCAGCATCTGCAATATTTTGCTTTTAGTTTAGTGAGTTATTGAGGTGGTTGATGTCATTTCCATTCCACATTTATTTTCTCATCTTCAGTTCCATCAAAGCATCATCAATATTGGGGGATGGCGGGGTTGGTGGTTAATATCACTGGACCAGTGTGCCACGCTAATGCTCTGGGAACCTGGGTTCAGATCTCACCACGGTGTTGGTGGAATTTGAAGTTTATAGATCAGGAATTGAAAGCTAATCCAAGTAATGGTGACCATTAATAATTATATTTGATTGTTGTGGAAAATCCATCTTAAAATCATAGAATCCCTACAGTGCAGAAGGAGGCCATTCAGCCCATCGAGTCTGCACCAACCACAATCCCACCCAGGCCCTATTCCCATAACCACACATATTTATTCTGCTAATCCCCTGACACTAAAGGGCAATTTAGCATAATCAATCAACCAAACCCGCACATCTTTTGAGTGTGGGAAGAAACCAGAGCATCCAGAAGAAATCCACGCAGACATGGGGAGAACGTGCAAACGCCACATGGACAGTGACCCAAGGTCAGAATTGAACCCAGGTCCCTGGCAGCAGTGCTAACCACTGTGCCCCCGTGCTGCCCCCATGTCCTTTAGGGAAGGAAATCTGCTGTTCTTACTTGGCCTGGCCTACATGTGATGTAACACCCATATCAATGTGGCTGGCTCTTAAATGCCCTCTGAAATGTTCAGTACTAGGGCAATTAGGACCGGGCAACATGAAAGAATAAAATGGCGGAGGGGTGGAAATATGGGGTATATATTTTGGTTGGCAATACCATTCCTGTCAGCATGATTTTATCTATTTATTCATTTATTATTGTACAAGTAGGCTTACATTAACACTGCAATGAGATTACTGTGAAAATCCCCTAGCTGCTACACTCCGGTGCTTGTTTGGGTACACTGAGGGAGAATTTAGCAAGGCCAATGCATCGAAGCAGCATGCGTTTCAGACTGTGGGAGGAAACCGGAGCACCCGGAGGAAACCCACGCAGACATGAAGAGAATGTGCAGACTCCGCACAGACAGTGACCCAAGCCAGGAATCAAACTGGGGTCTTTGGCGCTATGAGGCAGCAGTGCTGACCACTGTGCCGCCCCAAACACACAAAGCAAGAAAATTTGGTAAACTCTTACAGTCCCAACAGAAATTCCCTTCCCCCACCTCCACCTCTCATTCTGCCTGGTTTTCTGACCTATGAATTAATATCACACATTTTACACAAGAGTTTCATTTTTAATCCATGCCATCCAACGCAAGAACATGGGGAAAATTGTGTTCACATGATGCCTCATCAAATGGAGCCATTCAGATTTGCGCTGGTTACCTGGGAGAGTCATCGTGGTAGGCCAGCACCCGTGCAGGAAGTTCAGTGTATTTTTTTATTGCTGTCTCAGAGTTACAAAACCAATGCTCAGAGTGGACAGCGAAGCCCTTAATCCAGCCCCTTGCTTGCTCCAGAAATACAGTTCAGATTCAAACTGAATCCAATTCACAGTCTCCACAAGAGAGACATACTAGATCCAAGCTGACAAGAGCAGGCGTTACATCTGATCTCCGACTTGATCCTACACGAAAGGTTGAGTCGTTCAGGCCTCCTCGTTGATTATTTTTGAGCCTTCAGCCCTGAGGAATTGCGTAGCGTCATTTTAAGCTAAGGAATCCAACAAAATATCCAGCCCAAGAGTCTCACTCTGATTATAATCAGTAATTCTCTTTCAAATTTTGTTTGTTTGTTTTATGTATGTTTTGATCCTTCTCTCTTTTGACATCAGGGCGTGTTGGGGCCCATTTGCATTGAACGTAAGAGAACCAAACGCTTCAGCCTAGTTGAAACATATGCCGGGTTGAGCAGAATGTTTATTTAAAGAGTGGATATGATGAAAAAGGCCTTAGAATATCAATGCTAATTCCAACTCAGGAGCTCGAGAAACATCCAGCGAGAAACTATAGGGTCCTGTCCCAGTTGACAGCTTTGAAGTCATTTTTCATCATAGCAGTTCTTGACTAGATCAGTGATTGCAACACAAAGGTAAGCAGTTTTACAGCTAGACTTGACCCATGTGATCTCCTAGACTTGTTCCATCTATCTATGGGGGTGGGGGAGGAGGTCAGAAAGGAATTTTCCAGAGTATTTCTTCCAGGGCTCTCTCTGTGGCTTTGCTTCGCCAAGGATATTATCTAACTGCTAGGGAGGTGCAGAGGAGTATCACACCTCATGTATGGAGTTAGTTTGATGGGCCAGTTAATATCTTCCTGATTCACATGATAGCTCCCAATTGCAATATTCCACAGATTCAGGTACTTGGCATAATGGCTAGCAGTGCTGCTGCCTCACAGCATCAGGGACCCGGGTTTGATTCCCGGCTTGGGTCACTGTCTGCGTGGAGTGTGCACATTCTCCCCATGTCTGCATGAGTTTCCTCCCACAGCCTGAAAGACATGCTGATTAGGTGCATTGGCCATGTTAAATTCTCCTGCAGTGTACCCAAACAGGCGCCGGAGTGTGGCAACTAGGGTATTTTCGCAGTAATTTCATTGTAATGTAAGCCTACTTGTGACACTAGTAGATAAACAAAACTTGATGACGGTGCAGAATATCAGAGCTGATAGTCCAGAAACCACATTCTGTAAACTTGTCATCCCAATAACCATAGGAAGTAGCCTTTGTCAGCTCTAAGCAACACAGGAGCAGATGTAAATCTGTGCTGATTGTTTCTAGTACCTAAGATCCATCCTATGCATCAGAGGCTGGTCATGTATCAGTCACCTAGGTTCTGTTTGAATGGTGTACTGCTTGACATTCTTTGAAAAGGTCATTGTGCTAAGAGTTGACCCTGAGAATCACAACTCAAATGTCAAGTCCTGATATTGTATGAGTATGCATAGTGGGAAATGAAAGAGCTGTGGGTATGATCTCGGTGCATGGCAAGGAGCAAACATGGAGCAGGTTAACAAGCAAGACTTTGCAACTTGCACATTTGTCTATTATCTAGGATGTATTGTTGTGCAGCCATGCAATGGCAGCTTTCTTAAGGACTGACATCTTCTTGATCAGAAAATCCTACAATCCAGATGGAGGCCATTCAACCCATCGAGTCTGCACTGACTACAATCCCACCCAGTCATAACCCCATGACCCTGTGCATTTACCCTATTTAGTCCCTCTGATTAACATGGCCAATCCACCTAACCAGCACATCTTTGATTTTACACTATTTACTGTAAAGTATTCCTGAGACCAAGGGGTTGTACGACGCATACACATTTCTTTCTTTGTCTTCTAACCTGGTCCCTAGACATTCAAGTGCTATGGTCAACTCCTATCAGGAATTGTGCACTGCTGTCCTTCTATTCTGCTCCAACATCAATATAATTATCAAGTAACTCTCAGCTCAGGTAAATCCCATCTCCACAGTGAAAATGGGGAGACTGGAGCACAACATACCTAGCATTCACTGATATCACACCTGATCAACCTGGTCCGCATCCCTTCATGTATGTTGCCCTCATTGCCTTTCTCCCTGGCGAGGTTGTGATCTGGCAGTAGGAGCTTAATGTCAGCCTTGTTAGTACTGGGAAGTACTGAAAGAGCTGGAACGGCCATGCATTAGCCCCAGGAAGAAACAACAAAGAGCACTTCCATTTACAGATCTTGTTCTATTTAATTAGTATCAGTGTCAAGTGGAAATTGCTATGCACTGACGCTAAATGCGCAGTTTAAATGCGTCATTGCAGAGAGGTGGCTCGATGTGCTGAGTCTAAACTGGATTTAAAGTCAAACCTTGGAGAAGCATTCTAAGCCACTGTGTCACTTAATCCCCGAGTGTGTTTCTGATTTCAGCTCAAACCGCCTTCTGTCTGTTGATGGACAGGTTTCACAAAGTCTCTTTGAAAGAACATATAAACCTCGCTGTAAAGCAGGAGGAGAGAAAAAAAAAGGTAATAGAAAACACTGGCAAAATTGCACAAAGCCATATTGCTCTGTGCTGATAAAGTTGACCCGAAACAATATCCTGAACTGTAATCTCAGACCTTGCAGCAGTCAAAAACTATACAAATAACACTTGTTATGTTCTGTGCGTCAATGAGCTCAATGGGATGGTTACATGTTCTCACAAGCTACACATTGAAAGGAGTGACAAAGGAAAACCATTATCCAAACCAAAGGAGGCACTGGCACATTGGAAACAAAGGATAGAGTACCTGTATTTACAATGCATTATCTCCCAGAGACCATGCAGGGGTGGAAGAAAGAGCAACTGAACACTAAAATCAAAGAGCAGGAGAGAAAAAAAAATTAGAGATGATGGAAATAACTTTGCATTATTCAAAGCAAATATTTCTCTTTCATTGATTCTACCTCTTCATCTCATTTTTCATGTGATCATCCTCTTTACTTGAAAAGCTTGACGTACGAGGAATGTTTGAGGACTCTGGGTCTGTGCTCGATGGAATTTAGAAGGATGAAAGGGGATCTTATTGAAACTTACAGAATACTGAAAGGCCTGGATCGAGCAGACGTGGAGAAAATGTCTCCACTGGTAGGATAGACTAGGATCTGAGGGCACAGCCTCAGAGTAAAGGGATGACCTTTTAGAACTGAGACGCGGAGAAATTTCTTCAGCCAGAGGGTGGTGAATCTGTGGAATTCATTGCCACGGAAGGCTGTGGAGGCCAGGTCATTGAGTTTCTTTAAGAGATTGATTGGTAAAGGGATCAAAGGTGGGGAATGAGGTTGAGAAACATATCAGCCATACTTGAATGTCAGAGAAGATTCGATTGGCCAAATGGCCTAACTCTGCTCTTGTATCTTATTATCCTGACCTAATTTTATTTTTGTAACCTCTTTGGCTTCTCTTTATTTTTTTTTAAATAGTCCTCCGGTCTGCCAAACTTGCAATGAAACAAAGCCAGAATACTGTGGAATTCTGAAATCATATAAAAATAAACTAAAGTATCTGGGCACACGCAGCAAGCCCAGTGACATTTGTGGAGAGAGAAACAGAACTAACTGTTAGGGTCGTCAGGACTGGGAACACTCAGAGGTTTTACGACGGTCAAGCGGGAGAAACAGAACAAAGGGGAAAGTTTCTGATGGGGCAGAAGACATTAAATGACAAAAGAGTTGCTGGGGCAGAACCAAAAGGGTAGCAGTGGAACAAGTAAAGAAACAAAATCGGTGTTTAGAGGAGATTATAAATGGCAGAATAACGAAGAGTTCCTTTCAGAAGCAAAAACTAAAGTGAAACAAGTTTAAGACTGAAATGTGCAAAGACAAAATGGGAGCAGAAAATAGGCTACTCAGCCTCTTCAGCATGTTCCACCATGCAGTGAGAGAGGGTGGTAGCACAGTGGTTAGCATTGTTGCCTTACAGTGTCAGGGACCTGGGTTCAATTCCTGCCTTGCGTGACTATGTGGAATTTGCACATTCTGCCCATATCTGCATGGGTTTCCCCCTACAAAGATGTGCAGGCCAGATGGATTGCCCATGCTAAATTACATGGGATACTCGGGTGCAAGTTGTGGGGGGGGATGGGGTTGGAATGATGAACTAATGAGGTAAATATCTAGGGTTACAGGGATAGGGTCTTGGTAAGATGCTCTGTTGGAGAGTCGGTGCAAAGAACCAAATGGCCTCCTTCTGCACTGTCAGGATGCTATGGCTAATTGGTGTCTTAAGTCCATTTATCTGCCTTGGTACTGTGTATTGATATTCCATTAATACTGATTCAATTGCATCAATCTCAGTTTTGGCATTATGAATGGACCCCTTGGGCAGGTTTTTCCATCAGCGCTCACTCCAAACTTGGAAAATCCCAACAGACCTTTGCATGATCCACCAGCTTGCTCCCCGCCCCCCCGCTTTAAATCTCAAGTTTTTTTTTGTAGGGAACATATCCAGATTTCCATTCCCCTATGTGTGAAGGGGTGCTTGCTGACATCACTCCTGAACGGATAGCTCCACTCCTGGGTGACATTCAACCAGAACAGCTTGGGGAAATGCAAGCTGGTGCAAGGGTGAAGGAGATCCATAAGAGTTGAGGATCAAATCTGAGTTTGATGCAGTAATATTATTCCCGTATTCCCACACACCCATGAAGCTGAACATGGGGAGAGCAAACATCTAGCCCCCCCTTGTGGAATGTGTACAGGATTACAGGAAGGCAATTCTGATATCCAAGCTGTAAATTCACTGGATCAGAGGAATAGTTATTTTATATTCATTGTATTTGACTGATCCTGCATAGCTGTAAATAATTACTTCTCTAGCTGTCTTTTCAAATGATGACTACGATGCTGGATTTTCTGACTTTAGTTTTTTATCGTAGATCAAAAGCAAGTTAGTTCCTTTGTCACAGCCAGTAAATCAAACAGCCCTTCATTACTGAACTAAGCTCCTACATGCATGAAAACTATAAAACATCACAGAAGCCTTTATCTTTCAAGTGAAACTAATTGCGAACACCGAGCTGCGACAGTTAAAATATGTTTGTAAAATTGCCAAGTGGTCATAAAGGGCTTTGATGTGTATTTGTGAAGCTTCACATGAAATAATACTGGGGTACGGTTTGCATGGTCTCCCTTGCCGGTCTTATCTGCAGAGTTTCAACACTTTCCTTAGGATTGGAATTCTACAATGCAGGAGGCAGCCATTTGGCCCATCGAGTCTGCACCAACCACAGTCCCACCCAAGCCCTATCCCCATAACCCTATGTATTTACCCTGGCTAGTCTCCCTGACACTAGAGGCAATTTAACATACCTAACCCGCAAATCTTCGGAGTGTGGGAGGAAACCAGAGCACCTGAAGGAAACCCACGCAGACACGGGGAGAATATGCAAACTTCATACAGACAGTGATCCAAGCCAGGAATTGAATCCGGGTCCCTTGCGCCATGAGGCAGCAGCACTAACCACTGTGCTACCATAATCTGTAATCTCTCTCAACTGCCCCACTGACTACTAATAAAGTAATTCATAACTAACATGAACGTGATCTCACAGTGCACATCAGGACTTTGTATTAGAGGAACTAGGAAGCCAGTAGGTCTGGAGTTTTATATATATACTGCTTTGAAATCATACCAATTCTACAGTTAAGAAAGCCCACCAACGCCTTTACTTTCTCAACAGACATGGTCATTACGACTCACCAATTTTTACAGATGCACCATAGAAAACATTCTTTCTAGTTGTATCACAACTTGGTATGACTCCTGCTCTGACCAAGACCTCAAGAAACTACAAAGGGTTGTGTATGTAGCCCAGTCCATCGTGCAAATTAGCCTCCCATCCGTCTACACTTCCCGCTGCCTCGGAAAAGCAGCCAGCATAATCAAAGACCCCACATGTCCCGAACATACTCTCTTCCACCTTCTTCCATCAGGAAAAAGATACAGAAGCCTGAAAATATGTACCAACTGACTCAAGAACAGCTTCTCCCTTGCTGCCATCACTTTTGAATGGACCTACCTTATGTGAAGCTTTGTCTTCACCCTATCTGTAACTGCAATACTATATTCTGCACCCTCTCCTTTACTTCTCCTCTATGAACTCTGCGAATGGTAGTCTCTATAGGTCTCAATAAACAATACTTCACACTATATTCCCATAATGACAATAATAAATTAATTCAACCAACTTAATATTACCTCCTCCCAATCTTTTAAACTGCTTGTCAAAAAACAACTATTTACCTGGTACATTTCTGGGTGTTCCTTTCCAGCACACCATCTCTCTCAGCTGATCTTGCAACTTTTTTTATTTGTTCATGGGACATGGGGTATCACTGGCTTTTATTGCCCATGCCTCGTTGCCCTTGAGATGGTGGTGAGCCGCCTTCTTAATCACTGCAGTCCATGTTCTGTGGGTCGACCCACAACGTCATTCGGGAAGGAATTCCAGGATTTTGACTGTGAAGGAACAGCAACATATTTCCAAGTCAGGGTGGGGAGTGCCTTGGAAAGATATCTCTTATTGTAATTTCATTGTTACTTTGTTTAGATTCTATAGATTGTCATTAAAAATTGAAATTTCACATTTAACATCTGTAAGATCGTTTGACATGACTGTTTAGCCAAATGACAGCCTCTTAAGATTAAGATGAAACGCCATTGATTTTCATTGGCCCAAGAACGCCTGTTGTCTCTTTCCTAAATGCATTACAAAGAGCGATTTACTTTGGCAGCTTGTTTTCTTCACAGAATAGCTCAGAAATAAACCTTCACTGACTGCGCTTAAGCAAAAAAAATAAACTTTTGGTAATTCTTTCATGTCAGGTTCAATTTGCAAAGCCCTGCTCCCAGTTTGGAGCCTTGCGACAAGGCAATCAAGTTTGAAGATAAGGGGATAAGAACTGATTGTCAGGATCAACCACACATCTAGCAATATTCCCACCTGGGAACCTCACAAAATACTCATTCACCTTACTGTTCTGTTCATCTGACTACTGTGAAATCATCTGTTCTGAACACAGATATCATACAAATAGAACATTATCCTTAAAAGTGGCTCAAATCTATATTCTCAGGATGTAGAACGCAGCAGATCAGAAGGCGGCCAATTGGCCCTTTGTGCCTGCGCTAGCTCTTTGAGAAAAGACTATCCAATTAGTCCAATTCCTTACCATTTCTAAAGACCGCTGCAGCACAAAGGGGTTCACCCCCTGATAGGGCAGTGCCCGGGCATGACCCTCTTCCCCTGAGCATCTGAGCTCCCCTAGGTGGTCTGCTTGGCAGGTGTAACCATGAGAAACTGATCAGATTTCACACCATTCTGCTGTTACGCCAACGTGAATAGTTCATCTTTTATTTGTTATTCATTCATGAGACATGGGTGTCGCTGGCTGGCCAGCATTTATTGACAGATGGTTTTTTTTTCCCCAACATTTATTAACAGTTTCATGGCCATCAATAGAGTCTTAATTCCAAATATTTTTTATTGAATTTAAATACCACCATCTGACATGGCGGGATTCGAACCAGGTTCCAGAACATTAGCTGAGTTTCTGGAATAACACTGTGGCGATAATACCACTAGGCCATCACCTCTCCGATCTTCTGGGGGTGGAGGGGATAATGATTCAGGTGTAGGGCCTGATAATGATATGTTAATAAACACAAATATTTTTTAACATTGGGAAAAGCATACCCATCACTGACGGGGGAGGGAACAATTATGTCACATGTTATGTTGACACGAACATCCATGACTGCTCTCATGATATTATCCACAAATGTCGTCGAATCCAACTGACACGATCGGGAGTGGAAAATCCAGTCCTCTCCCTTAGCCATCAAGTTCTGTAGTGGGACTTGAACCCAGAACTTCTGGCCTAGAAGTAAGGATAGCACCACTGTGCCACAAGACCTCCCTCAGTCCCTTGCAAGTATATATCTTTTTGAAAGCTTCCAGCTCGTAACAAACTGCTGCAAAATACGTTGTCTTGATGTTTCCCCTGATCAATTTGCCTATTATTTCAAATCTCTCCCCTCTGGTTACCAACCCTCATACTAGTTATTTATTCAATAAAAACCCTTCATAATTTTGCCCATATTTAGATACGGTGCTCTAGAATAACGAATGTTTTTTAATTTCCAAATCCATTCTTCTTTAAAAACAAAGCTATAATATATACGTACAGTCAAATGTTGTATGTTAATGCTCCTGTGAAATGCCTTGGGTTTTTTGCAACCACATTAAAGGTGCTACATAAATGCAGGTTGCTGTTATTGTGCTAGGTCAGGAGATCAGACCACTAATCAGAAGGAATGATTAAAGGGATGGGGACTTGCTTGGTGTTGTGTGTCACAAACTGGTAAATTCATTTATAGGAAGGTGTTTATGAATTTTTCACCATTTTCTCACAGGGGTTATTCCCTGACCTCCCCCACAAAATGTCATTACATAATATTGTCAAACAATTGTCCTATTTGTCAAACAGCGCCAACCTTCTCACAGCTGAAAAATATAAATGTTGAGCAGTAACACAAGGGCAAAAATACTGATTGCATTCTTTCAGTAGATAGCTAGGTTTACTGGAAGACAAGGTTGCAATGTGGTTTGAGTTGATTCTCCACATTGGTGAACCTCAGGGTCAGAGCACAGTACTGGAAAATTGATTCACAGGCCAGGATTTTCCAGCCCCGTCGAGGTGGAACCTGCTGCGAGAGATTCAGCAACCCAGCCTAAAGTCCATCGACCTTCAGTGAAACCGGACAATCCTGTCCACAATACCTGACCACTCTCTGCCTTCTTACAGAGGAGCAAACATAGTGATGTTTGAACATTCTGCACCCCTGTGACAAAGACAAAGTAGTAATCATGAGGCGGTGTTGGGAGAATAACCTGAGCATCACATTTTCTGGAGTCAGGGTCAGGTCAGGCAATTTGAATAAAACAAGTAAGTGCCCAAAACAGTACTGGCGCTCTTTAGGCACCCTTTAAGGTGGGGGAGGGCAACAAGCAATGATGTTGGATTGAAAGAGCACACAAACAGGAATTTAGGGAGCTAGGATAGAAGCTGAGAGCCAGGAAAAAGCACGTTTGTCATCTCTGGTTTGTTGCCAGTGCCACGTGATAGTGAGTTGAGGAATGGGGAGAGAGTGCAGATAGGTATCTGGCTGCAGGGATGGTGTAGGAGAGAGGGTTTCATTAACATGGATAATTGCAGTACATTCTGGTGAAGGTGGGACGTGTGCAAACAGAACGTTCTGCACCTGAACCAGAGGGGCACCAATATCCTGGGAGGGAAATTTGCTACGCCTTTTCAGGAGGTTTAAACTAATTCGTCAGGGGGATGGGAAAACGAGTGTAGTCCAGAAGCCAGTTTTGAGGGTAGTGAGGTACTGAGGAAGGTATCAAAGTCACAGGAGTGTACTGGCAGACAGGATGGTGGGTTAAGTGTATCTACTTCAATGTAAGGAGCATCTGGAATAAGATAGGTGAACTTGGAGTGTGGACTGGTACTTGGGACTATGATGCTGTGGCCATTACGGAGACAGGGACAGGAATGGTTGTTGGCAGTTCCAGGGTATAGATGTTTCAGTAAGAGAAGGGAAGGTGGTAAAAGAGGTGGAGGAGTAGCATTGTTAATCAAGGATAGTTTAATGGCTACCGAAAGGCATTTCGAGGGGGGTCTACCTACTGAGGTAGCATGGGCTGAAATTAGAAATAGGAAAGGAGTGGTCACGTTGTTAGGAGTTTTCTATAGGCCCCCAAATAGTAATAGAGATGTGGAGGAGGAAGTGGCAAAGTAGATTATGGATAAGTGTGGAGGTCACAGGGTCGTTATCATGGGTGACTTTAACTTTCCAAATGTTGTTTGGAACATTTATAGGTTGAATAATTCAGATGGGGCAGTTTTTGTACAGTGTGTGCAGGAGGGTTTCCTGACACAATATGTGGATAAGCCAACAAGAGGTGGGGCCACACTGGACTTGGTACTGGGTCACAAACTGGGCCAAGTGTTAGATTTGTTTGTGGGAGAGCACTTTGGAGATAGTGACCACAGTTCGGTGTCCTTCATTATTGCAATTGAGAGGGATAGGGTCACACAGCAGGGCAAGGTTTATAATTGGGGCAGGGGTAATTATGATGCAATTAGGCAAGAATTAGGGACCATAAGATGGAACAGAAACTGTCAGGTATGGGCACAAATGAAAAGCGGAGCTTGTTCAAGGAACAAATACTGTGTGTCCTTGATAGGTATATCCCTGTCAGGCAGGGAGGAAATGGCCGAGTGAGGAAACCATGGTTCACAAAGGAGGTCGAATGTCTTGTTAAGAGGACAAAGGAAGCATATGTAAAGATGAGAAAACAAGGGTCAGTTGGGTTGCTTGAGGGTTACAAGGTAGCTAGGAATAAGTTAAAGAAAGGGCTTAGGAAAGCTAAGAGAGGGTGTGACAAGTCCTTGGCGGGTCGGATCAAGGAAAACCCCAAGGCTTTTTACTCTTATGTGAGAAATAAAAGAATGACCAGGGCGAGGTTAGGACGGGTCAAAGATATTAGTGGGAACTTGTGCATGGAGTTAGAAGAGATAGGTAAGGCTTTGAAAGAATACTTTCCTTCAGTGTTCACTAAGGAGAGGCCATGTTTTTGAAGATGATTGTGTGATACAGGCTGATAGGATAGAGGAAGTAGATGTTCTGAGGGAAGATGTATTAGCAATTTTGAAAAACCTGAGGGTTGATAAGTCCCCTGGGCTAGATGGGATACATCCTAGGATACTCTGGGAAGCAAGAGATGAGATTGCAGAGCCTTTACCTTTGATCTTTGGGTCCTCACTATCCACAGGGATTGCGCCAGAGGACTGGAGAGTGGCAAATGTTGTTCCTCTCTTCAAGAAAGGAAATAGAAATGACCCTGGTAATTATAGGCCAGTTAGTCTTACTTTGGTGATAAGTACTTTAATGGAAAAGATCCTGAGGGATAGGATTTATGACCATTTGGAAAGATGTAGCTTAATCCGGGATAGTCAGCATGGTTTCGTGAGGGGTAAGTCTTGCTTCACAAATTTGATTGAATTTTTTTAGGACATAACTAAATGAGTAGATGAAGGTAGCAGTTGATGTTGTATATATGGATTTTAGTAAGGAGTTTGATAAGGTTCCCCATGGTCGGCTCATGAAGTAAGGAAGTGTGGGATAGGAGGAAATTTGGCCGATTGGATAAGTAACTGGGTATCTCATAGAAGACAAAGGGTGGTTGTGGGTGGAAGATTTTCGGACTGGAGGCCAGTTACCAGCGGTGTACCATAGGGATCAGTGCTGGGTCCTCTGCTATTTGTGATTTTTATCAATGATTTGGAAGAGAGGCCTGAAGGGTGGGTTAGTAAATTTGCTGATGACACCAAGATTGGTGGAATAGTGGATGAGGTGGAGGGCTCTTGTAGGCTGCAAAGAGACATTGATAGGACACAGAGCTGGACTGAAAAGTGGCAGATGGAGTTTAACCCTGATAAATGCGAAGTTATTAATTTTAGTAGGACAAATTTGAATGCGGATTACAGGGTCAACAGCAGGGCTCTGAGGAACGTGGAGGAACAGAGAGATCTTGGAGTTCATATCCACAGATCTCTGAAGGTTCCCACTCAAGTGGATAGAGCTGTGAAGAAGGCTTATAGTGTGTTAGCGTTTATTAGCAGGGGGTTTGAGTTTAAGAGTCGTGGGGTTATGTTGCAACTATACAGGACCTTGGTGAGACCACATTTGGAATAATGTGTGCAGTTCTGGTCACTTCACTATAAGGTGGTCATGGAAGCATTGGAGAAAGTGGGGAGGAGATTTACCAGGATGCTGCCTGGTTTGGAGGGTCAGTCTTATGAGGAAAGGTTGAGAGAGTTGGGGCTTTTCTCTTTAGACTGGAGGAGGATGAGAGGCAACTTAATAGAGGTTTATAAGATGATGAGGGGGATAGATAGAATGGATGTTCAGAGACTATTTCCTCGGATTCATGGTTGGAGATATAGGAGGGATGTCCGAGTTAGATTCTTCACAGAGTGGTTGGGGTGTGGAATGCACTGCCTGCTGTGATAATGGAGTCGGACACTTTAGGAACTTTCAAGCGGTTATTGGATAAGCACATGGAGCACACCAGAACGATAGGGAGTGGGATAGCTTGATCTTGGGTTCGGACGTAGCTCGGCACAACATCGAGGGCCGAAGGGCCTGTACCGTGCTGTACTGTTCTATTCTAAAGCTAGCAGGGATAGTTAAAGAAATCAGTGGCTGTAAAACCAGCCTCCTTCAAAACAAAAAGTACTAATTAATTTCTGCTTGTTACATCTCCTGGGTGTTTTAGGCTATAACACTGATTGTGTTCTCCTGCACAGATAATAATGCCCCCACCCACTGCTGCCTCAACACAACCTCTGCAGAAACACACACCCATGTCTTAGGTATCTCCATACTCAACCATCCCAATGCACTGATAAAAGCAAAGTATTACAGAGGCTGGAGTCTATTCCAATGCTCTCCTGGGCAGCTTCCCAACTTCTGCTCTCCATAAACCTGAGTACATCCTGATCTTTGCTGTCCTGACTCAACTAATTATATTAACACGTTGCTACTGTCCTCTTGACCTTCATTGGCTCCTGATCCAACAACACCTCGTTTCTCATCGTGACTGGAATTGGTCCAGTGGTTTTCTCTTAGTCTATCACCCTTGTGATTTTAAAAACTGGCAACAAATATGGCTGACTCAACCAGATGAACTTTTCCGAATAAGATCAAAAAGCATCCTGTACTTGCAATTTGACATTTTGCATTTTGCCCAGTCTGGATTTGGATGAAGGGCAATAATAAGAGAATGATTAGATCAACGGGGACCTCTTCATATTTGTCTAACAAGCATTGCATTTGGATGTATCACATGTCCATGGTGAACCAGAAAGATAATGCCTGTTGGAATGCTATAGTGTTAATATTCCATCCTTAAGTAAAAGGGATGTGTGAATTCCCTGGATGGTTGTCAATGTCCAGTTGCTCAAATCTCAGGAGTGTTTGGAGCTGACACTGCTAAAATTTTGCATGGTTTGCAGTGGACATGTTAACTGCGTGTTTTTGTTCAAAATTTTGACGTATTGTCTGGTAGTTCATACTATATAGCAGCAGGATACCTGCAAATGGAATGGAACGGAAGGTATCCATTCCACCCAACTCAATTCAGAAAATACTTCCTAATGTGTGGATCCATGCTCTACATTCAAGTCAAGATTCAATTAAATGAGGGAATAAGTGTTGAAAGGAGTACTAACCTTAAAAGATACCAGAATAGAATGACAAGGATCATTGTGATAAAGACTCCATATGAGGATGGACTTAAATTGCTCATCAGATTACATGCTTTCTACTCTTCTGGCTTTTTTTCCTGCTTATATGTAAAATTGCTCTTTGGGTTGGAAGGAGAGTTAAGACCAGTTTTAAAATAGGGCCAATACAGTCCATCTCAGTCAAATCACTTTTCACTTTTGTAAAATTTGACTTTTTTCCAGTTTAAAACTTTTACTCTTGGTTTAGCTCTTGTCTGTTTTAATAGTACCAAGTCTCTATAAAACCTTAGGTAGGCCACATTTGGGTTATTGCGTGCAGTTCTGGTCACCACACTACCAGAAGGATATGGAAGCTTTGGAGAGAGTATAAAAGAAGGTTCACCATGATGTTGCCTGATCTGGGGGGTGTTGGCTATGAGGATATGTTGATTAAACTAGGATTGTTTTCACTAGAAAGACAGAGGTTGAGGGGAGACCTGATAGAGGTCCATAAAATTATGAGAGGCATAGACAGGGTGGATAATCAGAAGCTTTCTCCCAGGGTGGAAGTATCAATTACAAGGGGGCACAGGTTTAAAGCAAGAGGGGGAAAGTTTAAGGGCAACGTGCAGGGAAAGCTTTTCATGCAGAGAGGGGTGGGTGCTTAGAACGCGCTGCCGGAAGAGTTGCTGGAAGTAGGCACATTAGCAACATTTAAGAGTTATTTGGATGGATGGATACATGAATAGCAAGGGAATGGAGGGATATGGACTGAGGAAGGGCAGAAGGTATTTTTTAAGTTTAGTTAGAGCATCATTACTTTATCTTCTGATTTACATCCTGTATTATCACCCAGGGAATCAGGAATTTCATCAATTGATGTGAAGAATCCTTACGTCTACTGGTGACAGACTCCTCAGGTTGGTTTGCTTTCCATCAAAAGGTGACACAATAATCAAACAGGGTAAGTTTGTATAATATCTTTAGCCCTGTTGTGTTAACACAGAACATTTACAAAGTCTGCTGAAGTTAGAAAACCGTTAACTTTATTGTTACATCTCTTACCATAATCTGCAATCTTGTCTGGACATCTATGAGAGAGCAAGAGCATGTGACATTGCATCACTTCCTGTGATGATGTATACTCTCTCATTAGCATATCACAATTAGAATTAACCACTCATTCTGCATCATTCAACAAGGCTCTGACTTCTATTCTTTTGTAGGAACAACCACTGTGGCGATTATAGCAGTCTAAACAAACAGGTCCTCAGGTCCTTTGGAGGAGGTTGGGGACTAAAGTCCTACAGGTGATCTCTCAAGCTTTGTTGGGCAGAAGAGAATGTATAGGTGACTGGGCTTCACCCGTCCAGTAATCACCAGGATCTTTCATTGAATACAGCACCTCTGGTCTGATCGGCTGGGTAGGTGACTCCTTCGACTGTAGTAGGTTGCTTCTGTGTAGTAACTGATGCATAATCTGTTCCATCTTGCCACATCATTAGCTGTTTGGATGAGGTAGGACCATGGATGTGATTTCTGTTCAATCATTTGTCCATTACTGAGCTTGATATCATGTCCAAACTGACTCTCCTGGTTGGCGGCCTTGCTGGGTTGAATGCTTTATCAGAGTTCCATTTCTGACCTGAATGATACCCATCCTCCTTCTCCCTCACCGTATCCAAGTAATCAGCTTGTATACAAGGCACGAGTTTGTGTGGGGAATGTTCTCAGTCTTCTTCCCATTTGGGAGTTCACTTGGTGCTAAAGCTTTGGAGTGGTGTTGAAAGATAGTTCAGAGTGTAAGGTGGCTCTCCTCAGCCATGCCTTCACTGTACGCACTCCTCTTTCCACTCCACTACTGGTTTGAGATACCATAGTGAGCTGGTACCACGGACAATTCCATATGATGCCATGACCATTTAAAGTATTCGCTGGTAAACTGCAGTCCACTGTCTGAGATTACAAAGCCTGGGATACGATGTGTTGCAAATAACTCCTTCAGTGACGTAATCGCTGCAGTTGTTTATCCATCTGGAGTTGTAGTCTGTACGGTGGCATAGTGGTTAGCACTGCTGCTTCATGGTGCTAGGGACCTGGGTTCAATTTCAGTCTTGAGTGACTGCATGGAGTTTGCACATTCTCCCTGTGTCTGCATGGGTTTCCTCTGAGTGCTCCAGTTTCCTCCCACAATCCAAAGATGTGCGAGCTGGTGGGTTGGCCATGCTAAATTGTCCATTAGTATCCTAAGATATGTAGGTTAGGAGGATTAGTGGGACAAATATGTGGGATAGAGCCTGGGTGCCAAATTCTATTGGAGAGTCGGTGCAGATTTGATGAGCTGAATGGCCTCCTGCACTGTAAGGGATTCTATATCGATTCAGTTCTACTTTACCTCTGTATTCCGAGAGCTCCAACCCATAATCTTGTTTCTGATAAAATCTGAACATCAAACAGAGTATCCTGCTCTGGCTTGATGTTTATTGCTGTCGGGATGTCTTTAGTGCGGTTGTTATAGTTTGTCAAGAACTCTTGGAATGACCACCCTCTTTGTAGATGAGTAAATCGTCAAGTATCCTGTTTATGGTAATGTTTGAGAATGGGATTGTGTGGCTTATACACTGGCCATGCTTTGGTGCAGTAATCTCTAAACACATTCTTCAGCATATTTCTGTACACCTCTGATTTCAGTTGAGCCAATATTTCAAGTCTAGATGGCCATTGTTGCTGGCCAAGGCCATTGTCAATGGAAAAGTTTCTACCTCTCAACAAGGACTATGTTTTCTCAAAATATCTGTTGTGCTTCCTCCCAGCACTGTGTATTGTCCTGTCACAACAGCTGAAGTAGTGGTTGATGGGGAAGACAACTCAGTTGGGCAAGAACTTTCCAACTTGGTTCACCATTACCCATGAATCCCTGAAGCTCAGTTACATTCTGAGGAGCTGGAAACTCCTGGGTTGCTTTTGCCCTCTGTGGATCCACAATAAACCCGAGGAACTGGGCTATCAGCTGTGAGAATTCACACTTGATTTTGAGTGCTTTCTGGTAAGTGTTGTCGCAGAACTCACACTTTAATATTATGGTCTGTACGAGTAGATCCATAGGACAGGACATCACCCTTGTGACATAGAACTCCATCCGATGCTTTAAGAATATCTATTAAGAATTCTCTGGAAGATTTCTGGTTCTGATGTGATGCTGAAGGAAGTTGAAAGGGAACATCCTGCACAGTGTGATGACAGCGATGACCAACCTAGACACTTTACCAAAGGGTACTTGCCTATTGGCTCCTAACTTCCTCGGAATATCAATCTCTAACAGATTACCATTCTGAATGGACTTGCCCACGCTGAAATCCCAAAGCCAGTGCCTAGCCCAGTTTTCCTCCCTCAGGTTGACTAAGGTAGGAGCAGTGAAGAACATCCCTGCTACTTTGATGCAGAGTAACTGGAGATCGTAGTGAAGATTAACATTTTTGCAGCATGAGCTGCCATAAAGGAGGTGCTTAAAGAGACGACTTAGAGGGGGAAGGTAGGTGATAGTTTAGATTTCGGGAAGGAGAATCACTGGGGTGACCAGGTTGGGTGTGGAGGGGCTGGGAGACCAGTTTTGGGGGTGGGTGGGGGGTAGTCAGAATAATGGAGGAGAACTCCAGTAGGAGGGGGGATAGAGAGACATCCAGAGTGGGGGAGGGGGCATGGGGGGAGGGACTCGTCCCTCTCTAAGCACAACAGAATCACAATTAGAACTTAAACAACTCCACACATATGAAGACCTTTGAACATGAATCTAATTATATGTTTTAACCTTACAGGCGCAGACACATTAAATTAAGCCCACTTAAAACTATGCCTTATTTGTAATGCTTACCATTTCAAATATAAATCCCTTAAACCCACCTTTAAATTCCTAATCATACATGAAGCTTGAAACTTAGAGTTCAGTACAGTTCAGAAGGTCGGTGTGAGGAACCCCCAAGGCAACGAGGAAAAGTATGTTTTCGGATTTGTTGTAAACAGACGGGGTGCATTCACATTCCTAGTGAAGACTGGAGAAACATTTTGCCAATGTCACGTAGATCATTCGCTTGGAAGAGGAAATCGAATGAAAGGAGAATGTGAGAAACCTCCTATAAGCCAAATTTCTCCTTCCTACAGCCCAAAAGCAAAAGTCAGAAAGGAAATGAAAGTCAGGAGAAACAGAAGGTTTGTCAAATTAACAAAAAGCAGCTTCTTCACAAAATTGGATGCTAACAGTTGCCCCTGGGTAAAGAATCCAGAATGCTAACTACTTTTATCACCCCATTTGGTTGCTATTCCTTTAATAGGTTATTACTTGGAATTGCTTCTGCACCTGAAGAAGAATCCAAAGAATGATGTCTCCGATCCTGGAAAGCATGGCAGGAATAATATGCCATGTGGACAACATCCTTGTCCATGGCTCACCGAGAGAAAAACATGACCATCAGATGAGCGGAGTCCTCAAAGTTCTACGAGAAGCAAGTTTAACATTAAGTAGCATCTGTTAATTTGCAAAGCCTGTGATAAAATTCTTTGGACACATGTAGCAAACTTTGGCAGTTTCAGCTGATTTGCAGAAAACCAAAGAGTTCCCACAACCTAAAATCATCTCAGAGTGCCAAGGATTCCTTGGGATGGTCAACCAAGTTGGAAAGGTCCTACGAAACCTGGCAGGGATGAATAATACCCCAGTCAAACACCGGCATCTCCATATCAGGAATGAATAAGCCATTCCAATACCTGTTGAGACAAGATAAACAGTAGCGCTGTAGCATGGACTGGCAAAATGCTTTTGACAATATCAAAACTCTCCTAATTTCTCCAGAAATTCTCCTACATTACGTATTGCCAACAATTGCAGCACTGGAGACATCATCAGCCACTTGGGCACAGTGTTGCTTCAAGTTCAAAAAAGTGGGCAAAAAAAATTAATTTATTTTGCCTCAAGGTCTTTCACACTCACAGAAAAGAGGTATGTAACCATTGAAAAAGAAATATTAGCAACCAATTGGGCCCACAAGATGTCCTCTGACTTTATTAAATTCTATTCATTTATGGGATCCAGACGTCGCTGGCTATTTATTGTCCATCCCTGGTTGCTCTTGAGAAGGTGGTGGTGAGCTGCCTTCTAGAACCACTGGAGTCCCTGTGATGTAGGTACATCCATAGTGTTGATAGGGAGGAAGTTCCAGGATCTTGACCCAGCGACAGTGAAGGAACAGCAATGTATTTCTAAATCAGGGCAGTAAGTGACTTGGAGGGGAACCTCCCGGTGGTGGTGTTCCATAATGTCATGGGATTAAGATTTAAAATTGAAACCAATCACACACTAAATAAAATTGCAAAAATGCACCTAGAATTCAATGTTTTAGACTGAGACTTATGAGGTACGATTCAGTTACTGAGTATATTCAAGGGAAGTACGAGAGCACCACAGATGTATTATCAAGAAACCAATCGACAGAGTAAAACTGGACAATTTAAATTTTATTGGGGAAGTGGATGCAAAACATCTGTAAGAAACAGGATTTTTTTTAGAATTGGATGGAATTCTCATGGAGCTATTTAGCACAACATTTAATTCTTTCTTCTCTCTCCAAAAAGAAACATAAACAATCTAAGGAATCAGGGACCATGACCAAGTAAAGATAAAGATCACAGCAACTGTGGTCGCCACATTGAGGTCTATAAACATTCCAGAAACCCATAGCAGTAAGCATTCTGGAACCCTGCACAATGCCTTTATCTAGAAAATTACCCTCAGTATTAGGTAAACTAAAAAGTGATCTCAGGCTAGGGTGATGGACAGTGAGGTGACCATCTTGGATAAATGTCCCAACAGCTACCGATCAGAAGCGTTTGCACAGTTGATTGACACTGTGTAAATTGCCAGTATCGAGAAATCAGACATCTCAATGGATAAGCATGGGAGTAGGAACTCAACCCTCACTTGAAAGAAAGAAGGAACTTTCTCATGCCCCAATCACAACTTTCTGGTTATTCTTCTAAAACTAAAGTAAAATGCAGCTCGAATTCAATGTTTTAGACCGAAACTTATGAGATACAACTTAGCTATTCATTCAAGAGAAGGATGAGATCACTGCAGATACATTATCAAGAATACCAGTAGATGGAGTAAAACTTGAGGATTTAAATTTAATTGAGGAAGTGGAAGAAACAAAGAAGGAAGATGACCGCCACTGGCAAACAGTGAAAGACCGAGAGAGAGTAACAGTGTCACTTCAGGCTGCAGAAACCAACTGCATTTATTTGTTCATTCTTTGGGGTTGTTAAACTGCTTTCCACTATCATGGGTCATATATAAACCCATTGATTGAATTCTCTGATGTTATGTGCCTCATCACCACTTGCAATGAGAACAGAGAATTTGGCGCTCAGCTATATCTCTGTTTCCAGGAGTGGAACTAAGGAATCCCAGCATAGATGAAATTGGAGAATTCCAATCAATAAAGCACCTTAAAATCGCTTGCGAATACTAGACAGCTTACCAAGGTACCTGTGGCTTCTGAACATATTGCACTTTGCTCAATACCTGACACAGAGAAGAGATTACAAGGAATTAAGGAGTAGCAGGATGATGAGGGTACCAAAATAAATGAGAATTGCCAGAACGGATGGCCAGAGTACACTTCTAACAACCTAGTAATTCACCAGAGTTTCAAACAGAGAAATCATCTCACAGTTATTGACAATTTCTTGGTTTTTAATTTCAAACTATTCATCCCTAAAACACTTTGACTTGTCATTCTCCAGAAAATCTATCACTTGGGAATAGTGAAAGACTGAACAAGACCCCAGCAGTCATTCTGGTGGTCAGGCATTAGTCATTCTATTGAAGTGTTAGTCTTGAATTATCTTGCATTGGCAGTGAACAGCCAGCAATAAAGAGCAAAGCCCTAGCATCCTCCTCCTTCATTCAAAGTCATGGCACTGCCCAGGAATGGACTTAAAGATTAAAGTTTATTTATTAGTGTTTGAGTAAGTAGGCTGACATTAACACTGCAATGAAATTATTATGAAAATTCCCTAGTCAGCACACTCTGGAGCCTGTTCAGGTACACTGAGGGAGGATTTGGCCAATGCACCTAATCAGCACATCTTTCAGACTCTGGGACGAAACCGGAGCACCCTGAGAAAACCCACACAGACACAGGGAGAATGTGCGATTCTGCACAGACAGTGACCCAATTTGGGAATTGAACGTGGAGTTGAGGCATCAGTGCAAACCACTGTGCCAGTGTGCCACCCTCTTGGAACAACATAGATAGCTAGCTGTTAAGGTTTATATTGTATCATGCTTGAATCTTGTAATTGAAAGAAGTTGTGCTAATTTTTGTTTGTTATATTCCATCCGTTTTCTTAAATAAACTTTGTTTTGATAAAAGCTTCCTTGAGGGTCACTTGAATCATACCTGGAGTAAAACAGCTTATGCCAACTGATGCCAAATTCAAATATAAAAACTTAAGATCCAGGCTATCTTCATAAAACATCTTGGAGTTTCTGGCCAAATTGGATGCAGTTACCGTCAGCAATCGATAATTACTGAGTGTATTATTTATTTATAGGTGTGATGCGGACTGTTCTGGCCAGCTGAGTGTTTGTTTGAGTTTAAAGGTTTTCATCATCTTCATTGATTGCTACTCCAGATGGTTTGAAGTGAGTAGACTACACAGCAACGTGGCGGAGGCAATCATTCCAGTGCTTAAAAAAAAGTCTTTCTGACATATTCCAGACATGATGGTGCCAGACAAAGGTTTTCAGTTTGCTAACAAACTGTTCCATTCTTTACATGGGAATGTGGCCGGAATTCTCCAACCAGTCATGCCAGTGGGATCTTCAGTCCTGCGGACAGCGCATCCCCTGCCCCACCATGTGTTTCCCGGCAGCATGAGGTGGAGTCGATGGAAGCACCATTGATACCGACGAGACCAAAAGATCCCACGGCCAGTGAGCGCCGTGCTGTCTCCCGCTGGCAAGAATCCCGTATCCCATGACTGGGGAGCCAGAGAATCTCAACAAAGGTTTCACACATATAACTAGTTTGCTTGGATATCCTCAGCCAATGGAGAAGTAGAAGTTTAACCAATCCAAAAACTGATGAGAAAGTACAAAGATATTAACTTAGCCCTTTATGAGTACAAGCTCTTGTTGCGAAAACTGTTCTTGCCATCTGAATTATTGATAAGAAGACAGCTGGGAACACAACTTCCAACGTCTACAACCTAACTTTACTTCAGATGATGTTCAGAAGGTTTGGAAGCACGAGGAGCAACAAAGAAACAGTCAAGTTCATAATTTCAATTCCAGGCTCAGGGCACGAGACTTGAAAGTGCAACAGCCCAGGGTGGGAGTGTGGGTGTGAGAACAACCAAAGGGAGACATTGTAACAGGAAGAGTTTCACAGCCGGGGTATATAGAACTAAGACAGAGCAGGGAAACATCAGAAACAACTGAAGAGCTCTGATATTATTAGGAAGGAAACCAACAGAACCTTGGACATATTGTTTGGATCTGGACAAAGACAGGACCAAGTAGAAACTCTAAGGTACAGTGGAATCGTATGATAAAAACACTGAGTAGTCAAGCTCATATACTGAAAGATTTGATTAATTTGTCCAAGTGAATAAGATAGTAGCAGATATTTTCCTCTCAACTTTGCTGAGTACAATGGGAGGAAGAACATTCAAAACCTATCAAAAGATAAGAGAGTAAGATTTGTCCTCAACCTTGAAATAAAATCAGGACCAGACCGGGAGATTGATCAAAGACAAATCTGGTGAAATCAAAGACATTAGGTGGAGAGGTGGGATGATGTATATAAGTGAGACAAAGATTTGGAGAAAAATGTAGAACAAAGGGTTAGTATCAGAAGCACCTGATATTGATGTAACAAATGCTGTAGCTAAGATGCAATGTCACATGGTTAAAAGAGTGAGACCTGGAAGGAAATAAAGTACAATCTCGTGTAGAATCATAGAATCCCAACATTACAGAAGGAAGTCATTCGGCCCATCGAGCCTATACTGACCACAATCCCACCCAGGTCCTATTCCTATAACCCCACACATTAACCTGCTAATCCCCCAACACTTGCGTGGCCAATCAACTTAACCTCCACATCTTTGGACTGTGGAATGAAACTGGAGCATCCGGAGGAAACCCATGCAGACATGGGGAAAATGTGCAAACTCTACACAGACGATGACCGAGGCTGAAATTGAACATGGGTCCCTGGCGCTGTGAGGCAGCAGCGCTAACCACTGTGCCACTATGCCTCCCTGAGTTACTGAGATGTACATAAAGTGGTTTCTATGAATACCAGTCGATGGTAGTATTCTTAGGTAATAGAGAAACCCTAAAGAAACCCCATTTATACCTCAAGTCCAAGACAAGTTATATCACCACAGCTACAGTCACAATGTGGTGGCACCTAATTCTTTGAGAGATGGGATACTGGCAGATCTCTATCCTGAACATGCAGATATAATCCATTTGAACTCTATAGTGTTTGGGTTCAGGATATGTAATCCTGTACTGCCTGACTAACTGACTTGCCATTATTGAGTGACTTTGCCATAAGGCGCTCTGCCTCTGGAAGCAAACATCTCAAGATCAGTTCAATAATAGCCTCTCACAGAAAAATACTAATGAAGACTGCTGTCCCTGTACTTGCAACATAGAGGAAGAGGGTTTGTTTATTAGCATCGCCTAGAAACTAATCTAGAATCATTGCATTGAAGGATTTTGTTGTATATTCATGTTTGTCCCTAGTTGAAATAAGGTCATCTGAAGAGTGTGATCACATGATGTATGAATGACCTCATCTACCATTTGCATTGACAAATGAGCAGTCTATCCTAATAGCTCGTAAAGTAAACACCTTTCCAGTAAAGCTCTTGTTTGTTTGTACCTTTGTGGTCTGCAAGCTATCCTTTAAAACTACCACGAAGAAAGTTGGCGACAAGGAGGTCAAAACCACACTGGCAGGCTCCCAGAGAAATACAAATAATATAGAAAAATCATCAATCCATGTTGCAGACACTTGAAAAGGATTAAGGCAATAAAAACTTTGCTGCACTAAAGCTGCCGATAGAGTGGTGCCAAATATCAGGGCCTAATGGTCCCCAGAAAATTCTAAGTGTCGAATTCACGTGAAAACTGGAGTAATTCACGGTGTTTTTTTTCCGTGGGAATTAAGAGAATAATCTGCCACATTCTGTGCACTGCAGAGGCTACCAATGTGTTATTAAACTTAAGGAGGCAGGGCCTATTTCCACTGTAGAGGCTGAAACCAGTGCGCTGAGTGGGCCACTGCGCATGCTCTGATGTGTCAGTGCCAGGATCGGCGCACGCGCAGTGGCCCCACACTGATGACCTCCCGATTACTGGCCAGCTGGATTGCAGTACAGCAATATGGAAGAATTGTCCCCCCTTCCCGCCTACACCACCACCCCCCACCCCGCCCCCAGTAGTAGCCATCAAAGGAAACAAAATTTAAGCAAAGATTTCGGAGGAAACCACATCAGAAAAAAAGCTTGCCTCAAGCTCTACTCGGAAAGAGCTGGAACAGTATAAGGAGCACTGTGAGGAGAAAATATCCAGCAACGACAGTTTAGAGCTGGGGTTTTTCAAAACCTGAAAGGAAATAGGTGGAGCTCAGGGCTCCGTATTTGATAAAAAGAAGTGAGGTAGTGCTAAAATTTTGTGGCATGTTTTGCTTACACAAGCCTTTCCTTCATTAGAGCTCATGGACTGAAAAATTTGATTATTTTGTTCAAACAAATAAACTGTAGCAGATATTTTGCTCCCAACATTCCTGATTTCCCTTAGATGGGGAATGGGGGGGGGGGGACATTCAAACTCATACAAAGTTTGATGCAACCAGAAAAATTTGGCTCGAAAACCTATAAGAAGATTGTGGAGATATTGTTGGGCCACTTCGTACCAAAACCCTTGGTCATTGCCAAAAGGCTCAGATTCCAAAAAAGTGTCCAACAAATATAGAAACTAGAAGCAAAAGCATCGAATTCAATATCATGTTTCCTCCCTTCCCCTCACATCCATTGATCCCTTTAGCCCCAAGAGCTAAATCTAATTTCTTCCTGAAATCACACAATGTTCTGACCTCAGCTACATTCTGTGGTAGGGAATTTCTCTGGGCAAAATAAATTTCTCCTCACCTCAGTTCTAAAAGATTTACCCCTTATCCTCAAACTATGACCCCTGGTTCTGGACATCCCCAACATTGGGAACATTCTTTCTGAGTCTACCCTGTCTAAATCGGTTAGAATAAGTCTCAATGAGATCCCCTATCAACTTCTAAACTCCAGTGAATATGATCCTTACTGACTTAACCTCTCCTCATATGATAAGAAGGTGAATCAATCACAGGGCTCTGATGAAGGGTCATCTAGACTCAAAATGTTAGGTTTATTCTCCACAGATGCTGTCAGACCTATTGGGTTTTCCAGAATTTTCTGTTTTTGGAACACAATCTGCAGCCAATTTAAAGGAATTAGCAGAATACCGTGAATTTGGGGATGTCTTGAATGACACTATTAGGGACAGATTAATATATGTGTTAAGTAAAAAGCTATCTAGCAAAGGGCGTTAATAGAAAGCAACTTAAACCTAAAGAAAGCTTTAGAAATTATGATCTCTATGGAATTAGCAAAAACTGGGCACGCAGTGACTGACCACTGGATCCAAAACATAGGAACTGTAGTTGAAAGGGACACATCAAATGTTCTTGTTGGAGAAAGAAACAACAAGTTCCAAGCATAAACTATGAAAAACAAGTGTATCAAATGGAAAACCCAACAGAGGACATAGGATTCACGGGATACAAAAAGGTTGCAGAGTCACGGTCAGATGGTGAACTGTCATTGAACATATTGGCCATTGCAGGTGTGACAAACCATTACGGGGTCACTACTTTCCTAGTTGGATAACAAGTGAGAAAAAAATGGACACTGGAGCAGCAGTTTCATTGTACCTGAAATTGTTTACCAAGAAAAACCATGATGTATCATCTTGAAACCCTTAAAGATAAGGCTAAAAACTTGTATTGGGAAAATCGTGCTATTGAGGGGCCATATCAATGTAAACATGCAGCTAAACAGCTGATACATCATTAAAGGTAATTCTCCAGCCTTAATGGGGAGAACGTGGCAAGAGAGAATCAAACTAAACTGGGCCACGGTGGATTTCATGCCAGAGTCTGAAGCAGGTTTACTGAAGGTTTCAAAGAAATATGCCTTTGTCTTTAATGGAGAGCTGGGAAGCATGGACGAGATCTCAGTTGATCTAAAGATTAAGGATGAAAGTCAAGCAAGATACTTAAAGCCTATGCTTTACAGAATCAGGTCTAAGGTCGAGGTAGAAGTAGAGAGGCTTGTCAAGACAGGAGTCCGTGAACCGTTAATATAAGTGATCGGGCCACACCTATAGTACCTGTGCTGAAATAAAATAGTTTGGTGTGTACATTTGACAATTTTAAAGTCACAGACAATCCAATACAATGTGCAGAGCCTTTGCCTTTAATAATGATTTATTTGCTGGGCTGGTGGAGGCCAGCTTTTCAGTAAAGTTGACCTTGGTCAAGTTTATTTCCAGATAAATGTGGATTCAGATTCACAACAATATTTGACAATCGTGACACTCTAAGGGCTATTCAGATATAAAAGACTTACATTGGCATCTCATCTGCACTTGTGTTCTTCCAAGATTCCATGGATCAAATTCTAAGCAGATTAGAAGGAGTCCAGTGCTACTTAAACAATATCTTAATTACTGGAAAGGATAAAGAACAGCATCTTTAAAATTTAGATGCCACGCTCCAGAGACTGGAAAATTGTGGATTATGAGTATGGAGGGATAAATGTGAACTCTTCAAATCTTCCATTGAATACCTGGTGTATGTCCTAGATGAAAAAGGGACTGCACAAATCATTTTCAAAAACAAAAGCCACAACTGAGGCACCCGCACCTCAAAATGTAAACTAATATTGATTGTTTTAATCTATTATGGATGCTTTATCACAAATCTAGCAACTATTCTCAAGCCTTTACTCAATTTATTGCGTCCAATCAGGGAATGGAAATGGTGGCTCAGTACAAGAAGGCCTTCATACAGATTAAGGAGACACTATTAAAGCCAGAAATAATGACACCCTTTGATTCAAAGTTACCCTTACCACTGGCTTGTGACACATCACCTTACGGGGTGGGAGCAGTGGTTTCTCACGTGATGGCCAATGGTGAAGAGAAGCCAATAGCTGTTGCATCAAGATCCTTAAATAAAACAGCAATGAACTCTGCACAGATAGAGAAGGGAGCTCTGGGCACCATTTTCAGGGCCAAACCTTTTTACCAATACCAATATGGAAGGAAATTTACTGATGAATAATTGACCACTGACAATGATACTCAGGCTGCATATCAGTATTCCATCTTTAGCAGTGAACTGGATAGAGAGATGGGCACATGTGTACATGGTAAAATATTGAGACTCAAATCTCTATGGGAACGCTAATACACTCTCCAGATTAGCTTTACAAGTCATGAATGAATAATTTGAGTGGTAATGTTTTCTGTTTCAAAGAAATTGATAACAGACCTGGAAGACAAGTTTAAAAATTATCCATCACTGTCAGAGTTATGGATATGGTACTTTGTGTAAAGACCACAGAAGTAAACCTGGAGTTGAAGCCATATGTTACCCGAAGACTCGAACTATCCATGCAGGCTGGTTGTCTCCTCCGGGGAATGAGGGTCAGCATTCCACTATTGTAAAGGAAATAGATCCTAAATTAACTTCATGACGGTCATTATGAGTTACTAAGGATGAAGGAGATAGTCTTGAATATATTGACCATAGCAAGTGCAACAAATGATTACTGGGTCAGTACTTTCCTCGATAGACAAGTGAAGATGCAGATGGACACCGGGGCAGCAGTTTCATTGGCACTGACATTTAATCAACTTTACTGAAATGCTGACGTCCACCAGCCCAGCAAATAAATCATTACTAAAGGCAAAGGGTACTGCTCTGCACACTGTACTGGATTGATTGTGACTTTAAAATTGCCAAATATACACACCAAACCATTTAACTTCAGTACAGGTACTATGGGTGTGGCCCATTCACTTATATTAACGGGTTCACAGACTCCTGTCTTGACCAGCCTCTCTAATTCTATCTCAACCTTAGACCTGGTGCTGTACAGCACTGACTTAGGCTTGAAGCATTGCTTGGCTTTCATCCTGAATTTTTAGATTAACTGAGACCCCGTTCGTGCTTCCCAGCTCTCCATTAAAGACAATGGGATGTTTCTTTCAAATCTGCAGTAAACCTGCTTCAGACTCTGATATGAAATTCACCTCGGTCCAGTTTAGGTTGATTTCCTCCAGCCAGGTTCTCCCCATTAGTTACCTATAATGATATATCAGGACAAGTGTGTCTGTTTAGCTGCATATTTACATAGCCTATTTTTAATGGCCAAGGCTCGATAGTGAAATTGAGGAGAAGGTGGGTGAAAAAGTTCAAGTTGGCAACACAGTGGTTAGCACTACGCCCTCACAGCACAAGGGACCCAGGTTCAATTCCAGCCTCAGGCCACTGTCTGTGTGGTGTTTGTATGTTCCCCTTTTGTCTGTGTGGGTTCCTTCCAGGAGCTCCAGTTTCCACCCACAGTCCAAAGATGTGCAGGTTAGGATAATTAGCCATGCTAAATTGACTCTAATGCCGGGATTAGCAGGGTAAATATGTGGGGTTATGGGAATAGGATGCAGACCGATCAGTACTGCATTGGGAATGGCCAAAAGGGCAATGGCAAAGGGTTTGCATGGATTCTATCAGATTATTTGAATGGTTTTCATTGTGGTAAATGCGCACTCAAAATAACCTGAAGTCACCATTATGAAGCCTATGTCCTCAGAGAAAACAACAGGAAGACTGGGTGAGACTTTTGTAAGATTCAGTTACCCTGAATTATTTGTTGCAACAATTCAGTACAAATGGTTCATTTTGCAAGAATTCACAAATTATCTAAAGGAGACAGGAATCAAACACTCTGGGACCACTCCTCATCATCGTGTCACAAATGGACTGGCTGGAAGGTTAGTTCAGGTAATGAAACCCTTGTTGAAGGTAACTTGAGAGCCTTAATGAGTGGGTGAATTCCTGGTTACATACAGGAGTACAACACATTCAACAACCCAAAGTTCTCTAGCATAATTCATGTTAAAACGTCCATTATGCACAGTGTTTGATCTACTAAAGCCGCCTAAGACAAGCAAATAGCAAAGTCAGGTTTTACAATGTGAAAACGAGGTTAAACAAGGCTAAATGTTTTACAGAGCGGTCAGAAAGTATTGGCAAGGAACTACACCACCAGTGAGAGGTGGATACCTGCCATCGTAGAACCACAGACAGGACCAGTCTTCTACACTGTTCAGGTTCAAGGCGATGTAGTGTGGAGAAGATACACTGCTCAACTTTTAGCAACTAGTTTGCCAGAGACAGAGTCAACCGCGAATCTGCATCAAACTGTGCCAAGTGAAGACCCACACATTCCTGCAAACCTGACAATGCAGCTGTGGAAGACAGTACCCTGGCTGAGGACACTGAGTAATCCTCCAAATCCTACATCGGCTGCAGTTGAGACAACCACAGACGACATCCAAACTAAACCAAAAACACCACAGGTTATCATCAAAACGAAAAAGCAGGCGCCTAAGGTTCACCAACAACCCACACAGGAATCAAAACATCAAACTTATTGACTGCTGTGTTTATTAATTGTAAATTTTGGTAATGGTATGTTGTGTTTTATTCATGTATCCCTAGTGTAAAGAGGGAGGAAAGTGTTGTGTGTTCATATTGTAAATTTTGATAATGTTATATTGTGTTTCCTTGCAGGAATCCCTGATGTAAAGGGGCAGGAAAATGTCATGTATTCATGACAAGTTGGAACAAGGTCATTTTAAGAATCTAATCACATGATGTATTGAAGATATTATTGGATGTTTGCGTGGGCAAAGGGAAAGTCTATCCTCACAGCCTGTGGAGTAAACACCTTTCCAATGAGGCTCTTGTTTGTCTGTTTTATTTGTACCTTTGTGGTCTGCAGACCTATCCTTTAAAAATATCACAGGTTTAATATAGGAAGTGGAGCCATGCTACACTTTGGTACAAAGGACGATGAAACAAATGCTATAGCCTGTGTAATGGCATCTGTATCAGACAAGTCAAGACAAGGCTGCTAGCACAATTGCAATGAGGTGCCCAAAGGCTAGACTAGATACACTGATTGATATCAAGAAATAGTGGTCTTTTCAAGGTCAGATTATATTTTGCTCAAAGATTAAAATGAATCAGTGTGTTGAAGTCATGACAACAACAGAAAATGTATTGTTGCTAGGAAGTGTACAGACAGAATTATCAGTCAGATGCTACATGAGACAAAAGATAGATATCGACTCCACTAGCCCAACATGACAAAGGCATTCAGGAGCTGCACAATATGCCAAGATAACCAGGAATCATAAATTTAAAAACAAAATTGTGAAATTTGCAGGAGAAGCGAGCCCAAAACAGAAGTGTTGAGGAACCCTGGAGTTTAACACAAAATGCAGACACGCAGAAATTTCATCACATCGGGACCAGTTATGGAGCAACAAAGCTTTTCTCTGGATGTTCCAAGTTATCTACCAGCAGTGGATTACTTCCTGACATTCAGTTCATTAGACCAAAGACATCAGAGCAGAAATAGGCATTTTGAGTAGGCCGTCAAATCAGCTCCACCATTCAATCGCATGATGACTGATCTGGTATAATCCTCATCACCACTTTCCCACCTTATCCCCATAACCCTTCATTCACTTACTGATTAAAAATCAGCCTTGAATAGACTTAATGAACCAACAGCTACTGCTCTCTGCGATAAAGAATTCCACAGATTCACTACCTTCTGAAAGAAGAAATTCCTCCTCATCTCTGTCTTAAATGAGCAACCCCATTATTCTGGGATTATTTCCTCCGGTCCTAGACACCCCCACAAAGGGAAACAAGCTCTCAACATCGACCCTATCAAGCCCCCTGCAAATCCTGTATCTCTCAATGAGGTCGCCTCACATTCTTCTAAACTTTAATGAGTTTAGGCCCAACCTCCTCAACTTCTCCTCATAAGAAAAATACCTCCATGCTAGGATTGACCAAGTGAACCTTCTCTGGACTGTCCCCAATGCCAGTATATTTTCCCTTGGATAAGGGGACCAAAACTGCTCCTACTCCCTACTGTCATTGTCATCATTAACAATGGGAGCAATTTTACCATCGCGTCGCACTCGTTTTCAAGTGTTGGATTTCCAGCGCAGTCAGCCTTGCTGGAAATGGGCGGGAGGTAGGTTAATAAATGGAAGTATATTGTAATGCTGATTTACATCTGCTTAGTGAGCCCGGCGCTCAATCATCCAGGCTCCCCCCCCCACTTCATGACCTCGCTGGGAAATGTTCTTGCCAGGGAAGAATAGATATGTTTCCCATGAACAGGGAGCAGTCAACTTGGCCTCACTGGTGGAACCAGAGGCCACTGAGGCCCCCCAGGGAGGCCAAGAGCAAAGGGTGGTGCTTCTTGAGCAGTGCCAGACTAGCAGTGTCACCCTGGCACCTGGGCAATGCCCACCGAGCAGTGTCAGGGGACGGGGCCAGTGAGGCAGGACCAGAGGGAGCAGGGCCAGTGGGGGAGGGACTAATGAGGGAGCAGCTAATGAGGGAGGGGCAATTATGGAGGGGACTTGCTGTCACTCTGCAGAATCATTGTTGGGGGAGGATGGAGAGGGGACCCGCTGCCACTTTGCAATGATCGGTGGGGTGAGGGTAGTGGTCTGCAATCAGTGTGGGGAGGGCGGCGGGTCCGTGATTAGTGGGTGGAGGGCAGCTGGTCTGCGATCAGTGGGGAAGGGAGGTCTACAATTGATTTGGCTGGCAGGAAGGGGGTTGTCAGTGGAGGCTATATCTCAGGCCACAGGACCCCCACAATTACAGTGGAGGAAGCTATTTCAGGCCGCCTGCACCAGCAGAGGCCTGACAGCTCTCTCCTTGTCTGTCAGACCCCTGCTACTGCTCATGCGCAGGTGCAGCATCAGAGGCCTGCACATGTGCATTACCTCTCTCTGCAGGCTTTCAGGCACATTAAGCCCCACCCACAGGCTTCTGCAGCGAGCAACAGGCTTGTTCAGAATTTTGCAGGCAGAGTGTGTACGGGCGGGTGGGGGAGGGGGTGGTGGGGGGGGTTGCTGAAAACACACCCAAAACGCGGATCTGAAACTCTCCCAGTTTCAAGCCCATCCAGCACTTTAAAAAAATGGTAAAATCGCTCCCACTGTGTTTGTTTACAAAGGTAGAAATGTTAACATGAGACATACAGCACTCCTTCAAACTCTGTCAAGTGTGTGCTGCAACCTTGAAAAATGAAGTGTATTGTTAGGTTTGGTTACAACTGGCAAACGTGATGTTGTTAAATGTCAACCCCATCAACAATATTGTCAATTACTTTTACTAAACCTTTGAATGGTGGTGACTTTCGTGTTTGAATGCAGTTAAATGAATGTGCAGGGTTTTAGGCAAGAATAGTTTCATTGAATACTACAGTGCAGAAGGTGGTCACGTGGTCCATCAAACATAATCCCATCCAGGCTCTATCCCCAGAACCCCTCTATTTACTCTAGCTAGTCCCCCTCACACTCAGGGGCAATTTAACATGGCTAGTGCACCAAACCCACACATCTTTGGACTGTGGGAGGAAACCAGAGCACCTGAAGGAAACCCACAGGGAGAATGTACAAACTCCACACAGACAGTGACCCAAGGCAAGAATCGAACACAGGTCCCTGGTGCTGCGAGGCAGCAGTGCTAACCACTGTGCCACCGTGCCGCTCTCACTTTCAAGTATGTTCTTGAGATCCTCCAAGTATGTTAAGAATCAAAGACAAATTTGCACGTCTTTGCTTTATAATCCAATTAAGCATCGCTTGTGACAGAGTCTTTGCAACTTGGTTAATGCACAATGATTCCTAGTGGCACCACATATAAACCTCCAAGCATAATTGATCAATACCAAGGCAGAACTTTTCATTAAGTTTTTTGATTTAATCCTACAGATAAAATATAAAATAAATTTCTGCACTGGTCAAAGCCACATTCTGTCCACTAGGTCATTAAATCGATTTCAACCTCCGTAGTTCCGCAGAAGAAAACTCACCTGGCAGGGATGAGACCATGATGAGACAGGTACGAGGCTATACCCTTTGCATTTGGGGTGTGCTGACGCCTGCCATGGTGGTTTGCCCAGGCTATGTTAGAGTAAAGGATCAGGGCAGCTTGTGATGTTAAACAATTTCTCAAAGCGATCTCAGCCTTTTGACTGAGGTGAAGTGTCAGACCAAGCCCAGGAGGGGGTGCTATGCCTCACCCTGTCAACTTGGATCTTGTTTGTCCCTCATGTGGGGACCATGAATTGGATTTAATATTGAATTGGGTTTTTTGGTTGGCATGAAAGTACCAAAAGGTATGCAAAAAACAAAGTACTTCAGAAGAATCCTGTGGCGATGCAGCTAAAAATGTGTTTGCAGTAAAAATGGGCACAAACAACACAGAAGCTGGCCATTCGGCCCCTTTTTCTGTGCTGTACACGGACCTCCTCCCCCATAAAACACCTCCCACTTCAACTCGCTCGACGAGCACCAACTTTTAATCCTTTCTCCCCAAAGGCTTTGGAAGTGAGTTTCCCATTCTAACCAATTTCTGAGTAAATATGAAATCAACCAAGGTCTCTAACCCCACTCACTGATTCGGATCAATGTTGTGGCTGTTGTAAATTTGAAACAATACGGGGGTAGAATTGCATCCAAGCCCAGTGCACTGTATGAGGTGCTGGAGGGCAGTTTGCTTCAACCAATATAAAAATGAGAACCAGGGAAATTATTTTGACCTCGGATTTGTACGTTTCCTGCTTATCGTTGTATGTGACCTTTTCAGTGCATTCACAGTAGCTAATCCACATGGACTGTGTATTTTCCTATTCTCGCGTACCTTAACCATTTTAAAAAGAAAGCGATTTTGTTTGACTCTGCCCTCTCCTATGAGCTTGTGGAAGAAATATTTTGCGGACATCATCATTGCGGTTTGAAACCAGACCATTTTTGAACGATGAAGCTGCGGCACACAAATGAATTTTTAATACATCTGAAGGATAGCCATAAATAGGAATACTGCCTGTCCACCGCTGTCTCATAAAGATAGAGACATTAATAGACTTTACCCAGTGTGATCTTTCACAGGGGGGTTAGAGAATTGAAAAGATATACTTTCCTATATGTATAACACAATCACAGTATCAGTGAATAACACAGAGGATGTTATGGATTTCTCCAAGTACACAAAAACGGTATCCTTGTAAGCATGAGTCATTCATCCTGCTTGCATGGATCTGTCAGATACACTCAAGCAGTGCTCAGTGGCAACCTGCGGAACAGCACAGATGGAGTGTAAAAGCCTACGTTGCATGCAGAATCCGCTCTGAAGCGGTGAAAGCATTGCACGCATGAGATTCAAGGGAATTGTGAATGGAGGCAGCCTCATTTTAGAGTGGTCTATAAGGAGGTTATCCTTTCCATCAGTCTGTGCATTGCACCGGTGATAGACATTGACAGCAACTCTCACACTCCCACTGATTGTAAGCAGATGAAAGTTGGGGAGTAGCTGACATTTATTTGTATAAATATGGAGTTTACTTTATGACAATTCTTCATCAGGATTGATGAACATTCAACTGTTAAGTCGCAATGCAATGCCTTTGTGGGGATGCACTAATGTAACGGAAAATCGTGTTCCATCAAAATGATATAAATGCAAGTGACAAAATAAGGTCAGATTTTTCTGGCTAACAAAAACAGTAATTTGTGTTTTCAGTTTCAACTTGCAGTGTAACACAGTTGGCTTTGATTTTTGGAGTGTGCAGTGGTGACTAAAGTTAACCTTTTGTTGCTTATCTCTGACTGAAGGAAGTTTTCAACGTTGGATAAAAGCAACAATTCTGTGCTGTAACTGGGAACTGCTGTTAAAGGACGTGAGGGTGAAAATAGGCCGCCACATTTTGACTATCCTTGCTACTGGGAGGACACGACTACTGAATATCCTCTCATATACAGTGTCTGGTCGCGCGTCATGTTAGTCCATTACTATTTCTTCATAATGAAGTCCATTTCTTCATAATGAAGAAAATAAGAACCCTACCAATGGATAGAGACAGGTTAGAAGAGAGGGCCAAAAGATGGCAGATGGAGTTTAACGTGGATAAGTGCAAGGTCATGCATTTTGGGCGGGAAAAATGAGAAGATGGCTTATTATCTAAATGGGGAGAAATTTCGGGGTGCTCTGGTGCAGAGGAATCTGGGTGTCCTTGTTCATGAGTCACAGAAAACCAGCATGCAGATATAGCAGGTAATAACGAAAGTGAATAGAATATTGGCATTTATAGCTAAAGGAATAGAGTATAAAGGTAAGGAAGTGCTGTTGCAACTATACAAGACATTGGTGAGACTGCACCTGGAGTATTGTGCACAGTTTTGACCACCTTGTTTGAGGAAAGATGTAGTGGCATTGGAGACAGTTCAAAGGAGCTTCACTAGATTGATTCAAGATTTATTGAGATAAGAGGTTTGTTGTATGAAGAGAGATTGAAGAGTTTAAGCTATATTCTCTGGAATTTAAAAGAATGAGGGGAGATCAAATTGAGGTTTATAAGATGATTAAAGGTATGGATCTCGTGGGGCTTTCCGGGACGAGAGGTCAGAGTCTTAGGATGAGAGGTAGCAAATTTAAGACAAGTTGAGGAGAAACTACTTCTCCCAAAGGGTTGTGAATCTGTGGAATTCGCTATCCCAAAGTATGTTGGATGCTGGGACAGTGAGTAAATTTAAGGAGGAGTTAGACAGATTTTTAATTGGTAATGGGTTGAAGGGTTATGGGGAGAAGGCAGGAAAACGGGGATGAGAAGCATATCAGCCATGATCAAATGACAAAGTAAATGGGCTGAATGGCCTAATTCTACTATATCTTATGAACTTATGAGCCATGCATTTATCAGTGAAAACATATTCAAATAGACATTTAGATGGCATTATCCGTTTATTTGACAATTGTCCCATTTACCTAGTACTGAATGGTCTTGTGTGAAAGTTCAGTTTAGTAGCACTGAATAACCTATTTTGATTAACTTAGCTGGCTTGTATGGTTCATGATAAACTCTTAGTCAGACTGTCTGTTGATCACAAAGCAAGTAGTGTCCCAACTTAAGAGATTCTACCTTCAGTGGTGTCATTGTTCAGAATAAGTAAAATTGCAATTAATGTGGAATTTGTTAAGGCAAGTTCAGCAACATGCCCCTTCCTCCCTTCACTATTTAAACATTAATGCTATCTTTATGGTTTCTGATCCTTCCATAAGAGTTAATATGTTAAACTGTACGTTTTTGTGAGGATGTAATATGGTCCCAAAATTTTTATAAGTGGGCAGGAATGGAGTGACAAAAATAGTACAGAACATGTGAAGCCAAAATTAGGTGCTTGAGAAGCTACTGCATCCGACCAGTTCCCTACCTTGGAACAAGCTGTCCAGTTCAAGACAAACAGCAGACAAAATAGCAGCACTAAAGCAAAAACAGCCACAGGCAGCAAGGAAGAGCAAGCACATGAACAAGGCAAAGATAGCAGGACAGGAGGGCAGGAGCAGTATTTAAAATGCCATGCATTTAATCAAGATTCTTATTTTACCAATTTAGCTCACAGCATGACAGCATATTTGTAATTTGTATCTTGTTAATTTATTGTGTGTTCTTTCTGTTCTGACTTATAATCGGATCATACATCTTGGCTTTATCTCCTCATTGGTTTGATACCAATTCTTCCCAAACACCAAGTAAGGTGGAACTAATTTAATCATAAAATAGTAGAATTTGCAGAAAGAGGCCATTTTGCCCATTGTGCCAGTATCAATCTAGCTGTTCTATTTAATCTACCATTATCGTTATTCCAGTGGTCAGCTTTCTTTACCTCAGAGTGCCAGGGACCCGGGTTCAACTCCCATCTTGGGTGTCTGTATGGAGATCACATGTTCTCCAAGAGTCTGTGTGGGTTCTCTCTGGATGCTGAGGTTCCCTCCACCAGTCCAAAATGTGCAGGTTAAATGGATTGGCCATGGTAAATTAACTCTTAGTGTCCAAAAATGTACAGGTTAGGTGGATTGGCTGTGGTAAATTGACTCTTAGTGTTCAAAAATGTGCAGGTTAGGTTTTTTGGCTGTGGTAAATTGACTCTTAGTGTTCAAAAATGTGCAGGTTAGGTTTTTTGGCTGTGGTAAGTTGCCCCTTAGTGTCCAAAGTTGTGCAAGTTAGTGGATTAGCCATGGTAAATTGCCCTTTAGTGTCCAAATATGTTAGGTTTGGGGGATTAGCCATGGTAAATATAGGGTTATGGGAATAGGACAAAGTGGAGGGCCTGGATGGAATGCTCTTTGGGGAGTCAGTGCTGACTCGATGGGCTGGATTGACTCCTTCTGCATTGCATGGATCCTATGATTATTTCTCTGCCCATTTCCTCAGTGGATCTTCCCTTCCAAATAATTATCCAATTCACTTTAAAGTGATGGATATTAAACAGTTAAAGATTTTTATGATTATTGATTTCATATCAGCGCTGGCGATAAGCAAACTGTCAGTACACAAAGTTGTAACCACTTCAGGTGAATAAAATAGCTCATCTTCCTTCAAGCAGGATCTTTTTTGAACATTTGAAGGACTCCATCCTCCAACAAGGGGCTAGCAGGAGCGGCACGGTGGCACAGTGGTTGGCACTGCTGCTTCACATCTCCAGGGACCCAGGTTCAATTTCCGGCATGGGTCACTCTCTGTCTGGAGTTTACGTATTCTCTCAGTGTGGGTTTCCTCCAAGTGCTCTAGTTATCACCCACACTCTAAAGATTTGTAGGTTAGGTGGATTTGCCATGGTAAATTGTCCCTTAATGTCAGGGGGACTAGCTGGGGAAAATTGATGGGATTGTGGTCAGTGCAGACTTGATGGACTGAATGGCCCCCTTCTGACTGTAGGATCTTATGAGGAGATAATCACCCAGTAAGATATTAACATATTAATTAGCAGATTGAACATTGCAGAAACCCAAAAGTTGTTTGAATGCCAACTTATAGGAGAAAATAATAGATTCAACAGTCATTTCACAAAGCACATCATTTCCATTAATTTAACAAATTTCATTGGGATTTTCTTGACGGGGAAGTTCAGTGAATTTCAATTTATTTATAGATTGTAGATGGGTAGAATAAAGATTTGTAGTAATGAATTCTGCATGACTTTATTTTGTTGCATACATGGTAGTTCCTGAGTCCGAGGGTGGGATTTTCTAGCCGCACTCACGCAAAGGCTGGAAATTCCCGCCCAAAGTCAACGGACCTCTGCATGGTCTGTCCCGTTCGCTACAATTCCTCTGGCAGGCGAGACCAGAGAATTCCACTTCCATTGTCCCAAGGTATGTAGGTCAGAGGGATTGGCAGGGTAAATGTGTGGGGTTACAGGAATGGGACAGCGGGTGAGCCTGGATAAGATGCTCTGTTGGAGAATCAGTGCAGACACAGTGGGCCGAATGGCCTCTTTCTGCACCGTAGGGATTCTATGATGATAAAAATGAAATCCAATTGCCAATGGCACAGCAAATGCAAAAATCATTAACACTGAATTGGTCGTATACCCCAGGTAAATAGCAAACAAGATATTAGCAATGGCAAACTTCCCTCAATATAAATAGTCATATAACATAACAGCTAATTGCTAAATGCTGACACCAGCATGGTAAGTGTTGTCAGCATTGCTAAGTAGATCCACTTACATATATTTACATAAAATGGGGCATCATGTTCCATTGAAAGAGTTTCAGCCAAATAAGATCACAACAGAGAGGCATGTCAAGGGTTAGGAATTACCGTCTCTTGTAGTTAAATCACAGTACAATCATACAGTGCTCAAGTCAATAAATCTTTCAGAAGAGAGAACTTTGGCAGTGTTAAAAAGAGAACATTTCACATGGTGTAGCCACTTAATTCAATACTGCCGCAAATAATCTTGCAACATTGATTAAACGTTGGCCTTCATGTCACATGCAGTCCTCAGGATCAAACCTGTGTCAAAACGTATTTTTTTTAAATGTGCCTTTTGTGATAAGAACTGTAACAGCTTACCCGACAATTCTAGTCACTAATGGCCTAGATTTCATGGTCAGCAACAAAGAAATGGCACCCATAGATACTCTCAATGAAAGCTGCACTCCAAGGTCTCCCAATCGCAGTGGCATTGATCGTTATTTTCTTCTCCACTGTTTAAATTGGGATCTCGAGACATCCAGCAACTGTGATGTAACTGGTTAGGTGAATTGGCCATGCTGAATTCTCGCTCAGTGTACCCGAACAGATGCCAGTATGTGATGACTAGGGGTTTTTCACAGTAACTTCACTGTAATGATAATGAAAGCCTACTTATGACTAATAAATAAATTTTAAAATTTTAACTCATCAAAAAGGGTAAGCAGCCAATCACACTCAGGTATCCTCATAGACGGCAAACCAGGGTGTAAAATGCGCTGAATATCTTTCGTTTTTAATTACATTTTACAGAGACGTGGAATAAATTATTGGATTAATAAATGTGGGATTAAGGTAGGCACTGAAATGTTATTAACAAGATTTGTTTTGATGAAATATGTAGAATTATTTTCTCATAAAAGTGCAATTTGACGTACCATCGATATAAAATTAGTTTTTCAGAGTCAGCACGATTATTCAGCTTGTGGAATGAATTGTGTACACCATTTAGCACTCAGTTACAAACTATTCTACAAGATGTAACTTTTTGTAAGAGTTTTCACTTTGAAGCTAATAGCCTAAAAGGATGAGTTCTCATCCACTCAGTGATTTCCACTTGATCACTATCCGTAAGGACTTTAACAGTGTATCCTTTGAAGGAGAGTAGAACAACTGACAGAAACTTCTGGTTTTCTGCATTTAACTGCACTTGCCAAACTTCAAATAAAGTGGGAAAATGCTGCTAAATTAGAGAACGCTATCTTTTGGATGAGAACACCAACCTCTCAAGGGCAATTAGAGATGTGCAATAAATGCTGGCAGCAATTTGAAAAATCGTAAAGTTGAGGTCATGTCTGTTCTCGCAAGTTGATGTAAAAGATCCCATGGCACTACTTCGAGGAAGACTGGGAGGGGTTATCCCCAGGAAAGAGCAAGGGCTTTATTCCCAGTGCTTTACAGCTAATGGAGCGTGTTTGAAGTGTAATTAGTGTTGCAATGTGGGAAATTTGACCACCATCCTGAGCACAGCAAGCTCCCACAAGCAGCAATATGGTAATGACCAGGTAGCCTGCTTGTCTGATGTTGATTGAGGGATAAATATTGGCCAGGAGACCTCATTGCTACTGTGGGAGCTTGCTGTGCACAGGATGGCAGTTGAACGTCCTACATTACAACAGTGGTTAAAATTGAAACACACTTCATTAGTGTAAAGCACGTTGAGGAGTGCTGAGTCATGAAAGGTGCTATATAAATGCAATTCCTTTTTGTTTCTATCACGCACAGCATGTCTGTCAGGACCAAAGGAAGAAAGGTGGATGGAAAGGTTTGTATGGAAGCCAGTAATCATATTTCCACCGTCCACATTTTTGATTTACTTCCCTGAATTATTAGAAGGCCCAGTTTTTATTTTGCAAGTTCATAATAAAGAATTGGAATGTTTGTTCTTTATACGTAATGGACAAGGCCCAGTAGGTGGTCTTGTGGCGCATCCCTGCCTCTGAGCCAGAAGGCCCAGGTTCCAGTCTCAGCAGGGGATTTGATGACTAAGGCACATGTGTTCATATCACTGTCAAATAGGTTGAGTATTAAACTCTGAAATCCTTCCAAACACGACAATGACAGGCAGTAGAAGTGAGAGAGACTCCTGGTCAGCCATGTTTGATGCAGCGAGCCTTTGACGACAGGTGAGCAACCAGTTCCAGGTAAAACCCATTCTAGAATCAGATGAAAGTCCACCTTGTGAAACAGCAACAGTATATCCCAGTGTGTGTCTGGGAAGAGGAATCAGAAGTAGCTTTTGTCAAAATAGAATAGTAGAACATGAAGTAAAGTAACTAGAAGAAACATCCCTACAGTTCAGTTTACCACATTCTGCTCAGCAGGGGGAAAGTATAAATAATATGAAGAGGTTAAAGACAACTATATTTTCCTGGCTAATGAATGAATACTGTGGAGCTATTGGAGTTTCCGTTGGAAGTGTGCAGATGTGACTGGTGAAGAAAAAAAATAATTGGAAGAACTTGGGAATATTTGGAATATATTTTAGTTAGCTAAATCTTTAGAGTGGAAATGAGCAGACAATAAACTCAGTTGGAGGTGCCCATGGCCTGCATTGACTTTGATTTATTGATTAAATTTTGAAAGAGATTAGCAGGAGAGAATGAAGATTGATGATCCTCTGTTTTGAAAAGCTCTGTACCTTGTGTAAGGAAATTAAGGCTGGAAAATCTTTTACCAGTGTTTCAGTCAAGGGATGTCTGGAATGTGCATTGACTAGAAGGGTCCTGTATCATAGAATCAGAGAATTCCTATAGTAAAGAAGTAGGCCATTCGACCCATCGAGTCTGCACCAACATAATCCCATCCTATCTCTGTATCCCCACAAATTTACTCTGCCAATCCCCCTGAAACTAGGGTCAATTTAGTATGGCCAATCTACCTAACCCACACATCTTTCGGATACAGTGTGAAAATATTTGCAATGTTAACCCTGGAGCAACAAGCAGCTGAAATTGAGAGCTTTAAAGAAAGTGTGGAAAAATTAGGTATATTAGCTTGGAAATGTCATTGTACTGGCTCTGAGGCACCTAAAGCCTTTGTTGCCAATAGTTGACACATCAACAAGGCTGAGATTGGACAATCCACTGGATAAACTCTGAGCTGGCATTGCATTGCCTACAGGTGATGGGAAAGAATGGAGCTCAGAAAAAGCAAGAACATGCCAGAGAAGGAGCCTAAAGATATCTTCAGGGAAGCATACTTCTACCAAAACAGCTGTAAGTTGTATGAACTACAGGAAATAGCACGAGAATTTGACGTATAACTGAACTACCTACATCACAGCAGTTAGGTGGCCATGTGGTTTCAGTTTACGCCTCCTGATATAACAGCTAGTACTAGAAATGCAACCAAAGATTAACACCTGTACTATCCTATCAGTAACAGTAAGGGACATGGCACTCAATCCTTTTTGCTGTATATTCTGTTTTGGTAATTGCAGGAGGCTTGGCAAATTTGAAATTCATTGCTATCTTATGTCAATATGCTAATAAATACATTAACATCAAGATGGAAGAAAGAGTTTCTCAAAAAATGCATGCTAGACTGGGGCATTATCAATTGCATCTGGATTAACTATCTAAACACCTGTGTAGTATCCCAGAATATCACCAGAACATCCTGGCTGGTGCCAGATTGGGAAACTGGTATTATGGGGAGGGACTGGAACAAATTCCATTGGCGTAAAGAAGGTGAACAGGAAATTTAATAGAATTTTAAAAATCCAGAGGTATTGATAGAGTTAACAGAGAAAGACTATTTCCTTTGCTTGGGTAAACGACATGAGGAGTCATTAATTTAGAATGATCACAATGAGAGTGAGAAGCAGTGAGGGATATATCTTTGCATGGTGTTGTTTGGGATTCGATGCCACAAGTCATATTAGAGGGAGAAATTGTTACAATTTTCAAGAGTCATATGAGTAGGTATTCAAAAAAAAGGAAGAAAGAAGGAGAGGTGGAGCAATGGAAATTGTTTTGGATTGCTCTAGTAGAGCAATGATGGGCTGAATAGTTCCCCTCTAATCCATAGAATCCCTACAGTGCAGAAGGAGGCCATTCAGTCCATCGAGTCTGCACCAACTCTTCTGCGAAAGAGCACCTATGCCCACTCCCTTGCCCTATGTCTGTAACTCCATATATTGGTCATGACCAATCTAGCTAACCTGAACATCTTTGGACACTTGACAATTTAGCACAGTCAATTCATCTAACCTGAACATTTTTGGGCACTGATCTGTAAATTGAAGTTCTATGAGGCAAGTGACTGAATGCATTCCTGCAATATCCACCCATTCACTGCCTGTTCCAGGAGATTAAAATATTGAATTAACTAGCTGAACCCAATTAACGGTATCCCTTGATAGTCAGCCTTCCTCTTTCCTGCATCACTATTTGTCAACTTTTGAGATGTGACTCATTCTATGTTGAGATGGTCACACAGTAACAAGTCTCACAACACCAAATAAACCTGGCTACCAAATAAACCTGTTGGACTTTAACCTGGCATTGTGAGACTTCTTACTTTGCTTACCACAGTCCAATGCCGGCATTTCCACATCATGTCTACCATCGAGATGGTCACACCCAGTGAACCCTCCAATGCTTAAATCTTTGGGGTAATCCATGATGATACTGCAGTGAGGTGGGATGGTTTATTTAATGATCTTGGTGTTCTGGCAAACCTGTAACAGAAAGAAAAGAGCAGATGATAAGTACGCCTGTAGAATTTGGCAAGTTGATACTGTGCAGACAGCACATGGCACATTTCACAGCATAACATTCGGTGCCTTACATGTAGAATATTTGCAACTGCAGGTGTACAATAAACTGGGATATACTCCTCCCCCCATCAGCTTGCTCAATACCCATGTGGTAAATGGGCTCCAAATCTCCAAAGGAAATTTGAATTTTACTCAGCTGAGCCCCTGCACCTGCTTACACTTTTCTGCTTCAATTGAAAGCAATCTTTTCCTGTAAGTAAAGGAGGTGTAATACATTGAGTGAATATTTCATGCTGTGTATGTCAGACAGCAGCAGTTTTCTGCCCTTGAGCCTAACTTATCAGAATATAAATTGCCTATCTTACAGGAAGTTTCTGAAACTGTCTGAATGCCTGATAATTGCTAGACCTGTGTGAGTAATTGTCATGATGTGGAGATGCTGGCGTTGGACTGGGATAAACACAGTAAGAAGCCTCACAACACCAGGTTAAAGTCCAACAGGTTTATTTGGTAGCACAAGCCACTAGCTTTTGGAGCACTGCTCCTTCATCAGATAAGTAATTGTCCTCACTGTGGTATTTCCAAGCTGTATTGTTGCTGATTCTCCACTGCTGGACTACAGGACCATGCCTTCCTTGTATGGGGGGTTGTCTTTACAGCAGGTGACTATGCCCTCATAATTAATCATAATGGAGACATTTAATTACATATTTTTCAGGGCCATTTCAGTTGTCAGCAATAGTTTTTGATCTGACCACCATTAACGACCCAGTTGCATCTCACCTACAGTTGGCAGTGGTGACATGAGAGTGATAAAGAGGAAGTTATTGTCAGATCAATTGATTTCACTGATTGCCAGTTTAGGGGCTACAGGCATGGGGTAAAGTCCCATTATGAAGCCTATGTCAAGGAAGTGAATGACACACCTCAACTACAGGGCATCCCGCCTGCCACAGGAATCGTAGCAAGCAGGACAGGGCCATGCAAATGTCCGCTGACCTCGGGTGGGATTTTCTGGTCTTGGGGTGAGTGCGGCTGGAAAATCCAAGTGTTTGTGCTTAATCTTCAATTTGTGGTAGGATTCAGAGGTATGAATGCTAATAGTTTGCCTTCCAACGTCCGGTAAAAATTCCTGACCAATAAGAGGTATCACACTTTCAGCTTTTATTGGTTAATCAATAGAACTGAAGGGAACAATTAAACGGCAGCTGAAAATGCACATTTGGAAAATGAAGAGCAGATCTCAATTCCAGATTAGTTATAGCAAAGGCAATATTCATTCCTTGATTGTGAATGAGTCGAGGAAGTCACTAGTACTGACTTTTCAAGGATTGGTACACAAACCTGAGTCAGTGGTTTATATCTATATCCACAGAGCATGAAAAATTGTAGTCCTCCTTTCATTATTTGAGGTTGCTGCTCTCCTATTCTGGCTGCATTTCCCTTCCAACCTCCTGATGTTGATAGATCTGGTGACCTATCATTGATAGCTATAAAATTCCAGGTTCACTAATGTCCTTTAGGAAAGGAAATCTGCCTACATGTGACTCCAGACCCTCAGCAATGTGGTTGACCCTTAGTTGTCCTCTGAAATAACCTAGCAAGCCATTCAGTTCAAGAGCATTTAGGGATGGGCAACAAATGCTGGCCCAGATCTCATGGAAAATTAAATAAAATAAAAATATATTAGGAATTATGTTAGGATTTACTAATCAAATGAATTGATGATGATATACTTAATTAAATACAACAAACATCATTATTATGAATATTCATTGAGAACTTTTATTATTTAGTTGTCCAGAAACAGATTTGAAGGAAGTGGGAGTGCCTAGATGTTGTGACTTTAGGAACAAGGATGGCACAATGGTTAGCACTGCTGCCTCATAGCACCAGGGACCTGGGTTTGATTCCCAGTTTGGGTGACTGTGTGGAGTTTGCACTTTCTCCCCATGCTTATGTGGGTTTCCTCCAGGTGCTCTGGTTTCCTACCACAGCCCAAGGATGTGCGGCTTAGGTGGGTTGACCATTGCCCCTTAGTCTGGGGAATTTGCAGGGTAAATATATGGGGTTACAGGGAAATATAGGGTGGGACTGTTGTCGGTATAGGTATATTTGATGGGTCAAATGGCCTTCTTCTGCAATAGTGATTCTGTGACGTTATTTATTGTTGGAGATGATCTCTCAGCCACTACTTCCAAACTGAAGGATAACGTCCCTTCAATTCTATGTTAGAAAAATACATGTTATTGATTGACTCTCGATTAGAATGCTTCCAGGATTTAGAAAAGAGTGGCTTTTCAACTGAACATTACCTTTCTGACATTCAGTGAGCAGTGAGACATTCTGACAATTACCCCATTCCCCTCTGAATTGCAATCTTTTTTTCTCTCTCTCTGGATGATTCTTGCTGTACATTAGATGATAGAAGGATCAGTTAATGGAACTGCAAACTGTGGGGAGGGATGTTTTGAATAGGGCCGCACTCTTGGTTCCAGGCTGGAGGAGCCACACAGTCTCCCTGGAGGAGAGGGAGAGGAGAGAGAGGCGGGGTTAGAGCAAGGAGAATGAGCTTTTTGTGTGGGGATTCTCCCTGCCCATTGATCAAATGCAACACACACACACACACTGATGGAGGGATCACAAGCAGGAGATGATCAGTACGCCAGCTAAGTGCGGGGCATAAGAACCGTTGAGGACAATAACAAAGTCCATCATTTGTTGTTGTTTTTGCGGTGGCTGTGAGCCACAGGCGGTGGTCGTGACAGTGAGAGTGAAGGGAGGGACATCCAGCTGAAAGGCAGTGTGCAGCATGCAGAGGCAGCGGAGACAGTGCGAGTGATCCGATGCTGCAGCAAAACGCCATTGTCTGTGTCAGCAGCGCATCCTCCTGCCACCACATCTCTCCATCCCTGTTAAATGCATTGGGACCTGCAAAGAGGAGCCGTTTGCTCAATGGTGCTTTTTATCGCTTGTTTCCTTTTCGCCATAAAGGTAAGTGGGAACGCAGCCTTGAGCTGATGATGTATCGCCGTTTGAAAGCATGTCCATCAGTGGGGAGCTGGGGAGGGGGGGGACTTGCGTTTCGTACAAACACAGGTTGGAATTCTTGTCAATTCCCTCTGTGTCCTTAAGGTCTTGTGTGAGCGTTCTGTATACATATAAAGTGTTGCTGTTCCCCCACTGTGCTCTCACCATTAAAAACCAGGACTGAAACAAAAGATTGTCTTGGCACAACATAATTTTCCAAGCAGAGTGAATTCACTTTGATTTTTTTTTCCCCCACCAATCTCTTATATCCCAGGTTGCCCCTGTACCCAACTTATACATCCTGCCTCTCTGATTTTCTGCATTGGTCACCTTGCGTGAATAGACTAATCTGGAAGTTTTGATTCATTTTATTGTTGGTTAGACAAGAGAAACTGCTTATTAAACTGTTTTTGGGTTGTTAATTTGTGGAAGACTGTCAGGATCGATTTAGGACCAGCCGGCTTGTTTCTTCCCTCTCCCTCTTGGCGTTTTGCAAAATTGATGCATTTTATTCAATAAGTGGGATCCGAGGAGTTTACAGTAATGTTGACCTTTTTCATTGCACGAGTTTGAATAGACCTGCTCCCCCCAAGGGAGCAACTCTCTCTCTCCCACACACACACACACACACACAGTCATTCTTTGGTCGTGGCAAGAACGAATCAGAAATTGCTTGTGACACCTGGCTTTGTACTTAGATTCGTCTTTTGATCAATTTGTTAGTAAGCCATCTGAAATCAAATAGGCAAACATATCAGCTACATTCCAGCAGCTGAGAAGGAATGAATTTATCAATAATGTTCATTGTAAGAGATGTAAATTTAAAAACTGGATTCATGTGGGATGATTGAACCACATTTGTGAGTATACATTTGTGTTTGTATGTGTGTAGTGTGCACATTGCATATATATGTACAACACACACGTATTACCACGTACACACATATATATCAACCACATGTGTGTATGTGTAGTGTGCAGATACATCCATTCCAGCACCTGTCATTGACATTGCACACACATATATACCATACACATATTACAATGTGTATGCACATATATATCAAACACACATGTGTGTATGTGCAGTGTGCATTTACATTCAATCCAGCACCTGTCATTGTGATAGACAACAGTAAGAATCTGCCTTGGTTAATCTATATAAATCCAGATCTTGTTTCTTCAGGACACCCTTATGCCTGTGGATTAATGTCATAGTAAGAAGTCTCACAACACCAGGTTTAAATCCAACCAATTTATTTGACAGTAATCCCACAAGCTTTCGGAAACGGTGTTCCTTTGTCAGGTGTGTGGAAGGTTCTGATCAGAGAAAGCTTGTGGGATTACTATCAAATAAACTGGTTGGATTAAACCTGGTGTTGTGAGACTTCTTAATGTGTTTACCCCAGTCCAATGCCGGCATCTCCACATCATGATTAATGTCAAAAGCAGAGATGTAGCTTCAAGGAGCTGCATCCCAATCACAGGGCACGGGCTACATTCTGATCAGGCACAATGAAACTGCAAAGTTTTCAGTTTCAATGTTATGCTCCGTCTCTCTGCTTTGCTAATCAGAGTTTACTCAGCTGCTAACCTTGGTTAATCAAATTTAGTAATGTACACAACTCCTTAGCGTTGTCTTTGATCAAAGTAATACTCCACTGGGACATCAGCCAGGCTGAGATAGAGAGGAGCCAATCTATGCAAACTAGGCTTGTTTCGTATCTTAACGTACAATTTCCCCTGTGGGGAATAGTGTTGGAAGGATTCGAAGGTTGCACATCAACCGGTTCAACTGCATCATGAACACTCCCTCATGGCCAACAAGTTCTGGAGTGGGAATTGAACCTAGAATTTGGCTTGGAGGTAGAGATGCTGCCTAGTGAGCTACAAGACCGAGGTAGGTGCTAGCCACAATCCATCTATAATGAGTGCGCAGTTCTCAGACAAGGTGGCTGGAAGAATTCGGAACTTAATTCCCCTGGCTTAGGGAGGGTAAAGTCTGATATGGTTCCTATACATGGTTGCTTTTTAGGTTTCTCCTGTCGGAAGTGTTCTAGTATGAAGCCCAGATGACAACAGATTTGCCTTGAATAAGGGTTGAATAATCTGTCAATGCACCATGTAAGCTCTCACATAAATGTCGGTCAGTTGTAACATGTGGAGTTTAAATATGTTGTAATATTTTTTACATACCTTGCCTGTAAAGTTGATGTAACTCACCTCCCTAGATTTCAAACCCATTTTCCTGATTTACGTTATGTGCAAAATTCCTTTTATGGTTCCCTCTCAGAATAGATTTTCACCTGTAATGAGCACTCACTCACAGGGAGTAGCTGCAGAATGTGGGCCCCGTTTTCCAGCACAAAATGTCACCTATTACACTTGGAAGAAATATGGTTGCTCTGATTGAAGTTTAAGTGCATTTCCTTTTGAATGATGAGTCATTGTTGGGTATGAGCAAGAGCTCCTTTTGCAAACAGTTATTGTAGCAAAATGATAAAAAGCAAATTACTGCAGAGGCTGGAATCTGAAAGCAAAAGAGAGACTGCTGGAAAATCTCAGCAGGTCTGGCAACATCTGTAAGGAGAGAAAAGAGCTGGTGTTTCAAGTGGACCTCAGCTCTTTTGGTGCGGCCGCACTTGGAGTATTGCATACAGTCCTGGTCGCCACATTACAAGAAAGATGTGGAAGCATTGGAAAGGGTGCAGAGGAGATTTATCAGGATGTTGCCCGGCATGGTGGGAAGGTCTTATGAGGAAAGGCTGAGGGACTTGAGGTTGTTTTTGTTAGAGAGAAGAAGGTTAAGAGGTGACCTAATTGAGGCATACAAGATAATCAGAGGATTGGATTGGGTGGACAGTGAGGGCCTTTTTCCTCGGATGGTGATGGCTAACACGTGGGGCCATAGCTTTAAATTGAGGGGTGATAAATATATGACGGATGTCAGAGGTAGGTTCTTTACTCAGAGGGTAGTAAGGGCGTGGAATGCCCTGCCTGCAGCAGTTGTGGACTCGCCAACTTTAGGGGCGTTCAAATGGTCAGTGGATAGGCATGTGGATAATATTGGAGTAGTTTAGGTTAGAGGGTCATTAGATTGGTTCCACTGGTCGGCGCAACATTGAGGGCCGAAGGGCCTGTACTGCGCTGTAATGTTCTATGTTCTAATTGTCCTGATTAGCCTCAACTGGAATGGGTGCGCATCATTTAAATTCACTTTACCTTATCTACTTCGGAAACGTGTACATCTGACAAACTTATGCTGGAAACCCGAAAGCAATTTCTGAGAACCATAAAGCAAAATGATCAGAATTGAACCTCAGAGGGATAATGGGCCTGGTGGAATGAATCACTGCATGTCTGACTATATTTATATATTCACCTTGTTAGAACTGTCCGCCGCTGATATCCCTTGACCAAAAGAGAAAATGCTGGAAAATCTCAGCAGGTCTGGCAGTATCAGTGAGAAGAGAAAAAAACCCAATGTTTCGAGTCCAGACAAACCTTTGACAAAGCCAGAAGTCACAGAAAATGGGAGATATTTATACTGTAGGGTGAGGGAATGAGTCATAGCCACAAAAACAAGGGGAAAGGCTAAGGGGTGCTAATGACTGTTCAGAGAGAGAATAGAAGCTGTGAATGGCCAAACTCCTCTGCCTTTTAGCTTTGACAAAGGGTCATCTGGCTCAAAACCCAGATGACTCTGAAAGGGTCATCTTTTCTCTCCTTATAGATGCTGCCACACGTGCTGAGATTTTCCAGCATTTTCTCCTTTGGTTTCAGATTCCAACATCTGCAGTAATTTACTTTTAGTAATATCCCTTCAATGTTCATATGCAAATCTATATATGCAGTGGTGTGCTGTCCATTGTTTTAATAAAGATACAGTTGTTTTATAAGCAATATACTGGCATAATAGTAGTGTCAATGGACTAGTAATCATGGGACCCAGGTTTGAATGGATGGTGGAATTTGTATTTAATGAAAATCTGGAATTTAAAGCCTAATGACGATTGTGAAAGCATTGTCAATTGTCATAAAAACCCATCTGGTTCACCAATATCCTTTAACTCTGCCATCCTTAACCTAGTCTGTCCTACATGTGACTCCAGATCCACAGCACTGTGGTTAACTCTTTAAATCGCCTTTGAAATAGTGTAGCAAGCTACTGTTCAGTTCAAAAGCCATAGGGATGGGTAATAAGTGCTGGCCCAGCCAGTGATGCCTACGTTCCATGAATGAATGAGAAAAACACTTGCTTAGTGGATCACTGGCTGGATTCTTTCACCATCCTTTCTAACAATGCATTTATGTAGTGTCTTAAGTAAGCCTATTGCTTCACAGAGGAGAAATGAAATCAGTACATGGCCTGTTTAGTTGTATTTTAAAAGGACAGGTAAAGAGAAATGACAGGACGTCAGAGAGTCCGGCTGTAGACTACATTAGAAACATAATTGAACAACATCTACCACCTTGATCATGATGGATTCACACAGCTGACATCAAGATATGATAGAGTCCTTACAGTACAGAAGAGGCCATTCAGCCCCTTGAGTCTGCACTGACTCTCTGACAGAGCATCTTACCCAAGTCCTCTCCCCTGCTCTATCTCTGTTACCTCCATGTATTTACACAGCTAATCCATATAACCTACACATCTTAGGACGCTAAGGGGCATATTAGCATGGCCTAAACTGTATATCTTTGGACTGTGGGAGGAAACTGGAACAAACACAGAGAGAATGTGCAAACTCCATACAGTCACCCAAGGCCAGAATTGAACCCATGTTCCTGGCACTCTGAGACAGCAGTGCTAACCATTATGCTACCGTGCCACCCTTTTAAAATAGTCCATTAGTCTTGACTTATTCTCTAATTCTCAGGGGTATTAGTGCTCGTAGTTAAACACATTTTTTCCTGATTGTAATTAATTCGCTACTTAAGGAGTTGGTTCCTAATGCGGTATCACGCAATGTGGCCTTAGTGAGTCCCAGTATATGTTTGAGGCATCTTTAACTTCATCACTTAAATGAAGAGCTGCTTTTCAGTACAGAGGCAAGGTTAGAAAAATTTATAATCTCTCAATCCAAGAAAACAATCAAAAGTAATTTCATGTAATTTTCCAATGAATAATGATCTTAATTGAATATCTCAATAAATTAAGCAGTGCTGCAGCAATTGGTCTGTTTCGTTTTGCTTTCTGCCAAATATTGCACAGTGGTACAGTGGTTAGTACTGCTGCCTCACAGCGTCAGGGACCCAGGTTCGATTCCTGGCTTGGGGCACTGTCTGTGTGGAGTTTGCACATTCTCCCCATGTCTGCATGGGTTTCCTCCAGATGCTTCGGTTTCCTCCCACAGTTTGAAAGACATGCTGGTTAGATGCATTGACCCAAACAAGCACCGGAGTGTGGTGACTAGGAGAGTTTCACCGTAACTTCATTGCAGTGTTAATGTGAGCCTACTTGTGACTAATGAATAAACATTAAACTTGACATTGCTTTGGAAACACTCAACCACGAATCTCCTTACTTCTAACACATCCTTCCCACACTGTCACCCAAAACATGTTAACGTCTCAATTGCCTCATCTCCTTGCTGAGATAACCTCGCTGTTGAGACAGTTGATAATACATTAAGAAAATCGCACTGCTGAAAATTAGCAAAGATTCAGCAGGTCATGTGCTGGGTGTTTTTTTTCTGATGCAATCCACATCGAATTAATTGCAGAGATATATGAAAAGCTGCATCCTACAGGTCAAATATCCTTTATCCAAAAACCTCAGGGTTGATCGAGTTTCAGAATTTGAGATTTTAGTTTTTGAATGTTGCACATAGGCCTAGTATTACTTACATTATAATAGCCGAAGCCTAAGCTAGCTATAGTCAAAAGTCGAATCATAGAATCCTACAATGAAGAAGAGGTCATTCAGCCCATCTGCACCAACTCTCTGACAGAGTATCTTATTCAGGCTCTCTCTCTCCCCGTAACCCCATACATTTACCATAGCTAATACTACTGCGCTGACGAGGCCATTCAGCCCGTCAAGCCTGCACCGAGGCACAAAATGCCCTGACCTGCCCACCTAATCCCACTTGTCAGCACTTGGCCTATAGCATTGAATGTTATGGCATGTCAAGCCCTCATCCAGGTACTTCTTAAAGGATGTGAGGAATCCCGCCTCCAGACCATCACCACCCTCGGGGTAAAAAAGTTTTTTCTCAAATACCCACTAAACCTTAAGTTGTGTCCCCTTGTAACTGACCTTACAGCTGCTCCCTATCCATCCTGTCCTTGCCCCTCATAATAATAAGAACATAAGAACATAAGAAATAGGAGCAGGAGTAGGTCACCTAGCCCTTCGAGCCTGCCCCGCCATTCAATAAGATCATGGCTGATCTGTCGTGGCTCAGTTCCACATTCCCGCCCTCTCCCCATAACCCTTAATCCCCTCTCTTATCAAAAAACCATCAACCCGCGTCTTAAAAATATTTAGCGAGGCAGCCTCCACCACTTCAACGGGCAGAGAATTCCAGAATTCTCAATCAAGTCACCCCTCAGTCTTCTCCGCTCCAACAAAAACAATCCAACCTAACTTCCATCTCAGGCAACATCCTGGTGAATCCCTCCTGCAACCCTTCCAGTGTGTTCACGTCCTTCCTACAATGTTATAATCCATCTAACCTACGCACCTTGGGATATTAAGGGGAAATTTAGCATGGCCAGTCAACGTAACCCGCACATTTTTGGAGGAAATCGGAGCACCCGGAGGAAACCCACGCAGACATGGCAAGAATGTGCAAACTTCACACAGTCACCCAAGGCCAGATTTGAATCCGGGTCCACTGTGCCACTGTTCTGCCCAAAAGGGGAATGTCAGGTGTGGGATAAATAAAAATTACTAGAAATGTAAGGTGTATCATTGAGTAATAAATACCAGGCATTAGTAATAAGTTCATACCCATAGCACCATCTGTTTGTATGTGAGGGATCAGAGTGTTAATGAGCAGACAAACAACAAGACTTCCTGTGCTAAAGGTTGGATGAGGTTGGCGAGGTTTGTGTCAGCTCAGGTCAGAGATTTCCAATGCTCAAGGTCAGGTGTGGTTAGCTTGGGTTGTCTCAGTTCAGGTCAGGGGCACCTGCGATAAGGGTCAGGTACAGTCAGTGAGGTTTGTGTTGGCTTGGGCCAGGAACTTACCACGATAAATGTCGGGGGTCAGTGAGGTTCGTGTTGTTTTGGGTCATGTCAGCTTGGGTCAGGGAGTTGCCACGATAAAGGTCAGGGGTGGCGTTGAGAGGCTCAGGTCGTGTCAGCACAGGTCACGGACTTCCTGCGGTGAATATCGATGAGAGTTCAAAACAAACGTGCGGGTTTTCAATGTGTTTAGTTTTTGGATAAAGGATCTGTAGTAATCAAACCGTACCTGCACACATACAATATAAAGGCAAATATATACCCTAACAGCCATCCATTTCTACCTTTTAAGATCATTTACAACATAATTCTGTGGAGAGATGATCAACTGACTTCAGCCTGAGTCCAAAGTGAATGCATCTGCTTCCCACAATACCTATTCCAAGGGGCACTAGGTGTAGATTCCAAATTCTTGCATGAATAATTCTGCTTGCTAATTGACTCTGAATCAATTACCTTTTTTTATAGAATCATAGAATCCTACAGTGCAGAAAGAGGCCCTTCAGCCCATCGAGACTGCACCGACTACAATCCCACACCGGCCCTACCCCCATGTCCCTACATATTTTACCCACTAAACCCTCTAACCTACGCATTTCAGGACACTAAGGGGCAATTTTAGCATGGCCAATCAACCTAACCCGCACATCACTGGGCTGTGGGAGGAAACCGGAGCACCCGGAGGAAACACACACACAGACACGGAGAGAATGTGCAAACTCCACACAGACAGTGACCCGAGCTGGGAATCGAACCCAGGTCCCTGGAGCTGCGAAACAGCAGTGGTAACCACTGTGCTACCGTGCTGGGGGGCCCTTCCAATCCTATAAGCATGTAGGGAGTGGGGAATTATTATTTTTCTAATCTTGTGAGGCTTGTGAACTCTGTTTGCAAAAAAACATTCTCTTTTTTTGATAAAAGGTAATGATGGAGAACATTCAATGTATTTCTCAGAATACATAAACGGAGAAGACTTTCCGTGAAAGCACAATTATTTGCCCCATCGACCATGGGTCTGGAAAAATTGCTTTATTTAAACTAATTTAACTTGACTGAAAGGAACATTGCATCTTGAACACTCTCAAGTATGTCAAAATTGATTTTTCTTGCAGTTGAAAATGGATGTCAATTGTATATTTAGATATTCTGCCCTCCCAAAAAGACTATAATGACTGAGCAGCCTTAATGAGCAGAGCAGTGAAGACCGAGGGACGATCTGATTGAAATTATGAGGGGCAAGGACAGGGTGGATAGGGAGCAGCTGTTCCCCTTAGTTGAAGGGTCACTTATGAGGGGACGCAAGTTAAAAGTGAGAGATGGGAGGTTTCGGGGGGTTCGAGAAAAAATCTTTTTGTCAGAGGGTGGTGACGGTCTGGAATGCACTGCCTGGGAGAGTGGTGGAGGCGGGATGCCTCACATCCTTTATAAAATACCTGGATGAGTACTTGACACGCCGTAACATTCAAGGCTATGGGCCAAGTGCTGGCAAGTGGGATCAGGTGGGCAGGCCAGGGCATTTCATGCATCAATGCAGACTGGATGGGGCTATTTTGTGATTCTGTGATTAATGTACATGTACTACAACTTAAGTCACTATGCAGTCTATAACTGAGGAACTAAGAAGTGGGAATTATTTACAGAAAGGCTGAATGCAAAGATTTAGCAATATTCCATCCAGCTAGCTGGTCAGAGATTAGATTCATACATTGTGAGTTAGCTTTTGGCATCAGCAGTTGAACAGCAATCCAGTGGGATGGATCTAGAATTGCCAATCTTCTTGGATTGTCCAGGAATCTGACTCTATAACTCTATAGACAGTTACATGGGTAAGATGGGTTAGAGCAATATGTGCCAAATACGGGCCATTGGGACTAGCTTAGGGGTTTAAAAAGAAAGGATGGCATGGACAAGTTAGGCCAAAGGGCCTGTTTCCATGCTGTAAACCTCTATGACTCTAATATCCAGGAATTTAGAGATTATTCTAAGGAACACTGCTGCAAGCAACCTAAAGCCATCATTGGGGAATCAGTTCCATTGAGGGACCATATTGATGTAACGGTGTAACTAAATGGACTGACTACAGATTTGTCCTTGCACATAGTCAAAGGAAATTATCTAGGACTAATGAGAAGGACCTGGCTGGATAAGTTCAGACTAAATTGGGCCACGGTACCGAATCAGACTACCCAACGTCTTGAAGAAGCACCCCATTGTATTCAACAGAGAGCTGGGAAGCATGATGGATATCTCAGTAAAGTTGAAGATCGAGGAAGAAAGCCAGGCAAGATGCTTAATGTCTAGATCAGTGCTGTACACAATCAGATCTAAGGTGGAGATAGAATGCCTGGTTAAAATGGGAGTCCTCAAACCCATTAATCTGAATGATTGGGCAACTGTGTGTAGAGCATAGAAACTAGAAGCAGGGGTAGGCCTGATTCTCCTTCCCCCCATATCCCTTGACCCCTTTAGCCTCAAGAGTTTTATCTAATTTCTTCTTGAAATCAGACAACCCTTTGGCCTCAACTACTTTTTGTAGTAGTGAATTCCACACATTTACAACCCTCTGGGTGAAGCAATTTCTCAATTCTAAAAGGTTTACCCCTTATCCTCAAACTACCAACCAACTCAAGAACAGCTCCTTCCCTGCTGCCATCAGACTTTTGAATGGATCTACCTTGCGTTAAGTTGATCTTTCTCTACACCCTAGCTATGACTGTAACACTACATTCTGCACTCTCCCTCTCTATGGACGGTATGCTTTGTCTGTATAGCCCACAAGAAACAATACGTTTCACTGTATGCTAATACATGTGACAATAAAAAATTCAAATCAAAGAATTCTTTCTGAATCTATCCTGTCTGACCCTGTTAGCATTTTATAAGTTTCCATGGGATCCCCTCTCACTCTTCTAAATTCCAGTGAATATAATCCGAATCAATTTAGTCTCTCTTCAAATAACAATTAGCCTGGTAAACCTTCACAGTACCATTCCACTCATTCTACTCATAATTCAAAGACTTATTTGTTGGTTGGGTGGAGGTTAACACTTCAGTAAAATTGATCTCAGTCAAGCATATGATAAAATGATCGTGAATCCAGATTTACAACACTTTGATGATTGCGGCACATAAAGGATTATTTCGATATCCAAGATTACCATCTGATATCACTTCCGTACCAGTGGTGTTCCAACAAACTATGGACCAAATCGTAAGCAGACTAGATGGAGTCCAGTGTTACTTCAGTGACATCCTGGTCACTGGAAAAAGAAATGAGGCAACCTAGATGCCACACTCCAGAGACTAGAAGATTTTGGATTAAGAGTCCAAAAAGACAAATGCACACTTTTCCAATCTTTGATTGAATATCTGGGATGTGTCATTGATGCTAAGTTGCCTTTGAAAGTCAAAGCCATTTCTGAGGCACTCACATCTCAGAATGTGAACCAACGTCTATCTTTCTTAGGCTTACTAAATTACTGCGGAAGGTTTTTCCCCAATCTGATGACTATTCTAAAAACCTTGAACAATCTGCAGTGCCAAAATAAAAAGTGAAATGGGTGGAGAGAGCATTCACGCAAGCCAAAACCAAAGCCAAAGAAGTCCTCACACATTTTGATCCAAATTTACCCCTACAGTTGGCATGTGATGTTTCATCTTATGGCATTGGGGTGGTGGCTTCCCACTGAATGCCCACAGGTGAAGAGATAGCCTTCGCATTCAGGACGTTGAATACAGCTGAAAGTAATTGCACGCAGATAGGGAAAGAATTGATTTGATTTATTATTGTCACATGTATTAACATACAGTGAAAAGTATTGTTTCTTGTGTGCTATACAGACAAAACATACCGTTCATAGAGAAGGAAATGAGAGAGTGCAGAATGTAGTGTTACAGTCATAGTTAGGGTATAGAGAAAGATCAACTTAATGCAAGGTAAGTCCATTCAAAAGTCCTACAGCAGCAGGGAAGAAGCTGTTCTTGAGTCGGTTGGTACATAATCTCCGACTTTTGTATCTTTTTCTCAAAGAAAGAAGGTGAAAGAGAGAATGCCCCGGGTGTGTGGTGTCCTTAATTATGCTGACTGCTTTGCTGAGGCAGTGGGAAGTGTAGACAGAGTCAATTGGAGGCTGTTTGTGTGATGGATTGGATTATATTCACGACCTTTTGGAGTTCCTTTAGTAGTTGCTCTCCTGCCCAGTGAAATATTATTGTCCCCTGAAATCAACGGCAAATCAAATGGTCTGCCACATTTGCCAGGGGAAGGGAGGGGGGGATGGTGGTTACGACCCCAACCAGAAACTCCAAGATGTTTTACAGAGTTAGCATGATGGCACAGTGGTTAGCACTGCTGCCTCATAGCAACAATAACCTGGGTTCGATTCCTGGCTTAGGTCACTGTCTGTGCAGTGAGTTTGCACGCTCTCCCTGTCTGTGTAGATTTCCTCTGGGTGCTCTGGTTTCCTCCCACAGTCTGAAAGATGTGTTGGTTAAGTGCATTGGCCATGCTAAATTCCCCTTCAGTGCACCCGAAGAGACACCAGAGTATGGTGGCTAGAGGATTTTCACAGTAATTTCATTGCAATGAGAATGTAAGCCTACTTATGACACTAATAAATAAACATAACTTTAGACCCAAGTTTTACATAATTTTGGCACGGGTGATCTTACAACGGTTTAACTCCAGGTATGATTCAAATGACCCACTAGGAAGCTTTTATCAAACAAAGTTTATTTAAGAACACGGTTAAAATATAACAAAAAGATTTAGCATTGTTTTTACCATTAACAAGAACTAAACATAAAACAGCATAAACCTTAACAGCTGGCTACCTATGTTGTTCCAAGTTAAACAGTATTCCAAAGACACACACCCTCAGACTTGGCACAGGAACATGTATGCTCACGTGATGGTGGGTTTTGAGCTTTTTAACACCCACTGTGAATTGGTCCTTTGAATGATGGTTTAAATCGCTGAGGTTTCCCAGTCCTGGAACTTTCCAAAAAGCCTCTAGGGAGAGGGAGATACAGTTCTAGCAGCAACTGAGAAACAAAACTAAGATCTCCAACTCCAGTGGAAGGGAAAGAGCACTGTTTCTTCTCTCCACTTCCAGCTACTCCTGAATAAAACAGCTAAAACTTGGACTTTTCTGTTTAAAAACTGCCCCCAGGCATGTCACCTGACCTGTCAATTACCCCCAAATCAAGCTCCATTCAGCAATCCCCAAAGGACCATTAAACCACAGGACAATGCATTAGTCTAGATTAAAATCAGCATGATATCAATTATGCTGCCTCAGCTGCAATAAAGGGCATCAGTTACAGATGACACAGTGTTGACAACATCCCGTGAAGGAACATTTCTTTAAGGCACAGTAACATCACAGGGGAGACACCTCGTGGTAGGGCCCCAGAATCCCTGCCGTTGATTTCTCTGCGAAATTTGCAAAGCAAAAGCTGAAACATTCTTGTCCAATGAGCAAAAGAATGAAAGAGAAAGTTCAGTGCGGCAGAGATTGGAAGAGAATCAGATGGCATTGAATGACAGTCAACCTCTCGGTGAACAGAGCTGTTTACTTTAAGATAGACACGGTGCCATGCCACAGTCATTTACATGAAGCTAGGCAGCAGACTGTGTGATTGTAATGCAAGCTCAGCAATGTACTCTGGGCCTACTGTCAAGCCGAGAAATATGTGAATGGAAAGTCTAAAATCTGTAATTCTAAATACTGCAGCAGCCAGCTCCTGGCTTTCAAATTCGACAATAACTAAGGACTGATCAAATTCAGTCACACAGTCGCTGGCAATAATTGACTAAAAATGACAGAAGGTGTGCTGAAGCATTTAGAAATTAAAGTTGCACATTTTTTGAAAAATGGATTGTATGTCTAAAGCCAACCCAACAGCTACACACCAAGGGGAAGCAATAGTCACTAAAGGCCGTGATCAGCTAGAAGGAAGTTAGCGTGGAGAAAACTGACGCAGTGAAATCAAAAACTAAGCCAAGGATCAGAGGGATGATAAACATAGTAAAGACAAACAGTGAAGGAGGGAGAATGTGTTCTGACTCTAAAGATTTATACAACGTCAGGCCTGATTTTACCGTTTTCATTCTAAGTGCTGAATCTGGGCTTGGAAACCTGCTTTCAGGTGTCCCCGTACACACTCAGCCTGAAAAAAAAAATTGCTGGTCTGAATCGCGCTGTGGACGGGGCTTAGAGCACCTGAAACGCTGCAACTCCGATCGGAGTTTTGAACTGCGCGTGCGCAGTGAAAACAAAAATTGAAAAACACGCCCCTGTCACAGCGCTCCCGGGATGCAATAAGTATATAAAGCGGCCCGAGGGCGCTGGCCCTCACAGGCATCGCCCCCCACCCCCCCACAGACATTGCCCCACAAAACAACTGTCCCCCCTTATCCACTCACCCCAGCCAACCCAGACAAATGGTGACCCCTGCCCCCTTTCCCCCCCCCCCCAACGATCGCTCACAGAATGGCAGCTGACCTCTGACCCTACCTCCCTGCGACCCCCCACCCCCCCACCAAACAGAGATGCATCTGGTTTCCAGTCCCCTACCCCCCACCAGAGAACCATCCGGCCTCCCCCCCTCCCCCTACCCCCCACCAGAGAATGATCTGGCCTCCCTCCTCACTCCCCCTCCCTCCCCTCCACCAGAGCTACATCGAACCCACCCCTCCCCCCCCCCCGCCCCATCAGAGAATGATCTGGCCCACCTCCTCGATTCCACCCCCCCCCCCACCCCCCACCCCGATCTGAGTTAGAGAGCTGCCGGAAACTCTGAACTTACCGCTTCAGAAGCTGGAGCACCCAAAGCAGACCTTTACCGAGCAGGTCTGTTTCGCGCTCAATCTGGATGGGTGAATGCGGCGGTAAAGGGGTAAATGCTGCTCAGATTGGGCGTTGAGCTCAGTAAGTCAATTTGAACGCGTGCAAATACATTTAAATTGACATCGCGCCCATTTCAAGCGCATCCCGGATCCCGGCCATTTTCAGGCCTTGGTAAAGTGGGCATCTGTGCGAGCACAGATCGCGCTAATCGCCTCACGCCCGACTTTACCAAGTTTTTCGGACGAGACGCAATGGTCAAATCGGGCCTGTTGGGACTATATCAGGGAGGTTGAGGGGTGACCTGATAAGGGTTTTACTTTAGGCAGACATCATGATCGGCACAGGCTTGGAGGGCTGAAGGGCCCGTCCCCGTGTTGTGCTGCTGTTCATTCTTTGTTCGAAGAGCTGAGAGAGTGGGGACATTTTCCGACGTAGGTCTGGAGGAATTAGCGTCAATGTTAGCAAATGCCAACATTTTTAGCACTGTGGCTGCACGCAGTTTGCAGCAATACAACAACCCAAAGACCCATCAGCCTTTGTGCACATTTACTCATCCCTTTGGCCCTCACCCGCACGTCCTCGTTCGCTGAGCCTCTCAGCTAGGGTGCAGTTCCAGCAGTGGCCACTGCTCCCAGCAGCACTGCTGAGACTGAAGAGCTGATGGTCCTCTGGCAGCAAGCACTCCGAAAGCTAATGGATTTTACTACCAAATAAACCTGTTGGACTTTAACCTGTGTTGTGAGACTCCTTACTGTGTCCTCTGGCTGGCCAGGGGTGGGATCTTGTCCCTTCAAGGAATGAGCAGCAACTCACTGGGCTGGGGCGATTACCGCAGAATCCAGTCGGGGCTCCCCCCCAAAAGGTGGGGGATTGCCTCCAGCTTTCTGGCCAGCCAATGGGGGCCACCGTCACTCCAACAAGATCCAGCTCACGGTTTATTATATCCCTGGAACTGAGCTTGCTGCAGTCTCCTCGTGGGAGGTGGTGCGAGCATCCACAACTATCCAGAACTCGGTAGAAGTTAGAAGCATCGCACGGTGCACAACCACAGCAAGATTGTCACACAAAAATACAATTTAAAGTGGAAAAAACAGGTTGGGATTCTCGAGTAGTGCAGAGGCTGGGAGACAGCAACAGGGAACCCGCAGTGTCATTATGAGCCCCCCCCAAACACTTTTTTAAGTGCAATAACTCTGCACTGGAGCTGATTACCATATGGAAACAGCAATTTCCATATGATTAGCAGGCCTGGGGAGGTGTAGTCTGTGAGCCTGTTCGAATCCCTCTCCACTGGGAGAGGTTCCCACCAGCAGTGTCTATAACTGCTCCCCCCCGACCCTGCTTTCCAGTGTGAATCTCTCTAAAAGACTCTGTGATGCACAGAGTGTTGGAAATTCATTCAAGTAAGTACGCCCAAAAAAGACTGGCAGGAACTACTCCCGTCTTCCCACCCATTTGGGCACGTGGCTTTCTTTTGGGAGAATCCCACCAACTGTCACCAAGTCTTCACCTTTGCACAATCCACTGCAGCTTCCTCGTTTAAAGACACAATTTTCCTGTTTTTTCTCTTATACACCCATCAGCAAAGACATGTGTGGCAATCCGCAGTAGATATATTATTGTGAAGTGAATTAAAGCTGGTCATTCTGTTCTAACACCAGCTCAGGAAATACAAATAAATTGGCGCGGGGATTTTTATGGTTAAATTATAGACAACGCTATGGGGGTTGAAGGATCTAGCTGGAATGCACGAAGCATTGACTTCTCAAGGCAATGAAAGCAGAGTGCATTTAAAATCAATCCAATCTCCTCCTGGAAACAAATTACTGCCACTAAATTTCAGAGTTGTTCTTTACCTCCTTCACTTTGTTTCCAACTTAAGATATAAAAGAGGATGTAAAGATTAGGATTTGAGAGAGATGGAAATTAAATGTGATTTTGTATTTCTGTTGATTAATGCCTGGGGAAACTTATTTAAATTATTCATGACCAAGAGGAAGGAGATCTATGACAGAATGCCTTCTATTTCTTGAAACACATTTCAAGTTCTAAATTTGGGATCAGTCGTGCTGTATGAAATAAAACCCAGTGCGCCGTGGCTTGTTAAATATTAGATGCTTTCTATGAATTGCAGGTGTTCATATATTATTGAACATCATGTATGCATGTGCTGTAATGCATTATTGAACAGCATTTTGCATTGCAGAATTCATTTCAAATGAGTCTCAGCCAGTGTAAGGCTGCAGATTTATGCAAAAATCTATGCGAGAAGCTCTGAAATCCTGGTTCGAGTGACTAAAATTGTACAGACTCCTGTGCAAATGGGAATTCATTGGAACCAGAATAAGCATCGGGTATTCTGTGTCCTGTCGTCTGGCTGGAACAGAGTTGAGTTGCATCCAGTACGCTTTGACAATATGTTTTAACAGTGCGTGAATTGGAAAGTAGGTGCTTTATTCCCAAAGTGCTGCGCAAAAATTTTACTCATCTGTCTATCTGCTTTTCCTGCTACCAATGTCCCCTCTAGGGTGGATTTACTGCTCTCATACTTCCTCATTGCTGACATTCATTGCATCAACTTGTTTTCTCTCCCTGTCAGCCAGCCAGTTGTTCACTGCCCACCCATTTCTCTTCCTTTTCTTGATTCGATTTGATTAGACTTATTATTATTGTCACATGTATTAGAATACACTGCAAAGTATTGTTTCTGGCATTCTATACAGACCAAGCGTAACGTTCATAGAGAAGGAAAGGAGAGACACTACAGAAAGAAGAGACACTACAGAATGTAGTGTCACAGCTGCGTTTATTTATTTGTCAAAGCAATGAAGTTATTGTGAAAATCCCCTAGTCGCCACAATCCAGCCCCTGTTCGGGTACACTGAGGGAGAATTTAGCATGGCCAATGCACCTAACCGGCACATCTTTGGACTATGGGAGGAAACCAGAGCACCCATAAGAAACCCACACAGACATGGGGAGAACATGCAAACTCCACACAGACAGTGACCCAAGCTGGGAATTGAATCCTGGTCCCTGGCACAGTGAGGCAGCAGTGCTGACCACAGTGCCACAGTGCTGCCCCAGAGAAGGTCCTTTCAAAAATCTGATGGTAGCAGGGTAGAAGCTGTTCTTGAGTCAGTCTTTTTTATCTTTTTCCCGATGGAAGAAGGTGGAAGAGAGAATGTCCTGGGTACGTGGGGTCCTTGATTACACTGGCTGCTTTTCCAAGGCAGGGATAGGAGGCTGGTTTGCGTGATTTCTTCTCCCATTCCTAGAATATTAGCTTCTTACTTCCTTTGGCCAGCCAGTCTATTTGCTCTGCTCTCCCCTGCCCCACTAACCTCATCCCAAATTCATTTATTGCTCTCTTTACTTTTCTTCCGTTCACCCCACCTTCTCGGTTCGTTCTCACTGTTTTCGCTGCATGACCTGCACTTTTTTTTTGTAATTAAGGCAATTGCAAAGCAAATAGGCATGAGCGATGATACTAGACAAGGCAATATGGAATGGAATGCTTTTTAATGAAATGTGGAGGAGGGAGCTAGATTTAATTATTGAATCGTTTTCCACACAATGAAAAATGTCACCAGCATTTCATCCCTCTCATACACTAAACTGATAAACCACACCTCAATAGCACTTGACAACAAAAACAACTTTGTGTATATACATATATATATAAAACCCTTTAACCTGATAAAAGATCCTGAGTCACTTCACAGAGATATTGTACAAAAGAAAATGAGACCGAAGAAGATATGAGGACAGACAGATAGATTTTAAGGAATGTCTTAAACTTAGAAGGAAAGAAAGAGAGATAGAGAGGTTTAGGGAGGGAATTCCAGAGTTTAAGATGCAGACAGCTGAAAGCATGGCTACCAGTAGTGGAGTTATTGAAGTTGGGGGTTAGAGGAGTTCAGGTAACTCAGAGGGTTTAGGATGGAACAAGCTGAGGGCCTCAAAGTGCCAGAGGTGTAAGGAGTCTGACCAAGATGAGATGCGATTATAAGAGCCACACCACCACCACCACCACAGTTTTGCAGGGGCAAGTGGGGAAAGGTTTTAATCAAGTAGCGACGCGTCAGTTAGGGGGAAGTTGCCACCACCATTCAACCAGATCCCCATCATCTCGGTGCAGTTAGCTACAATAAGCTAATGGATTGTGAGGGCCTTGCCCAGGAGCGAATTGATATTCTGGAGGGAGATGTGGAGCGGATCAGAGAGAGCTAGATCGCTGGGGCATTGGGGCAACACCGTAGCATAGTGATTAGCACTACTGAGTCACAGCACCAGGGACCTGGATTTGATTCTCCACTTGGGTCACTGTCTGTGTGGACTTTATATGTTCTCCCCATGTCTGCGTGGGTTTCCTTTGGGCGCGCCGGTTTTCTCCCACAGTCTGAAGATGTGCGGGTTAGGTGCATTGACCATGCTAAATTGCCCACTAATGTCAGGGGACCGGCTAGGGTAAATGCATGGAGTTATGAGGATAGGGCCTGGGTGGGATTGTGGGCAGTGCAGACTTGATGGGCAGAATGGCGGGAAAGTGGAACTGAGCCACGACAGATCAGCCATGATCTTATTGAATGGCGGGGCAGGCTCGAAGGGCCAGATGGCCTACTCCTGCTCCTATTTCTTATGTTCTTATGTTGTTATGTTCTTATGGCCTCCTTCTGCATTGTAGGATTCTATAATTCTATGAGTCCACAGGGTCAATACAGGGAAGGGTGAGTTGAACAGGCATGGGGTTGGAAAGATCAGACGCTAGGTGGTTCACCGGGCTGGAGAGTTGATGAGAAAGTGTGATGGGGCAGTTGGCATTGCTGTTTGTGAGGAGGCTGTGATGGGTGCCTCCTTTTATAAGTCACGGCACCTCCCTATACTATTAAAAATGTTAAGGGACCCCTCCTATTCTCTCTAAACTGCTGTCCAGCAAAATACCTTATTTCAGGCAATTTTCATCCTGAGTTCACCTTCGGAGAGAATGGAGACGCAGTCGGAAAATCCAGAGAGAATCGGGAAACACTGGTTTCTATGTTTTACTGTGCGTGTGAGGATGCCAAAAATCTGATTTCCACCGTAACACTATGTACAAATTGGCTGCTGTATTTCCTCCGTCACAATAGTGACACTTCAATACTGCTTCACGGCACAAAAAGCACATTGGTTATAAAGCGTTTTCAAAAGCTCTGAGCTGGTGAAAGACATTATATAAATTATTTCTTTCCCTCTCTGTCTTTTCTTCTGCGTTGTCCTCGCTCTCGTTCTTTCTCTCTCTTTTGTTGCCTGGAAACTATCCAGCAGTAAGACCAGTCTGTGCTAACTGACTTCCCATTAATTCTGTGCCACGTACAGCTGGAGGTCACACATTGTAGCTGATGTGGAGGAGAAGCCTAACATTGTGCTGAAAATGGGAAAATATGCTTGTTACCGGTCTGCCGCTGAACAATCCTTTGTTTACTTTTAATAACTGGCAGTAATTAGGAGGAAACACTATGTTGCAAGTCGCTGCTGTTGTGTGTTGACAGTTTTAAAGCATCATCATCCAAAGTTGCATAGAAACTGGAAGCAGGAGTAGGTCATTTGGTTCTTCGAGCTTACTCCACCATTCATCTTGATCATCAAATTCAATATCCCAATCCCTCCTTCCTCACATATCCCTTTAGCCTCAAGAGCTACATCTAATTTCTTCTTGAAATCACACAGTGTTTTACATAAGAACATAAGAAATAGGAGCAGGAGTAGGCCATCCAGCCCTTCGAGCCTGCCCCGCCATTCAATAAGATCATGGCTGATCTGTCGTGGCTCAGTTCCACATTCCCGCCCTCTCCCCATAACCCTTAATCCCCTCGCTTATCAAAAACCCATCAACCCGCATCTTAAAAATATTTAGCGAGGCAGCCTCCACCACTTCAACGGGCAGAGAATTCCAGAGATTCACCACCCTTTGAGTGAAGAAGTTCCTCCTCAACTCCGTTCTAAACCGCCCCCCCTTTATCTTGAGGCTGTGCCCCCTAGTCCTACTATCCTTTCTGAGCGGGAAGAGTCTCTCCACCTCTATCCTATCCATCCCATTCATCATCTTATATGTCTCAATGAGATCACCCCTCATTCTTCTAAACTCTAACGAGTACAAGCCTAGTTTATTCAGCCTCTCCTCATAGCTCAACCCCCTCAACTCCGGTATCAGCCTAGTAAACCTCCTCTGCACTCCCTCCAAGGCCAAAATATCCTTGCATAAGTGCGGTGACCAAAACTGCACACAGTTTTTGGCTTCAACTACTTTCTGTGGTAGTGAATTCTACACATTCACCACCGTCTGGGTGAAGGAATTTCCCCTCACCTCATTCCTAAGAAGTTTTATCATTGAACCATTAACCTCAGTTCTAGACTGCCCCACCATCAGGAACATTCTTTCTGAATCCATCCTGCCCAATCCGATTAGAAATTAGCAAGTTGACTTTTTGAACTTTCAATCTTCTGATCTATAACTATATCTATGGCTAACACGAGGGGACATAGCTTTAAATTGAGGGGTGGTTATTATAGGACAGATGTCAGAGGTAGGTTCTTTACTCAGAGGGTAGTAAGGGCGTGGAATGCCCTGCCTGCAGCAGTTGTGGACTCGCCAACTATAAGGGCGTTCAAATGGTCAGTGGATAGGCATATGGATAACATTGGAATAGTTTAGGATAGAGGCTCATTAGGTTCGTTCCACTGGTCGGTGCAACATCAAGGGCCAAAGGGCCTGTACTGTGCTGTAATGTTCTATGTTCTATGTTATAAAACGAAGATCCTGTAATTTTTATGGAACATGGGAAAGAGAAGGAAAGTTTAGTGAGGGAAGGCGATGCCAGTGACCCCTGCTTGCTCAGGAACCTGTTGGAGAATGAGATATGCTGGTCAACAAGTTTAATTTCCTCATTTGACTGGGGAATTTCGGCACAGCGAGCCTCAGCACACAGAATTTGCCCCAGTGTAGTTTGCACAAAGTGCTGCAAAAATGATCAGTATTCATGGCCGTCATCAAGGTGCAGGGTATGGCTGGAAATCTCAAATTAAAGATAAAGGATGCTGGACTTGCTCAGCAGGTCGGGCAGTATCTGTGGAGAAAGAAACAGAGCCAATGGGCGAGATTCTCCCAGCTGCGTGCTTCCAGCCAGCGGGAGGTGGCGCACTTTTGATAGCTGCGGGATTCTCTGGTCCCACCGCCATCAATGGGAGTTCTCATAGACATCACCCCATGCCGGTGGGAAACCCACGGGTGGAGGCATGCTCCTGATAGAACCAGAGAATCCCCCCAGCACGAATGGCCAGAAAATTCCGGCCAACATTTCAGGTTGCACAGTGGCTAGCACTGCTGCCTCACAGCACCAGGGACCCGGGTTCAATTCCTGGCTGGGGTCCCTGTCAGTATAGAGTTTGCATGTTCTCCCCATGTCTGCATGAGTTTCCTCCGGTTTCCTCCTACAATTCAAAAGACGTGCTGGTTAGGTGAATTGGCCATGTTAAATTCTCCCTCGGTGTATCGGCGCTGGAGTGTGGTGACACGGGGATTTTCACAGTAACTTCATTGCAGTGTTAATGTAAGCCTACTTGTGATACTAATAAATAAACTTTGAGTCAATGGCGTTTCTTCTTCGGCAGAGGTCATCGACCTGAAATGTTAATACGGGAATTTTGTTGCATTTTCTGCCCTGCCCAAAACAACCTGGTTTACGAATCAATTTGATTTGATTTGTTACGGTCAAATATATTGGGATACATGAAAAGTATTGTTTCTTGCGTGTTATACAAAGCACACTGTTCATAGTACAGAGAGTACATAGGGCAGAAGGAAAGGAGATGGTGCAGAATATCGTGTTACAGTCATAGGTGCAGAGAAAGATCAGCTTAAGGTAATGTAGGTCCGTTCAATAGTCTGATGGCAGCAGGGAATCAGTTCATGAGTCAGCTGTTATATAATGTAAGAACATTCACACTGCTATAACAATCCTTTTCAGTGTACCTTTCTGATGTTGTATTCTGGCTTTTAACTGAAACACTAATAATGTATAAACCCGAGATGCGTTCACAGCTCTCGGCTTTTTCAGATCCCTGCTTAAGCAAGGAGAATGTATATCGCTACAGAATCTACTGTAGTGACAAGCCCCCTTTGGAAGTGGAATCTTTCATAAAAAATTAATTTTTATGAAATGAGCTGCAAGGTTTAATGCATCCTTCTGGGCCAATAAAAAGAAAATAGCGTTTCAGGAAGGCTGCATTAACTGGGAAGACCAATTTAAATTTTAAACTGCACGATCTCTTTCATGGCTGTGTCCATTTGCAACACAAATGGGTTCCTGGAAAGAAAAGAAAAAGCAGCAGGATTTGGGAAATGACTGCAATGTTCTGAACTGGTCTTGCGCGCCTTAAAATGGAAATCCAATCCAGGCCAGCTCCAGTCATTCCCCAAGTCTCACTGGATTTCCTTCTGCTTTGGACCAGATTTCTGATTGGCCCCAGTGGAAAAAAGGCACAGGCAAAAATTTGACAAGAATGTATAATTTGATCTTGCTTATTGTAATATAATTCATTATTCTCTGGCAGTGTGTTACAGTTCACTCAGGGAGTCCAAATTACTGTGGAAATATGCACTTTATATGCATATTGTAGCCTGGAGCTGTGGGTGATGGTGGAGGCTCCATTTCTTTCCAACATTTGGCCTTTTTATGATATTAATTCATGGGCTGTGCATGGTGCTGGTTAGGCCAGTATTTATTGTCCCTCCCTGATCTCCCCTGAGAAGGTAGCGGTCGGTGAGCTGTCTTCTTGAACTGCTGCAGTCGTGGGATCTCTCCTACTCGCATTGCCTGCCCTTAGCGTGTGTCAGAAGGATTTGCAAATTGGTACTGAGCCTGCTTCACCATGCTATGACCACACTTTCCTTGGCCGTGAAGTCCTGTCCTGGGGTGGCACCTGACCCTAGGCCTTCTGGTTCAGAGACAAGGGGTGGAATTTTGCAGCCTTGTTCACAGAGTGCTGGCTGGAATGAGGAAACCAGTGCACAGCTCTGCACTTGCACACCCGAGCTTTTTTGCCAGATCCTCTGGCTCTGTGCACTGAAAATCTGAGGGTACAGATTTCGCCATCATGCTGAGAACTCTGGCTTGCATTAAAACAAAACTCTGCCCCCCCCACAACGGACAAGGGAAACACTTCAGCCCCCTCCCCCACTATTCCAGAACTGTTAGAATGATAAGGTGGTATCTGTTGTAGTGTGACCAATGGTAACAAGCTGTAAGGGTCAGCTGACCCAGTAAACTGTGTAACCAATGACAAATTGATGTGGTGGTCAGCTGACCAGCTGATTCAATATAAATCAGAATCTGCTGGGACTGGGTGGGGTGAGGTTGGAAAGGTTCATAGTGAGATTATAAAGTGTGGAGTAATTTTTTTTTATTAACTAAACCTTTTTCTTTGATTTCTAAGTTGGAATAACTTTTATTTTATTGCCTGCAATTGAAGAGTTCCTTCTGGAGGATCAACAAGAAACACTGGAGTTAACTGCCCCTTTGGTTAAGGGGACCCCTCCCACTGCCAATTGACAGGTACTGGGGTAACCACCTGCTATGGCTAAAGTGAATCCTCTCTCCACAAGCACTGGGGCAATATTCCTATGGATAAGGGGATCCACCCCTGTCCTACACCCTCCTCCCCTCCCCACCAATGGAGCTCCCCAGAGGGCCTCACCCTGGCCATATCACCCATGTGGGAACCATGATGTGATGGAATTGACAGTGGAGCTGTTGGTGGAGGGAGGTGGGGGTGGGACTTTGTGAAGACCCCACTGTTGTGTAGCCTCCTGCATTGTAATTTTGGTAAAAGCAAAGGCTTTACTGCTTTGAGGTTTCATAGTTTTGCTCCTTCAAGAAATGATAAAGGCTACTTTCCCTTGTCTTATTGCTCCTCTGGCTCCCCACGTCAAGGCAGCATGGTGGCTTCAGGCTCCAGGTGGGACAACACAATGTGTTCCTTCAGGCCTCATTGCTAGATTCCTTTCCAGATAAGTCTCTGGAACCTAGCCTTGTGTTACTGGATAAATGTACAATGCCAGAAAGTCCAGCCTTCCTACTCTCCAAATGGGGTAGGTCTGATTACCACCCCCCATTAACAATTACACTGCTCTCTTACTGGTACAAGGCTATGTTATACTTTGACAAAGTGAATTCTGAACAGTATTGATCCATCAGCTCTGATATATTTACCTCACTTTGACTCCTCAGCCAAGAATATTTCACAAGTTGGCACATGGAATTGGCAGCATTGAAATCTAGCATTTGAGCTGTTAACTCGTCAAACAAATCTGTTGATTTCTAATCTCATTTCCCTTCCCCTTTTGGATACTTGTCTGGTGATCACCATCAAATTTCTCTTAAATCATACTGAGAGAGGCTTTTAAAAATTCTGGAGGCAATATAGGGAAGAACCACAAGATGGATCCTTGTCAAAGGCCTGCAGAGTGATGTGAAATGGCTGGGACACCTCATCCTCCTTGCCAGGTAAGGAGGAACATTAGATAGATAGCAGGGATGGAAAAGAGAAATGTGGAATATTGGATTTGAATTAAATTCAAATCCATAAAATGTAAATGGAAGGTGGATGTAAGGAGATTCATTCTCAGTGTGCATGAGATGTACATTTAGTGGAGTGAGGGCCACAACCCTGACACAAATTTTAGTCTTTGTCTGGATACAATAAATAAGATGGGCTGAATGGCCTTTATTAGCTGTTCAAACAGGAACTTGTGTTTTGACCCATGGAATCTCCCCAGTACAGAAGGAGGCCATTCAGCCCATCAAGCCTGTGCTGGCAACAATCCCATCCAGGCCCTAACTCCAACTATTTAGCCTGCTAGCCCCCCTGATACTAAGGAACAATTTAGCATGTCTGAGCAACCTAACCTGCACATAGTTGGACGGTGTGAAGAAACCACAGTACCTAGAGAATGTGCAAACTCCACACAGTCACCTGAGTCCTGAATTGAACCCAGGTCTCTGGCACTGAGGCAACACTGCTAACCACTGTACCTCCCTCTACTTTAAACCAAAGGCTGGGATTCTCCCAAGAAATTCTAAATGTTGAATTTGTGTGAGAAGAAGTTAATAAGTCTTTCTCAGTGGGAGAATCTCCCACACTCTGTGCAGTGTGGAGTGCCTCAGCGTGATTCACTCCAGAAACCAGCGGTGGGGCCTATTCCTGCTGGAGAGGCCTGCAGCGTAGCCCTGAGCAGGCCACTACACATATGCCAGTCTATCAGTGTTCAGTGGCACTTGTCTACTGGCCTTCTGATTGCTGGCTAGCTCAATTGCTGGCCAGCCTTGTGACACCCCCCCTCCATTGCATGGCCTTTCTCCTCTTCAAACCACCCAGCCAGGCCTAATCTCCTTTCTTCACCCCCCTGCCCCCCATGTAAGCCCAGGCCCAGCCTTAACCACTCCCCCTCCCCCACAGCTCTGACCTCCATCTCTGCACCCCCAACCTCCCTCCCCTCTAGATTTCAAAGTGCAGACTGGCAATGGGACCCTTCCACCCTCACAGACTGGCCTCCCCCCACCACCCCCCCTCAGTGCTGGCTGGCAATGCCAGGGGTACTAAGCCCCTGCCACCCTCCCCTCTGGAAGGGGGGCCCCAATTGCCCCTTCACTCAACAGGGTCAGGCTACTGACTCGAAGTGGGGAGCTATAGTAATCTCTGCTCAAGTGAATCACTGGCAGAGGTGGTGGGGGGGATTTAGTGGGCTGGAGACTTCAGTCCTGGGCCTGCTAATCATATTTAAAATATGAAGATGCTTGTTTAAATATTTTATGCACCTCCCTACTGATTTCTGACATGGAGCTAACACTACTGGAAATCTAGTGCTGGGAGATGCTATTGGGGCATGATGCCCAGTGCGGGCTCTGCACATCGGGCACTGTTGGAATCTCCCAACCCATTGCACTAAGATTAACTCAGCAGGCTGGTAGAATCACCCTGAAAATCTTCCAACAATGACCATCCTCAGGAAGCTCCTCTGCACGTTCACTAAATGAAGTGCAGAGAAATTGTCGAGAGGCGAGAAAGTGTTTGAAATAAATTTGAGAATTTGTAATCAAAGATGTGCGGGTTAGGTTGATTGGCCATGCTAAATTGCCCCTTGGTGTCCCAGGATGTGTAGATTAGAGTAAGTGGGGTAAGTGTGTGGGATTAGGGCTTGGTGTGGGGTTGAGATCAGTGCAGACGCGATGGGCTGAATGGCCTCATTTTGCACTGCAGGGATTCTGTTTCTGTGAATTCAGCACTAGGATGAGGGGGGTGTAGTCCCTGCAAAGCTGGGGATTTATATTATCACTGACTGGGAAAGGGTTAAGCATTGCCAACCGAATGTAATTCCAAGCATCTTGCCCTTGGTCTAATTAGTCGCATCCACAGAGAATAAATCAGATGCTCAGTGAGCACTGATGTTAATTTACATCTGTCAGCGGCTTGCTGTCATGGTGTGTGCTCTGCTTTGATAAGTCTGAAAGGCTTGTCAAGAAAAGGACATTTAAAATCAGCTTTCACCTAACTGGGAGAAACAGAATAAACCCCCCATCATTACCACACACTGATATTCATAAACTCTTAATATATTAATGAAGCTATTGCAAAACACTAACTTGTAATTTTAAAACTTGAAATGTCACTCTTACAAGTCCAGCAAGTAAAGAATGGAAGGGTTCTTATTTACGTGGTAGGTTCCAGGACTGTGGTGCCCTGTACAACACATCTTGGACATGTTTGGATGGTCCCAGGGGTCCTGTCTATGTTCGGTAGAACAGACAGATGGGACCTAAGTGAAACATCTCGTGCAAAAGACGGCACCTTTCGTCAGCACAGCATTCCTTGACAGCACTGAACTGTCAGCCTGGATTATGTGTGCGCTGCCCTGGAATAAGATCTGGAATGATGTGGGTATGCCGGCGTTGGACTGGCGTAAACACAGTAAAAAGTCTGACAACACCAGGTTTTAGTCCAACCTATTTATTTGATAATATACTCAAGCTTTCGAGGGGACTGCCTCTTCGTCAGGTGAATGGAGAGTTCACCTGACGAAGAGGCAGTCCCCTCGAAAGCTTGAGTATATTATCAAATAAATAGGTTGGACTAAAACCTGGTGTTGTCAGACTTTTTACATAAGATCTGGAAGCCAGGGCTTTCTGACACTGCAGAGAGTGCTGTAACGGCTGGCATTTGTACAGTGTCGTTGATTTAGCAAAATGTAAAAGTGATCTTCGTAGGAATGTCAACTGACAAAATTTGGATGCTAAGGACATGGATGTGGCCAAAAACTTGATTGATGGAGTCAGTTGCAAATAGTGTCTTAAATCAGGAAAAAGAGAGAGCCAAGTAGTGAATTTCCAGGCTCAGAGCTTGGGTAACTGAAGGCATGGCTGCCAATGGTTGAGTGATAAATTGGGGAGGCACAAGATGCCAGACTTGGAAATGTCAGGATTATAGGAGATGACAAGGATTTGAAGACCAGGGAAGGAAGTTTAAAATTCCTGACTGAAGCTGACAGTTCAACTGGTTGGTTATGGACTGTTTCTGTCTGATCTGCAACACAGTAAGTCCATTTTCCCCCCTCCCTCTTTTGGAGGGCACCCTCATGTGAGAGGTTAACTGTTTTGCCTCTGAGCCCTTGTCTTAAATCATCACTCATCCCCCTTCCATACCTGTTCCATACTCTCTCGCACTCCCAATGTCCCCCTCCATACCCATTCACTAGAGGAGGCTCCAGCATAGTGATATTGTCGCTGGACTAGTCTGAACCCCATGCTTTGGGGACCTGGGTTTCAATCCCACCATGGCAGAAGGTAAACTTTGGATTCAATAAAAATCTGGAAGTAAAAGTCAAATGATGACCATCAAAGCATTGCCAATTGTCATTAAAAACCCATCTGGTTCACTGATGTCCTTTTAGGGAAGGAAATCGTTCCTGGTCTGGCCTACATGTGACTTCAGATCCACAATGTGGTTGGCTCTTCAATGCCCTCAGATGGGGCAATAAATGTTGGTTGAGCCAGTGCCCACATCCCTCAAACAATTTTTTATCCACTCTAGACAGAACTCAAGTTGTGCAGTAAAGCTGGGAAGTCTTTGACATGATCTTGAATTTTAAATCATCCATTGAAACCCCAGTTGAACAATTGTTCCTTTTTAGTAGCTCATAAAACTGCCAATCAAACATAGAGTCAATTGCAAATAGTGTCTTAAATCAGCAAAGAGCTAGTGAGGTGGAGAATTATAGGGAGTGAATTCTGGAGCTCGGGGCCAGGCAACTGAAGACATGGATGCCAATGGTAGTGACCATTAACCATTGCCCTCTGCTTGCTCATTCTGCAATGCTCATTAATCTGTCAAAATAAACAAATAGCCATTCAAAACCTCAATTTAATCCTATTGGCAGTTTTATAAGCAGCTAATCAAACAGAGCATACAACCCCTCCACAGCTGTATAACCAACCCATGCTGAACTAAATCAATTGATGTGATTTAGAATATAGCCATATATTAATTCTTCACAGTATTGCACAACTAAATAAACATTACGGTACTCAATTCAATGGAGTATTTGAAGTCGCCAAACCAGCTGGCCTGCTATCTGTTTTTTATCGACTCATCAGATGGGGTTTCAATCAAAAGTTTAGCAGCTTTTTTTTTCAAAAGGCTCTGCAAGACTTTAAGTCAAAGTACACTGTCCAAATGACTCATTAAAATCAGCTAAATACTGTTAAATGCAGAGAAACACTTGATCTACTTGGTAAAGTACTTTAACGCATGTGAATTTGTAAACAATCAAGGTCAGTTTCATGGGTCACTTTTTTAAAAAGACACAGCCTTTGAATCACAGCATATATATACCTTTCCATCATAACATTTGAAGTTACCTGTCAAATGATTCTGGACACGTCAACAGTTTCTCCCCAGGGTTTGCAATCTAACTGATCTGGTGCCTTTCACATAGGCTTTCCAAAATTACCCACATTGTAAATAGCAATCATTGGAAAATTTCAGGCAGGCATCTAAAATGTTGATTTCAACCACACTTGAATGTTGTTCAAGTAATGATCTGCCATGGTTTTCTTGCCAATCAAAAGTGCAGGAATTGGATGGGAAATTTGAATTGAAGGCCACCTCACCTCCATTTTTGGCTGACACACGTGGCTTTGCCCAATGCTGGATGGTAAAGTCTAACCCAGCATGGTGGCACAGTGGTTAGCACTGCTGTTTCACAGCTCCAGGGTCCTGGGTTCGATTCTCAGCTCAGGTCACTGTCTGTCTGGAGTTTGCACATACTCCTCATGTCTGCGTGGGTTTCCTCCGGGTGCTCCAGTTTCCTCCAACAGAGCAGGTTAGGTTGGCCATTGCTAAGAAATTGCCCCTTAGTGTCCAGGGTAGTGGAGGTTAGGAATTTAGGGATATGGGCATAGGGCCTGGGTGGGATTGTTCGGTGCAGACTCAATGGGCTGAAGGGCCTCTTTCTGCACTGTAGGGTTCTATGATCTTCTTCTAACCCCTTGCTTCAATCTCCCTGTAACACTTCCATTGCTGCCACAGAACCAAACCCTAATAAATAACTCAATGATATGACTCTGACAGTGATAATCCACCATACCATTCTCCTGGGCAACACATGGTACAGTGGTTAACACTGCTGCCCCTCAGAACCAGGGACCCAAGTTTGATTCACGACATTGGGTCACTGTGGAGTCTGCACATTCTCCCCATGTCTACGTGAGTTTCCTCCCACAGTCAGAAAGTCATGCTGGTTAGGTGCGTTGGCCATGCTAAAAATAATTCTCCCTCAAGTGTACCCAAGCAGGCATGGACTGTGGCAACTAGGGGATTCTTCATTGCAGTAACTTCATTGCAGTGTTAATGTAAGCCTCATTATATTAGTAATAAGCTTCAACAAGGCTGACCATCCTTCTCCGTGGCCTGTCCCCTTCGGATTTTTGTAGGCCACTGATTTCCCTCAGATCCTTTCTGATGCTGAAAGATACATTTTAAATATTTATATTCTTAATGATTCTTAACCAAATGCAGCCACTTGTCTTTGAAGTTGCTGCAACTTTGACTGAAGAATTTTAAAGCCTTCAGCTTTCATGAATAGATAATTAGGGCAAACATCAAGAATTGCCACAAAGTTGGCCTTGTAGCTTATCGACAAGTGCTAATCTTATTGTACTCGTGTGCATAGCGTATGAAATGTTCCTCTGATATTCTGGTAAAATATTGTTACCTTCAGATTGCAGCCTACACTTTATGTTCATTGTTGCTAAGGTAATAAATATCAGTACATATTACCCAACCTTTTGGAATTAGACACTATTCACTCTGCTATAACTCTTCCCCTCCCTCAGTTAAGTTTGAGTAATATGTTATTTCTGAAATGACAATGTAGCTGTGGAATGTTTAGTACTGCTGCCCCACAAAGCCAGGGACTTGGGTTCGATTCCTGGCTTGGGCCACAGTCTGTGTGGAGTCTGCATGTTCTCCCCATGTCTGCTTGGGTTTCCTCAGGTTGCTCTGGTTTCCTCCCACAATCCAGAAGATGTGCTGGTTAGGTGCATTGGTCATGCTAAATTCTCCCTCGATGTACCCAAACATGCACCGGAGTGTAGCGACTAGGCTATTTCACAGTAACTTCATTGCAGTGTTAATACAAGCCTACATGTGACACTAATAAATAAACTTAAAGTCTATTTCTGTTATGTCATTCTGTGTTAACAAGGTCTTATTGGATGTATGTTTTTAAGATAAAAACAATTTACTCCAATATCCTAAATTTAAAACCTAAGACTAATACGAGGCATGAGGAAATTGTGATAACGTGAAAAGTCAAGGGAATTAAGTATTTGGGAAAGAGTTCTGCTGGGTATGTTTTTTTTTAAAGTATTTTAAAATTGGAAACTGAGTAGTGGCAGAGGCAGTTTGTCTGGGTTGGTGAAACTAGTGCATTTGATATGCTGACGAGACACTGGAAATAGATATTTACCTGAGGCATGTTGGCAACAATGGAGAATAGAATGTGAAGGGACATGTGCAAGGTGTTAGAAGCTCAAAGGAGGAGATGAGCTGTGAATTTTGCAATTATATTCTAAAAATTAAGTGAAACTTCTGAGGAAGTTAGTTCAGATAAGGGAAGATTGACCAGGAAAATGGCCTACCAGGAGCAATTTTAACCGATGCAAGTTAGCTGTTTTGAACACTTAGCCCGCAGCAAGAGAAAGCTGTGGGAACTCCCAAAAAGCCATACCTTAGATAAGTCTGTTTGAGCAACCAGTTATTATTCTCTACATTGGAAGCGACTGCAGAAATGTGTGTGCCTGGTGTGGTAGCTGTTATTGGATTTTGCCTATCATTTTAAGAACCCATGGAATGTTATTTTGGGGGAGGATTAGCTCTGAAGTTAGGGAAGCAAAGGGATTTGGACCTGGGTGAATTTAAGGATACTGAGTGGGATTCTCCAGACACACTCCAAAACTGGAAAATCCTGCTCAGTATCCTTAAATTCATTCAGGTCTAAATCCTGTTATCCCACCTGCTACAATTCCCATGGCAGGCAGGATGGGAAATATCCCCCCAGTACCCATTGAATTAGTTAGGTACGTGTCTGTTGAATTTCATGCACGTGTTTTATCATTTAATAAACATAGAATCCTGCAATGCAGAAGGAGGCCATTCAGCCCATCAAGTCTGCACCGACTCTCTGCAAGAGCATCTTACCTAGGTATTATAAGTTTCCTTGTTGGCATTTGGAATGCCCTAACGCTTCCCATCAACTGTCCCCTTTAAACAGAGGCAAGAATCAGAATGGGGCCCCCATGCTGCGAGCAGCTATTTTCTCCTTCGTATTTGTTCACAGCTGATAGTTGAGGCATGGGCTTATGGGGCAGATTCAAAAGAGCAAATGGTCCAGCTAAATGCAGGTGAAAAACGTGTAAAATTGCCATGCACTCAAGTGCAGCAATCAGTGATGTGAAAAAAAAAATGCTGAGTTACAAATCAGAAATGATTATCTGGGACTCCCTTGTTGGTTTTGAATTCCCTGCTCCCTTTTCCTCTTGAGGTATTTCGGAGATGGTGCCAAGAATTTTCAGGAACTCTATAAGGCTGAAGTATTAATGTCTGTTGGGCAGTGGGGTAAATTATCCAGTGGGAGTTCTGTTTCAGGCTGGACTGGCTGCCAGTCTAATTAGTTTCAGGCTCAACGGAAAACTATTAAAGTGATTCATTGTGAATTTGTCTGTCAGTTAGCAATTAGTGAAAATTACCACAGATATTAAAATGATTACAAAATTTTGAGAAATGATTGTGCAATTAATTAAAGAAGATGCGGATTGCCAGCAACGGATGCTTTTTGTGATGAGTCAGGACCCCATGCTGTTTCCATATTAACCCCATAAGAAGACCGTAATGTGTTATGCTGAAGATGCAGTGTGGTTATTCTGTGAAATGTAAGACTGGACATACTTGCTTCAATTCGCTAATCTGATGGAAAAAGGCTGATGCAAGTGCAAAATGAGGGAACCATTCTGTCACACTGATTACACCTCCATTCCATTCACACTCAAAGGAAACATATCATAAATGGCATGATCATATTGAAGTGTAAAAATCATGAGGGGTATCGATAGGGTGAACACACATAGGGTGGGATTTTACTGCCTTGCTCGAGCGAGACGGTAAAACCCCACCCAAGAACAATGGGCATTTCAGTTGCCTGCCCTTCGCCTGCTCCGATTCCAGGGTGGGCAGAGCGTAGAATTCCAGCAACAGCCTTTTCCCAGGCAAGGGGAGTTGAAACCTAGAGGGCATAGGTCCAAGGTGAGAGGGGAAAGGTTTAAAAGGGACCTGAAGGGCAACGTCTTCACACACGAGGGTGGTGCATATGTGGAATGAGCTGCCAGAGAAAGTGGTTGAGGCAGGTGCAATAGCAACTTTAAAAAGCATTTGGATAAGTACATGGATGGGAAAGGATTAAAGGGATATGGGCCAAACACGGGCAATTGGGAATAGCTGGGAGGACAGCATGGATTGGGTGGGCCGAAGGACCTGTTTCCATGCTGTATTTCTGACTCTAAAATATAATGGAAAATATAAAACATTCATTATGAGAATTGGTGTATATTCACAATGATGTTTGAAATATTACCATGTGTTTAACAAGCCCTTTTCTATTATATATGGAGAAAAGCATGGGACTTGAAGACCACATAGCCCACTAAATACAATCCTTCTGCAGATCATATGTTGTCTATTCTATAATAGAACCCTCACTGGGTTTTTGATAAGAGAGGGGATTAAGGGTTATGGGGAGAGGGCGGGAAAGTGGAACTGAGCCACGACAGATCAGCCATGATCTTATTGAATGGCGGGGCAGGCTCGAAGGGCCAGATGGCCTACTCCTGCTCCTATTTCTTATGTTCTTATGTTCTTAAGTGCAGAAGAAGGCCATTCAGCCCATTGAGTCTGCACAATCCACCCAGGCCCTACCACCCTAACCCCACATTATTTACCCTGCTAGTCCTCTTGGGCAATTTAGCATAGCCAATCAACCTAACCCACACATCTTTGGACTGTGGGAGGAAACCACAGCACCCAGAGGAAACCCACACAGACATGGGGAGAACATGCAATTCCACACTCACCAATGCTAGAATTGAACCCAGATCCCTGGTGCTGTGAGGCAGCAGTGCTAACCACCGTGTTACTGTGCCACCCCTATTATTGATGACCAACTTGTTTTTTTTTCCCTTGACAAGAGTTCCAGCAAATTATCCTCCATCTCAAAAGCTAAATAGAGAAAAGTTCTGTATAACTGACCTAATTTTAAAATGATCCACCCTAACATTTAAATTGTTCTGAGAGGTATGATGTGTGACAGTGCGTATGATTTACAGAGCTGCATAAGTTGTATCAAAACATTGCCTCACATCATTTGGGAAGTGACCTCTTGCTAATGAAGTTCCTGTATCTCAGCTCCCCCACAAAATGAAATGTATTCTCCAAGCCCATTTCCATCAAAATGAGCATAGAGTATGAAAGCTACCCAGTAACGATGAGTTTACACCAGGCCCTCATCTGCAACACCAAAATAAATTGAAGGGGTGACCTTCTGCAGGGTTATGATGGAGTAAATTGTGATGGATTGTTTCCACTGCTTGACGTGATTGTAAATGAAAGAGATGATCGTACAAAGAATTTTGTGCTGAGAATGTGATATTCTCTATCTCAAATTGTCACTAAAGCACACTCCATAAACTCCTTTAAAAGAACATTTGCTCAAGAGAAATATTCAAGGGCATGGGGAGAACTTGGAGAGGGAACACTTGAAGGGGAAACCATTAGCGAAGGTTTAATGGGCTGTAAGACTATTTCATGTGGCATTGTATTTGAAATCTGTAGTGTTCCTTGAAATAGCATTCTCCTGAAGTAATGGCCCTTTTTAATGACAACTGAGAACGTGCAGCTAACACTTAGTGTTAAGGCTTCATCTCGATTGGAAACAGTAAGACAGCAAAACACTTGCTGGTTTAGAAGCTGATGGACTAATTGTCAAGTGACTGGAAGGAGTTTATGAAATAGTCATCACACCATCTGATAACTTTATTTTTTAGCTTATTTATAGAGATACTTTTGACTTTGGATTGTTCTAGTGCAGCTTCTAATGAAAGAATCTTTACTTTTATTCCTGGTCAGCTGAAAATCTGATGCACAGAATTTATACCATCTCTAAATTAAACTATCGATACTCCACAATGGAAAGTCTGTATTGCATAGCATAGGGATGCAGTTGCATTGTGCTTGTTGCAGAATGCATGATCCTGTCATGACAAAGGATCATAACCCCTAATCATACATGAACACGTTGAACTTTTAAGTATGATGTATTTTTTATAAAAGGACATACAAGCAAAAGCTGGCTAAGATTGCAAAGTAACCACTTATTGGTTACCTAGTGGATTATATCAGTCTTGAGAGAGTCATAAGTCTTGCAACCTTTTTTGTACAAAAGTTCAAATGAAGAAATGAACACAAAAATTAAACTGTAATCTCCTGTGGAGATAATAGATGCTGATTATCATCTCAGCAGTAACCACCTTCTCTAAGTTACATCCCAGATGTTTGTTTTACCCTTCCAGGAATATATACAAAAAGGGGTTAAAAACCAATTGAAAACTTGGTCTCTGTGCTTGTCTGGTATTCCAGTTCTGTTGTGCTAGTGGGTGCTGTGAAGGTCACAGCTGAGAACGTTGCTGTTCTTAGAGGTTAAAAAGTCTCCCTGATGGCTGAAAGCAAATCAACAAAGTCATAGTTGAGAAGGGAACAGGACAAGTCCTTTCAGCTAATCTCAAGAACGAAAAGTGTCCAAATCAACTGTTGAAGTCAGTGACACTGGAATCACCCAACTTAACGGCTGCAATGTTTCACCATCTACTCCTCATGAACATGCCAAAGACTGATTTGCATACCTTTATAAGCTTTTATTTTTGGACTCACTTCTCCGGGTCACTTGAGTCTGTGTTCTTCGTGCATGGAAATAGTAGCAGGTACTCAAAATCCAGCGAAAGCTGGAAATTGTGAATCCTACTGGCGAGATTGCGATTTTTTTTGCCACTGCGGCGATGTAATAAAGTTCACGCCCATAATGGGTGTGAACCTGATGTTAATAAATTTACATATAATTACACACATCCCTCAGCATATATTCCTCCTAGGTGTGTTTTCATACGCGGCGAGGTTTAGAACAGATTCACCCAGACATGAACCTGTCATGGAGAATTCCCCCCCCGGGGGCATACAGATGAATATAACATCCAGGGGAGAGGGGCATGGCCAGGCAGTGCCTTAGCATTTCCCTGGCATAGCTTGGCACTATGCCAACCTGACAGGGCCAGTCTTGGAGACAGTGGCAGACCCTAGTAGTGGGGGAGACTGATTTATGTGTGGTATGGTGGGGGAGGAAGAAGGGGTTCAATGCTGATATTCAGGGGAAAGATGGCAGGGGGTGGTTTGTACAGCGATGTCAACTCTGATTGTGGGGGGGGGGGAGAGGGGCCTGGGGTTTGGAGAGATGCCAGCTCTGATTGTGGAAGAGGAAGATGGGAGATGCCAACTTTGATCAGTGGAGGGTACCTCTGAGGGGAGGTTTTTTTTTGCTCTGATCGGGGCACCCTTTAAGCATGCCTCCCTGATCTCATTGCAGCCAGGCTTTGCCAGAGTGTGTAGGCCCTGCTCACCAACATGTTGGTGTGAAACACGCCAAAGTGCCATAAGATCTGGATCTCCCCAGAGAAACACAGTGATTTTCTGTCTGACCCCTAGGACTTTGCCATTTTCTTAAGATTCCTCCCCTCATTTCTAAATGTGTGTATGTAGATTGCTCTTTAAATCAGCTCCTTTTAAAACATAAGTATACTGGGACTGGAAATTAAAATCCGTAGAGCATAGAGTACTTTGTAAATTAACCTTGTTGTGACTAACAAGTGTGAATGGGATGTTGAATAAGGATGCGGAATCAGCTTTTCACTCCTCACCAAAGGAAAGTTAATGTTTATTTGTATCACAAGTAGACTTAAATTAACGCTGCCATGAAGTTACTGTGAAATTCCCCTAGTTGCCACACTCTGGCACCTGTTCGGGTATGCTGAGAAAGAATTTAGCATGGCCAGTGAACCTAACCAGCGTGTTTTTCGGACTGTGGGAGGAAACCGGAGCACCCGGAGGAAACCCACACAGATATGGAGAGAACGTGTAGATTTGAACTCGGTGACCCAAGCTCGGAATCAAACCCAAGTCTCTGTCGCTGTGAGGCAGCAGTGCCAACTACTGTGCCACCATGAGCACAATAACTCAGATAAGGGCCATAATAACTTGGGAGGAACCCCACTCGGGGACTAGTCGCAAAAAATCCTGAGACAAGAGTTCGAGTCCTTTCCGAGCTGCACAGGAAACTTAAATCTAAACTTATTTAATAAACTGAATTTAAAAATTGTAATGGTAATTATGAAACTGTTGGATTGTTGTTTTAAAAAACCCTTGGATTAATAGAAAAGAAATAACAGAACTGGAACTGACTTGCACTACCCTACATTCTAATTTTCATTGCCCTTGCTCACGTATCTACTCCAGGGTACTTGTTAGTCTGTATGCTACCTGACCCAATATCCAAGTCTGGGTTCTTCCTTGACTTTATGTCAAGTTCGTTCTTATTTCTCTGTAGGGTCTTCCTGCCATGTCATGTTCCTCCTGCCTCACTATTTTAATTATTCCACTCACCTGCACTGGGGGGGTGCGTAGGGAGGATGTACAAAGTGAATGAATCCAGAAATAGTAAACCATTACAAAAGAGAAACAAAATGGAAGCAGAGGTTATGAACTAAAATGGTTGAATTCAGTATATTGGCGTCTGGAAGGCTGTAGGGTGCCAAGTCAAACGATGAGATGCTGTTCCTCGAGCTTGTGTTGAGTTTCATTGGTGGCAGGCCAAGGATAGAAACTTCAGAGGGGAAGAGTTAAAATAACAAGGAACAGGAAGCTGAGGGTCACGTTCGTAACGGGATGGAGTTCCACAAAGTAATCGCTCAGTCTGCGATGGGGAGGAGACTGCATAGGAAGCAATGAATACAGCAGAGCAAATTGAAGTGAAGTAAATGCTTATTCGTTAATCACAAGTAGGTTTACCTTAACTTTATTGCAGTGTTAATGTGAAAATTGCCACGCTCCGGCACCTGTCAGGGTACACTGAGGGAGAATTTGGCATGGCCGATGCAACTCACCAGCACATCTTTCAGACTGTGGGAGGAAACTGGAGCAAACCCATGCAGACATGGGGAGAACATGCAAACTCCACACAGACAGTGACCCAAGCTGGGGATCAAACCTGTGTCCCTGGTGCTGAGAGGCAGCAGCGCTAACCACTGGATAACCATGCTGCCCGCCACGCTGAAAGATATGCAAGTGAAACTCTGTTCACCTGAAAGGCATGTTTAGTGCTTTGGACAGTGAGGAGGGAGGTGATAAATGCTTCTACGATTGCACACAAAAGTGCCATGGGAAGGGGATGAATGGTGGCAATGTCATAGAGGTTTACAGCATGGAAACGGGTCCTTTGACCCAACTTGGCCACGCAATCCAATTTTTACCTGTAAGCTATTCCCAGTTGTCTGCGTTTGGTCCATGTCCCTCTATAACCATCTTACCTGTGACGTAGGGTGATGGAGGAGTGGACCAGGGTGTCTCCGAGGGAGTGGTCCCCGCAGAATGCTGATAAATGGGGGAGGGGAGTGAGGGGAAGACTTGTTTCATGGTGGCATCCTGCTGGAATCGGGGGAAATGTTGGAGGATGATTCTTTGAATGCGGAAGCAGGTGGAAATGCAGAAAAGTGAGGATATGGTCTTGGGAAGGGATGAGGGCAGCGGTACAGGAGATATCTCAGACGCCATTGAGTAGCATTAACATTCTTGTGCAGAAAGCATCGGTAATGACTGGAGTGCAGATAGCTTTCAGACCCACATCCCACTGTGAGAAATAAAATGATTTAATCCCACAAAACAAATACCTTGCTTGATGCTTTTTTTAATTAAGCCGATACACATTTCACTTTCTAATAACCTGATATTTGTGATAATATTGAAATCACAATGAGAAGCTGTCTGTAACAACCAGAGGCAGTTATTAAAAACCAGTAAAACAGAAAGGAAGTGTTGATAACCTTACCCAGCACATTGTCCCCATTGGGGGTTTATCTGATCGCATACACTGTGTGTCCTTGGCATAATTAGAACGGAGCATGAGACTCCTGGGGCTGCTACTTCGGTGCTTTCGCTCTGGGCTGTAGCTTATTCATGAGAGTTGTGCCCAAATCACATGGCAAGAGGGAATTTTACAGCAGCCTGACAAAGAACTCTTGTCAGGATAACCATATGATAGGAAAGTTTTATCGAATGTAAACTATATTAAATATTACTTGCCTGTACTCGCCACTCATGATATGTGATACTTGTTTCTAGCCCATATCTTCTTTCAAATCAATTCTTTTCATATTAAGTATCTAATGGTGGACATATTACAGTGAGATCTTGGCTAAAAAATATTTAATTGCCTTGTGGGTGGCACAGTGATTAGCACTGCTGCCCCACTGCCAGGGACCTGGGTTCCATTCCGGCCTTGGGTGACTGCCTGTGTGGAGTTTGCATGTTCTCCCCATGTCTGTGTGGGTTTCCTCCAAGTGCTCCGGTTTCCTCCCACAGTCCAAAGGTGTGAAGGTGAGATGGATTGGCCATGTTAAATTGTCCCTTTGTGTCTCAAGATGCGCATGTTAGGTGGATTAGACATGGTAAAATAAAAACGTGAGGTTACAGGGAGAGGGTGGGCCTGGGTATGATGTGCTTTCGGAGAACCAGTGCAAACCCAGTGGGCTGAATAACCTTGTCCTGCACTGTAAAGATTCAGTGCGTTCTATGGTTACAGCAATGCTATGCATCTTGTTTAGTCCTGTAAGGTGCCATCATTCGGAACATGAAGGCACCTGTTATTAGAGGTACCAAAGGACAGGATATCTTTGTCTAGTTTATGGATTTAAAATAATAAAGTTCAAAATAATAAACCAAAGTGAGTAATGTTTCTCCAAGGAGACATTCTAGATTTAAAAAAAAAGACAGGACTTTTTATATATATATTTAGCATCTTTCATGACCTCGGGATGTCCCATGTGCTTTCCTGACAATGGAAGCCATTGAATGTCTAATTGCTTGGAATGGAAGAAACTGCACAACACACAGCAAGGTTCTGTAAACAGTAATAAAACCATGGTGACCTTGGCTGAGGAACAAGTATTGACCAGGACACAAAGGAAAATTCCTCGTCTCTTCCTAATAATGCCATGAGACCTTTCACATCCATAGTCGTAGAATCCCCACAGTGCAGAAGGGGCCATTCAGCCCATCAAGTCTGCACTGACAACAATCCCACCCAGGCTCTTTCCCCGTAACCCCATGTGTTCATCCTAGTCACCCTGACAGTAAGGAAAAATTTAGCATGGCCAATCTGCCTAGCCCGCACATCTTTGGACTGTGGGAAGAAACCGGAGCACTCGGAGGCAACCCACGCATTCACAGGGAGAATGTGCAAACAACACAGATTGGAAAACGGCTAATGTTACGCCGTTGTTTAAGAAGGGTGCCAGGCAAAAGGCGGGGAATTATAGGCTGGTTAGTTTAACGTCTGTGGTAGGTAAAATGTTAGAATCTGTCATTAAGGAGGAAATTGCGAGGCATCTTGAAGGGAATTGCTTGATAGAGCAGACGCAGCACGGTTTCATTAAAGGGAAGTCGTGTCTGACAAATTTACTGGAGTTCTATGAGGATGTGTCTAGGGCGGTGGATGGAGGAGAGCCGGTGGATGTGGTCTTTCTAGATTTTCAGAAGGTGTTTGACAAAGTACCTCACAAGAGGTTATTGCAGAAGGTCGAGGGACATGGAGTTGGGGGTAGGGTGTTAGCGTGGATAGAGGATTGGTTGTCAAATAGGAGGCAGAGAGTGGGGGTCAACGGGTGCTATTCGGATTGGCGGATGGTGACTAGTGGAGTGCCCCAGGGGTCGGTGCTGGGGCCTCAGCTTTTTACCATTTATATAGATGATCTGGAGAAGGGAACCGAGTGTATGGTGTCGAAATTTGCTGATGACACCAAGATTGGGGGAACGGCAAATTGTGCGGAGGGTGTGGAGAGTCTGCAGAAGGATCTAGATAGGCTGGGCGAATGGGCCAGGAAATGGCAAATGGAATTTAATGTTGGCAAGTGTGAGGTGGTCCACTTTGGTAGGAAGAATGGTAGGAAGGACTATTACTTACGAGGCGAAAAACTGCAGCAGGCGACGGTGCAGAGGGACCTCGGGGTCCTTGTGCATGAGTCGCAAAAACCCAGCTTGCAGGTGCAGCAGGTGGTCAGGAAGGCGAATGGGATGCTGGCCTTCATAGCGAGGGGGATTGAATATAAAAGTAGGGAGGTCTTGCTGCAGCTGTATAGGGCATTGGTGAGGCCGCAGCTGGAGTACTGTGTGCATTTTTGGGCGCCGCACCTGCGCAAAGATATTTTGGCCTTGGAGGGAGTGCAGAGGAGGTTTACTAGGCTGATACCGGAGTTGAGGGGGTTGAGCTATGAGGAGAGGCTGAATAAACTGGGCTTGTACTCGTTAGAGTTTAGAAGAATGAGAGGAGATCTCATTGAGACGTATAAGATGATGAATGGGATGGATAGGATAGAGGTGGAGAGACTCTTCCCGCTCAAAAAAGACAATAGGACTAGGGGGCACAGCCTCAAGATAAAAGGGGGGCGGTTTAGAACGGAGTTGAGGAGGAACTTCTTCACTCAAAGGGTGGTGAATCTCTGGAATTTTCTGCCCGTTGAAGTGGTGGAGGCTACCTCGCTAAATATTTTTAAGACGCGGGTTGATGGGTTTTTGATAAGAGAGGGGATTAAGGGTTATGGGGAGAGGGCGGGAAAGTGGAACTGAGCAGCGACAGATCAGCCATGATCTTATTGAATGGCGGGGCAGGCTCAAAGGGCTGGATGGCCTACTCCTGCTCCTATTTCTTATGTTCTTATGACCCGAGGCCAGAATTGGACCCAAGTTCCTGGCACTGTGAAGCAGCAGTGCTAACCACTGCCACCATGCTGTTTTAGTTTAACTTCTCATCCAAAAATGTCAAAGCAGCACTCCCCCAGTAGTGTGCTGGTGTGTAAACCCAAGTGCTCCTTGCTCTGAAGCAGAATTTGAGCCCATGGTCTGCAGTGCTCACTGAATAAACTGTGTAAGTGTTTGAGTTTACGTATGGTGAATGCTAGCTTTGTAACTTCATACCTTCACAACCATACTTCATAACCAAAGAACTAATGATAATCATATACATTTAGCAATTATTGTCATAATTCTTCATGGCCATCATACCTGTTGAGATGTATATGTGTAAGGATCTCTGTTACGGCCTCTATGTCACACCGTCAGACACCAAACACAGTGCTAGACTTACTTTTTAAAGTATTACAATTTGTTCTCCACTCTTTATTTCTATAATTATGCAGTGGCATGTGTAATATTTCGCTAGGATTGCTGGGTTTATTTTTGCAAAAAGACTGGAATTGAGATATCATTTCTTAATTCTTCCTTGGTGGCATGATGGTTAGCGTTCACAGTGCCAGGGACACAAGTATCGAAGTTCGATTCCAGCCATGGACAATTATCTGTGTGGACTTTACATCTTTGCCCTTTGTCTGCATGGGTTTCCTCTCGCAGTCAAAAGATGTGTAGGTTAAGTGGATTGGCCATGCTAAATTGCCGCTGGCATCCAAAGATGTGTATGTCAGGTGGATTAACCATGGTAAATTTCCCCTAATAGTGTCCAAAGATGTGTAGGTTAGGTGGGATTAGCCAAGGTAAATGTGCAGGATTACAGGGATAGGGCGGTGCTCTTTCAGAGAGTTGGTGCAGACTCGTTGGGCTAGATGTCCTCCTTCTGCACCAACACTGGTACAGTCGTTCTGGTCACTGACACAGTGGAGGCAATGCAGTCACATACACTGGAGAACAAGTTTAGTTAAAAATTGGATCGTTGCTTTGTCTTCAGCAATCCTCTGAATACCTGATGTGGAATGAAAACCAACAATAGCTCTTGGTCAAAACAACTTGAGTGCTGCGTTGACTTTGGTGAACTAAAGTGCATTCGCAGACATGCCTTTGTGATTTTGAACCTCAAACGTCAGGACAGTAGATCAGGAATTGTAATAAGTGTGTGGAAATTGTCACATGCATACCTATTTTTGTGCAAGTGAATGGGAAATAGTTGGGCAGAGGGGAAGAATGATACTTAAGGGAAGCGACACAGAAATGTCATAATGGGCAAGGCTTAGCACTGATGGCATGTATTTGTGGAATTCACTCTTGCTCATGGATGCTGAAATCTTGCTGCCATTTATGCCGGTGGGAGATTATGGACCCGTGAGCAGCGCACCCACACTGCAGGTCTCCCAGTGGTGAGGTGTGCATTCATAGGGAAACCCCGTTGCCAACAGCAAGATCAGAAGATACCGTTACCACCAAGCAGTGTGCCACCTCCAACTGCCACAAAACACACCATGGAGGGGAGGGGGAGGAAATTCCATCCCCTGTGCTGGTATAAAGTGTATGTTGTGTAACTCATGTTCAGGTTCTACTGGATTGAAGAGGTACAAAACTCCCATCCACGGAGTTGAGATACAGTTCAGATACAGACAACGTTTACACTTGCTGCAGGACTGATTTATACCAGTCCTATAATATTACCGTTAATACACCCTTAATGGATTGCTAATTAAGTCTGGAGTTGGGGTTATAAATTTAATTTGATAACTGCTATCCTACCTAAAGTGAGTTTTGAAATTTATCCAGCAGATAAGATAACATTTCTTTGGATGGCACTGCTAAGTGCACCTTTTATTACTGAACCATGGGGCTCCACTAACATCGACTGCTACATCTATAATTCAAATAGTCCAACTTGCTGAAGTTGGAGCTCTGTGGCTTTGTGAGCAAGCAGTTGTGGAGGGAGTAGAGGGAATACCAAATACTGAGGTGGCACTGTGGTTAGCACTGCTGCCTCACAGCACCAGTGACCTGGGTTCGATTCCCGGCTTAGATCCCTGTCTGTGTGGAGTTTTCACATTCTCCCCGTGTCGGCGTGGGTTTCCTCCGGGTGTTCCGGTTTCCTCCCGCACTCCAAAGATGTGCGGGTTAAGTGGATTGGCCGTACTAAATTGCCTCTTAGTGTCGGGGGACCAGCAAGGGTAAATGCATGGGGTTATGGGGATAAGGCCTGGTTGGGATTGTAGTTAGTGCAGACTCAATGGGCCAAATGGCCTCCTTCTGCACTGTAGGATTCTATGATCTGAAAAGATTCGGGACAAGATCATTGAGATACAAAGCACCACATGTCGACATAACCTTGTGTTCATTTATTCCATTTCAATCTCCAAATTGTTTCTGGAATGAACAACTGAGATGAATCTGGCTGTATTTGTCTTTGCAAATGGACTGAGAAAACACGTCTTTTTAATTATTTGTGGTTTTTTAACATGAGAACAATGAGCAGGAGTAGGCCTTTTGGCCATTCGAGCCTGCCTTGCCGTTCAATAAGATGGCTGATCTTTTCATGGACGCAGCTCACCAGAACCCTCAATTCCTTTGCTGTTCAAAAATGTGTCTATCCTTGCCTTAAAAAAAACATTCAATGAGGTGTTTTATTTTACATGTTATATTTTAGCTTTCTTACCAGTTTGGAAAGTAAGTTTCACTCAGCTCTGAGCACCTCAAAGCAGCACAAACCATAACTCTGCGTCGCCACATCAGGTGCGCCCGCGATTTCTCTTCCGTCAGTGACACCAGCCTGGATTTTGTGCCCGTTGGGTGAGTGTACTTGGCAGGCGCAGAGAAGCGCACGGAATGGGCTTCCAGCCACGGTGGGCCCCAGGCCGCACTCACGCTGGCTGTCAGTGTGAAAGAAGCCACGCTGCCGGGGAGGACAGGAAGATGGTGACCGCTGAGATAAAGCAATCATGCGGGCTGGTGCCTCTAATGCCCTCCCTCAAGAGGGACAGCCACTGCAGGGCTGTGAAAAATAAATCCCAATGGAAAAAAACACTGCAGAGAGTGTCTGGGGCAACACGTTCAAATATAAACCTCCATCCACTGACAACTTTGAAACTTCTATTTCAGCGCAGAAGTTTCATCCTAACCTAGATCGAGTTTGCAGCGAAAATGTAAAGGCTGATGGGCCCGCAGGCTCATCCACCAGCTGTAACCGTAGACAGGCCACGTGAAGTTGCTTTGAACTGACCCTGTAATAGGCTAATCTGCCTGCTAATAATACTTCTGCTTCTTCCAGTGTAATGTACTCAGGTTAAACAAAATGTTGATCATGAATTTTATAGCATAAGAGATCACCTTGTCCAAGGAAGTGAGATTAAATTCCCTAGTGTTTTTGAGTATCTGTATAACTTTTTTTCTTACAAAGAAGCCTCAGCTCCTTGAGTAAAATTGGTATTGTTACCAGTTCAATCACTACATCAGCTGGAGAGATGCCAACTACATCGGTCCCTATAGTTACCAAAATGCTAAACTCGGAGCTCACGGTGTGTTCAGTCTGATTTTTCTCAGGACAATAAACATGTTTCTTTCTTTAGAATTGTTTGTTGTCCAAATAGAATAGAATAACATCATACAGTGTAGAAGGAGGCCATCAGGTTTGTACCGACCACAATCCCACCCAGGCCCGATCCCCATAACCCCGTACGTTTACCTTAGCTAGTCCCCCTGGCACTGAGGGGTAATTTAGCATGGCCAATCCACCTAACCCACACATCTTTGGACTGTGGGAGGAAACCGAGATTAGACACCTTCTCCAGTCAGAATCCTATTTTGAAACTATTTATTGCAAAAATTATTTTTTGAGTGGGAGGAAGAGGGAGCAAGAGACCGAAGACAGACACAGACCGAATTCTCCAATGTCGCACTCGGTCAAATCCCCATTCACAGCAGTGGGACTGGGGAATCCCAGCCGCTGGCAAGCTCAAAATTCTGGCCAGAGTGTCAGTGAGAGAGAATTAGAATGGCAAGATGTCTGTTTCAGTATAGACTGTTTGGATTTTGATGCACTGAGTCCCGTTCTAGTGCTGGGCACCCATGCCCAGTATCATGAAGCTCCTATTGTTCGCCTGAGGGGGAGGTCTGTGCATTTGTGGGTACTGGTGGACCAATATGGAGTTGACTCAGGAATGAATGGTAGCAAAAGCATCCAGTTTAATCGGTTCCAAATGGGCTCCCTACCAACCTGACTGGTAAACTATCAGTCAGGAACATTCCCAGGTCAGTGAGCGTGCTGTGAAGAAAGGCCCTATTGGACCTGATCTGCCTTCAATATTCTATCAGCTTCATCTTCAGTTCCAATTTTCCTTCCCGTACCTAGTGGCACACCAATGCTCATTTCCATAGCTAGTAATTCCCAGAACAGGTCGCTGGACTATTGTCACTGCACGTACATTGATTGAGGGACGCCACTCCACATCAAGTGTGGCTGACCAGGAATCGTTCCCACTCATCCCGTCAGCCATTAATGTATTTGGAAGGATTTTGCAGGTTGATATTCAACTTGCTTGGCCGCATTATGAATGCACTTATCTCGGCCATTAAGTCCTTGGGTGGGAATCGCACCCGGAGTTTCTGGCTCAGAGGCGGCGATGCTACCCGTTGTGCCACAAGACTTCTGGAAGCTCTATCTGCTAATGCTACTATCAGTCATTACAACCTATATTGTTATCGGTAATTATCATTTACACATAATCAATAAAGTGATGAATGCAGTTGCCGCAATGCTCCATGCTTTGCTCATTTTGTCACTGACAGACTTTAAGTTCATAGCCAGTTTTGCATTTACAGATGTGCAGGTTGAGAGGAGCTCAGATGGGTTCTGTATTCCTGGCTGCTGCCAGTGACTACCCCAGAAAGGATTAAACTAAATATTTACTGCATCTGCCGTTTCCTGTGCCAAGAATTCTGGAATAGTTGTTGACACTTTGTTTTCTTTGCTGACTCGGGCTAGAATACTTCATTAGAGATGTGCACGCACAAATGGAGATTCTCACCTCTGACCCATTTAGCAATGCCAGTAAAATTGCCCTATGAAATGGCCACTCAGTTACAAGGACAGCTAGGGATGGGGATTAGCCAGCGATGCCCGTGTCCCACCAATGAATAAAGCAAAATCTTGACTGTTTAAGTTCAGCAATTCTCTATTAAAATAGCCGTCTACAAACTGAGTCTCTGGCTGCCTAATGAAATAGCTGCGCTGGTCATTTTGGAATTATAAATGTTCTGACTGGTGAAGGTATGCTGCACTAGTAGCTATCGGAACACCACTTAGAGAACGATTTGCAGACTGCCCTTGCTGCGAGTTCCTCTCCTGAACCTGAATGGCTGAATCATCCGTTTACTGAAAGAGCCATTGTCAGCACCAGGATGGCCCAGAGTAAAGCCCCTGCTGCGACCTTTCCCTCCCAAATGAACTGCATGCCTACAGGTAACAACAGCACTGGGAAAGGGGAATTTTTCAGATTGGGATTTTGTGAATAGATCGTTGAAGAATTGGGTGGGTGGGGGAGGAAAAGAATTCCAGTTCTTTCCCTTTTGGTTCATTTGTTTCCCTTCCCCCAGTTGAGCTCTGAATAAAAGGAACAAGCCAAAATCAATAGCTGAAAACACACTCATGTCTGCAGCTGTCCACAGACACTGTGGCTGGAATTTTCCAGTCTTGTAAGACCTGCGACCGCTACCAATCTCCATTCACTGCGGCGGGACTGGAGAATCCTAGCCACAAGCGAGGTTAGCGAATTCTGGCCTCGGGCTCAGCCCTTGGTTTGGGGATTTTTGCATGTGAATTTATAGTTGCTGTAATTAGCCTTCCTCAAAAAGAGGATGAATTGGTGGTTCTACTAAGAATGCTTCAAGAAAATGGACAAATATGGTTTATGTGGAAGTGTAATTGCCATGGGAGTTTGACGTGAAATTTGAGGTGCTTTTCTCTGATCTCGTCTGTACCCGTCGTCAGCATGAACGGAGAATTTGACACTCAGTCAAAGCTCCATTCACTGCAGCGGGACTGGAAAATCCCAGCTGCGGATAAGAATAAGATTGGAGGTTTTCGGTTCATCTGTTGCCTACCAATTGAAAACTGACTTTGATTTCTCCAATAACTGCTTTGAACGATCTAGCTGCTGCTGCCACATCTGTCATGTTTTGTTTTTGAAAAGAGGTCAGATTTTAGAGTCATTCCAAAGTCCATTGTGTGCACAACACAGTGGTCAGCACTGCTGCCTCACAGCATCAGGGACCCAGGTTCAATTCCCAGCTTGTGTCACTGTCTGTGCGGAGTTCGCACAGTCTCCCTGTGTCTGTGTGGGTTTCCTCTGGGTGCTCCAGTTTCTTCCCACATTCTGAAACACGTGCTGGTTAGGTGCAATGACCCAAACAGGCGCCTGACTGTGACGACTGGGAGATTTTCACGGTAACACGAGCGTTACTTGTGACTATTAAATAAATGATTAAAATTGCCTCTCCCAACTCCGGGAATACCTGTTGCAATGCTTTCAGCCAGGAGGGGTATCCTGCAGTGCCAAACTCAGCAAGCGTATCCACATTTATTCAGCAGCAGCACCACTTTGCCAGCCGTTAAATCATAGAATTCGCAGCCAATTTTTGTCCATCTGATTATTTGTTTAGCATTGGTTTGTAGCCCATGTTTTCTGCACATTCCTTTCAACTAACTCCTGCACACTGAATCCCAGAAATGGTATGAAATTGATCGTAGAAAGCTAGGCTATCGGCCTGATGCCCCTGTGTTTATACTATAGTCGAGTCTCTGGTTTGTTGGGAGATTGCACTAGACATCTGCAAGTATTTGCTGTTTATACTTTAATATCAGGTTGGCGAGCTGAGACCAGCATTGAAAAATAAAAACTAGAAGCAGAGGTAGACCCTTTGGCCCTTCGAGCCTGCTCTGCCATTCATTATGATCATGGCTGATCATCAAATTCAATCTCCTTTTACCCCCCTCATATCCCTTGATCCCTTTAGCCCCAAGAGCTATATCTAATTTCTTCTTGAAATCAGACAACATAAGAACATAAGAAATAGGAGCAGGATTAGGCCATCTAGCCCTTCGAGCCTGCCCCACCATTCAATAAGATCATGGCTGATCTGTCGCTGCTCAGTTCCACTTTCCCGCCCTCTCCCCATAACCCTTAATCCCCTCTCTTATCAAAAACCCATCAACCCGCTTCTTAAAAATATTTAGCGAGGCAGCCTCCACCACTTCAACAGGCAGAGAATTCCAGAGATTCACCACCCTTTGAGTGAAGAAGTTCCTCCTCAACTCCGTTCTAAACCGCCCCCCTTTTATCTTGAGGCTGTGCCCCCGAGTCCTACTGTCTTTTTTGAGCGGGAAGAGTCTTTCCACCTCTATCCTATCCATCCCATTCATCATCTTATACGTCTCAATGAGATCTCCCCTCATTCTTCTAAACTCTAACGAGTACAAGCCCAGTTTATTCAGCCTCTCCTCATAGCTCAACACCCTCAACTCCGGTATCAGCCTAGTAAACCTCCTCTGCACTCCCTCCAAGGCCAAAATATCTTTGTGCAGGTGCGGCGCCCAAAACTGCACACAGTACTCCAGCTGCAGCCTCACCAATGCCCTATACAGCTGCAGCAAGACCTCCCTACTTTTATATTCAATCTCCCTCGCTATGAAGGCCAGCATCCCATTCGCCTTCCTGACCACCTGCTGCACTGCAAGTTGGGTTTTTGCGACTCATGCACAAGGACCCCGAGGTCCCTCTGCACCGTCGCCTGCTGCAGTTTTTCGCCCCGTAAGTAATAGTCCTTCCTACCATTCTTCCTACCAAAGTGGACCACCTCACACTTGCCAACATTAAATTCCATTTGCCATTTCCTGGCCCATTCGCCCAGCCTATCTAGATCCTTCTGTAGACTCTCCACACCCTCCGCACAATTTGCCGTTCCCCCAATCTTGGTGTCATCAGCAAATTTCGACACCCTACACTCGGTTCCCTCCTCCAGATCATCTATATAAGTGGTAAAAAGCTGAGGCCCCAGCACCGACCCCTGGGGCACTCCACTAGTCACCATCCGCCAATCCGAATAGCACCCGTTGACCCCCACTCTCTGCCTCCTATTTGACAACCAATCCTCTATCCACGCTAACACCCTACCCCCAACTCCATGTCCCTCGACCTTCTGCAATAACCTCTTGTGAGGCACTTTGTCAAACGCCTTCTGAAAATCTAGAAAGACCACATCCACCGGCTCTCCTCTATCCACCGCCCTAGACACATCCTCATAGAACTATTTCCTCAACTAATTTCTGTGATAGTGAATTCCACACATTCACCACCCTCTGGGTGAAGAAATTCCTCCTCAGTGCTAAAAGGTTTTCCCCTTATCCTCAAAATATGACTCCTAGTTCTGGACTCCCCCACCATCAGGAACATTCTTCCTGAATCTCCCTGCCTAATCTTGTTAGAATTTTATATATTTCTATGGAATCCCCCCCCCCCTCAGTCTTCTAAACTCCAATGTATATAATCCTAACTGACTTAGCCTCTCCTCATATGATGAACCTGCCATCCCAGGAATCAGCCTGCTAAATCTTCGCTGTACTCCCTCTACAGCAAAGACATCCTTCCTCAGATAAGACACCAAAACTGCACACAATACTCCAGGTGTGGCCTCACGCCCTTTATAATTGCAGTGAAACATCCCTATTGCTATACTAAAATTTTCTTGCTATGTAGGCCAACATACCACTTGCCTTCTTTACTGCCTATTGTACCTGCATGCTTACTTTCAGCAACCGATGCACAAGGACGTGAAGGTCTTGATAAGTATCCACCTATCTCAGTTTGCATCCATTCAAATAATAGTCTGCTGTCCTATTATTGCTACCAAAGTGGCTAACTTCACATCTATCTGCATTGTACTGTATCTGCCATGCAAATACCCAGACACTCAGCCTGTCCAAATCATGTTGAAGCATCTCTGTCTGTATCCTCTTCACAACTCACCCTCTGACCCAACTTTGTATCATCTGCAAATTTGGAGATAATACATTTTAGTTCCTTCTTCCAAATCATTAATATATAATGTGAACAGTTTGGAGTCCTAACACGGATCCCTGCGGTACCCAACTAGTCACTGCTTGCCAATCAGAAAAAGATATGGAACATTACAACGCAGTACAGGCCCTTTAGCCCTCGATGTTGTGCTGACCTGTGAAACCAATTTAAAGCCCATCTAATCTACACTATTCTAATATCATCCATATGTTTATCCAATGACCATTTAAATGCCCTTAATGTTGGCGAGTCCATTGCTGTTGCAGGCAGGGCATTCCACACTCTTACTACTCTGAGTAAAGAACCTACCTCTGACATCTATCCTTTGTCTATCACCCCTCAATTTAAAGCTATGTCCCCTTGTGCTAGCTATCACCATCCAAGGAAAAAGGCTCTCACTGTCCAATCTAATCCTCTGAATATCTTGTATGCCTTTATTAAGTCACCTTTCAACATTCTCTCTAATGAAAACAGCCTCAAATCCTTCAGCCTTTCCTCATAAGACCTTCCCACTATACCAGGCAACATCCTGATAAATCTCCTCTACACCCTTTCCAATGCTTCCACATCCTTCCAATAATGCAGTGACCAGAACTGTACACAATACTCCAAGTACAGCCACACCAGAGTTTTGACTCGGGGGTTTTCACAGTAATGTCAATGCAGTGTTAATGTAAACCTACTTGTGATACTAAAAAAAAACTTAAAACTTAGGATCTGGAATGTACTGTCTGAGCGTGTGGTGGAGACATATTCATATAGTGAGTGGTTAGAAACTGGGACGACATTAATTGCTGGCTTAAATTGCCACTGTCTGTTCTTGACCATACCTAGTCCCTACTTTTCTCAATCAGCACTGGATCTTTTCTCAAATAGGGGAAGATGTGAAAAAGAAGGCAACCTTCATGACACATGACAGTGCAGAGTGGCTAAGCAGAGACTGAAAGCCAAGTTCCCAGACACATGAGGACGACCTCAACCAGGATCTTGGGTTCATGTCACACTATCTGTGACCCCCATGACTTGCCTGGACTTGCAAAATCTCACTAACTGTCTTGTCTGGAGACAATACACATCTCTTTAACCTGTGCTTAATGCTCTCTCCACTCGCATTGTCTCTACCTTTAAGACCTCATTAGCTGTAAAGACTTGCATTTCAATCATTATTCTGTAAATTGAGTTTATGTCTTTACCTGCCCTGTTTGTGATTAGAACTCCCAGTCACCTGACGAAGGGCCAGTGCTCTGAAAACTAGTGGCTTTTGCTACCAAATAAACCTATTGGACTTTAACCTGGTGTTGTGAGATTTCTTACAATCAGAAAAAGACCCATTTATGCCAACGCTTTGGTTCCTATCTGCTAACCAGTTTTCGTTCATCTCAAGTCATTCCCATGTGCTTTATCTTTACCTAGTAGTCAACTATGTGAGATCTTGTCAAAAGTCTTTTGAAAGTCTAATTAAATCACATCCACTGGTTCTCCTTGGTTGACTGTACGAGTTTCATCCTCAAAGAATTCCAATAGATTCGTCAAGCATGATTTCCCTGCTGTAAATCTGTGCTAACTTTATCTGATTATACCACCGTCTTCCAAGTGCTGAGTTATGACATCCTTGATAATGGACTCTAGCAATTTCCTCAGCACCAACATTAGGCTCACTGGTCTATAGTTCCCTGTTTTCTCTCTATCTCCTTTTTTGAACAGTGGGCTTACATTAGCTACCCACGAATCTGTAGGAACCAGTCCAAAGAATTTTGGAAAATGGCCACCAGTGAAACTACTATTTCCGGGGCTAATTCCTTAAGTATTCTGGGATGGAGATTATCAGGCCCTGGAGATTTATCCACTTTCAATTTCCTCAAATCTTCTCTACTAATTCAAACACTCCCAGTTTTAGCAAGTTCAGCATTCTCTTGATAGGAAAGAGTCTCTTCTCCATTTCTTATTGGATTTCTTGGTGACCATTATATATTGAGTCCTCTGCTTGTGCTCTTCCCCACAAGAGGGCGCATACTCTCTGCATCCACTCTGTCAAAAACCTCCGTTATTTTAAGGGCAGGTCATCCTCAATCCTTTTCCAAGAGAAATGGGAACCAGTCTGCCAATCCTTTCCTGGTATTAGTCTTGTTAATCCTCTCTGCCTCTGTCCGCTGCCTCTATATCCATTTCATGTGACCAGAACTGCACGCAGTACTCCCGAATTGTAGTCTAATCCACACTTTGACACAAGTTTAGCATAACTTCTCTTTTCAATTCCATCCCTCTAGGAATAAAGCCAAGTACTTGGTTGCTTTGTTTTTATGGTCTTACTAATCCATGCCTTAACTCTTAGTGATGGATGTGTTTGTACTCTGAGCTCCCTTTGTCCCCTCTATCTCACCAACACTTGGAGATTCAACCTCTGTAAGCTATAGGCAGTCATAACTCCAAGCTAAGGTCATGAAATGAAGTACCCTATGATTGAATCCCCAAAAATAAGCCAAGAGTTGTCAATCTTACCTCTGAAAGGCTGTGAATTCAAGTCCCATCCAAGGACGTGAGAATCTGATCAAGGTCAGAACTTTGGTTCCTACAACAAACTGGGGATGTTTTGAGTCAATGCTGGTAGCTTTCAGAGATGGCATTAAGTCAACTGTTTATATAGATATAGGAGCTGATATGGCATTATTTGCAAAGGGAACAGGGAATTCGTAAAGTAACCTGGCCAACATTCAGCCCTCAACCAACATCAGTTAAACAGAGTAAGTGGTCATTTACCTGATTTGCTCTTTATGAAACCTTGCTATGTGCCAAACTTTGCCTTTGTAACAGTTAATGTTATAATTCAGTTCTCGTTAACCATGTAAAGAAGGAATCTTTAACCATGGAACAGAGGCAGTCTTTACTTACCATAGATCTATTCACATTTTCAGAGGCTCCCTCCTTCTCCTCTCCTCATGCAATTGGAAGCATGTACTTCAGAATAATGCCCTAACCGTTCCCCAATTGGTAACCGCTGCTCTCACACAAGCTTCATTGTGATAAGATTGCAACGTCAAAGGTTAATACATTTTGAAAATTAATTCCTTGGTTGTGAAACTACTTGGGGACATCAAGAATCCAAAGATGTGCAAGTTAGGTGCATTGGCCATGCTAAATTGACCCTTAGTGTGCAAGGATGTGTAGATTAGGTGCTTTGGCCATGCTGCATAACCCTTAGTGTCAGGGGGATTAGGAGGATAGGTACTTGGAGTTCGGGGGTAGGGCCTGGGTGGGATTTTTGTTGGTGCAGACTCAATGGGTCAAATGGCTTCTTTCTGCATTGTAGAGATTCTTTGATTCTATGAATTAACAGATCAGGCAGTGGGCAACCAAGGAGTTGGCTGGTCTGACTGTGTCTACCGCTGCTATGTTCACAGCCAGGTGTTCCTAGAGAGGGAGCATGTGGTGTCCATGGACAGCATCAAGGCCTTCTGTGTCCATTAGGTACCACTCGGCCAGGGGTGCCTTATCAAATCCCTTTAATCATATTTAAGTCAAGTCAGTACCCCTTTATGGTGGCTTCCCCTTTTACTTTGTCAATCAGTTATTTTTTTAATCCAATTTTTTTTTATATTTGATTGTTTTATCCAAAACAGTTGGACATCAGGAAAAGATAAAAAGATGTTATAGAAGCAAGCTTTTCTAAGATGGTAGTCTGCTACATTGGCACTCTTGCTGAGATGAGTAAATGCAATGAATTCTGATGGAAAATGCTGGGTGGGATTTGCCAGCCGTGCTTGCCCGAGGTCAACAGACCTATGCCTGGCTGGTCTCCCGCCCACCACGATTCAAGTGGGTGGGACAGGAGAATTCCACACCCCCTGCTGTCTTTCTTTTAGGCACAGTGAAAAGTCTGACAACACTAGGTTAAAGTCCCGCAGGTTTATTTGGAATCGTGATGTTTTGGAGCTCTGCTCCTTCATCGGGTGAGTGCTTCACCCCCTGAGGCACTCACCTGATGAGCATAAGAATATAAGAAATAGGAGCAGGAGTAGGCCATCTAGCCCCTCGAGCCTGCCCCGCCATTCAGTAAGATCATGGCTGATCTGAAGTGGATCAGTCCCACTTACCCGCCTGCTCCCCATAACCCTTAATTTCCTTATCGATCAGAAATCTATCTACCCGTGACTTAAACAAAGGACTTAAATGAAGGAGCGGTGCTCTGAAAGCTCATCTTTAACCTGGTGTGATGAGACTTCTTACTGTGCCCACCCCAGTCCAACGCCGGCATCTCCACATCACATCTTTCTTTTAACTTATATTTACCATAATGCAGGGTTAGCCTATCAAATTAATCATACACATAAGCCTTTGATCATTTCAAAATTAAAGCCTGGCGGCTTGATGAACTATTACTACACGCACTGTTGATGCATTTTACTTTATATTAATGAGCACGTTCATATACTTTCATTGTAATTAGTTTCCGTGCTGCATTTTTAAGCTGCGTCCTTCGTAAACACGGGCGCGTGTTTGCATTTGATGATGGCTGTCATACGTAGGAAGGAATGTATTTGTGATTTACTGCCGAGCAACACTTCACGCTCTCTGCCCTTGCAAATGATTAAGGAAGCGGAACCTTCTTTGATTTATTCTCTTTCAAACGTACAAAGAGAAAAGAGAGAACAAAACAGCACGTCATCCATTAAGAGGCACTAAATTGCAAAGCAATTTTCCTGCCATTGAAGTGGATTATGCTTGTTTTTGCCTCATTATACCGGCTGCTGTAAATCTCTGTCGACAGCTCCGTTGCCTCATTATACAGTCACCAGGAATTACTGCTTTTCCTCGATCGTCCCTGACCCACCCACCAACACCCCCCACCCCCAAGGCATTAATGACTACAGTGCAGAAGGGAATTTGAATGAACAAAATGTGAAATGGGTGCATCTGGGATTAATCTTGATAGCACCAATTTCTTCAAATTGACAACCCATCCTTGTTACTCAACATCTAAGATTGGAAAGAATTGGAGACTGGCGGCACAGTGGTGCAATTTTTAGCACTGTTACCTCACAGCACCAGGGACCCGGGCTGGATTCCTGGCTTAGGTCACTGTCTGTGCAGAGCTTGCACATTCTCCCCGTATCTGCATGGGTTTCCTCCCACAGACCAAAGATGTGCGGGTTAGGTGGTTTGGCCATGCTAAATTGCCCCTTAATGTTAGGGGGTCAAGATAGGGTAAGTGCCTGGGGTTATAGGGATAGGGTCTGAATGGGATTGTGGCCGGTGCAGACTCGATGGGCTGAATGTCCTCCTTTAGTAATGTAGGGATTCTGAGTGTGATGTGTCCAGAAATGGGTAAGGGCAACGTGATGTGTGGTTAAAAGCATTATGATGGAGCAGCATGCCAACTTACTGCTGCCAGCTTATTTCAGGAATTTCAGCACATTGCTGAGGCTAACCACATAGGTGATGGGCTGGCACCCCAGTGGGCAAACCACTATTGCGAGTGGCTAGTGACACTTAAAGCTGGGCCGCTCCTTTTAAAGGGGAGGTGCATCATGGCTGAATCAAGTGATGGCAGTCATGCAGGAAGTGATCGAATCCTGGGGATCGTTGAAAAGTAGCACCCACATCGCAGAGAGCCTGCTCCGGGAGCTTTAGAAACCGCACAGGAGGAGGTGGAAAAGAGGAGGGATGTCCTCCGTGGAAGTATTGGCAGGCACTCTTTCCCCCCTGCCCCCTCCCCACACTGACATTGGAGTGCTCCCCTCTGCCCCCCCAAAACATAATGGAAATCCTGCCATCAATGGAAGAAGGTAATGCCCCCCAACTGTGCCCACACCAGTCTTCCCTGCCCTTGCCCCGTTCAGTACCCCGGCACTGCCCCCTGGCACTTCCAGGCAGCAATGCCCTGTCTTAGCCCTCAACACAGTAAAAAGTCTGACAACACCAGGTTTTAGTCCAACCGATTTATTTGATAGTAAACGCACAAGCTTTCGGGTTAGTCCCTTCGTCAGGTGAAACCCGAAAGCTTGTGCGTTTACTATCAAATAAATCGGTTGGACTAAAACCTGGTGTTGTCAGACTTTTTACTGTGTTTACCCCAGTCCAACGCCGGCACATCCACATCTTAGCCCTCAACCCCAGGGACCTCCAGGTACCTCTAGACCCCTAACATGGTCACCTCGAAACCTCCAAAAACCAGTAGTGAGTCGCTCTGGCGTGACGTCAAGCCGCTCGGGGGAGCATTCCTGGGGGTCAAACATTAAGGTGTAAAGTCTTATAATGACATTTAAACCAATTTAAATTCATGCAAATCAGGTTCATGCCCTTTCTGGAACTTTGCGAGACTTTAAGGCTATAATGGGATTTGCGCGCTTGGTGAATGGACCTGCTAAATCTCACCCTTGAAGTCAGCGCAACGTTCTTGAAAAGCTGCCAGTTCATTCACTGGGGATTTTTGCAACTTGAAAAACCCTTAAATACTTTGAAACAAACGCGGGAGAAAAATCAACTCGTGGCAAGTTGATGATTCCTCTAAGTAGCACTGGTGATGAAGGGGGTAAATTGAAATCAGATTATAGAAGCCCTTCATTTCAGTTTTACTGTAATAAGTAGACTAGGTTAAGGTAATTATAATGTTCTATGTATATAGTGAGAAGTCACAATGTGCCTGGAACAATATGTGCAAATGTATTATAGATTGTATAATCATAATTTAACCAAGTATTATGAAATTATACTGTCTCCTTAATGTGTTCCTGAAACTTGGCCAAACAACGATCTAGCTGCTCAGCATGATGGGAGAGACAGTGGACAGAACAAATTCTTTTAATACAATGGACTGTAAAAAGGCAGTTTCTCTTACCAGCTTAAGGTATGCAATATAAGTTTAATCAGAGGCCTGGAATGTATGGGAGTGAGTTTGCTCCTGGGTAGTGAGGTTGGTGAATTCTCTCAAGCTGATAAAAGAAGCCATTCAAGCAAAATAAAGACTCCTTTTACCAATTAATATTCACAGATGTTAGCTGTGTGGCCTTGGATATACCGGATGTGTGTGGGATAGGTTTCCTATGAAACACAGTAGGAATCTTAGGTGCAATGAGCTAACGATCTCCTCCTAATCCTGTTGACAGGTGGAACTGAGGTAAGATATTGGCTAAGGTAATACTGTAATTGACCCCCCAGTCTGGATGACAGGTTGGGCGGGAGATTGAAGTGTTCAGGACAAATTCTACATCTGCAGTGTTAAGGCAAAGAGGATAGTCAACCATCATTGACTGTTTCTCTCTCCCGATGCATGAGTTAGCAAATAAAACTCCTTTTCATTATTTGACTATGTGCTGTCTTTCATAGTCCATGTATTGGTTGTGTCAGATCAACCGAGCACAAGACACACTCGTGAGACACCTCATAAATTTCCTCTTGAAGGAATATAGGAATTAGGAGCAGAAGTAGACAAATTCACCCCTTTGAGTCTGCTCCACCATTCAATCAGATCATGGCTGATCCCTCCCTGGTCACAAATCCACCTCCCCACCTGTTCCTCATATCCCCTAATCCTTTTTTTTTAATAGAAATATATCCATCTTCTCCTTGAAACCATTCAACGATTCAGACTCCACCGCACTATGGGTCAGTGAGTTCCACAAATTCACCACCCTCTGCCAGAAGTAGTTCCTCCTCAAATCAGTTTTAAGTCTACCAGCTTTCAGCCTATACCTGTGACCTCTTGTTCTAGATTGCCCCATAAGAGAAAACATTTGGTCTACATTGACTTTATCAAACCCTTTAAAAAATGTTATATGCCTCGATAAGATTCCCTGTCTTCTTTTGGGGTTCAAATCCCCCCCCGTTGCTGAATTAATATGCTTCTGTGCAAGGTTATGAGGACCCGTGACTGGGGAGTTGGTGCCTTATGGCAGCAATTATGTTGGAATCGCCTTGTGTTATGATCTATCAGCTCTGCAAATTCAAGCGGACATTTACCGCATGTACTTGGCACCCTCACCAATATCAGGCATGATTCATCCCAAAAGTAGCGCAGTGCCACAAACACCCATTTTGCAGCTTGGAAGATCACACATGATGCCCCCAAAAATGTACAAATGATCCCAGTTTCTTGCCCAGTATGTTTTTAGTAATTTATTCTCGCTCTGATTTCTTTTTTTAGTACCGCATTTTCTCTTGACTGGGCAATAAATCAATATGCCAAGAGGCTTAAAAACAGTACGACAAGAGTCCTAATCTTGGATTTTAGTTGCTAAGGAAGCCAGTCCAGCAACCTGAACGATGAATTTGTAATTCCTCACCAGACTTGTAGCAGTCAGCTGAAGCTCGGTGAGAGATATATGAACTAATAGAATTTAGCGTTATGATATAATTCATCTGACGGGGATTCACTTGGTCGATGCATTATTAATGCCACCTGACTTTAACAAGGATCTTTATAGATTCATTTAAAATGTCTTTTGTTATCTGTGTGTGTCTGGAACGACTTCCCGTTTCTGCCTCGGCTTTTGGGACCGTTCCACACGTGTGTTGGACGTGTTCCATGGTTTTGCAGAATCTTCACAGCTGCTCCACTGTGCTTGAAACATGCAAGTAAAAAGGGATTGAGACATCATTTAATTCCAAGACAACATTTACTATCCCCGTGACGGATTCTCTAACGTAATTGGCATACTTACCTGTTTATTCTTCTCACAACCTACTTGCTACATTCTTGCTAAGATTTGTCTACATTTCTTGACTATATTCTTTTTTGATTCATTCACTGAATGTGGACAAACCTGGAAAGGTCAGCTTTTGTTGCCGACGCCCCAGATGTCCATGAGAAATTGGTGAGAAATCATCTACTCGGGTCATGTGTCCACCAATAGTGATTAGACATGTTCATAGTGATTTAGTACAACCATGTGGCTTGCTAGGCCATTCTAAAGCATAGTTAAGAGCCAATCACATTGCAGATGATCTGGAGTTGCGTGTATGCCAGACCAGGTAAACTTGGCTGATTTCCTTTTCTACAGGATAGTCATGAACCAGATAGGATTTTATGACAATCTAGTAGTTTCATGGCGACAAGTTTTGATACCACTTGCTTCTTATTCCTGTTTTATTTAATTAGTTGAATGTAAATGTCTCAGTTGCTGTGGTGGGATTTTAGCTCCTATTTCTATATCATCAGTCTAGGCCTCTAGATTACCAATTCAATAACATAAGCAAAAACGTTCTCAAAGACATTTGCAACTTCCATTTATATCCATGTGTGGCTGGTGCTCTTATTTCAGGTAATATTTATGACATACCTCTCTGTTTCTTGCTTTGTTTCACATTTACCCTGGGTCTTCAGGTGTAGAAAATGGCCACCCATATTGGCTAGAACATTCCAGCCATTCATGAGGGGGGATCTTCTGGTCCCGCTGACAGCATACCCCTCCGCTGGTTTCCCGTCAGCAAGGGGTGCATTCAATAGGAAATCCCGTTGACAAGGACGGGACCAGAGCGACCTATCATTGATCAATGGTGGCCGCTCCAGCCATGATGGGTTGTGCAATAAATCCTGCCATTGTCGTACTTTATGCCAGTTCAGCAGGACTATTTTTCTACATCAAAAATATTCTTCCATCACTCCATTGCTGTCCTGGGTAGCAAGGCCTTGTCCATGAATCAGTACTCTGAAGTTCAGTTTTTTTGGTACCTCTGAAAAAGAAAATATTGCATAATGAGTGCATAATGTTAATTCCTTTGCATGTACCACTACACAATGTTTATGGACGAATAGATATGATATGTACATCATAGAATGGTTGATTAACACAGTATATACCATTAATTTTGCTGTACCTTCAATTTTTGACCCTTATAACTCTCCTCCCTGAACAAAAACGCTTGCTTCTTCATCCTGAAGGGCTTGGGTAGGGGGCAGTGTACCCAAGAAGTGAGGATTGTGACAGATTGTGGCTTTGGTATATATTTCTATAGCTGTATTATCAGAATTGATAAGGGCATGGCTAATAGGAAACATTGGGTTATTCTGAATGTGAGGAAAGGTTTGAAATTCAGAGAATGAAGTCCCAAACATTTCGTGATGATTTTAATTAAAATAAGAGTTTATTATGTAATGAAATAAACAACGGTAAAATAAGATAGCAGTACCCTCAACTAAGACAATAGCTATACACAACGTCTTTATCTTTACACTGTTGCAAACATCTTTATTTCACTAATTGTCCCTGAGTTTTTTACCTTATAGATTTTACTGAAACAAAAATCCAGTAAGAGTTACCACTCCAGGCAGTTATATCTCTTTGGGGTGTGCTTCTCAGGTAAAACAAACAACTGGTTTCTCAAGGTAGGCTTTCTGAGAGTTAACAAGTATTCCTACTGAGGCTGAAGTCAGAAGCAGAAACCCAGGCAGAGGTTTAATCATCTCTTGATATATAGTTCTTCCCTTTTTGATCGTCCCTTCTTTGAACAAACTTCTTCAAACTTAATTGCCTTCATTTCACAAATCTTAACTTTTCGAGTGTAAATGCAAAGTTCACACCTTGTCTCATCCATTGAACCTTTAACCCCTTATTCAAACCTTTTGTGTGCTATGCCTACCCTTGTTACCAGCTTGCCTTAAGTAAACATCTGTTTGTGGTGTTGCTAGACTCATCAAAATATCAAAAGCATTAGAAGCATTAGCATAACCACGTTGTCCCTTTAAGCAGTTTATATTTTCCAATAGTTTTCAAAAAGTATTTAACCAACAGGGAAAATTCAAGTTTATTTTATTTATTAGTATCACACTTAGGCTTACATTAGCACCGCAATGAAGTCACTGTGACAATCCCCTAGTTGCCACACTCCAGCACCTGTTTGAGTACACCAAGGGACAATTTAGCATGGCCAATGTACCTAAGCAGCATGCCTTTTTGGATTCTGAGAGGAAACCAGAGCACCCAGAGGAAACCCACGCAGACACGAGGAGAACATGCAGACTCCGCACAGTGAACCAAGCTGGGAATTGAACCCCGGTCCCTGGCACTGTGAGGCAGCAGTGTTAACCACTGTACCACTCTTCTAATTGGCCATGCTAAGTGTCACCTCGTAAAGGGTACTTTAATGTATATTTTTTAAATGTATTTTTTTACTTGACCCTATAGGCATGAAGGCACCAACTGATATCATTACTTCACAGTCATATCAATATCTTTGACTATTCAGATCTTTGCCAAGGACAGAGTAGATAAGAAGAAACTTCCCACTCGTGAGAGGATCGAGAATAAGAGAGCACAGATTTAAATCAATTAGCAAAAGAAGCAAAAGCGATATGAGGAGAAATCTTTTTACGGAGTGACTGATTAGGGTTTGAAGTGTACTGCCAGAGAGTGTGGTGGAGGCAATTTTAACTGAAGCATTCAAAAGGGGAATTAAGACTGTTATCTGAAAAGGAAGAATATGCAGGGATGAGGCAGAAGAAAGGGGTGAGGGTCATTACTCCTTTGGAGAGCTGGTGCAGAAACAATGGGCCACATAGTCTCAGTAACAATTCTGCTTTATCCCATTTATTGCAGCCGCATAATTATACATTTCTGTGCCTCTGAATAATGTGCATTTGAAGATACCAACGCTGGAAATGTCTATTCATAGCATCCCTACAATATAGAAGGAGGCCATTCGGCCCATTGATTCTGCACCAACAACAATTCCACCCCATCCCCTATCCCCGTAACCCCAAGTATTTACCCTAATTCTCCTAACCTACACATCTTGGGACACGAAGCAGCAATTTAGCATGACCAATCTACTTAACCCACCCATCTTTGGAGTGTGGGAGGAAAGCAGAATCCCCAGAGAAACCCATGCAGACACAGGGAGAATGTACAAACTCCACACAGGCAGTAACGTGAGGCTGGAATTGAACTCTGGTCTCTGGCTCTGTGAGGCAGCAGCAGTAACCACTGTGCCGCTTGTGTTTATCTCCAGTAGTCCTCATTGGCTAAATTTCCAAATGCAATGACCAAGACTTGAACTCACTCAGAACCCATCCACCTGCTTAGTATTAAAGTCTGACCTGATATCACTTCAAGTACCATTTTTTAAGTGTGTGCAGTAATCCCCAAGCCTGGTGATAGCTTCTGCAGTAGCTAAATGGAGCTGTCTGAGCCCTCTGCTAAATTGTGTCTGAGATCAGTCTTCAATGATGTGAGGTGTGGATTGGGATGTACAGCAGCTGCAGTATGGGTTCCCTGTGAGGCCCCACTTATGTTGATTTGCTGCACAAATGCCTTGGTCAATGCGGCCACAGTTGAGGAGCGCCCAATGTTGCCGTGGCAGATTGAAGCTGGATGGAGTCAGTGATGACGAAGAGGTCTTTAATGGTGGCATACTGTTTCCATTCCTGCTGCCGTTAGAGCCCTTGCAGTTATTCCTGGGCATGGTGGTCTTAGCCAAATAGGTTGCTATGACCCAAGGCAACCAACGGGTGAATTGGTAAGATCCTTGTGTAGCAGAAGGCATAGATTGAGGTAGACCTTCTCGGGAACTTTCTTGTTGCAATCTCCCTCCTTACGTGAGGGACTGGGAGCCTGGGGAGTTGAGCTGATCGGACGGTATCCAAGATGATGCACATTGTTGTGTTTTATTTTTGCTGGGTATCTACAAGATTGGTATGGGATGAGTTGTATCACACTGGTGGACAGTACTCTGCAGTCTAGCAGGCAGTAGCAAGAGCTGATGTTCTTAAATTTGAGCATCTGCAGCCCACAAAGATTTTGTTGAGGTTATTTGGCATTTTGGTCTTTGCTCAGTTTTTTTTGTATATCAACGTTCGGTGAAGGATACCACCAAGATAAACAGGATGTTGTTTACGATTCAGTCTCTTGCCATTAAAGGAGAAGTTGAGTTCCTTCTTGGTGTTGGCATTGTGGGGGGAATATATTTGAGACTGTTTGTTGCTGCCAGGTTGAAGGCACCATGTCTTACAGTATAGACTCACAGAATCCCTACAGTGCAGAAGGAGGCCATTCGGCCCATCAAGTCTGCACTGACTCTGAGAGCATCTCACCCAACCTGGCCCCTGCTCGATCCTTGTAACTCGTACATTTACCCAACTTATCCTCCTAACCTATACATCCCGGTACACTAAAGGGCAATTTAGCATGGCCAATCCCACCTCCCTACATATCTTTGGGGTTTGGGAACTGGAGCACCGGGGAGGGGAAACCCACACAGACACGGGGAGAACGTGCTGATCCAAGACTGGAATCAAACGAGGTCCTTGGCGCTGTGAGGCAGCAGTGCTAGCCATTGTGTCTCCGGGCTGCATGTCGTTGGCTAACTCTGAGTCTGAGAAGCACAGCAGATACCATCAGCACAGATAAGCTCTCAAGACAGGGTTGAAAGCAGCTCATTGATATAGGGATTGAAAGAGGTTGGGGCTAGAACAGATCCCTGGGGAAGCTGCACAAGATAAGAGCGTGTTGGGCTGTTTCCTCCACGTGTTTGTCTCCTCACTCATGTACATCCTGTCTCAGAGTAAGCAACGGTCTTTTGAACAGACCTACCTTACCTTAAATTGATCTTTCTCTGCACTCTAGCTATGACTGTAACACTACATTCTACGCTCTCTCCTTTCCTTCTCTATGAACGGTATGCTTTGTTTGTATGGTGCGCAAGAAACAATATTTTTCACTGTGTGCAAATACATGTGACAATAATGAATCAAATCAAAGAGCTCTTGAGATTTGGACAAGGAGACCAATGTGTCAGACCATGTTGTACGCTGCAGTGAGATTTGAGAAAGACAGCACCTGTTTTGAGACAATTCTCAAACCCAGTTTGAAAGCAGGTGATTAGGGAAAGGACCTGGTCACGTGCTTTGCCCGGGCTGAAAGCCAGCCTGTTCAGCTTTCAAGATTTTCCCCACCGCTGGCTCTATCTGCTTCAAGAGAAATAGGAGAGAAATGCCGGATTCCCTCCAAACCTTCAATATTCCATCTGTAAAAAAAAAATGTCCTCTGCGTAAATGCTTTTAAGAATCTAAATGGCAGCTACTTTTATGTTTGTCTTAATATTTTTGAATGAGAAAAAGATAGTTGCTGTTGAAATGGAAGCAAATGGTTTAAATTTCGGGAAGAAACCCCCATTGCAACATAATTCCATTGCGATAATCTGTTCCAGCGCACAAGAATCTGTCCATTGTCCTTGACCTAAATTTTCCAGTTCTTTGATTCCATCTGACATGTATATAACTGGGCATTGCCAAGCGAATACTGTTCTGATCTTTTTCTCCTCTCCTTGCACGCGTGTTAAATGTGATTACAGCTGACTAAATATTTTCTTTTTCCGGGTCCTAATTATTTCTACGGGCTGGGCACTATTCCTTTAATCATTTAGTTCAACCCAACTGTTTGCTTGTGTGACCAGAGCCATTTTAAGGGTTTTATTCTTACTGATTACTCTCCCCCCAGACTGCTGCTGCAATCTCTGCCACTGTTAGTGATGACAACAAGATCATAGTGTCGCTCCAACCATCTGATGTCACCAATGGATCCTCCCTGTACTATGTGAAAATAACACAGTCGGTAAACCTGACCAATTATAAACTCCAGTTCAAAGACTTCAACAATACACTGCCTCCTCCTGTGGTCTTCAACGCTTCTTACCACGGGATCTACTACTTAGTGACCCTCCTGACTGGAAGCTCAAAATCAACTGTTAAGCCGGTACATTTAGTTGCTGTACTAACAAGTAAGCAACTCTTTTGTTGTTGTTGTTGTTACGTTTTATTATACTTGTCAATAAGTTAAACAGAGGTTAATGGGTGCCCAGGAATGTGCCACCTCCTTTGGGAGGTTGGTGTTCAAGAGTGAAATGTAGGGCAGGATTTTCATCTTTGAGACTGGTAGAGGGAAGTTTCCCAGTTCAACATTCCCAAAGTGACTGCAGAGCCTGTGCTGTCTTTCCAGGGGACCGGGTGGTAACTGGAGTCTGGTATGCCATCATTGGAAAGAGTTTGGTGGCAGCCACAGAGGCTTATACAGGCTGATTAATGGGTCTGTTTTGATGCTCCAGCACATCACCCAGTTACAAGAAAATCAATAAAACTATTTTTAAAAGCCCTCTAGCCCTCACTTCACACATTCTCCCTGCCCATTCGTGTAAACCCATGCCACCTCATGGATTCCACATACTCTTCCCCACCACCTCCCCATCCCATGGCCTCTCATACTCTCTGCTAACCTAAGCTCACCTCTCACATCCACCATGGCCCCTCTACCTTCCAAGCCAACCCATGGCACTTTCATGCCCATTTAGCAAGTATACACTTTGTACAGAATGCTTTATTAATAACAATACCATGTGAAAAAGCATTAAAAAAAAGCCTAAATTCACTTTAAAAAATCATAAAATTTATGTTATGACAGCCCTGTATAAGTACCAACCATCCAGAGTGTTTAAGGTATCAATAGCATAAACTGCAAACATTTGAAATTTCTTTTATCTTGTGTAAGTGAGTATTGGATAATTGACAGAGTAGGTCAGAGAGAAAGATCTGCCAATCAAATGATGTTTTCCCTGGGGCACAACTGTTTCAACAGAGTAATTGATATCTTGGTTCTTAGTCAAACTGCATTAAGTATTCTTAGTAAATTATATGAAAATTCTCTATATGCATATACTGAAGGGAAGGATCAGTCTACGATTTGTTTAATCATTTTTATCTTTATTGTGCTAAGTTTTGCTTACATTCTCCAGGTAATGTATTGGAAGATGGAATGGATACTTCAACACAGGCTTGTTCAAATTGACAGCATCTTGATTGCTCTGTCAAAGACAGCAAAGAAACAAAATTCAAGTCTAATTTACACATAATTGTTGACTTGTCAACTAGTTTTTTTGAGACTGACATGTTTGTTAACATTGTTTTGGAAATCTTAGTACATTTGGGAATTTTGGAGTTTGTTAACTGGTTTTATATAATGATCAATGAAGACATTTCCTGCTCATGTTTTGTTCATGTGGCTTGATGTTTCAATTAATAGTCATTAGATCAGCACACAAAATTAATTTACACCCAAAATGTTAACTCTGTTTCTCTCCACAGATACTGCCAGACCTGCTGAGTTTACCCAGCAGTTTATGTCTTTATTAAATGTTTAACCAATATTAAATTAAGATTGCGGCTGCTTCCATTTGCAGACAATACATACATTGGATATGACATTCCCTGTACTATAGGGATCCTCTTTATAAGTTCTAAACTGAAATGGTGAAAAAAGTGTAGTAATATAATTCAGGCCAATATTTGTCCATTGGATTGGACAGATAAAAACTGCATGCCAATTTAAGCAACGGCAACTTCAGAAATGTCTTTTCGCTCTAGCAGCTGTTAAGTCTGAGGCTATCTTACCCACCTTACTGAACGAAACACCTCAAGAATGGCATCAAACTTGGAAGGACTAACACCTATAGAGTGTAATTTAAGCAGACATCTAATATTTTGTCTCGCAGGTTCCTTGGCTAGAAAAATGAACTGCCAACAAAACATCTCTCTTTGCATACAGCTGTAACACAAGATGTGGGCTCACACCTCTGAATTACCCAGTTGTCAGGTACAAGGGTGGCACAGTGGTTAGTACTGCCACCTCACGATGCCAGGGACCCAAGGTCAATTCCAGCCTTGTGTGTGAAGTTTGCACGTTCTCCCTGTGTCTACGTGAGTTTCTTCCAGATACTCCAGTTTTCTGCCACAGTCCAAAGATTTGCAGGTTAGGTGGCTTGGCTAGGCTAAATTGTACCTTGGTATCCCAGGATATGTAGGTTAGGTGGATTGGCCAATGTAAGTGCACAGTTATGAGAATAGGGTGAGGGGAGGGCTTGGGTGGAATGTTCTTTTGGACGGTCGGTGCCGACTCGATGGGCTGGATGGCCTCTTACTGCACTGTAGGAATTCTATGGTTGTACGGTGGTAGTGTTTCATTAAGAGGAAGGGAAACCCTTGGATGTAGTTGCTTATTGCAGGTTGGTATCGGAAGCCTGAAAAGAGAGCAAGAGTAAATTTGAAGAGGTGAGAAAATAAAATATTGTGAAGTGGTAGAGATTAAATCCCCCAACCTGAGGAGGTGGGTTAATCTGGACATCTGTGCAATGGCTGATTTAAAGAATCACAAAAAAAACTAAGATTGCGATTCAGAAGCTGAGAGATCTTTGGATTTGAGCAACATATTCAGTTAATTAATAACAATTATCAAGTGAAACTCTGAAACAGTGCCAGGAGGAAATACAGCTGTGAGGAAGGGGAAATGACAAAATTAGGTAAACTGGATGTGTGTATCAAATAACAATCAAGATTCATGGGGAAGGGGTGGGTCTTACCAAAAAAGGTGCTGAATGAGCATAAAAATGGGAGAGAATTGCACCAATTATTTCACTGAGTTTTCAGACACAATCTTATGGTACTTAGTGCAGAAAGAAAAGAAAAGTATGATTCACACCAGTAGAGGAAGTGGACAGAGTCATTCTTGCTGGAAAGCTGGCTGCTCACACTAGAGGATGCTATGGCGCGTGCACAGATCTCTTCAGTGCAACAGAACACAGTGATCATTCCCCTCCCCCAATCGCCAATCAGCTGGCCTCTCCGGCCATTCGCGCCCCCCCCCCCCTTCCACCTGCCTGGGTATCGCCCAATAATCACCCCCTCCTCCCCACAATACCCACCCCGGACAATTACTTTGCTCGAAAGCTGAACAAAACCCACCACCTCCACGCCACACCACATGAACAAGTGATGACTGCTATAGCCACTCGAATGCATCTTGTGCTCTCAGATCAGGTGCACGTATTATCCTCACCTGCACTCTAAGGCTTGGTTAGCTTGGACCATCAATTAATGCTCAAAGCCTGAATAACCACAATGCAAAGGGTTCTGAATACCTCCCTCAGTGACTGTCCCAAACCCATTTCTCACAATGGGATCCTCTTAATTTGTTCAGTTACCCAATTATTTCGCAGCCTCAGTTTAACTTACAGACTGCATCCAAGGGGATTAAAAGTTCAGGAACAATCAGTGGTAATGTCAGGATTTTGTGACCCTTGACTGGGCATAATTGCTTCAAAAGCCAGATTCCAAGCGTGGCAATGGAACTGATGCTGATTGATCTCAGCTGTGGAAGAATGCACAAACCTGAAATGCATTTCCAAATGTATGGTCAATTTCTTCACCTCCCCACCCCCAACACCTTTCCCGCTCGCTACATCAAGTGCATGTGTGCTTACTTCAATCCATGCTGCCTTACACCTACCCCCCCCCACCCCACCCCATGGAGTCCTTATGCCAAGGCTCCCTGAGGTGCTGCAGCCCCCCCATCCCCAACATTAGGGCCATTTTTCAAGCATCTCACTGAAAGTCAGCCTTGAAGAAGCCACTTTGGACACTTGCCTGTGACCTCACTAAGAAGACCTCGCAGTAGAAGCCGCTTTTGCATTCTTCTGGGGGGATCCACGTGATTGCTGCACTAAACTGTGTAGTTACTTCCAGATCCCCCTTGATATTCAGGCCGCCGGTTACCTTTTAAAGGCAATTGGCAATCACACCTTTCTGAAATCACACTGACACGGGATTCAGATCTGACGTGGGGAATGATTACGCCCTGCGGCTGCAGGAGTGAAAGGCAAATTTATTGACGTTCGGTTTGTGATGCTTGGCGGCAGAAGCAAAATGCACCATTGATAGGGGAGGGGATGATCACCTCCTGGATGTGCGCCATTGGGAAACGCAACTAGGGCCTTCTGCCACAATTCTCCGATCTGACACCGAACCTGCCTGTCACCTCCGGGCATGGGAAGTGTCAACTGAGGAGTGGCCACTGGCAAAACCGAGCCTAATTGCCACGCCGTGGAGGCACGGGGCCAGATACTGTTTCAAACGTACAAAGTCTAGGGGTTTTTGACAAACATTTACTTTGCATATCTTTACACGGAGTCGATGGATGGAATTTTCCTGTCCTGCTCACTATGGGAATCGTAGCGGGTGGGAGCAGACCATGTAAAGTTACGTTGACATTGGGCAGGGTTTTCCGGTCTTGGGGTGAGCCTAGCCGCACTGTGTGCCAAAAAAGCTGCGCTGCTGCCGTCACCCTCTCCGAGATTTCATTACTTTCTTGATCCATTAGTGAGATTGCAGTGTGATACTGTGCTTGCATCAACATGTAATTAAGGTCACATTTGAAAATCAAAGTGTCGACAAAAGCTGTCTTGACTGCCAAATTAGTGCCTACCAATTATTATTCAGTCATGCAACTCAACCTGAAAATAGTTGATCTTAATCAGTATGCAATGTCCTCCTGCCCTGTGCCTGAATTGCTCACAGAATATTGTGCTCTCTTCTGATAAAGAATTCAATATTGACTCCATCAGATTTTTCCATTTTGAAATATGGAAATGCACAGTAACTACAGTAAATATTCATGTTTCCAGCCAGCCATTTTTACTGCAAATGCCTGATGCAAAATTCCCTGGAGGTCTACTCGTACTGTCTTGTGTGATTGGTTTATATATCCTACAGTTTGCTGTTCCAGTCAGCCATCATTTAAAATCAGGATCAACATCAACACACTAGTATATTTGACCTCTATATGTAACCATAATTGTTACAATGCAGTAAAAGGCTGTTTGGCCCATCCTGTCTACACTAGCTCTCTAAGCGAGCATTATGACTAATTGCCATTCTCCTGCTTTTCCCCGGACTCCCCTGCACACTGTTACTTTTCAAATACTCATCTAACACCCTCCTTGAATGCCTCAAATGAACTTGCCTTCACCACACATCCAGGCAGTGTTCAATTCTAATCGGCGCACTACCAGAAGGATGTGGAAGCTTTGGAGAGGGAACCGAGAAGGTATCCCAATACGTTGCCTGGTATGGAGAGCATTAGTTATGAGGAGAGGTTGGCGAGACTTGGTTTGCTCTCACTGGAATGACAAAGCATGAGGGGCGACCTGACAGAAGTCTCCAAGATTATGAGGGGCATGGACACAGTGGATAAACGGAAGCTTTTTCCCAGGGTGGAAGAGTCAATTACTAGGCAGCACAGGTTTAAGATGCAAGAGGCAAGGTTTAAAGGAGATGTATGAGACAAGCTTTTTACACAGAGGATGGTGGGGGCTGGAACTCGCTGCCGGTGGAGTTAGTAAAAGCAGATACAGTAATGACTTTTAAGGGGCATCATGATAAACACATGAATAGGATGGGAATAGAGGGATACGGTCCCTGGAAGAGTAGGGGATGTTAGTTCAGTCGGGCAGCATGGTCAGAACAGTCTTGGAGGGCCAAAGGGATTATTCCTATGCTGTAATTTTCTTTGTTCTGTTTGCTGAGTGCATTCCAGACCAACCACTCACTGTGTGAAAAAACTTTTTTCTCACATTACATTTGCTGCTTTTGCAAATTGCTTTAAAGGCATGTCCTCTCATTCTTGATCCCTTTAGGAGCGGGAACAGTTTCTCTCTATCTATCCAGTCTAGCCGTCTCATAATTTTTAAGATCTCTATTAGGTCTCCGCTTGGCCGCCTTTCCTCCAAAGGAGAATAGTCCCAACCTTCCCAATCAATTGAAAACATAAGTTTCTCATCCCTGGAGCCTTTCTTGTAAACCTCTTCTGCACTTTCTCCAATGCATTCACATCCTTCCTATAATGTGTCACCCAGAACTGTACACACATTCCAGCTGAGATCTAACTTGTATAAGTTCAGCATGACCTATTTGCTCTTGTACTCTATACCGCTATCAATAAAGCCCAGAATACCATATGCTCTATTAACTGTTCTATCTATCCTGCCACCTTCAATGATCTATGCAGGTATGTACCCAGCTCCCTCTGCTCCTGCACCCCCTTTAAGAATTTTATCCCTTATTTTATATTGCCTCTTGTCATAACATGCACTAAATTGTATCATTGCTTTACAACTGCCTGTATCGGGAGCACGATGTTGATCAGGCTGCATTCTTTTATCATGTGAATAGTAAAATATATGTTTCAATATTGATAAAAAATCACATGCGGTTTGATTAAATTACATTTAAATGGTACAGCAGTACTGACTGCAATATGTTATCTTAGATGGTTAATTCATAGTTTTGCCGCCTTAGATTTCCAACAAGTAAATTTGAAATCTTGGCCGTACCAGCAGGGGAAGCGATATTGAGACCAGGCTCTGGCAGTATAGCGAGAGGGAAATGTTCTTTCATACAGATCAAAGTAGTCATTCAATTACTTTGGACGTTTCCAGAGATCAAAGAAGAGATTGCTTGACACATAATGGATGGAATTTCTTGACCTTTAATGTCAGCCTATGCCGTGGCAACATTCCTGCCTTGGAGACCGAAGTCTTGTGCATTCAAGCCGCCTCCAGGATTTGAGCACAATCTCTCTCGGCTGACACTCCAATGCTGAAATGAGGGAGTGCCGCGTTGGCAGATGTCTTGCCTTTCCCATGAAGCATTTTCTGGTCACACCCTCAAGTGGACATGAATGTCAATATTTGCAGACAAGCGCAGGAGTGTAGTCCAAGCGAGCTGGAAAATATTTATCCCTCAACCAACATAATTAAGCCGATTAACTTTGCCTCATTGCTGTTTGTGGAGTTGTGCCTCCAGAACAACATTCTAAAAATAATTCATTGGCAATTTGGGATATCCAAAAGCACATGAATGATTTTTTTAGGAATGCAAGTTCAATCATTTACTCTTTCTAAAGGTGAGTAAAAAAGCTTAATTAGAAATCACAGATGAAGTACAGCCCCATTTTCGGATATTTCTGTAACTTGTTCATGGGATGTGAAGGGATTGCCTGCCCCTAATTGTCTCTGAAAAGGTTGACTTAAACTGCTTTGATTCATGTGGTTTCAAGGCACCAGTCAGGTCCTGTTTGGGAAGAAATTCCAAAATTTTGATCCAGGGACTGTGAAGGAATGGTAATATATTTCCAAGTCATTATGGCATACGGCTTGGATAGAGAACTTGCCAGTGATGGGGCTGTTGCTCTGGGTGGTAGAGATTGCAAGTTTAGAAGGTGGTTTATACTTACAAAATGAGTTCAATAGTGACTATTTTACAGGCTGCTAATTTCTTACTATAAACCTGTTCCATTAGGTGTCCCATTTAACCAAAATGGGCTAGTGGTATTATTACTGGACTATTAATCCAGAAACTCAGCTAATGTTCTGGGGACCTGGGTTTAAATCCACGGCAGGTGGTGGAATTTGAATTCAATAAAAAATATCTGGAACTAATAATCTACTAATGATCATGAAACCATTGTCACTTGTCAGAAAAACTCACCTGGTTCACTAATGCCCTTAAGGGAAGAAAATCTGCCATCCTTATCTGGTCCAGCCTACATGTGACTCCAGATGTGGTTGACTCTCAACTGCCCTCGGGCAACTAGGGAAGGGCAAAAAATGCTGGCCAGCCAGTGACGCCCATGTCCCACAAATGAATTTCAAAAAACTATTCTGGGTTCTTTGTGGCAGTTATGAAAGCTGATTTAAGAACTCCTTCCTTGATGCACTTTATCTCCACTGGAGCTATGTTGCTACTCATCAACTTGTGTATTATGATAGTTTAACTATAACCCCTCCTCTGTCTTTGCTAGAACCACTCCCAGTCAACAGTGTGGCTATATATGACTACAAACAGTCCCCACAAACTGGAGTCCTATTTGACATTCAATATCCAAAGCAGACCACCAACTTTTTCTCAAGATTAAAATTAAGCTATTTTGAAGGCAATTATTATCGATCATCACTCCATAAAGGTAAGAAAATATCTCTGATTTCTGATCAGTGTGTTTGCCATGGATAATAGAATTTTCTTGAGTTAATTGTAGATTTTGATCCAAAGGTATATAGAGACTGTAATTGAATAGCTAATCCTTGTTGGACCAATACCTTCCAATGTATGTCCATTGGGCTCGGTTTTATGCTCCCCATTCATCAGGTTTGAAGGTTTGCGGGGGGAGGGGGGCAGCAGCTGATAAAATCTAGCAAGTGGCATTCCCACCATCTACTCTTCCCCTGTTGTGCTGCTGTAAAGGACTTACGCAACAGGAATGAAAATGGAGATCAAAGGGTAAGTCCTACTGTGTTGGTGGTCAGAGGTATCACCCCAGGATCATAGTGTCCTCTCTGAATATCTCTTGAGGAGATAGACTCTGTGGAGTATCTCAGAAAAGAGTAAACCAGGAGGCGGGAGTTAAATTATTCATGTGATTTCTCCAGATCAGAGAAGGCTTTGAAGATAACTGGGAATCAAGGGAAGATTTTGAAGTATCCATATACTTTTCTGATCAAAGGGAAAGTTTAAAGTTAAAGATAATTGATTTGCATTTCTATCTGAAAACTAACAGTGTCATTGTTATTTATGTTGGGGCATAGCACCTTTAAGGGTCGTGTGATCTCAGGTGTGGGGTGAGCTGCTGGCGATCTGCCCTAGAGTGCGGTGTGACAAGACCTTGAATAAAGTGTTGTGTCCCCTGATGCCTCCCTGTGGGTAGAATTATTGAGAGAATCCCTCAGGATTTAATAGCCATTTTGCATGGAGATAGGTTGAGAGAATCATAGAGTCCCAATAGTGCAGAAGGAGGCCATTTGGCCCATTGAGTCTGCACTGTTTTCTTCTCCCGGCCTGCAGAATAAATCTGATATTTTAAACATGCTCCTTAAACGAACAAGGAGCACCCCTATATTTATATTAACTGCACCACTATTATTACAGTATATAGGTATATAACGCAGCCCGAGTTCAGAGTTGGAATCTGATCTGACAGCAGTGCCAGATTCCCAGGAGAAGTAAATAGCTTCACAATCAGTCTGGGCCTCGATACACAATGCACATGACACAATTTTAGCATTGGTGCAAAACCTCATTGGGTCGATTCTAAACTTGCAACGCAAATAAAATTAACTCAGAACACAAGCGTGAAACATTGTATTCCCATGCTAATTGTTTTATAATGGACTGTAAACTATTGTTCAGCCACAAGCTATTTTACTTCATATGCTGACTGCAGTTGGGATGGCATTATAGGAACACAGGCAAATTTAATTTCCTTGTCTAACTTGCCACTGCACAATGGCCAAATCATTGCTGGAATATTGAGAACTACTTTCCCAGTGAGAATTGGCAGCAGGAAGTCTTTCACAACAACTATTTATGAGAAAAATTATGTGCTACAGAAGGGATTCTTTATCACCAGTACAGCCTTGCGAAATTAGTTCTGTCTATATTTCTATGATATAGCTGCACGGTGATGTTTATTGTCTGAATTTTTTAAAACAGATTTTCTGAAAGGTAAATTAATTTTCAACACATGGCTACCTGGAACATGCTACAGTAACATCACATTCCAACTGGTGGCAGAGGCTAATGTCAACCGACTTCCCTTAATGGAGTACAGTGCTATTGGCCATGAGCCAAAACATCACCGAACAGGTAAAAACTTGCCTTCCCAAGATGGTGTCTCGGTTACATGGAAGCTCGGCTTGCTGGTAGCACCGAGAATAGGTAATTCCTCAGCATTTAGATTCACATCCACTTGTGGGTTTCCTCTGGCTTCCACAGTCCAAAAATGTGCACGTTCGGTAGATTGCTCCTTAGTGTCAGGGGAATAGCAGGGTAAATATGTGGGGTTACAGGGATATGGCCTGGGTGGGATTGTGGTCAGCACAGACTCAAGGGGCCAAATGGTCTCCTTCTGCACTGTAGGGATTCTATGATTTAATTTATTATTGGAGACTCATTTTTCACGTTACACACAAACCAGAAGTCCCTAAGCTGACACCATGGGTCTTCATGTTGTTTTACTAACAGTTGTAAGAGCATCACATATTTTGTAGGGGGTGAATTTCATGCTTTTTTTAATTAATTCATCAGTTTAATAAACTCTACGTGTGTTTTACAGCAAACACCTTGGGCACAGAGCTTTGTGAATAAGCACAGATATCGAGAGTCCAGGCACAGATTTGTGTGTCAAGTTGTGTAGATTAGGAGGATTAATGGAGTAAATATGTGAGGCAAGGGGGATATAGCCTGGTGAAGATGTTCATTTCGGAGAGCATGTGCAGACTAGGTGCCCCCTTCTGCACTGTAGAGATTCTAGGTAGACTGAAAACCTATTTGAAAGCTTAGAGTGAAACAAAATTCATTGAAAAGTTTGGAAGAATCAAAAGAATAAAATGCATCTCCAGACTTGCTTTACTACCTGATCACTATGGAAATCTCTTTATTTTCCTTCGGACAGTTCCCTACCCTCCCAGCAACGTGTCAGTGAAGGTGGTGTACAGAAGGACTCAGTCTGACGATCAAACTCATGCTGGTCATGAACAGTTTTTTCTCCAAACTAATAACACTATTGACGAGGGAAGTAACGTGATTGAGACTGAGGCCAATGACCTCACAGTAAACCAGTCAGTGGGCTGGCAAGATTATAAATTGACCAACAACGAGGGCAAGAGAATGATCGCCAACTGGGCATTGGAGTTCCAACGCGATAGCAGAGAGGTTTCAGCAAGTGGATATGATTATTTAGATGTAACAAATACCACTGACGAAGATCCTCAAAATATCATTTACCCAACTGCGGAGCCTGCACACACACTTACCAATCCGGAGACCATTTGGCTCGTGTTAGAGTGGCTCCCTCCAAAGTCATATACAGCTTATGATGGCTTCAACATTTACATCCAAATGGAAGGTAAGCCATCAATAATAACACCACTGAAAAATACCACATATTTTTGTCTTATTCATTAACATCTCACCCATCGTTCACTTGGTAGCACACTCACCTCTAGATCAAAAGATTGTGGGTTCAAGTTGAGAACTACTTTCCCAATGAGCGTTGGCAGCAGGAAGTCTTTCACAACAACTATTTATTAGAAAATTATGTGCTACAGAAGGGATTCTAAACTTGCAACACAAATAAAATTAACTCAGGACACAAGCGTGAAACATTGTATTCCCATGCTAATTATTTTATAATGGACTGTAAACTATTCAGCCACAAGCTATTCCGTAATCTAAGCCGATACTCTTGTGTAGGATTGAAAAAGTGCTACACTGTTGGGACATGATACCTTTTAGGCGAGATATTAAACGTGAGACATTGGACAGGTCAGATGCTGTTTCCTAGGGTAGAAAAGTCAAGTACTAGAGGACATTGGTTTAAGGCGCCTCGGGACAAGTTTAGAGGAGATGTGCGAGGCAAGTTTTTACATAGAGGGTGGTGAATGTCTAGAACGCGCTGCCTGTGGAGGTGGTGGGAGCAGGTACAATAGCAGCATTTAAGAGGCAACTAGACAAATACATGAATAGGTTGGGAATGGGACTCCATAAGTGCATCCAGTTTTCGTTTAGGCAAGCATCATGATTGGCGCAGGCTTAGAGGGCTGAAGGGCCTGTTCCTGTGCTGTACTTTTCTCTGTTCTTTGTTCTAACCATGCCCTTTCCTGCCCTCTGAGATGGGTGTAAAAGATCCCATGGCACTCTTTCAAAAAGCAACAAGTGAAATCTCTCTCTCATATTTATTCCCCAACCAGGATTACTAAAAAATCAAAATGAAGTGATCATTGTCATATCGAACAAACCAACTGCTATTTTCCCTATGTCATGATGCAGCTGTACCTTCAAAAGTACTTCATTGGCAGCAGGGTACTTTGGGATGTCTTGAAAGGCACTGTATGAATGCAAGTTCCTCCTTTTCTTGACCATAGGTTGAGTCATGAGATGGATTGCCAACAACATAGCCTTTGTCTTTGTCCCACACTGCCTACACGTGGCTTCTCCCCCAAAGTAGTTGAATTAAGCCTTGAGGACCAAGATGCTAAAATAGAAAGATAGAAGCAAAAGTCGACCATTTGGCCCCTTAAGTCTGCTCCGCCCTTCAGTATGGTCATAGTTGATCATCCAACTCAGCAATCTGTTCCCATTTTCCCCCATATCCTTCAGCCCCAAGAGCTATAACTAACTCATTCTTGAAAACATACAATGTTTTCGCCTCAACTGGTTCCTCTGGTAGAGAATTCCACAGGGTTTCCACTTTCTGGCGAAGAAATTCCTATTCAACTCAGTCCTAAACAGCCTATTCTGTATACTCAGACTGTGACCCCTGGTTCTGGACTCTCCCACCATCAGGAACACCCTTCTTGCATCTACCCTGTCCAGTCCTGTTATAATTTTATAGGTTTCTCTGAGATCTCCCCTCATCCTTCTGAACTCTGGAGAATATAATCCTAACCAACTCAATCTTTCCACATACACCTGTCCTACCATCCTAGGAATTGGTCAAGTAAACCTTCACTGCAATCCCCCCAAAGCACAGAACAACCTTCCTCAGATGAAGAGACCAAAACTGCACACGTTATTCTAGGTGTGGTTTCACCAAGGCCTTGTATAACTGCAGCAAATATCCCTGCTCCTGTACTCAAATCCTCTTGCTATGAAGGCCAATATACCATTTGCCTGCATGCTTATTTTCCGAAACTGGTATACAAGGACACCCAGGTCGTGTTGCACATTGCCCGCTCTCAATCTATGGCCATTCAAATATTAATCTGCCTTCATGTTTTTGCTACCAAAGTGGATAACCTCACATCTATCTACATTATACTGCATCTGCCATGCCTTTGCCCAGTCACTCAACTTGTCCAAATCACACTGAAGCATTGCTACATCCTCCTCACAGCTCACCCTCCCACCCGGTTTTGTGTCATCTGCAAATTTGAAGATATTACATTTAGTTCCCTCATCTAAAGCATTAATATACATTGTGAATAGCTGGGGTCTGTCAGTGATCCCTGTGGTACCCCACTAATCACTGCCTGCCACTGGAAAAAGACTCGTTTATTCCTACTCTTTGTTCCTGTCTGCCAACCAGTTTTCTATCCATCTAAATACACTACCCCCAAACCCATGCACTTTAATTTTAAATGCTGATCTCTTATGTGGGACCTTGTCAAAAGCCTCTCGAGTGTCCAAATAAACTACATCCACTGATTTCCCCCTTTTCAACTCTACTAGTTACATCCTTGAATTCCAGTAGATTTGTCAAGCATGATTATCCTTTTGTAAATCCATGCTGACTCTGTCCAATCCCGCTATTGTTTTCCCAGGTGTTTTGCTATTAAATCTTTTATAATGGACTCTAGAATTTTTTCCCACTACCTACTCCAGGCTAACTAGTCTATAATTCCCTGTTTTCTGTCTGTCTATTTTGAATAGTAGGGTCACATTAGCTACCCTCCAATCCGTAGAAACTGTTCCAGGGTCTATAGAATCATGGAAGATGACCACTAATGAATCCACAATTGCTCGCACCACTCCGCAAGTACTCTGGGATGTAGATTATCAGGTTCTGGGGATTTATTATCCTTCAATCTCACCAACACTATTACCCTACTAATGTTGCTTTCCTTCAGTTCCTTTGTCTCAATAAATCCTAAATGTTCCCCAACATTTCTGATAGGTTATTTATGTCCGCCTTTGTGAAGACAGAACCAAAGTATATATTTAGTATCAAGGCCACAGGGAAGACTTACTTTCTTAAAATGCGTACTTACAAAAATACACATACAGAAAAATAACGACAAGTGTCCAAAGCAACCCCGTCCATTCCGCTTAAAAAAAAGCACAGTCACTTTCAAAGTAACAAGTTTTCAACAAAGCATTTAAAAGTTGCATTGAACAAGAATTGCAATTATAAGGCACCTAGCTTGAGTGAAAAAAATTGAAATTAAATTTATTCATTCCTGAGTGTATTTCTTCCTCCGTAACCATTGAGAAGGTAGAAACCTTACTCTTGGATACTGAACACCCAACCACCCCCTCCCCCATCAGAGATTGTTCAGTTTGGCCAGGATAGAATGAGAATGAACAGATCACACATGTTTAATTCTTGCAGAGGACTAGATCAAAAAGGCACTGTGAATGGTTTCAGAAGATTCAACACTTTACTTGTTAATGTAAATTTTATTATTTCCCCCTCTTCTGCAGGGAACCCAGCTGAAGTCTTCACAGTACAAAATAACAGTTATGTCTTCGAGTTGGAACTCCGAGAAGCAGGAAAGTACAACGTAACCGTAACAACAGTCAGCTCCTATGGAATCTGTCAACCCAGGGAGAGCACACCTGAGAAAGCCTTGACCTTTTACCTAAGTAAGTACATTGTGTGTGGGATGAAGCGGTCAGCTCCAGCAGGCAAAATTCACGTTCAAGGCTGTTCTTGGAAAGTGACGTTTTGGTCACAATTGTACTCGGCCGTTGGCAAAGGTGCTCCACTGAACAGCTCCAACATAGGAACACAAAGAATTGAAAAGGTTCCTCCTACCACCACCCCCACCCCCCCCACCATGCCCAATTAGTTTGCCAGAAACAGAGACGTGCCTATTGCATGCTGAGCAACTGCTGTAAAACCATGTGGGCACAGCCCTGACCCCTGGAGCATCAGGCAATATAGACACCCCTCGAAGCCATTGCCAAGCACCAGTGCCAACAAGGGCTAATCATAGGGTTTATGTGCTCCATCTTTGATTTGATTTTGATTTATTATTGTCGCATGTATTGGGATACAGTGAAAAAATTGTTTCCTGCACACTATACCCGCAAAGCATACTGTTCATAGAGTTCATGGGGGAGACAGAAAGGAGAGGGCACAGAATGTAGTGTTACAGTCATAGCTAGGGTGTAGAGAAAGATCAGCTTAACATAAGGTAGGGCCATTCAAGAGTTTGATGGCAGCAGGGAAGAAGCTGTTCTTCACTGATGTTATCATAGATTATTGAATCCCTACAGTACAAGAGGAGGCCATTCAGCCCTTTGAGCCTGCATCGATAACAATCCCACTCAGGCCCTATCCCCGTAGCCTTGCGTATTTACCCTGCTAATCCGCCTGACACTAAGGGACAATTTAGCATTGTCAATCAACCTAACTCGCACATCTTTGGACTGTGGGAGGAAACCAGAGCACCCAGAAGAAACCCGTGCAGACATGGGCAGACTGCCACACAGTCACCCAATGCCGGAATTGAACCTGGATCCCTGGCGATGTGAGGCAGTAGTGCTAACCACTGTGCCACCCGTGTTCTTGAGTCGGTTGATACGTGAGTTTGGACTTTTTGTGTCTTTTTCCTGATGGAAGGTGATGGAAGAAAGCATGTTTGGATGCTTGGAGTCCTTGATTATTCTGGCTGTTTTGCTGAGGCAGCAGGAAGTGTAGACAATATCAATGAATGGGAGGTTGGTTTGCGTGATGGATTGCCTGTTTATAATCAGTCAGATTCAGAAGATATGGGAACCAGCAGGAAGATGGTATCTTGTCGTACAGTGGTACCAACCTTCAGAAAATCATTTTAGATTTTCTGTAAAATGCATCCATGAATTTTATGCAGACAGAAAAAGTAGTGAGTTTCTTTTTTTGCTTTAAAAGCCACTCTCTTGCTTCTACCAGAATCATTTTGTTGTTATATTTCACAGGAAAGTAATAGGCTTCTTGACTTGAAAAATGTCTCGTTTTAAACAGCACAGAAAAATATTGGAAAGTCGCTCATTGACTTGGCCACTGGAGTTTTGCCAAGATTCCCAGCTGGTTAGGAAGGAGAGTCAGTAGCTGCAACAAGACAGGTGGCGCAGAGTGAGACCTTTGATGTTTCTAGCTCAAATGCAAAGCAGACGTGAAGATTATTTTGATATAACATTGATCTGCGGCACAGAATTTCACAATCTCTTCCTCTTAGCCCGTAACCATGGGCTGTGATACTGAGTCCCTGAGTAGAAGGGGAGTTGCAATGCCATGCTAATATTGGATAGTACGGCCCTTTTTGGGTGATATGGGTACCATATATTATGAAATATTGCTCCAACATAAAGAGCCATTATTGACAAGAGAGGAATTGTCAAGAGTTGCCTGCTCTGCTGGGACCTCATCAAACCTTCAAGGAGACTGAAGAGGATGTCTGGACACTCAGCAAGAAAAGTGCCGCATCAACCTCTTCTGTTGCCACATCGCCAGCACTGAGTAACCAATGTGGACGGCTAACAATCTGCAGGTGATCGATTGTAAAGTGTCTCCGATGTGGAGAGTATCTGCCTCATGCCTCATCTCAGTTTCATAGTAGGTGCATACCCAAAGACTTCACACTATCAATCAGTGTCCGTGGTCAATGCTCACTATCCTGCTCTTGTGCTGTTTTTTGCTTTCATTCTTTTGTACGCTTGATCACTCTTATGCATTCAGAAAGAGAGTAACAAAGACCTACTCATCCTAAAAGGGTTTTGTGGTGCATTGAGTCAGAGGTTTTCACCATGGGCCCTTCAGCCCAACTTGTCCGTGCTGCCAGTTTTTACCGCTAAGCTAAACCAATTGCCCATGTTTGGCCCATACCCCTCTCCTCATTTTACTCATGTCGCTGTCTAACTGCTTTGTAAAAGACAAAACTGTTCCTGCCTCTACGACTAATTCTGGCAGCTTGTTCCAGACACACTCATTCTCTGTGAAAAAATTGCCCCTCTGGACACATTTATATCTCTCCCGTCTCACCTTAAACCTATGCCCTCTAGTTTTAGACTCCCCTACCTTTGGGAAAAGAGATTTACTATCTAGCTGACCTGTGCCCCTCGTTATTTTGTAGGTGCTGTGGTAATGTTCATACCCCTGGGTTCAGGTCTCGCTTCAAGACTTGGCCTTGGAAAGAGTGTGGATGGTTTGCCAAAGAGGTTGCTGGTCAGTATGTAAACCCTTCCAGTGATGGCAGGTGGTAAGAGTGGGAGAGTTTCCTGGTCTGCCACACTGCAGAAGCCAATGGCAGACCACTGCAGTTTTTTGCCAAACATAATCATGGACCAATTCAATGGAAGTCCCTATTTGCCAATATCCTCTTAGCGTCTGGGACACAGAAGAGGAGGAAGAGTCATCCTAAATGACAGCCTTGCACTGAAAGGCATCAAATTAGTGAGCAGGGTGCTTCCCGTAGCAATAAATGTTGCACAAAGAACTTTGAATTGCATTAAATGTACCTTCCACTTTGTATTATAAATATTGTAAAAAGGAGTAAATATTCTTTGTATGCTATCTTCCTTGGGAGAGAACGTTTTACATTGGGACTACACCTTCTATAAAGGAAAAGCAACCATACCCACAAAGGATGATATGCTTAACTTAACACTTAGTATGTTAATGCCTTTGCCCCTCTGATTAAGGACTGCAGAGAAATGGTCAATTTTTGCTCACTGCAAGTTTTGTACTTACTACTGTCTCATCTGACTGACGGTTTTCAACCTTCTGCTCCAGCTCAGATTCTGGAGGTGCGTGGAATTCACCAGAGGCAAATCTCTCTCTCTGTCTCCTCTATGGGAGGAAGAGAAGGTGGAACAGAGGTATGGATTCAGTAGGGGAATAAGGCAGGTGGGCAGCAGCGCGTGATATCATAGGCAGCAAAAGTTTTCCGAGGATTTCTCAGAGGAATACTCAGTATGTGATGGCCTGGGCTGCCATTGAGCTGTTGTGAAGCTTTTTTAATGAACATCTTCAGCCTTGCTGCACAGCCAGGGCAAGCCCTGTCTGTCGCTATGGAAATGACCACTGCGCTGAACTATCTTTTTGCACCAGAGGCAGTGTGACAGCAGCCAGGAAACATTTGGAGTATTTAATGAGGAAAAGGACAATACACTTTGGAGCTTACCTTGCCTGCTCTTGTTCAAGCTATTGATCATCATCTGGCAATTTTGGCAGCTCTTGGTGTGAGAGAGTTGGTAAAATGCCAGACTTAGCACTGCCCAGATGTCACAGCCTACCTTCCTGGCATATCCACGGGTCTGTTATTCAGTGTGTCCATGATGCACCTTGTCCACAACAACCCCCCATCTCCACCACCCTCCCCTGCCCCCCCCAACGCATGCACACGCACACACGCGCACACACACACACACACACACACATGCGCACACAACCCATCCCCCACTTTCACATACACTCTCTCTCTCTCTCGCACTCTGTCACTCTCTCTGTCACACATACTCTTGCACTCTCGCACTCTCTCACTCTCTCGCCCACCAACCCACCAACCATTCAACATACTCATTCCTGACCAAGTAAACTGTTGCAGAGGTGAGTGAAGAGCATAAGTGCCCCAAACCCACTTTGCAGTAATGCTCCTTTTCCCCAACCTCACTGTTATGTATGTACAACCAAAAGCTTGAGGCTACAGTAATGAAGCTTGATTGTGGCTAACAGTTGTGCTGTTAGATTTGCCTTTTCTCTTTTGGTGGCAGACATTATTGACCTTGGCCCTTTATCTGTTTCTTGAAGGAAATACTACTTCAGTCGATGGGAATCTCATTCCTCTGGTTTGTGGATATGATGGTTTGTATAAGCAATCCTGACCTTGCATTCCCATGGGAAAATGGGAACTTATCCCACTGCTGAAACTCTGAGATAGAACTGAAAGATTGGGAGCTGGTCTGAAGCCATGTGATGAAAGAATATTGGCAGCAGTCCAGGATCAGCGCAGACACAAGTAAACTGTCTAATTTCAAGCAAACCAAGCAGTGGTTTGCTCCTCCTGCTCTACGTGGGAAGCCTGGCACATTTCAAGTGCGTGGGACCAACAGGAGGCCGGCGGGGGTGGGGTATTTGGCTGACATCTATATTTCACTAACCAATAAGAAGCCAGCATTGTCTCCATGCCAAGGCCAAGCAATTTGATTATTATCTTCAGTGAGAGAATCATAATGGCTGTTACAGACCCTAACAGGGATTGTCCTGAATTTGATCCAATGATTGGGTAGCCAGTCGGTCAGAGTGCAGCCTCTGAGAAATGCTTTTAATTTAAACAATTCTCAGTGGTTCTCACGATATATTTCCCTCAAGAAACAAGAAGCCTAATTGTAACCTCCACCTCAATGTGACAGTCGACTAATTTTCAATCCTGATCATGGGTGGTGGATGGGGGCGGCGCCTCGGTTAATAAAACTCTATTAATTATAAGTACAACAGGAATGTTCGAATAGTCAGAATCGTTAGTCATCATTACATGAATCAGCATTGAATTTGGACCAAGGGAATTAGGAAAGAAAGGATGAATCAGGGAACATGAAGTAATGGAGAGCTCAGTTACTTTAACCTCACCCATCTGTTGATTCTCTCAAAGCTACACCCACTGCCTTTGGATTTTGGAAGACGGGAACATCGCATCAAATGAAGATCTGGCACTTGTTTCAATGATGTCACCGCAATATAGAGTAGCCTGATTTTCCATGGAATTCCATGGAAAATTCTTGCAAATAAAAACACTTCTCACTTGCCAGCATTAACCTTTTGCTCCTTTCTTTCCCTCAACTTCCTATTTTTTTGTCTCTTCTACCTTTTTAGGAGTTTTTATCGTCTCTTTATTTTTCTCTCCTCCTCACTTTCAGTAATGGGGTGGAATCTTGTGCCCTCCCCTAAAGTGAGTCTTGTGCCAGGTGGGCACATTCAGTCAGGCAGATGGGAACCCTGCCAGCTTTCCGTACCCACCCTGTTTAAGTTCAAGACAGGAAGGCCCACAGACAGGTCTGGGATCCTAGGAAAAGCCCACCCTTTGGCCTATTAAGTGCTTAAGCGGCACAAGATGCAGAGGAGCTTCTCGAAGAGGGTCTTGCCTGGATTTCAGCCAGCAGCAGAGACTGCCACCCCCCCCCCCCACATCACCATCACCTCCACAAAACTCCACCCATCCTCTCTTTTTATTACACCTTTGAGATTCTGTGACAGGGCTTCAGGAGTGAAGAAAATTGGTACATGGTCATACCCTTGATGTCCACTTGGTGTCAGCAGTAGCTTGGGTTGTGAGGTAAAGTCCGAGTACCACTTGAGCACGTAATCTGAGATGATACTTCAGTGCTTGACAGGGAGAGAGTGCTGACTTGTCAGAGGCCTTGAGCCGAATTTTCACAAAACAGGGCAAAGTGTCAGAGCTCTGACTGAAAACTGGCGTGATTCTCCCCAGAGAAGCAACCAAGTGTTCTCTCCAGATCTCAAGACTCTTTGTCAAAACAAAACCAGGGGTGGGGGGCTGTGCTTTGCACTGTCGTTCTTGTGAGGTAGGATCTCATTCTGAGATCTCCCTGCTGCAAATCCTGTTTGTGGATTGCTCACAAGCGTTAGTGGTCATAAAAGAATTTGCACTCTGGTCAAGTGGGCCAGAAAATCCCGCCCTGTCTTTGGATTGTGATGTTAACACAAGGCTTTATGCGCTGGAGTGGAGAATTGGGTTGTGGCCAATTTTTTCAGAAGCAGAATATCATCATCAATATCTTATCTGGCTGTTCATCTGCTATGTGCAAATTGTCTTCCATGTTTGCCTATATAGCACTGACTGTACTTCAACCAGTCATTCATTGTAAGATGCTTTGGAATTTCCAGAAGACATATAAATACACTATATAAATCGAATGTCATCTGTTACTTGTTGCCACTTAGAATCACAGAACCTGTGCAGTTTAGTAAGAGGCCATTTGGCCCATTGAGTCTGTAACAACTCTCTGCCTGAGCATCCCATCCAGGCCCTATCCCTGTAATCCCATGTATTTACCCTGCTATTCCTCCTAACCAACGCATCTTTGAACACTAAGGGGCAATTTAGCATGGCCAATCCACCTAACTGATGGCACTGTAGCCCAATGGTTAGCACTGCTGCTTCACAGCTCCAGGGACCTGGGTTCGATTCCCGGCTTGGGTCACTGTCTGTGCAAAGTTTGCATGTTCTCCCTTTGTCTGCTTGGGTTTCCTCCGAGTGCTCTGGTTTCCTCCTACAGTCCAAAGATGTGCTGGTTGAGTGCATTGGCCATGCTAAATTCTCCCTCGGTGTATTGGAACAGGCAATGGAGTGTGGCAACTAGGGGAATTTCACAGTAACTTCATTGCAATGTTGTTGTAAGCCAACTGTGACTAATGAATGAACTTTACAAACTTTATTTTTATCTTTGGACGCTAAGGGACAATTTAGCATGGCCAATCCTCTTAACCTACACATCTTTGGACTGTGGAAAGAACCTGGAGCACCCGGGGGAAACCCACGTGGATATGGGGAGAATGTGCAGACTCTGTACAGACAGTCACTCAAGGCCAGAATAGAACCCGGGACCCTGGTGCTATGAGGCAGCAGTGCTTGCCCCTGTGCCACCCACATCCATGCGGTTCCTCAAACTGGTTCAAATTCTGCCGGAACATTTGATTCACCGCTGTAGAGAAAACAGATAAGGAGGCTATTCAGCTGCGTTCTTTTCAAGTCAGGAGGACTGTTTTGCTTGAAGAATATTTGACTTTGTTTTCTTGTTGAAGGTCCTTCTGGGAAGTGGTTTAAGGAGGTCACTGAAAGAGCTCAGAACGTTGCCGTGAAGGTGCTGAACTCCATCACAGCCCTCGTCTCCTGGACCCACTCACAAGAAAACAACTATGAAAGCATTGTGTCCATCGTCTCGCTCTCGTGTCAGCAGCAATTGGAGGGCCGAAGGATTGAATCCTTTTACTGCTCAAAGGTATTGATTTCCATTAACATCAATGAATAGAAAGGGATTGTGTGCTGCAAAAATACCTGTTGACCCAAAGGATTTAAGTATGGAAGGCAGCCCCCAATTCTCCCCACTGCCCACACCCCACCATTTTCCTAGAATCTCTAGGGTGCCTGCAGTGCAGGAGGAGGCCATTCAGCCCATTGGGTTTGTACTGTCTCACCAAAAGAGGATCATACCCAGGCCCTCCCCTTTTGCCTTATTGCTGTAATCCTGCGCATTTACCATGGCTAACCCACCTAGCCTACACATTTTTGAACAATACAGGGCAATTTAGCATGGCCAATACACCTAATCCGCACATCTTTGGACTGTAGGAGGCAACCGGAGCACCTGGAGGAATCCCACCCAGTCAAACTCCACGCAGACCGTAACCCGAAGCTGAAAGTGAACCTGGGTCTCTGGCGCTATGAGTGCTCACCACTGTGCCATTTCCTGGAACGTAGTATGGTGGGCAGCATGGTGGCACGGTGGTTAACCCTGCTGCCTAACAGCACCAGATACCTGGGTTCAATCCTGGTTTGGGGCACTGTCTATGTGGAGTTTGTACATTCTCCCCATGTCTGTATGGGTTTCCTCCAGGTGCTCTGGTTTCCTCCCACAGTACAAATGTGTGCAAGTTAGGTGCATTGGCCATGCTAAATTGCCTCTTAGTGTCCTGGGATGCGTAGGTTAGACGGATTAGCAGGGTGAGTATATAGAGTTACGAGGATAGGGCCTAGGTGGGATTGTTGTCAGTGCAGACACGATGGGCCAAATGGCCACCTCCTGCACAGTAGGGATTCTATGACCCAAAGGATTTAAGTATGAAAGGCAGCCCCCAATTCTCCCTAGGTACCTGTGTTCAATCCTGGCTTGGATCACTGTCTATGTGGAGTTTGCACATTCTCCCCATGTCTGTATGGGTTTCCTCCAGGTGCTCCGGTTTCCTCCCACATTCCAAAGATGCGCGGATTAGGTGCATTGGCCATGCTAAATTGCCCTTTAGGATGTGTAGATCAGAGGGATTAGCAGGGTAAATATTTGGGGTTATGGGGATAGGGTCTAGGTGGGATCGTTGCAGACTCGATGGACCGAATAGTCTCTTTCTACACTGCAGGGATTCTATCGTTACTAGCTAATGAGTGCAGATTCACCTTGCTTGAAAGATGAGGAATAAACCTGGGCTGTGTGTTAACTAACAAATGAACAGTGTGACGAGAATGATTGCTAAACGTGAAACTACCGCATGTGGGCCACACACCAGTTTTATAAAGTGCCTTTCTGTCCAGTCACATTGATGTTCCACATCATTAATAAGCATGTTCCTTACCTTGTAAAATAACCCCTCAGCCATGTAATATGTGGATCTAGTGTTACCACGGAATGTATGTTCTCGCTTTTCTCAAGTGCGGTCAGCCGAATCCAAATAATTGATCTCTGCATCAGTCTTGAGTCTATTCACTGGTTCACTGACTGTTAAAATGAGAGGTCTTTACACTGAGCACTAATGCCGGTATATCATTTCAGCACTGACGTAATTTATTAGTTTAGCCCTGAGATATTACATGTGAAGCAATGTTCACTGTGTTCCTTAGAATTCTAATCTATAACTTCTGCCAAAATTATTTTTTAAAAATCTTGTTCATGTGCTTTGAACGATGGAAAGGAGTTTCTCCAAACTCTCGTATTAATGATAAATGGCACCAGCTGGAATATTAATGATGCAGTTTGCAATAAGGGAGTTAACAATGGGACTCCAAGAGCAGACCTGGAAATTAATGAAATATTAACATGCAGTAAAGGAACTGACCTGCACGGGTTTCCTCCGGGTGCTCCCATAGTCCAAAGATGTACAGGTTAGGTTGATTGGCCATGCTAAAATTGCCGCTTAGTGTACTAGAATGCTTAGGTTAGAGGGATTAGTGGGCAAAATATGTAAGGATATGGGGGTAGGGCCTGGGTGAGATTATGGTCAGTGCAGACTCGATGGGCCGAAGGGCCTTTTTCTGCACTGTAGGGTTTCTATGATTCTATGAACTAAAATAGACCAACCCAATTGTGAAGGATAAAGAAGAATGATGTGTGATATCTGAGCAGTGACTCAATAGTAATCGTGTTGGGAGTCAGTGAGTGAATTCGCACTGTATATCTCAAAATAGGAAAATACACATTACTTAAATTAATCTCTTTCTTTCATCAGGTAAATCTGAGCAGTAACATCATTGTAAACCTAATGCCTGGAGCGTATTACCAGGTGGTGGTCTACTTGAAAAATGGACCTGCTGTTGGTCCACCTTCACTGCCACTTAGATTTGGTTTGAGTAAGTATTGAGGAATTTGTAAACACCAGCTCCAACTGTGAAACTCATCATAAATACAAGTACTTATAAAAGTCATACAGATGCAAGCATCATTTGCAACATCCTTATTGCTGTTTTCACGGATAAGGTTTTATTTAATATTAAACTAAAAATTGTAAAGGGGGTGCGGAATGTGAAATCTTGTGCTAACATGCAGCCTAACCCTAGCAGTAAGGAAAACGTGTCTGGGAACTTTCTGTCCTCGTACTCAGCTAGGTTTTTCCTGTGCTGCTGAAAGTGAACAGAGTTTTGGCTGGAAAGCTAAATTTTCCATTCTCGTTCGCACCTGGTCCCGTAACATAAGAGGCCAGAAAATTCTGCCCCATGTCATGTGTTTAGTGGGACCACCGCTATACCCTCATCTTTTTTCCATGTGGTATCATTCATGAGCTGAAGAGTCGTGCGGCTGTTGAAATATGGATTCTCCGGCCATTCATGCCCTGCTGCAAGAGAGAGAGAGGATGGAGAATTTGGAGCTCAGCCAAGTCTCCGTTCACTGCAGCGGGACTGGAGAATCCCACCCATGATGCCTGATATACAGTAATGATGAATACACCAATGATCAATATATAGTAATGATGAATGTAGTGTTCTGCTCAGTCCCTCATCTCCTCCTAACTTCCAAGGGCCCAGAAGAGTATTGTGTCTTAAACCGATGCATTGGAGAGTTTAGCAAATCCATGGCCTGTTTTCTATACAACCATGAAGGGAACATGAATCACAGAATTGTTATGCCACAGAAGGAAGCCAATCACTCAGCACCGGCTCTCCAAACAAGCATCATGGTTCACTACCATCCCCCTGCCTTTTCCCCCATACCCCGACATATTGTTTCTGTTCAAATAATCATCGAGTGCCTTCATGAAAGCCTTGATTTAAACTGCCTCCACCACACTTCCAGCCAATGCATTCTAGACCCCAACTACTCACTACGTGAATACTTTTTCTCTCATCACATCTGGTCTATGCCTTTTCATTCTTGATGTTTTTATGAGCGGGAACAGTTTCTCCCTATCTACTCTGTCCAGCCCCCTCGTGATTTTGAACCTCTATCAAATGGGAGAGTTAATGCAATAGTCTTATTGCCCCATCCTTAGTCCAGCAAACATCTATTCAGATGTTGATGAATTTGGGTTTTTTGTTTAATTTGTTTGTGGGACATGGGCGCTGCTGGCTGGCCAACATTTATTGCCCATCCCTAGTTGCCCTTAGGCATTTGAGAGTCAACTGCATTGCTGTGGACCTGGAGCCGCATGTAGGCCAGACCAGGTAAAGATGGCAGATTTCCTTCCCTAAAGGGCATTAGTGAACCAGATGGGGTTTTCCAACAATCAGCAATGGCTTCATGATCATCAGTAGATTCCTAATTCCAGGTCTGTTTTATTGAATTCAAATTTCTCCACCTGCTGTGGCAGGATTCGAACCTGAGTCCCCAGAATATTAGTTGAGGTTCTGGATTAATAGTCTAGCGATAATACCACCTAGGCCATCGCCTCCTGGCGTGTGCTTCCAGACTTCACTTATCCAACTCGGTTACACCTGGTCTCTGCTATTAACTATGGAACAGAAGTTAATATTATTCCTCAGAAAAATGTCCTCAATGGTGGACGGGCTCCTAATTTCAGACTTTTCTTTCTTTCCTCAGGCCCATCAGGAGTGAAGAACCTGATATTATATCCTTTGAGCCCCACAGCTGTAGTGTTGAGCTGGAGCAGACCTTATTCTGTGGTGTTTAAGAAGTATGTTGTGGAAATGTACCATCACGATCCGGTCAATCGAAACTCAAAGTGGAAAACCATTCAAGATATCCCATTCACTATTGCCTTAACAACCTCAATGGTAATCCAGTGCAGCATAATGATTATATTGAAGGGATCTTGGGTAGACTGGAACTTTTGTCACTAGAATGGGGGAGCGATTGAGAAGACAGTTAACCCTTTATAGATCTGATGTTGAGATGCAGGCATTGGACTGGGGTGGGCACAGTAAGAAGTCTCACAGCACCGAGTTAAATCCAACAGGTTTATTTGGAATTGAGTTGACTCACCTGATGAAGGAGCAGTGCTCTGAAAGCCCCTGATTCCAAGTAAACCTGTTGGACTTTAATCTGGTGTTGTGAGACTTTTTACTTTATAGAGGCACGGTGGCACAATGGTTAAGACTGCTGTCTCACTGTGCCAGGGATCCGGGGTTGATTCCAGACCTTGCGCCTGTGTGAAGTTTGTACATTCTTATTCTGTCTGTGTGGGTTTCCTCCGGGTGCTCCAGTTTCCTCCCACAGATGTGCTGGTTAGGGTGCATTGGCCATGCTAAATTCTCCCTCAGTGTACCTGAACAGGTGCCGGAGTTGGCAAGTAGGGTATTTTTCACAGTCACTTCATTGCAATGTTAATGTAAGCCTACATGTGACAATAATAAATAAATATTTTTAAAAAAGAAATTCCTCTTCACCTTTGTTCTAAAGGGTTGTCTCTTTACTCTGAGGCTGTGCTCTTGGATTCTAGTATCTCCTAGAAAGAGTTCAAACTTTTATGTTCCCAAGAGTATAATGACTTTCTCAAACGCTCAGAAGCGTTTCAAGGAATGAACAGCCAATTCCCTTTCGTTGAACTCACTGGTATTATCAGCTGCCCTTAAGTAATGCCTCTTGTTTTCTGACAACAATAGAATCATTGCTACACTTGACCACAACTTGGACTCCACATAACAGCGCTTTAGATAGTACAAGGAAATTGGAGCGAAGACAGAGTATGGATTTCAAACTACTTGAAAGGTTCACCCATCTCCTTGAATAAATAATATCATAGATGGTGGGCACTCTTGCACTAAACTACTTTATCGCACGTCACAGTTCCTTTCCATCACTCGCCCTCCGGCGGAGCCACCTGGCATGACACTCATTCTAGAACTGTGAATAAACTGAGAAATATTTTCCCACCAAATGTCCAGGAAATGAAGTTTAAATAGTTGTCCACTTTTTAAATAAAAATTTTAGGATGATATTTGTTATACAGCACGGAAACAGACCTTCAGCCGAATTGGCCCAATCTGACCCTCTCCGCTAATCCCAATTGCCCATGTTTGGCCCACATCCCTCTCATCTTTTCCCATCTGTGTATTTATCCAAATGCTGTTTAAATGTTGCTATTGAACCTGCCTCAGCCACTTTCCAACTCATTCATATATGCACCACCCTCCACATCTAGAAGTTGCCCCTCGGGTCCCTTTTAAATCTTTCCCCTCTCACCTTAAACCTAAACCCTCTCGTTTTCAATTCCCCTTCCCTGGGAAAAAGACTGCGTTCAACCTAAGACCCTCATGATTTTATACATCTCAGTATGGTCACCGTTATTCTCCTTCGTTGCAAGGAGTAAAATCCTAGCCTGGCCAACCTTTCCCTATATCTTTTGTATATGAATTGTATGATTTGCCACTGCGCACCACAATGCACTTTCACCTCCATATACACACACCTTCCTTTGTACACCTGACTAAGATTAAGGCAGCAATTTTATTAACTCTTTGACCCATCAGTGTGGGGCAGAGGTTTATCGTACAGGAAATCCAGAGAGTTGGGTTATCCCCGGGCACTGCGGAATTCCAACTTCCCAACATTTGTGTCGTGATGCCGATGGGTTCTGTGCCTGGAAGTCAGCCTGATCGACAGGCCTGACTTCACATCAGGAAGGGAACGCTGGAGAAGAGGCTGCACAAGTGGGTAAAACCAAGCTTCAGTCCTGGGTGGGGTAGGAGATGGGTGAGTCCAAACCATCCCTCCCATCCCCAGGGAGAGGGTCAGGGCCAGGACCAATTTAAAGGCACTTCCCTCCTGGATCTGACAGACCTTCCGGGCAGATGATGAGCTTTGACAAAAGGTCATCTGGACTCGAAACGTCAGCTCTTTTCTCTCCTTACAGATGCTGCCAGACCTGCTGAGATTTTCCAGCATTTTCTCTTTTGGCTAACAGATCTTGTCTTCTTTTAACTATGGGCTTCCTGAGGCCCAAGAAATTCAGCTGTCCAGAATCGAATTTAAAAGGATACATTAAAAATTCAGCATTCGTCCTTGCTGTAATATTTAAATCAACCATTCACCTCCTGGCCCAGACAGCCCCAGACCAGCTTCTTTTATAACCAGGATTGAGCAGGTTGGAAATTGGGATGCGTAATTTTAATTTTTCCCTCCTCCTCATGCAGTGATTAAGCTGTGTATGCTAAAATAAACAACAGTATGTTTTGTTGTGATCAGAACTCTCCACTCACCTGATGAAGGGTCAGAGGCCCGAAAGCTAGTGGCTTTTGCTACCCAATAAACCTGTTGGACTTTAACCTGGTGTTGTGAGACTTCTTACTGTCTCCACATCGAAGGCAGAGTTTAGATGGGCAAGTGACCCAATTTTTACATCTGTCAGCAGTCATGGCCAAAAGTTTCCATATCTTTTTAAAGTTTATTTACGAGCATCACATTAACACTCCAATGAAGTTACTAGTCGCCACATTCCACCGCCTGTTTGGGTACACTGAGGGAGAGTTTGGCATGACCACTGCACCTAACCAGCACATTCTTCAGACTATAGGAGGAAACCAGAGTACCAGAGGAAACCCACGCAGACACGGGGAGAACATGCAGACTCCGCACAGACAATGAGCCAAGCTGGGAATCAAACCCAGGCACTGTGAGGCAGCAGTGCTAACTATTGTGCCAAGAATCAGAAAATAAAGAGGAAATGGACTATGTAAAGAGCTGGGTGGTAGCTAGACTCATGCATTCCATCTCATTTATAAGGCCAGATGTGGCTGGCACCACCTCAGTCACCATCTAATATACAGTTCTGAACCCATCAAGTGTTTGGGAGAGAGGGCCAATTGAGGAATGGATCAGCAACAGGGAGTGTGAGTCATATATTCCCATGTTAATAAACAGGCTCATCAACCCAATCACGATGTACCAATATGGCCAAATTAAAGGGGAAGTCAGTGAAGGAGGTAAATCACCCTCTGATTAAGAACAATGAAGTGCATTTGATCTCGTTTCCAGATGTCTTGTAGCAGAGGTTAAGAACGCTACTTTATGAACTCACTCCATGTTTAAGACATAGGCTTCATATTCTCTTTCTACAAGGCAGCTCCACTGATACCTTGCTGTCCAATTGTATGTATCTCTCGTTGGAAATTCTTTTGCAGACAGCAGAGTATCCAGTGATATTTGGTCACATTTTCACACTTGTACAGAACGGTAACTTTTTAAGAAGTCCTCTTGCTGTGGTGTTTGCTGTTATCTCTCGGTGATGTTTATTGCTGTGTTTCATTGTCAGACTGTGACTGACTTGCAACCAGCCTCACGCTATGAGTTCCGTGTTACCATGGTTTCCTGGGGAGAGCCTGAAAACAGTTGCTGTGACAGATCTTTAACAAGCTATATAACAGGTGAGCCCAGTGTGGTGTTTTTAACATGTGACGAGGGCATCGCTGGATAGGCCAGCATTTATTGCCCTTGAGAAGATAGCGGTGAACTGCCTTCTTGAACTGCTGCAGTCCCTATGGTGTTAGAGAGAATTCCAGTATTTTGACCCAGCGACAGTGAAGTCAGGACGGTGAGTGACTTGGTGGACAACTTCCAGGTGGTGGCTTTCCCAGATGCCCTTGAACTAGATGGAAACTTGGCTGCTTGGATCAGACCAGGAGTATACATGATTTGACGTTTAATTGGATATAAAGTAGAAAATGCTTCCTATGTTTCGAGATGGACTTTCTTTTCAGATTTATATCTGGATTATTTTTACATTTTCTCACGAGGTTACACGGTGTTTTGTAACTTTAATTTTGACTGACCTGACTGGCTTCTTTGGTGATACAGATTGAAATAACTTGCATTTATTTGTTATTTTTCATGCCCTTGGAACATCTCCAAGCACTTCAAATCCAACTGGTCTGAAAGACAGGCAGCCTTTTTCTTAGCAAATATGGCAGTTAGTTTGTGCTAACTGGAAGATCCCAGAAATAGCAAATGTTTGAGTGAATAATCTATCTGTATTTGGTAGCAACTGCCTCAAATGAAGAGTAGGTGATGACCTTATGCAATGGAGTTGGTGCAATATTCTTCCTTGTTTATATTTTGTCTGTTAGCGAGGATATAATACAATCAAATTTCACCCACTAAGCGCTGCCATGACGCCTAGCCCTTTTCTGCCAAGTCTTAGATTAGCCTAAACCTTGATTTAGGCTACATATCTCTCAATATACCCTAGGCGAGATTCTCTGACTTCCCCTCAGTGTTTTTCCTGGCGGTGAGAGGAAACGCACTGTTTGCTGGTAGTAGGATTCTCTGGTCCCACCACTGTCAATGGGAATTCCCATCAAAACCACCCCACACCATCAGTATATCCATGGCAGGGTGTGCGCTGCCAGTGGGACCAGAGAATTCCGGCAGCATGAATGGCTGGAGAATTCAGGCCGATGTTTTTACATCGACTGCATAGTTGTGTCAAGAAGGTTGAATAACTCTTGACCATATTCTTGGTGTCTTGCCCACAGTAATATGTGTCTAATTTCAATACCAATGCTACTACAAGGGGAAGTTACATTTAGAGATTCACCCAATGTCCTCTCATGGCTATCCGTCTCTTTCTGTCACTCCCAGTGCATTATCGGGTGGACAATTTCTTCTGCAACTCAAAGGTTCATTTTAGGAGTGACTGATTACCTGGGGGAATTTACATTATTTTTCTCTGCTGTTCCATTTCACCTCAGTGTTCCTATGACCAACCCCCCTCCCTCCCTCCCCTCCACGCCCACCCCCTCCCTCCCTCCCCCCCATGCCCACCCCCCTCCCTCCCTCCCCCCCACGCCCGCCCCCTCCCCTTTTCTCGGATCAGAACCTTCCACACACCTGACAAAGGAACACCATTTCCGAAAGCTTGTGGGATTACTATCAAATAAACTGGTTGGACTCTAACCTGATGTTGTGAGACTTCTTACTGTACAAAAACCCAGCCATCTCACCTCCCCCAAGATTAATTTCATTCCAGTGTCAGCTAGAGGGCAGTATTTTTCAAACTTTAGTTCAGGGACCTACTTCTACCAACTGTTCAAACTTTGGGTCCCCCGCCACATTCATTCATTCATTCGCCAGTATTTCCCCGCATATAACACACACGGGCTCTGCACGCTGATTTGCATCGGCATAATTAACAAAACCACGCTTCAAGAAACCATCTTCATGCTGCTTTGCTCCTGATTTTAATTTCTTCTCATCAGCTATTCACCTCAGGCCCTGGTACCCTGTACAGAACTAACAGTAACACTGCTATATCCTATCATGGACTCCCTCCAGAGCAGTTCTCTCCAGCAGATTCCCATGTGAGATCCTGGTCAGTAGGTACACTGCCTGTTAGTGTCTCTGACCATCTCTTGTAACAGAATGACCCATGTCCATAGCCCTCTTGTCTGTCTCGCAAATGAAATACACTGCAAAGTGAATTTACACCAAATGCACATAGGTACGTACAGGATGCTTGGCGCTAAGCATACACACACGGCATGCTGACCTGCTCACTGTTTCATCTTATGGTCGGAGACTATTGTTCCAGAGGCATTTAAAGATGCAGGAACTGATTAGGAACAGACAGCATGCTTTGTGAATGGAAAATCATGTCTCACAAATTTGATTGAGTTTTTTCAAGGGGGTAGGCGAGAAGGTAGATAAGGACAGTGCAGTTAATGCTGTCTACATGGACTTTTGACAAGGTATCTCATGGTAGGTTGTTGCTTAAGATTAAATCTTACGGGATCCAGGGTGAGGTAGCTAAATGGGTACAAAATTAGCTTGATGACAGAAGACTGTCATCGAGAGGGTGGTTGTAGAGAGTTGTTTTTTCAAAATGGAGGCCTGTGACCAACAGTGTGCCTCAGGGATCAGTGCTGTTATTTGTCATTTATATTAATGATTTGGATGAGAACATAGGAGGCATGGTTAGTAAGTTTGCAGATGACACCAAGATTGGTGGCGTAGTGGATAGTGGAAAAGGTTATCTAGGATTGCAACGGGATCTTAATCAATTGGGCCAGTGAGCTGATGAATGGCAGATAGAGTTTAATTTAGATAAATGCGAGGTGATGTATTTTGGTAGATTGAACCAGGGCAGGACTTACTCAGTTCATGGTAGGATGTTGGGGAGAGTTATAGAACAAAGAGATCTAGGGGTACATGTTCATAGCTCATTGAAAGTGGAGTCACAGGTGGACAGAGTGGTGAAGAAGGCATTCAGCATGCTTGGTTTCATCGGTCAGAACATTGAATACAGGAGTTGGGACGTCCTGTTGAAGTTGTACAAGACATTGGTAAGGCCACACTTAGGATACTGTGTGCAATTCTGGTCACCCTATTATAGAAAGGATATTATTAAACTACAAAGAGTGCAAAAAAGATTTACTAGAATGCTATCTGGACTTGATGTTTGAGTTATAAGGAGAGACTGGAATAGACTGGGACTTTTTTCCCTGCATTGGAAGCTGAGGGGTGATTTTATAAAGGTCTATAAAATAATGAGGGGCACAGATCAGCTAGATAGTCAATATCTTTTCCCAAAGGTAGGGGAGTCTAAAACTGGAGGGCATAGATTTAAGGTGAGAGGGGAGAGATACAAAAGGATCCAGAGGGGCAATTTTTTCACACACAGGGTGGTGAGTGTCTGGGACAAGCTGCCAGATGTAGTGGTAGAGGGGGTACAATTTTGTCTCTTAAAAGCATTTAGACAGTTACATGGGTAAGATGGGTATAGAGGGATATGGGCCAAACACGGGCAATTGGGACTAGATTTTAAAAAAAAGGGGGCAGCATGGACAAGTTGGGCCAAAGGGCCTGTTTCCATGCTGTAAACCTCTATGACTCTATATTGAGGCAGAGGAGTCTGGCCACATTTAGATTAGTGTGTGCAATTCTTAGCACCTTGGTCAGGTGGTCTTTGGGGAATAACCATGAACCTTTTTACACCTGCCCACGACCCACCCGTGGGTCATGATTTCCGCTTTGAAAAGTCCTGCTACAACTGACCTCCAGCCACAGTGATGTCACCAAGGAAGAAAAGCAGGCTACGTTGAAGTATTCTCACAGACAGCAAACCAGGAAGTAAAATGCACTGGTTATCCTTCATTGTTTTACCATTTTAAAAAGGAAAAAAAAAGATAAAGACTGGGACATCTTTGTGCTATGAAGGTGGAAACTGAAATCTAATAACTTAATTTAAAAAAAATGGAATTTTTTTCTCATAATGGAGAAATTTGACATTCCACAAATAGAAAATTTCATGGCCAAAAATGTCATTCAACAGCAATTATGACTTAATACACCATGCACAGTGGTTAGCGCCGCTGCCTCACAATGTAAGGGATCTTGTATTCGATTTCTGGTTTGGATGACTGTGTGGAGTTTGCACGTTCCCCCCATGTCTGTGTGGGTTTCCCCTAGGTGCTCCAGTTACCCCCCACAGTCCAAAGACATGCTGGTTAGGTGCATTAGCTATGCTAAATTCTCCCTCAGTGTACCCGAAAAGGCACCAAAGTGTGACAACCAGGGGGCTTTCATAGTAACTTCATTGCGGTATTAATGTAAGCCTTCTTGTGACACTAATAAATAAACTTGAAACATTAAAACCCTGTTACATCTCACAACAAGGTGTAACTTTTCCAAGAGTTCTACAGCAGGAGTAATGGGGTAAAACATCAAAGTTCATGTCAGTTCAAGTCACTTCTATGATTATTTTCTTTATTCTTTCATGGGATGTAGATGCTGCTGGCAAGACCAACAAAGATTGCCCATCCCTACTTGCCCTTGAACTGAGAGACTTGCTAGGCTATTTCAGAGGCAGTTAAGAATCAGCCAAATTACTACAGGTCTAGAGTCACATGTAGGCGAGACCAGGTAAGGATGGCACATTTTGTTCCTTGTGAGGCATTTTTGAACTAAAAGGGTCCTTATGGCAATTGATGATACTTTCATGGTCACCATTACTGAGACTAGTTTTCAATTCCAGATTTTATTAATTGAATATAAATGCCACCAGCCTATAGCTGGGATTTGAACCCCTGTCACCTGGGCTACCGGGTTACTAGTCCATTGTCTCCTCCTAAATAGGCTTCAATGGTACATCCTGTGGAGGAGTGGGGAAATTATGGAAAACAACTTCTGGATTTTCATGTTTAACTTCTTGTTAAGGAGAATAGAATTGTAGAATCCTACAGTGCAGAAGGAAGCCATTCGGCCTGTTGAATCTGCACTGACCACAATCCTATCCATTCCCCATAATTCCATGCATTTACCCCAGCTAGTGCCCCTGACACTAAGGGGCAATTTAGCATGGTCAATCCACCTAACATGCATATCTTTGGACCATGGGAAGAAACCGGAGCACCCACAAAAAACCCACACGGACATGGGGATAATGTGCAAACTCCGCACAGACATTGGCCCAAGCCGGATATTGAACCAGGGTCCCTGACACAATGAGGCAAGTATGAAGGTGAACACAAACAGTTCCGTTATAAACCACAATCTCCAAACCTTAGTGTTTTATCTTTCCCTCAGATAAGATACATGAGGACATGAAGGTCTGTGTACGGGTTGGTAAAGTTCCCATTTTGATAAGTTGGTTAATTTAGATTAGGCAGAACTCTACATGTGGTATAGTATTCAAGGATTAATACGACAATAACAAGTACCTATAATGGAGTAAAACTTCCAAAGTCATTTCACAGGGGCATCATCAATCAAAATTTAAACATGTACAGTTGACCAAAAGTTTGTTAACGAGCATAGCTCGTGGTGCAGCAATTAAAATTGGCGTTGTGCAAGAGCTGCAGAAGTATTTCTGATAGTTGTGGGGCTGGAGGAAAGGATTGGGAGGAACAAGGCCAATGGTGGCCATTTGAGATCAACATTTTAAAATCAAGGTGTTGCTTACCAGAGTAGATAGTATAGGTCAGCAAACACAGGAGTGATGGGTAAAAGAGATTAGGGGTGGAATTTTCCCATCCCGCAAGCCAAGGGAATCGTAACAGGCAGAACAGGACAGGACCATGCAAAGGTCCATTGACCTTGGGTGGGATATCCCGGTCTTAGGTCAAGCACAGCCGGAAAATTCTGCCCTAGGTGCAAGTTAGGATGCAGAGAGCAAAGATTTGGATACCCTCACGGTTACAAAAATTATAAGATAGGAAGCCAGCATTGGAATAGTTTAATCTATCAATAACAGTTACATGGGTGGTAATCCATTAAAGTCTTCACATCAACCTTTCTAAAGTATTCTTTCTACTTTGTCTTTCTTACAGCACCACTTGCTCCCGAGATTACTTGGCTGGAATATTCTAAGAACATTCTCTCTGTTAGCTGGACCTATGGTGATTCTACAACTAGAGCATCCAACTCGACCCTACCTTACTGGCTGGTTGTAGCTGTTGGAAGAAGAATCATTAAGAAAAGTGCAAGTATACATTGTTGTGTGTTTGACAATGTCAAATGGTTGATCAGTTCAAGATAAATTTCAAAGTGGCACAGGATAATCCCAGAATTTATGCCTTTTCAATAAAGTTTACACCCATCTAAGATTTAGAGATTATGGGAAGATTTTCTTGTCCTGCCTGCCACGGGAATTGTAGCGAAGTTTGTTGAGCTCAGGAGGGATTTTCCAGTTTGAGGGTGAGCGTGGCCAGAAAATCCCACCCTACAGATCCCATTCTATTCAATCTCTCCTCCTAGAACAGTCGTCTCCGGGAATCAATCTAGTGAACGTTTATTCCATCCTCACTAAGATAAGAACACCCTTCCTCAAGTAAAGAGACAGGCGTTGTGAGCGCTTCCAGTTGCAGCAGGACTCTGCATCATTGAAAAAAGACTTCAGAACACCACTCCAAACCTCTTGCAAGAAAGAGTAACAGTCCCTTCATCTTCCTAATTGCTTGTCATACCCACATGTCAATTTTCCATCACTAACGTACAGCAAGGCTAAAGCAAATTGAATTTGATCATTTGAGGCTGCCATTGGGATGTCATTCCTTCTCTCTGTTCCTTAATGGATCAGATAGTTAGTACAGTCCTGAGATTTTCTAACAGTCTGAACAATATGAAGAAATGCTGCCTCAGTTTATTGGGTTTAGTTAGGAACAGAACAAAATATAAATACAGATAGCCTGACATTAAAGGGAACACAATTGTCTTGAATTCCTGGGATTGTGCAAGGTCAGGGAATGGCCTAGTGGTATTATCACTGGACTATTAATCCAGAAACTCAGCCAATGTTCTAGGGACCCGGGTTCAAATCCTGCTACTACAAGTGACGGAATTTGAACTCAATAAAAAATATCTAGGATTAAGAATCAACTGATGACCAAGAAACCATTGCCGATTGTCAGAAAAACCCACCTGGTTCCTTTCGGGAAGGAATCTGCTGTCCTTACCTGGCCTTGGTGTGACTCCAGCAACTGGGTAGCACAGTGGTTAGCACTGCTGCTTCACCAGGGACCTGGGTTCGATTCCCAGCTTGGGTCACTGTCTGTGTGGAGTTTGCACATTCTCCTCATGTCTCCGTGGGTTTCCTCTGGGTACTCCGGTTTCCTCCCACGGAGGAAAGATGTGCGGTTTAGGTTGATTGGCCATGCCAAGAATTACTGTTAGTGCCCTGAGATGCGTAGGTTTGAGGGAATAGTGGGTAAATATGTAGGGATATGGGGGTAGGGCCTGAGTGGGATTGTGTTCGGTGCAGACTTGATGGGCCAAATGGCCTCGTTCTGTACTGTAGGGATTCTATGAACTCTCAACTCCCCTAGGGATGGGCAATAAATGTTGGCTGACCAGTGACGCCCATGTCTCAGGATTGACTAAAAGTCAGGAAAGGAAAATGGCTGAGGATATGTATTATGATCTTTGACAAGAGACACAATGGGATAGAGTGCACGTGGATCAGTTAATGAGACAGAGTGACTGAGCCGAATGGAATTTTTCATTCCATGGGATGGAATTCCCTCCTGCCAGTCGGATTCTCTGGTCCCACTGAAATCAATGAACTTTTGAATAGCTCGCCGCATTTTCCAGTCCCATCCCAACTGCGACAGGGCCATAAAATTACACCCATGCACCCAGCCCGCTTATTGACTAATTTTTTTGACATACCAAACTCTAAAATCAAAAAGCTTTAAGTATTGTTTTTCTTAAAAGCAAAAATATTTTCCAAAAGTTGCGAGACTGGTAAATGTTGGCATTAGGAGAGATTTGGACGTTTGGGGACTGCACACAAATTGTGGAAAATTGGCATGTGGGTATGACAAGCGATTAGGAAGAGATGGGGAATGTTACTCTGTTTCTTGCAAGAGGTTTGGAATGGAGTTTGGAAATCTTGCTTCAATTCCACAAGCCTCTACAGCAATCACTGCTGTCCACACTATCTGTCTCTTTACCTGAGGTAGACCATACTTACCTTGGAGAGGATGCAACAAATGTTCACTGGATTGATTCCTGGGATGAAAGGCCTGTTCTGGAAGGAGAGATTGGGCCTGTAGTCTCTGAATCTTCGATGGATCTAAACTGAATGAAAAATGTTTCAAGTTCTGCGATGGCTTCACAGGATAATTGGTGAGAGAGTGTTTTTTTCTGGCTGGAGAATCTAGAACCAGGAATATCATAATCTTAGGATAAAGGGCCAGACGTTTTAGAACTGAGCTGAGGAGATTTATTTTTCACTCTAAGCCTTTTGACTCTTTGGAACTGTCTACCCCCAGAGAAGCATGGGTTCGGGTTACTCAGTCGCTAAGTATATTCAAGACTGAGACTGATCGTTTCCAAAAAATCTAAATTGAATCAAGGACAGGATAGGAATTGGTGTAAAAGATCCAAAAGTTCAACTACAGTCTGCAAGACTGGCCATGCAGGCTGAAGGGGCCTTTGGCCTACTCCTGCTTTTATTGCTTATGTTACCATTTTAACTGTTTTCAGATGATGTGTCTGTGTCTGACGTGAAATTATATCAGCATTAAGAGCCCTCATTGTCAAACAGTTCCTGTGCCTTAGAATTTAAACTACTTTTTGTGTTGACCAATATAAGATAAATTTCAAAGTGGCACTGAGGAAGAAAATCTTTCCCTGGATTTGGTTCTGGAGGTAGGATCGGTGAGCCAACAGATTTACTGTGGGCCAGGGGCCTCACATAGAGCTGTGATTTATCCCGAGGGAGTTTCACGGGGGGGGGAGGACAGCCTTGCGTCAGAGAGAAGCTGACAGGCGTTAAGGCTGATTAATTAGGCAGTTACAAAGTAGATTGAGGAAGCAATTTCCTCAGAGATGCAGCCCCTCATCCAAGCACAGGGGAGGGTTACACTACAGGAACCCCTTCAGTAAAGAGGCAGCCATTGGTATAAAAGGAGGGATCAGTAAGCAGGAGCTCCAACATAGCTACTAACTTTCCATTGTTTAGGCAGAGTTCTAGGATTGAGTGTTGACTGAGAAAGATAGTGGGTGTCTTGGCGAAGGTACAAGGGAAATCGGCAGCTGCAGGCCTCCCCATTGCTGTATACGATAATGGGATTTAGCCTTGGACATGGCCATCTCAACGTTACGACCCATAGATTCTACCTACCTCTTGGGATTGGCTATAGCTAATGGATGTTGGAGGAGGACAGGAAAGTCAGCGATATTAAAGGATTAGATTCAAGAAATCCCTTGCAACTTACACCATGGTGGATGTGGGGGGGCACAGTGGTTAGCACTGCTGCCTCAGTGCCAGGGACCCACGTTCCTTTCCGGCCTCGGGTGACTGGCTGTGTCGAGTTTGCACATTCTCCCTGTGTCTGCGTGGGTTTCTTCTGGGTGCTCCAGTTTCCTCCCACAGTCCAAAGATGTGCCATGCTAAATTAACCCTAGTGTCAGGGGGGACTAGGAGGTTTAATATGAGGGGTTACAGGAAGAAGGTCTGAGTGGGATTGTGTTCAGTGCAGAGTCGATGGGCCGAATGGTCTCCTTCTGCACTGTAGAGATTCTATGAGTGTATGAAACCAGAACTGGTGGTGACCAAACTTTAACTCAATGGGAAACACATCTTGGAAGGTATTGGATCAGAAGCAAAGTTGAAGAAACAATGGAGTTTGGTGAGAAGTGCATATTGATGGCAGCTTTGAAGGAGATGGGATCACTGTCAGAGAATAGGTAGGAAAAATAATATTAGCGTGGATCATGTCTGGAGGGGATGTCAGGGTGGGGGTGGCCATCTCTGGAAGTGCTGGGATGAAATGGGTTGAAGGGAGCAGGTGCTCAGGGATGTAATGTGTTTGAAGGGGACTGGAAATAGAGATTGAGAGAGATTGGTTAAGTAGAGGGGCAATGGGATGGGCTGGGAGTAATTGAATACAGCGGTGCTGAAGGTACAGAGGTCTGCAAACTACTCCTTAATAATAATCGCAGGATTCAATGAAAAAATGTAAGATATTGCAGAGGTGAAACAGAAGGGATATCTGAAACTCAATCTTAAAGAAGTACAGATTTTATTTGCATTGACTGTCTTCCATGTCCCTATTGTCTCTAAATTGTCTACTTTCTTGTAATAGATAAAGCTTTTTTTAAATCATATTCTTACTGTCAATTGACTCATCCTTGCTGCCTCATCCCTCTCGCGCTGGCCTAAACCATTTAGGATGCTTTGATGCAGTCACAAGATATCTTGATTACTAAGAGGCTCGAAGTTTTACTGCTTTGTAATTAGAGAAACATAGAAAATAGAAATATAGCAGGGGTGGGCCATTCAACCCTTCAAGCCTGCTCCACCAAGAAGTGCTGTAAACAAGGATCTATTGTTTCATACAGGTGCCACATAGCATAATGACAACACTTCTTCGATTGCCTCCTGGGGACATATACAACCTAACTGTTGTAGCCTACACAGAAGGGAGCAGCAATGCCTCGGCGCCACGAATAATTCAACTCCGTAAGTAGTTCTTGTTCTTTTTTTATTAAGTAACATTATTTGTCTTGCAGGTACCTTTGGTGCTTGTGAATTGATTTGATTTATCCCAAAATCAAATTGGGATGCAGCGAAAAGTATTGTATCTTGAGCGCCATAACGATAAAGCATACTGTTCGTAGAGTACATAGGGGAGAAGGAAAGGAGACGGTGCAGAATTTGGTGTTACAATCAAAGCTAGGGTAGAGAAAGATTAGCTTAACATGAGGTAGGTCCTTAAAGTCTGATGGCAGCAGGGAAGAAGCTGTTCTTGAGTTGGTTGTTATGTGACCTCAGACTTTTGTATCTTTTTCCTAATGTAAGAAGGTGGAAGAGAGGATGTCTAGGGTGGGTGGGGTCCTTGATTATGCCGGCTGCTTTTCCGAGGCAGCAGGAAGTGTGGACGGAGTCAGTGGATGGGAGGGTTAACTCCTCTGTGATGTTTTCACTGCATTAATGTTGAAGTGTTCTTCAACAAGCAAAGGTTGTTTAAAAATCCTAAAAGCTCAACCCAGCCATGTCTGAGAGTAACTGGAATAAGGAAAGTCTGTAAACACCACAGAATATAGGGCCTGAGGCCTCCCGTGGTCTAGATCAGCGGTCTCCAAACTTTTCAGTATCAGGGTCACATTTGTATATTTTACACATTTTCGTGGGCCAAATAAAAAAAAATTAGTTTTATAAATGAAGTTGCTGTGGGCAGGATGTGGCCTGCGGGCTGTAGTTTGGGGACCCCTGGTCTAGATGATCAAACCAATGTTGTAAATGCAAATTCAGTGAGGAAGTCCGAGTTAAACTCTGTAAAACTGAAGGTAAATTAGACTAAAATTAGGGTGGAACTGCAAAGGAAACAGGATTATCCATTTGCCTTGGCTAATGAGTCAATAGGTAGTGAGTTTGCAGTTCTGGTTTTGATGTATAGAAGAATTCCAGTTTGTTAGTCAGATTTGAAACATACTCTGCAGATTGGAAGTTGGTAAGAGACTCCTTGTGATGTGGGCTGACTTTTCTTACTTCAAGTAACTTCGCTGAAAATTGGAAAACGGGCATCGACGAACAGTAATCCACCCTGAGAACATGTTGGGGCCAGGTCAGTAAGTCTGCTTGTTAACTCAAGAGCAGTGCAGCTGGGTCCACGCCCCTGAATCTGATACTGAACAGATCTTTAAGAGTTACTTTCCTTCCTGCCTGCTGTCCTCACCACCTCCAGCACTGAGGGCCAGGATTGGTATCTCTAGTGTGAAAATAGCAGTTCTCACTAATGGGTACAGAGGCCGTAAATCCTAGCAACAAGCAGATTACGGGCCTGGCCTCCTGCATTAGCCCCCTGGTCTTGCATATACGGGAGGGTGAGATGGGATTGGAAAGCAACGGCAAGGGAAGAGGGTGATTAGATGGCAGTGAAAGAGGAGGCAGTGTACAGAGAAAAGAACAAATGGTGGTAGTGAAGAGGATGATGCTTGGAGTAGAATTCTGGTGGGAGGAAGGAGAGAAAGTTAACATGCTCCTGGAGGTGAAGCAAGCCACTCAGTTTGAAGGGAGGGGGAATGGAAGGTGAGTTTAATTTGGTAAATGAGCCATGGGAAAGAAGAGTGCAGATTCCATTGTGCAGAGCTGGAGTCGACTGTGGCTCGATGAAAGATTTGATTTGATTTACGTTTGTCACATGCGTTGGGGTAGATGAAAAGTATTGTTTCTTGCTTGGTATACAGAGAAAGCATATCATTCGTAACGTACATAGGGAAAAGAGGAGGGTGCAGAATATAGTGTTACAGTCACAGCTAGGATGTAGAGAAAGATCAATTTAATATATAATACGGCTATTCAAAAACCTGATGGCAGCAGGGAAGAAGCTGTTCTTGAATCTTTCGGTATATGGTTTCAGACTTTTCTTTTTTCCCAATGGAAGAAGGTGGAAGAAAAGTGGGGTGCTGTCTGCTTTCCCAAGGCAGTGGCAAGTGTAGATGGAGTCAATAGACAGGATGCGTGATAGCCAACCCTTTGTAGTTTCTTGCAATCTTGATCAGAGCAGGAGCCACACCAAGCTGTGATACACCCAGCAAGGGTGCTCTCTATGGTGCATCTGTAAAAGTTGGTAAGCATCGTAGTGGATATGCCGAAACCATGAAGAGTTGAATGGGCTCCAGAGTCTTTATGAATAGGGTCCAGAGGGATCAGATTGCCCTCTGAAACTGAGAGAGTGGTGAATCGATATGAAAGTCAAGGTAACCTTGGAGTATGATAGGCTGATTACTAAATTAAAATCCAAATGTTACCTCTGTTTTCTCCTTTGGCCTTTACTAAAAGGCCTATCAGCTATAGACTGGTGCTTAATTAAACTGGAATGCATCGTTTTAATGAAATATTCAGAATTATTTCCAGGAGAACCAATTCTCTCACCAACTAGTAATGCCCCATTTGTGTGCCTTTTATGTATTCCTGTTTCTTTTTCTTCAGTACCAATGAAAGCTTAAGCTGCAAAGTTTCACTATGTGCTCTCACACGTTCAGGCTTTTCCTCTGCTGTCAGCTTTTCGAGCACCATGTGGGTCTCTTTGTCAGGGGCCTTCAAATGAACCAGAAGTTCATGAGTGAGAACTTCCTAAAATACAAAAAAAATTACCCCAGGAATTCCTCTTGGGTCCTTTGTTATTTTTAATAGGGGACTATTGAAAAGCAGTGATGATTCCAGGTATCTGAAATTTAAATATGTGGCAATTTTCAAGAAGTTACACTTGTTCCTATAAAAAAGACAAAACTTAATTGTTGTAATTGAAATGACAGATATGGACAGAATGGGTCTAAATCATTAATTCCTTGGGTTGAAATCTCAGGGGGTCACCAGCTAACAAAATTAGGAAGTCTGGATGAAGTACAGAAAGTTAAGTGGACTGCTTTGGTCAAAGGATAATGAAGTTACCAATTTGTTACGATGATGATAATGCTGACATGTATTGAAGCCAACAGAATAACCAGATTCCAGAAACAATCAGCCAAATTTCTGGAGAGAAAAGGGATTGAGGGATATGGTGAAAATGTGGGTAGGCAGGGAGCAGGGTACCCACACATTCCATTAAGTCTAAGCATTGAATCTGAGCTGAGTTGACTTGAAGTTAAACCCAAAACACTGAGCTCAATTCAAATCTGTTTGAGGGTGTTTACAGCCTTGAATAAATGGGTAGCACGCACAGTTCTGGAGGTAAAATCCACAATGTTTTCCGGTGCATGGCTGATTCCTGCCCACACTTGCGATGGTGTCACTGGTTTAAGTCATGGCATTAAAATTGTTTTTTTTTACCCATTTGACCCATAGAACCCTACAGTGTAGAAAGAGGTCCTTCGGCTCATCGAGTCTGCACCAACCATAATCCTACCCAGACCCGACCTCCGTATCCCTACATATTTCACCCACTAATCCTTCTAACCTACACATCCCAGGACACTAAGGGACAATTTTAGCATGGCCAATCAACCTAACCTGCACATCTTTGGACTGTGGGAGGAAACCCACGCAGACACAACGAGAATGTGCAAACTCCAAACAGACAGGCACCCGAGCCGGGAGTCGAACCCAGGTCCCTGGGGCTGTGGAGCAGCAGTGCTAACCACTGTGCCACCATGTCGCCCCAGCCTGCTTTCTATCCTTTCCCCAGTTAAGTAGTTTGATGGGCCATGCTAAATTGCCCCTTAGTGTCCCGGGTTGCGTCGGTTAGAGGACCTAACTGTGTGGGGTGATGGGGGTAGGGCCTGGATGGGATTGTTGTTGGTACAGACTCGATGGGCCGAATGGCCTCTTTCTGCACTGTAGGGATTCTATGATTAAATAGCTTAGAGCTATTGATAATGCTAAAGCAACCATTAGGAGGTGTGCAAAAACAGCCTGGACTTGGATCCACCATTATCACCTGGAGAAGCACTTTACCTTCATTTCCAAGTTCCTCCCTGTGCATTGGATTTGTAACTCTGAGAAAAGAATACATTTTGTTTTAATTCCTCTGTCTCACCAATACCACTGAAGAGGAGCTATTTATTCATTTGGCCTCTGAAGTGTAGGGACAGGGGTAGCTAGTGTGGGGAGATGTTCATCCCACTCTGTGACAAGTACCAGGATCACATTTTACCAGCGTGTTGTCAGCAAGCTTACACATACTCTCATCCATTTCAGCTGTGCCATGCGCTCTCTGTTCACAGAGCCAGCTTCTCCCAAGTCGCTGTTCGCTGTTAACAAGACCCAGACGTCAGTGACCCTCCTGTGGGTAGAGGAAGGGGTCATCGATCACTACCAGGTCACGTGCAAGCAGGTTGGAACAAGAGATGGAAAGGTTTGTTGGCTGCTCTTCACTTTCATCCATAGAAAATTTACAGCTCAGAAATAGGCCTTTTGGCCCTTCTTGTCTGTGCCGAACCATTTTTTTGCCTAGTCCCACTGTCCTATACTCGGACCATATCCCTCCACACCCCTCTCATCCATGAACCCGTCCAAGATTTTCTTAAATGTTAAAAGTGACCCCGCATTTACCACTTTATCCGGCAGCTCATTCCACACTCCCACCACTCTCTGCGTGAAGAATACCCCCCCAATATTCCCTTTAAACTTTTCTCCCTTCACCCTTAACCCACACCCTCTGGTTTTTTCTCCTCTAGCCTCAGTGGAAAAAGCCTGCTTGCATTCACTCTATCTATACCCAATAAAATCTTATACACCTCTATCAAATCTCATTCGTCTACGCTCCAGGGAATAAAGTCCTAACCTATTCAATCCCTCTCTCTGTAACTCAGCTCCTCAAGTCCCGGCAACATCCTTGTGAACCTTCTCTGCACCCTTTCAACCTTATTTACATCCTTCCTGCAACTAGGTGACCAAAACTGTACACAGTACTCTAAATACGGCCTCACCAATGCCTTGTACAAACTTACCATAACACTCCAACTTTTATACTCGATACTGCGATTTGTAAAGGCCAATATACCAAAAGTAGTCTTTACAACCCTATCCACCTGGGACATCACTTTTAAGGAATTCTGTACCTGTATTCCCAGATCCCTCTGTTCAACTGCACTCTTCAGTGTCCCACCATTTACCCTGTACATTCTACTTTGGTTTGTCCTTCCAAAGTGCAATACCTCACACTTGTCTGCGTTAACTCAAAATCTGCTTCCGTTCACTTGGGCCATAGGATTAAATGGAGGGAATCATGGCATTAATTAGATTGACTGTTCCCTCCCTCTCCCCCACCCCCAAGTTCAGTACTGCTGCCTCACAGCGCTAGGGAGCTGGGTTCGATTCCAGCCTTGGGTCACTGTCTGTGTGGAATCTGCATGTTCGTTCTGTGTCTGCATGGGTTTCCTCCAGGTGCTGATAGAAATCTACAAGATTATTCTGATAGATGTGCACAAAATCAAGGTGGGGGTGCATGGACAGAGTGGATAGTCAGAAGCTTTTCCCCAGAGTGGAAGAGCCAATTACTGGGGGACATAGGTTTAAAATGCGAGGGGCAAGGTTTAAAAGAGGTGTACAAGGCAAGTCTTTTTACACAGAGGGGGCTGGGTAAAACTCACTGCCAGGAAGGCAGTGGAAATAGATGCGATAATGACTTTTAAGGGGTGTCTTGACAAATACGTGAATAGGATGGGAATGGAAGGGATATGGTCCTTAGAAGGGTAGGGTGTTTTAGTTCAGTCGGGCAGCATGGTCGGTGCAGGCTTGGAGGGCCGAATGGCCACTTCCTGTTTGTAATTTCTTTGTTTGGTTTCCTCCCACAATTAGATGGATTGGCCATGCTAAGTTGCACCTTAGTGTCCAATGATGTGCAGGTTAGGAGGATTAGCGAGTAGGTGGGGTAAATGCCTGAGGTTATGGGGATAGGGTGAGGGGCCTGTGTAAGATGCTCTGTTGGAGGGTCGGTGCAGATGCGAAGAACCGAACAGCCTCCTCCTGCACTGCAGGGACTCTATGATTCTGGTGCCTTCACATAGTTAGTCCTTTAAGGCTAGGGTTTTAGTTGTCCCATTTGGTGAGGTCGTCATCAAAAAAGAAACATCTAAAAATTAAGGCTTAATTTAATTCTATATAATTATTTGCTATGAAGACATTCAGTTGGACTCGCTGGTATAAGTTGTCGGTAAGTTTTCGCTCTGCCTTTATTGCAGTTTTCCTGTTGCGGTGGGACAGGGATCAGTGGAAACAGGGTCAGTTACTGCATTAATTATATCAGCGTACACCACAATTTCTGCCATAACTACCATTGTTCAGTTATGGACAGGTACGTTAAAAGGAGGTGTTAATGAAGGAATGATTCTACACATCATATTTTCCGATCATGACAATACTAAACATTGAGATACACATTCTCCACGTGTCTGCGTGGGTTTCCTCTGGGCACTCTGGTGTCCTCCCGCAGTCCAAAGATGTGCGGGTTAGGTTGATTGGCCATGCTAAATTGACCCTTAGTATCAGGGGACTGGCAAGGTAAATATGTGGGGTGTAGGGCCCTAGTGAGATTGTGGTCACTGCAGACTCAGTGGACCGAATGTCCTCCTTCTGCACTGTAGGGATTCTATGCAATGAAAGTTGCTTCAATATTGGGTGGGTCTCCAGGTACATAATTGCCCGAGTGGACCCGACAAGTAGTTTCTGAGGTTTCTTTTAAGTATTTCCCAGTGAGTTTCTGGCAGAAATTCAATCCATTCTTGCCGCAGATAAGTCAGGTGAATTGGAGTACGAGGTGGTTGCTGCTTTAGTATTCTGACCCATGCAGCAGTTTAACCAGGTCGAGGGATGGAAAAGCTTTGGAGCCTCTGGTTAGGACAGAGAGCAATGTGAATGAGTGAATCGATGGCCCTGGTATAATTTGCCTGTACCTGCTGTAGGCGTTTCGGGTTTTCCACTCAAAGAAGGCTCATGGAAATCCTGCTGGAAGCCACTGGGAAATATTTCAAATAAACTTCAGAACTACTTGTCAGGTCCACTCGGGCAAATCCTCACCCACCCACACACACACATCATTATCCAGAACCTTCATGAAAGAGTGACCTTTCTCTTCACGCTACTCTTTCGCTTCCATTTCAATATTCTTCCCCGTACATAGTTGACTTTTAAATAATCTCCTCCACGGTATTGTCAAAATTTAAGTGTGTTTATTATTGTCAGAAGTAGGCTTACATCATCATTGCAATGAAGTTACTGTGAAAAATTTCCTAGTCGCCACACTCCGGCACCTGTTTGGGTACATTGAGGGAGAATTTAGGATGGACGATGCACCTTTTGGACTGTGGGAGGGAACTGGAGCACCCGAAGGAAACCCACACAGACACGGGGAGAACATGCAAACTCCACACAGAATTGGTGCTATGAGACAGCAGTGCTGACCACTGTGCTGTCGTGCCACCCCCATTACAGCGCAAAGGGAGGTCGTTGAGCCTGTAGCTCCCATACTGTTCACAGTACCTGCTCCAAACCTATCTCCCTGCCCTTCTGTCTATGTGTTCCTACTCCTTTTCAAATGCCTATACGTATCCACTTTAAAAGTTGCCCTGATAGCCCTTTACAGTAAAACATTCCACGTTCCAATAACCCCCTGCTTTTAACTTTACCCTTTCCTTTGCTCTGTAGTCTGCGGTCCATTGTCATCAATATGCCATCCAGTGGTAACGGTCTTTCACTGTTTACCTGTCTCAAAACCTTCTGTAATTTTGAAAAGCTCTGTTTGGACCCGCCCAACTGCTGTGTTTGATATCAAGGAACTTCACAAGTCAGTGGCAATCTCCACAAAGGAAAGAGTGATTTTGTTTTAGTAAGTCCCTTCTAATCAATACAGGACCTGTTCATTCAGTAGACCTAAAATAAAATGAGCTTCTGTAGGATCCTGGACATTAACCTGAAACGGGCGCAGGTCTCATTGGACTGGTCCTATTTACATTGATCTTTTGATCAGTAAAGAGGAGATGATGGCCTAGTGGATGATTAATCCAGAAACTCAGCTAATGTTCTGTGCTCCCAGGTTCGAATCCCGCCACAGCAGACGATGGAATTTGAATTCAATAAAATAATTCTGGAATTAAGAATCTACTGATGACCGTGAAGCCATTGTCGATTCTCGTAAAAGCCCATCTGGTTCACTAATGTCCTTTTAGGGAAGGAAATCTGCCATCCTTACCTGGTCTGGCTTACATGTGACTCTACAGCTCCAGCAATGAGGTTGACTCTCAATTGCCCTCTGAGAGCAACTAGGGATGGGCGATAAAAGCTGGCCAGCCAGTGATGCCCATGCCCCACAAATTATTCATTTACCAGTTGTGACACTGTGTTTATGGATAGAATGTTGGAGTTGGAACGCGCTATTTTCCCACCCCACTCCGCTGGTCGAGTAACATTGCGGGGCAGGAAATGTAAGCAGGCGACTGAAAATGGGAATCGCACCCAGCGCCCGGCTAGTCGTGATGTTCTCAGGCCACTTTTATTGACGTAACCAGCCTCATGCCGGAGAATGGCGCGTGGCTGATTGCAATATTTATAAGCCTATTTAAATCTGTTTAACAAGCCCAGGGCGCCATCGTTCGGGCGCACTTTAGTTTCCAAACTTGCTGGTGAAGGCCCACGCCAGCGGGGATCACAGCTGGTCCCCAGCAACAGGGACCAGACATGTTAGCCTCGCTGGTGGGATCGGAGGCCGTTGAGGCCCCCAACCCCCGGAAGGTCAGGGGTGGTTGAGGGGGCACAGTGCCACGAAGAGAATCAGGGGGTTGGAGGCTGGTGGTGGAGGTCAGGATTGGTGGGAGGGGGGGCGGGGTGCAATCTAATTGCCCCTGAGCACTCTGCTGCCAGCTTCTGCAGTGGGTTTCCCCCACCCTACCCAGCCTGTGCACTGCACAGAGTGCCACACGTTTCTGAAACTCAGCTCAGCCCAAAAACGGATAGAAACATTTGAGGCTGTGATTTTTTTGGGGGAGGGGGAGGGGTGGGGATTTTTTTTTTGCCCTCATCGTCTCACCTCCCCCAAAGCCCCCACATGTCATCAGGATTCTTGGCTGGGAAGTAAAATCTGAAAGTCCAAATCATCATGAGCATAATCGCTCCCCCACCACCAACTAAAATCCAACCCTGTCTCATTGGATTCCGAGCCGCCCCCCCCCCCCCCCTCCAGCTGAAATGGGGGGCAGGGGTGGATGAGTTGTTTGACTTCGAAAGTAAAGTGGTCACAGTGTGAGACTGCAACATTGACTATTTTTCTGACTTCCTCTGCTTGCTGGGGAAAGCCAGCCAAGTTCTGGAGTCAGCAGTCTGGAGAATAGCGAATTTTGCAGCACCCTGCTTTCCTGGTATGATTTTGTTTTTTAAAAAACAAAAAGATTTTTTTTAAGCAAACGTCTTTAAACGCCTTTCAGGGCTTTAACCCTACTATTTTGTGTGCTGTAATCTATTTTAAATATTGCGTAAGTGCCTCTTTCTTCTTTCATTTCTTTATATAACTTTTTTGCAGTGTTGCCGTTTTGATATCCAAATTGATGATGACAGCACAGTCAGTTTTATCAGAGCAGCTAGAAAAAGGATTCTTTGTTAGCTTTCCTAACATAAATGCATAGCCAGTTAGGGTGCCTGCCTGTCTGCATTCTCTACAAGATGCTATGGTAACAAGTAGGTAATGTTTATTTAATAATTATCTTTTGTTCTGTACTGTAATCTAAAAGCAGATGGCTCAACGTATGAGGGAAGCATTATTAAGTAAAATGTTACCAACGTAAAGTGCAGCTTGTCTATAGCTAATTGTTACTGTCTGATTGAATGAGTAGACCTGAAGTACCACAGTAAGAAATCCCTCAACAGGAGTGCTGCCCCTTCACCAGGTGAATGTGATGAAGTGTGTGATCACTCATCTAATGAAGGAACAGCTCTCCAAATAATTCCACATGTTGGATTTTAACCTGGTGTTGTGAGAGTTTTTACCGTGCCCACCGGACTCCAATGCCGGCATCGCCGCATCATAAAGTAGCATAAGACACCACCTGTGTGGCAATGCATTGGGCAATAATTTTATCAGGTTGGGCTCCGTGCTTCTCACAACGCAGCTGGCTATGGGTGACTGAGGTTAAGTTTGAATCCCTCCTTGGCAAATTCAGAGATTTGAATGGAATGAATATGTCTGTGGTGGGCTGGCACTAAAATTGATTATTGCAAGAACCATATCTGACCTGCCTCATATGTGACTCCAGTCCTGCGCTCTTGGTGTGCTGAGGGAGATTCAGGATGAGCATTTTTGCGTGAGCAATAAATGCAGCTTGCCGAGTGTTTCATGCGGCTCAAGATTAAACTTGAGTTTTTTTTTTAAGTTTGAAAGCACTTTTTGTCCACGTGTCAATCATTGTGTGTGGGGCAAAACCTCCTCACATCTATCCCAAATGTTTATCGGAAAAGGTAGAATCTACAACCCTTTAATCATTGTTGGAGGGAATGAATGAACTGAGTCTTCAGAGACTGTGTAGAATTTTTTTTTAAATGGCTTTATTCAACATGCATGAAGGAGAACAGAACTCGTGGCTGTAATTCCAGCTTGCTTCTGAGCTACTTTGCTAATCATAGGTTTTTACATATTCTTGTACATTTTGGCATTAGAGTGCTACCTATTGTTTAGGTCATCATGTTGTTGCTTGACATTTATTAAAGTTCTGTTTAGATGACATTATGCTGAGCCATTGTCCTGTGTACTTGAACTTTAATCATTTTCTGGACATATCCTGTCTACCTGTTTACAAAGTCAGTGTTATGTTTGTCAAATCGATCTCGATGATGTGTTAATTGTCCCCATCTCCCTGATACTTGATTAGTTTTCCAGAGGCACAATGGCTCCTCTAGATATTCTGGAGCCTTGGTAAGATATTGATTCTCTTATTGTTGCTGTAACCTTGGAAAGATCTCACCTAGGATGCGATTGTGTTCGTGCTAGCTGGGATATGGTAATTTGCTGTGTCTGCCCACAGTGAGTGTAAATATTATGATCACGCTGTCTGTTTAACCCTTTCCTGTCATGCCTCTCCTGCTGTGGAGATGCTAGCATTGGACTGGGGTAAACACAGCCAGTTCCGAAAGCTAGTGGCGTGTTTGCTACAAATAAACCTGTTGGACTTTAACCTCATGTTGTGAGACCTCTTACTATGCCTCTCCTGCTGCAGCTCTCACTCCCTGGGTTTACCCTATTACATCCCACTCTCGCAATTTAGTTTGAAGCCATTTTCTGACTTTCCTCTTTCCTTTCCATTCAGTGCTGTGCGTATCCTAATTTAATCAGCTCACTCTTGACTCCTTTCAAGGCTGTAGTTTTCCTAGTCTTTCCTCATACCTCAACCCTACAACATCAAGGAACAGCCATAAAGAGAGCTTTCATAGAAACCCTACAGTGCAAGCAGAGGCCATTCAGCCCATTAAGCCTGCACCGACTACAATCCCACCCCAGCCTTATCCCTGTAACTCCACATATTTCATATTTACCCTGCTAATCCCTCTAACCTACACGTCCCAGGACACTAAGGGGCAATTTAACATGACCAATCAATCTAACCCGCTTTTGAATTGTGGGAGGGCACAGGGAGAATGTGCAAACTCCACACAGACAGTGACACAAGCCGGGAATCGAACCCAGGTCCCTGGCTAACCTGTCACCCCTGTCATCGTGTCATGTAGGCAGAAGTTTAATGTCAACAGTTGAACACCTGGGGTGAGGTAGGGAGCTGATTGCTAATAGTCATTTATGTTTGATGCACATTGTTGCCGAACGACCTACATTCTGCATGAATTTAGTTTATAATATTTGCTGTGGAAACTAAACTGTCCCTTTATTGGAATTTTTTGATCCTTTTATAATCTGGTCCCTTTGCATTGTTGAGGCTTCTCTGAGCCTTTTCCCCAACCAGGAGGTGGGTAGGTGATCAACTATTACACTTCTACCCCTGTCCTTACCATGGACAACTGGGTGATTGGCAATGGCTCAGGTGACTTTTTGGTTCATGTGTTTGCTGTCCACCATGGTGAAGGGATTCAGTCTAACCAACCTTCCCAAAAGCACAGACAAAACTTAGAATCACTACACAAATGCAAATCCTATATATGCACAAGGCATTATGCAGTGTGACTAAAAGGAAACATTGAAATACCATTACTGTTAATATGTATGCTCCTATGGACTAAGTTTGCATAAGAATCACGAGGTAAGCTTGATAACTTGAACATTGGGGGCTCTTTATTGAAAGTGTGTACTGAATCACAGTCAGAACTGAGATTGCCCAATGGGGTCCTACACTGGGAGGAGCTAATTGCCCAGAGGTCACCTGTCCCATAATCTTAAAAGGGCAGTCCGTACCTCGCACTGTAACATACCATATAAATATATATATATATATATACACATCACAATTGTTTGTAACTCAAAAAAGTTTAAGCCAAAGTTAAATGGGCAATCAATGCCACTTTCACTAAACAGATGTGAAAAATTACAAAGCATATAAGCGGGAGATGCTCCAACATATTTTGTAACTGTATGAACATTTGAAAGTTAGACTCCGTGGGCAGGAGTTTCCACCTCTGCAGAGGTCAAGGATGGAAAATGCCCCCACCAGCCAGCATGCCAGTTACCAATTCTTTTGCCAACGTCGGCCATTTTGGGGAGGCGGGTTCAAGGCGGGTGAACCAGGCAGCCAATCAGATTCATTAAGATGCTTTGTTAATAGTCATTAAAGGAAACCAGCTGGGATTTCCCAGTCAGCCTGTAATTTCCCACCGTGGGCTGTTTATCCGGCACCAAGCAGCAGGCCAAGGAGGAGGGGTGACAGTAGGAGGGTCGGGCAGAGGCCTGGGCAGGCCTCCACACCCCTCTCTGCCACATTGTAGAGGGATTTCACACCCCACCCCTCCCCTTCCCACACAGCAGCGACATAGCTGTTTATTTTTAGTTCCGTTTTTTCCCAAAGTTGGTGGAAGGGAGGTTGCTTCCATGTTGAATTTCTGCTGACAGCTATGTGTGTCTGTACTTTTGAAGTTGGAGCTGCTGTTTATTGTTAAAATGGCACTTTTGCTTCAGGAGGAGCACGATGGAAAGGTGGAAAATTAGCAGTCAGTAAGATATAACTTGTGGCATCAAAATAAAATCACTAACTAGTCACAGGTGTGGCTACAGTGGCACCGTTTTTTTACCACCTGCACAAATTCTAGGATAAAACTTACACCACACAGATAAAGTGAATTTACGCGTATAATTTATTTTACGAGAAACTGCCACCAAGTAAAGCAGTAATAGAAAAAAACAGCTGCACATTCTGCTTATATATCACTGGTTTACCGCGTGGAATCAAAGAAACCCGAACCACCCAGGCGTAATCTTCATGACCCCATGTATTTTCCTCACCAATCTTCCTAACCTTGTGACTTTATCGGGCAATTTAGCATAGCCAATCAACCTAAGCTGCGCATCTTTGGGCTGTGGGACAAAACCCACACAGACACAGGGAGAACGTGCAAACTCCAACCAGTCACTTGAGGCCGGAATTGACACTGAGAGGCTGCAGTGCTAACCACTGTGCTACCGTGTTGCCCACAAGTGCACAGTAGGGTTAAAATACACATGCGTATGCTGTCCAAACAAATATTAAATTCTCCAAATATGGGTGTTGTGTACTCATTGTTCATTTATTAATCAGAAACGTGTTAGCCACATCACAGTCCCTAGTTAGTCACATATGGCTAACATACTGTACAATACTAATTTAACTTGTTACAGAGTGTGTAGGATTTAAATTTGATAGATGTATAGCCACAGGATTTCAATTTGATAGATGGGCAAATGATAATGTTTATGCTGATGTAGTTTCTCTCACATACGCACTGCTGCAGATCTTTCACACCATTTACGTTCGGCGTTTCCTTCTCTTTCCTTCAGCGAGAAGAGGCCACAGTTTATTCGCCCATTGTTACACTCACCAACCTAGTGCCGTCGACCTCCTACAACTGCAGCGTGACCAGCGTCAGCTATGAACGTTACAGCACTCCTGTTTTTATCACCATCTCAACCACAGGTACTCTCAGTGTAAATCTTTGTTTAGGAACAGCCTCGGGTAAAATAAAGTAGAAGTTAGGTTTCAGTTACTAGTCTGGAGATTATTGGGCGAACAGTAACTCGGGCAATTGGGATCTTGACTCCTAATTTGAAGCAGGTTCTCTGTTATTCAAACTCACTTGGGGTATTGTTATTTTTAGGACCCCATCGAGTACTCAAGACAAGTGCGTACACCAGCTAGTTGATGCAGATATGACCTGCAACATAAGCTAGCCGTGAGATTCTTAAGGGGCTTGACAGGATAAAAGCTGAGAGCGTGATTCCCCTCATGGGAGCGTCTAGAATCAGAGGGCACAGTCTCAGAATAAAGGGGGGGGTGCCAATTTAAGACTGAGGGATTCTTTCTCTGAGGGTTTTGAGGGTTGTATATGAGGAGAGTTCCATCCCTAAGTCAGCTTTGCAAAGACTTTTGCACAGTTTGGTTCATTTCCTGAAGTGTTCTGTAGTGTTTCATTAGACCACAAGAAATAGGAACAAGAGTGGGCCATCCAGCCCCCCAAGCCTGCACTGCCATTCAATAGGATCATGGTTGATCCAACATTATTCATTTTCCTGCCCTTTCCCCGTAATCCTTAATTCCCTTACTGATCAAAAATCTGTCTATCTGAGCCTTTAAATTTACACAAGCCCCCACGGGTCTCTATGGCAAAGAGTTCCAATGACTCTCCACCCTCTGAAAGAAGAAATTCCCCCTCATCTCAGTACTAAATTAGCACCCCTTTATTTTGACACTACGCCCTCCTATCCTAGACGCTCCCATGAAGTGAAACATCCTCTCAGCATTTGCCCTGTCAATCCCATTAAGAATCCGATATGCTTCAGTGAGATCACCTCTCATTCTCCTAAGTGAGTCTAGTTCTGGTTGCCACACTACCAGAAGGATGTGGAGGCTTTGGAGAGAGTACAGAAAAGGTTTACCAGGATGTTGCCTGGTATGGAGGGTCTTAGCTATGAGGAGAGATTGGATAAACTAGGGTTGTTCTGGGGTTTCAGGGAATTATAGGCCAGTTAGTTTAACGTCTGTAGTTGGAAAAATACTTGAATCCGTCATCAAAGAAGAAATAGCGAGGCACCTAGAAAAGAATGGTTTGATAGAGCAGACGCAGCACGGATTCGTTAAGGGGAAGTCGTGTTTGACGAATTTATTGGATTTCTATGAGGATGTGATTAATGCGGTAGACAGAGGGGAACCGGTGGATGTGGTGTTTCTCGATTTTCAAAAGGCGTTTGATAAGGTGCCGCACAAAAGGTTGCTTCAGAAGGTTAGGGTGCATGGAGTGGGGGTAAGGTGTTAGCATGGATAGAGGATTGGCTGTCTAATAGGAGGCAGGGAGTTGGTATCAATGGGTGCTATTCTGATTGGCGGTTGGTGACTAGTGGAGTGCCGCAGGGATCGGTGCTGGGACCTCAGCTATTTACCATTTATATAGATGATCTGGAGGAGGGGGCTGAGTGCAGGGTAACGAAATTTGCTGATGACACGAAGGTGAGTGGAAAAGCAAATTGTGCAGAGGGTGTGGAAAGTCTGCAGAGGGATCTGGATAGGCTGAGCGAGTGGGTGAGGACCTGGCAGATGGAGTACAATGTTAGCAAGTGTGAGGTTATCCACTTTGGCAGAAATAATAGTAGGAGGGATTACTATTTAAAGGGTGAAAAGCTGCAGCATGCTACGGTGCAGAGGGACCTGGGGGTCCTTGTGCATAAGTCGCAAACACCCAGTCTGCAGGTGCAGCAGGTGATCAAGAAGGCGAATGGGATGCTGGCCTTTATAGCGAGGGGGATAGAATATAAAAGCAGGGAGGTCTTGCTGCAACTGTACAGGGCACTGGTGAGGCCGCAGCTGGAGTACTGTGTGCAGTTTTGGTTGTCGCACTTGCGCGAGGATATTTTGGCCTTGGAGGGAGTGCAGAGGAGGTTCACTAGGCTGATACCGAAGATGAGGGGGTTGGACTATGAAGACAGACTAAATAGACTGGGTCTGTACTCGTTGGAGTTTAGAAGGATGAGGGGGGATCTTATAGAGACGTATGAGATAATGAAAGGGATGGATAGGGTAGAGGTAGGGAGATTCTTCCCGCTCAGAAAGGATAACAGGACTAGAGGGCACAGCCTCAAGATAAGGGGGGGGGCAGTTTAGAATGGCGTTGAGGAGGAACTTCTTCACTCAAAGGGTGGTGAATCTCTGGAATTCTCTGCCCGTTGAAGTGGTGGAGGCTACCTTGCTAAATATATTTAAGACACGGGTAGATAAGTTTTTGGTAGGCAAGGGAATTAAGGGTTATGGGGAAAGTGGAACTGATCCACTTCAGACCAGCCATGATCTTATTGAATGGTGGGGCAGGCTCGAAGGGCTAGATGGCCGACTCCTGCTCCTATTTCTTATGTTCTCCCTGGAAAGACGGAGGATGAAGGGCGAATTGATATAAAATTATGAAGGGCATAAATAGCGTGAACAGTGGGAAACTTTTTCCCAGGTTGAGGTGACGAACACAAGGGGTCACAGGTTCAAGGTGAGGGGGACAAGGTTTAATACAGATGTCAGAGGGATGTATTTGACACAGAGGGTGGTGAGAGCCAGCAAGGTGGTAGAGGTGGACACACTGGTTTAAGACTAATCTGGATAGCCACATGAACAGACTGGGAATGGAGGGATACAAACAAATAGTCTAGTTGGAAGCATGAGCGGCGCAGGCTTGGAGGGCTGAAGGGCCTGTTTCCTGTGCTGCATTGTTCTTTAAATTCCAATGAGTAGAGTCCCAACCTGATTAACCTCTCCTCATTAGACAACCCCTCTGTAGCGGGGATCATGCTAGTGAACCTTCTCTGAACTGCCTCCAATGAAATATTGTCATTCCTTAAATAAGGGGACCGAAACTGCTCACAATACACCAGATGTGGTCTCACCAGTGCCTTTTACAGTTGCAGCAAGACGTGTCCATTCTTATACAGCAACCCCCTTGAAATAAGGGCTGACATTCCATTAGCCTCCCTGATTATCTGCTGCACCCACATGCTAGCTTTCTATGTTTCATGCCCGAGTACCCCCAAGTTCGTCTCTGCTTTCTGCAGATATTCTCTAGTTAAATAATACTGCTAGTTTGTTCTCCCTTCCAAAATGAACAACTACGCATTTTTGGACTGTGGGAGGAATCCGGAGCACCCGGAGGAAACTCACGCAAACACGGAGGGGAAACATGCAAACAGACAGTGACCCAAGCCGGGAATTGAACCCAGGCCCCTGGAGCTGTGAGGAGCAGTGCTAACCATCGTGACACCATGCCGCCCCTATTTTGCATAAGTCTTTACGGTGGAAGATACTTTCAACATTCCTTTAAATAAAGAATATGGGGGAAGACCATCACTAGAGAAGTGGTATTAGACAAACTAATGGGGCTAAAGGCAATCCCCTAATCCTGATGGCCTGCATCCTAGGATCTTAAAAGAAGTAGCGACAGAGATGGTGGGTACATTGGTTGTAATTTTTCAAAGATCCTTGGATTCTGGAGAAGTATTGGAGGATTAGTAAACTGCTAAAATGTGACACTGCTATTCAAAAAGGGAGGGAGGGAGAAAACAGGTAATTATAGGCCGATTAGCTTAACATTTACTATTGACAAAATGTTGGAATCAGTTATTAAGGAAGTAATAGCAGCACATTCAGAAAATGATAACCTAACCAAGCAGAGTCAGTATGTCTTCAAAGAACAAAAAACATTATAGCACAGGAACAGGTCCTTCGGCCTTCCAAGCCTGTACCAACCATGCCATCCAACTGAACTAAAACCCCCCTACTCTTTGTCACTTTTTCGAAAAATTCACTCAAGTTAGTGAGATACGGCCTCCCCTTCACAAAACCATGTTGCCTCTCACTAAAACGTCCACTTATTTCCAAGTGGGAATAAATCCTGTCTCGAAGAATCCTCTCCAATAATTTTCCTACCAGTGACGTATGGCTCACTGGCCTGTAATTACTTGGATTATTCTTGCTACCCTTCTTAAACAAAAGGAACAACATTGGCTCTTCTCCAATCCTCTGGGACCTCCCCTGTAGTCGTGATGTGGAGATGCCGGCACTGGACTGGGGTAAACACAGTAAGAAGTCTCACAAATGTCACTGTCTGTGTGGAGCTTGCACATTCTCCTCGTGTCTGCGTGGGTTTCCTCCAGGCGCTCTGGTTTCCTCCCACAGTCCAAAGATGTGCATGTTAGGTTGATTGGCCATGCTAAGAAATTGCCCCTTAGTGTCCAGGGATATGTAAATTAGAGGGATTAGTGGGTATAATATGTAGGGATATGGAGGTAGGGCCTGGGTGGGATTGTGTTCAGTGCAGACTCGATGGGCCGAAGGGCCTCTTTCTGCACTGCAGGGTTCTATGATTCTATGTGTGGGTTAGGTGCGTTGGCCGTGGTAAATTGCCCCTTAGTGTCCTAGGATGTGCATGTTCGAGGGATTAGCAGGGTAGGTATATGAGGTTTCTGGGGATGCATTGGTTATAATTTTCCAAAGATCCTTGGATTCTGGAGAAGTATTGGAAGATTGGTAAACTGCTAATGTGACACCGCTATTCAAAACGGGAGGGAGGCAGAAAGAAGGTAATATAAGCCGATTAGCTTAACGTTTACTGTTGGAAAAATGTTGGAATCAGTTATTAAGTTAAGGAATTATTGTCAGTGCAAACTCGATGGGCTGAATGGCCTCCTTTTACACTGTAGGGTGTCTATGTTTCTATCTGTTTAACTCGTCTGCCATTTCTTTGCTTCCCAAAACTATCTCCCCGACACATTGTCTAAGGGCCTATGTTCACTGTGATGTCTCTTCCGTTTTATATATTTAAAGAAGTTTTAATGTTAGTTTTTCTGTTCCTCATTAGTTTCCCCTCATAGTTTACTGTCTCTCTCTTTATTATCTGTTACTCTGCTGGATTCTAAATTTATCCCAGTCTTCAGAGCTGTCACTGACTTTTATCTTCTTATGTGCTTTTCCTTTGAATTTAATATTCTCCTTAATGTCCTTAGTTAGCCATGGTTGGTTTATCCCTCGCTAAGAAGCTTTCCTCCTTACTGGGATATATTTTTGCTGGGAGTTAGGAATTACCTACTTAAGTGTCTGCCACTGCTTTACTGTCTTTTTCTGCTAATCTATCCATCCAGTCCACTTTAGCTAACTCTATCCACATTTCATTGTCATTCCATTTACGTCAGGGGTAAGTTTTTCACTCAGAGGGTGGTGAGTGAGTGGAATCGGCTGCCGTCGGTGGCGGTAGACGCGAACTCACTGGGGTCTTTTAAGAGACTTCTGGATGAGTACATGGGATTTAATGGGATTGAGGGTTATAAATAGGCCTGGTAGGTATGGATAAGATCGGCGCAAGTTGTGGGCCGAAGGGCCTGTTTGTGCTGTAGTGTTCTATATTCTATGTTCTATTTAAGTTAAACAGTTGCTTCCAGTCCAAGTTTTTCACACTCAAACTGAATATTAAGTTCTATCGTGTTCTGATTACGATTTCCTTAGCTTTTAGTGCATTCCATCGAATGGTTTGAGACTCACTAATGACACAATTAGGTACCAGATTTGGATGTTATTGGAAGACTTCTTCTATTTACCTATGGATGATGATTCACACCTCCGCAAAGAGATATAGACAGGGTAAATTAATACAAACATAGATATTAGTAGTAGGCCATTCAGGTGCTCGGGCCTGCTGCTCCATTCGATAAGATCATGACTAATCTTACCTACAATTCTCTGCATGCTTCCCGATACCTTTAGATTCTTGATAAGGAAGTCAATCTAATTTGCCCTAAGAATATTCAATGATTCTGCCTGTGGTACTTTCTGGGGAAAGGAGTTTCACAGAGTCACGACCCTCAGAGAAAAATATTCTCCTCACCTCCATTTTAAAAACAAGAGACTCAATTATTTTTAAGCTATGTTCCGTAGTTTTAGTCTCTCTTAAAAGAGGAAACATAGCGTCCACCCTGTTATATCTCTTCAGGAGTTTACAAAGACGGATTGGAGCTGAATCATTGGAGTATAGAAAAATTAGAGGCAACCTTATGGAAACATGAGATAGACCCCCATTCGTCATCCTAGGAATCAATCAAGTGAATCTTCTCTGAACTGCTTCTAATGTATTTATAACTTTCTCTATGTGCAGATACTAAAACTGCTGGCAGTACTCTAAACGAGATCTTACCAACAGCCTGCATAATTGTAGCAGAACAAGTTTACTTTTATATTCCATTTCTCTTGCAATAGTTATCAACTTTCCATTTGTCTTCCTAATTGTTTGCTGTACCTGCCACTAACATTATGTGATTCAGGACACCCAGATCTCTCTGTACCACTGAGTTCTGCAACCTCTCTCTATTTACGTAATAAGCTGCCTTTCTACACTTCCTGCCAAAGTAGACAAGTTTACACTTCCCCCATATTATACTCCATCTGCCATTATTTGCCCAGTCAGTTAACCTATCCATATCCCTTTTCAAAGTCACCAATTTAGTTGTCCTCTCCAGAACTTACTTTCCTCCCTATTGCTATGTCGTCAGCAAATTTAGCAATCATACATTCAGTCCTATCGTTCAAGTCATTGTTATAGTTTGTAAATAGTTGGAGCCTCAGCACTGAACTCTGCGGCACTCCACACATTACATCTTTCCAATCTGAAAGTGACCCATTTATCCCCACTCTCTGTTTCTTGTTAGCTAACCAGTCCTCCGACCATGCTAATTACATTTACCTCCTACACTGTGAACTCATAATTTGTGTAGTAACCTTTGATGTTGCACCTTTGTCAGATGCTTCTGAAAATCTAAGTGCAGTACATCCACATGTTCCCCTTTACCCACATTGCTTGTTACTTCCTCGCAGAACTCACTGAATTAATCAAATGTGATTTCCTTTTCACAAAACCATGTTGACTCTGCCTAATTGAATTGAGATATTCTAAGTGCCCAGCTATAATCTCCTTAATAATAGGTTCCAACATTTTCCCTATGACAGACACTAAACTAACTGGCCTGTAATTTCCTGCTTTCTGTCACCCTCCTATCTAGAATAGAGGACTTTGCTATTTTCCAAGCTGATGGGGCCTTTCCAGATACTGGGCAATTTTGTAAAATTAAAACCAATGCAACTATTATTTCCAAGTCCATCAGGACCTGTGGACTTGTCAGTTTTCAGTTCTAATGATTTTCTCAGGACTATTTACCTGATGTTTGTAATTGTTCTAAGTTCCTTGCTCCCTTTTACCTCCTAGCATGTTATTTGCATCCTCTACAGTGACACCTAACACACAGAGCCAAATTCTACAGCATCCCTGCACCAGGTCTATCCGCAGCAGAGGCCATTCACCTTGGCAGGATCTTCTGGTCCTGCCAACAAAGTCGATGGCAATTTGCATTGCTCACCTGTGCCGCTGTTGGGGAACCCAGAGTGGAGTTGACTTTGGGAGGGACTGGAAGATCCCATCAACAGGAAGAGCGGGAGAATTTCCAGACACACACTCTCTCTCTCTCTCTCTCTCTCTTGAGGACCAGTGCTCACTTTAGTTACCCTTCCTTTTTAAATACCCAGAGAAACTCTTATTAACTATTTTATATTTCAAACTAACTTTCCTTCATACTCTAGTTTCCACCTCATTATTATTTTAGCTACATTTTGCTGTTTCTGTTTATTCTGTCTAATCTTCTAACCTGCCACTAATCTTCATGGAATTGTACATTTTTATTTTGAATTTGATAGTATCTTTCCTCATGCAGCCGTGGATGATGTTAGTCAGTCCTAGAGCTTTTCTTTCTCACTGGAATTATCTTTCAGTATTAAGAAATAGCTGCTTAAATGTCTGTCACTCTGCGTTCACTCCAAAACCAAAAAAATCCCACCCAAGGTCAATGGATCTTTGCATGGTCAATGTTCCACCCGTTACAATTCCAGTGGTGGGTGGGACTGGAAAATTTCTCCCTCAATCTCTATTGACCTATCCCTTAGCCTAATTTCCCAGTTCACTTCAGCCAGCCCTGTCTTCATACCCTCATTACTACCCTTTATTTAAGTTTAATGTTAGCAAGTGTGAGATTATCCACTTTGGCAGGAATAATAATAGGAGGGACTACTATTTGAAGGGCGAAAAGCTGCAGCATGCTACGGTGCAGAGGGACCTGGGGGTCCTTGTGCATGAGTCGCAAAAACCCAGTCTGCAGGTGCAGCAGGTGATCAAGAAGGCGAATGGGATGCTGGCCTTTATAGCGAGGGGGATAGAATATAAACGCAGGGAGGTCTTGCTGCAACTGTACAGGGCACTGGTGAGGCTGCAGCTGGAGTACTGTATGCAGTTTTGGTCGCCGCATTTGTGCAAGGATATTTTGGCCTTGGAGGGAGTGCAGAGGAGGTTCACTAGGCTGATACCGGAGATGAGGGGATTAGACTATGAAGAGAGACTAAATAGACTGGGTCTGTACTCGTTGGAGTTTAGAAGGATGAGGGGGGATCTTATAGAGACATCTAAGATAATGAAAGGGATGGATCGGGTAGAGGTAGAGAGATTCTTCCCGCTCAGAAAGGACAGTAAGACTAGGGGGCACAGCCTCAAGATAAAGGGGGGGCAGTTTAGAACGGAGTTGAGGAGGAACTTCTTCATTCAAAGGGTGGTGAATCTCTGGAATTCTCTGCCCATTGAAGTGGTGGAGGCTACCTCGCTAAATATATTTAAGTCACGGGTAGATAGGTTTTTGGTAGGCAAGGGAATTAAGGGTTATGGGGAGAAAGCGGGAAAGTGGAACTGATCCACTTCAGCCATGATCTTATTGAATGGCGGGGCAGGCTCGAAGGGCTAGATGGCCTACTCCTGCTCCTATTTCTTATGTTCTTATGTTAATACGTAGACTTACTCTTTACTCCCTCAATTTAAATGCAAAATTCAAATTGAATGGACAACAAAATGGGGGTTAATAGAGTTGTTCACTTTGGTCGCAAGAACAGAAAAGCAAAACATCATTCAGAATGTGTGGACCTTCTAAATGTTGCCGTTCGGAGAAAGTCAGGTGCACTAGCTCAAGAAAGTCAAAGGTAGCACACAGCTACACTAAACAATCAGGAAGATAAATGGTATGTTGGCCTTTATTACAAGGGGATTAGATTCCAGGAGTAAGGAAGTCTTACTGTGCAGGCTTTGGTGAGACCACACCTGGAATACGGTGTGCATTTTTGGTCTCCTTATTTAAGGAAGGACATTGGAGATGGTACAGCGAAGATTGGTTCCTGGAATGAGAGGGCTGATCAGAGGCTGAGTAAACTGCGTCTTCCTTGTTGGATTTTGGAAGAATAAGATGTCACCTCATTGAATCATACAAAATTCTGAAGGCGTTTGACAGGGTCAACACAGAGGTTATTTCCACTGGCTGGGGGGTCAGGAACATGGAGGCACAATTTCAGGATATGGGGTTGATTACTTAGTACTGAGACAGAGAGAAATTTCTTCACTCAAAATGTTGCGAATCTTTGGAACTTGTTACGCCAGATGGTTGGGGGTGTGTCAACATTAAATATCTTGAGGTCTGAGATTGAAGAATTTTTGGCCTCTGAGAATCAAGTGATGTGGAGAGTGGGCAGGAAACTGGAGCTGAGGCAGAACATCAGCCGTGACCGTACTGAATGGTGGAGCAGACTTGACCCTATGGTCTAATCCTACTCCTGTTATGTACGTTCTTACAAATAGGGGGAGATGGTGGTGTAGTGCTAATGTCACTGGAGTAGTAATAATCCAGAGGGCAGGTCCTTGGGGACATGGGTTCAAATCCTGGTGGAATTTAAATTCAGTTAATAAAATCTAGAATTGAAAGGTCAACTCTGTAATGGTGGCCATGAAACTATTGTTGATTATTGTAAAACCCATCTGGTTCACTAATGTCCTTTAGGGGAGGAAATGTGCTGTTCTTACCTAGTGTGGCCTACATGTGTCTTCAGATCCACAGTAATGTGCTGGACTTTGAAATGGCCTCACAAGTAATTCAGTTCAAAGCTAATTAGGGACAGGCAACAAATGTTGGCCTTGCCAGCCACACCCATGAAAGAATACATTTTAACAAATAAGATAGTTGAGTTTCCTTTATTCCCCTTAACTCAATATGTTGCCTTTCATAGAATCCCTACAGTGCAGGAGAAGGCCATTCGGCCCATTGACCCTGCACTGACAACAATCCCATCCTATCCTCATAGCCCCCTGGATTTACCCTGCTAATCCTCCTGATACTAAGGGGCAATTTAGCACGGGCGTATCAACCTTTGGACTGTGGGAGGAAACTGGAGCACCGGAAGAAACTCATGGAAACACAGGGAGAACATGCAAACTCCACGCAGTGACCTGAGGCCGGAATTGAACCTGTGTCCCTGGCTCTGTGAGCCAGCAGCGCAAACCAAACAGAGAAAGATAAAATCAAGAGATTCATCAACCAGCCTTTGGTTCAGTTCCTGACAGTTACTCCTAGAGTAGAATGGACCAGAGCCTGAGACCAGGTTAGCTGGCTATCCTCTGATGTAATACAATTGTGTGACACGCCAACAGAAAATTAAGCAACATATAGTTTAAAAGATGCAAGTTGCTTTCACGAAGATGTTTGGCCTAATCCCTTGGAAAGTGGAACCTTAGCCAGACTCCAATATTTATTCAAGGGTAGTTTTATTTACACCAGGTACAATATGTACAAGGTGGGTTACTGAGGAGAAACCCCTCCACTAAGCATTGCCTGTTGACTGTATAGAGCCTCAAGCGTGTGACTGACCAATATCACTGATACATCATCTTCCACATCATTCATTAGCATCTTATATCAGCATACCTGTTCTGTTAACCTTTTGTAAGACAAAGATGAGGACTTATTTTTCTTTATTTTAACATTAATTGATGACCATGGCCGGAATTCTCTGAATGTTCACGCCTGTGGGATTCTCTGGACCCAGTGCAGGGGACGGAGATTTGGCTGTGTGCCAAATTCCCCGTTCTCATTTGGAGCAGTGGCAGGACGCGAATAGCCGGAGAATTCCAACCCATGGAACCATTGTTAATTGTCGCAAAAACCCATCCGGTTCGCTAATATCCTTTAGGGAAGGAAATCTGCTGTCCTTACCCAGTCTGGCCAACATGGGAGTCCAGAGCCACAGCAATGTGGTTGATTATTGAGTGCCCTCTGAAATAGCCGAACAAGCTACTCAGTTCAATGGCAATTAGGGATGGGCAATCAGTGCTGGTCTGGCCCAGCCCATATCCCATGAATGCCTGAAAGAAAATATTAGCCCAGTGACATTACCGTGACACGACCATCTTCCCCCTACTCCTAATTACGTAGAGAAGAGGAGTAGGATTAGACCACACGGTCAAGACTGCTCCACCATTCAATATGGTCACGGCTGATCAGCTCCAGTCCCCTCGGCTCTCCATATCCCTCAATTCTCAGAGACCAAAACTCTGTCTGGCTCGGGCTTCACATGTTCGATACCAGGAGGAGATCCTGATCCATTCTTTTGAATATGTAGTTACAGAAGTGAATTCGAACATGGTGGTGATCTCTGCCCTTGCGATCCTGAGTATTCTGCTTATCGGACTGCTACTGATTACACTCTTTATTCTGCGGAGGAAGCACTTGCAGCATGCCAGGTACCGCCTAACTTGCTCAATCACACTCCCGCGTACGTAGAAATGGAATCATCAAGTTATTCAAAATGAAGTCAAACATGAATAATTGTGTTGATATCTTCCAGGAATTGTGGAGCAGGAATATTTGTCAATTTTGCCACATTGGAGAGGGACGGAAAGTTGCCGTTTAACTGGTACGTGCAAATGGAGTGGGAAAAGACTAGGTTGGCCTAGTGAAGGCCTTTTTTGAAGTGCTGAAAATCAGTTTTAAACGTTGTGCAAGCTTTTCACCTGAGATGTGCTTGTGAGGCAGAGATCGTAGTACCCAGAGTACTTATTATCCAATATTCAGACGGAGATGCGAGTAGAAAATAAACTCTCAAAATGTAACTGAAGTCTACAGGAATTTCAATGGGCACCTTGTAGTTTCGGTGGAAAATTTCAAAAGTACTTGTGCTCCAATCCATCACACTCAGGATCTTGAACTGAAACCATTGTGACCGTTTCTGAGCATCACACTTTAGGATGAAGGCATCAGAGAAGATGCAGGAAAGATTCACTAGAACGAAGCCAGGAATGAGGGATCTAAGTTACGTGGATAGATTGGAGGAGCTAGGGGAGTCTAAAGGTGTGCAGGTTAGATGGATTGGCCGTGCTGAATTGCCCCAAGATATGTAGCTTAGAGGGTGGATACGTGGGATTATTGGGATAAGGCCTGGGTGGGATTATTGGGATAGGGCCAGGGTGGGATTATTGGGATAGGGCCTGGGTGGGATTATTGGGATAGGGCCTGGGTGGGATTGTTGTTGGTACAGACTCAATGGGCCAAATGTCCCCCTTCTGCACTGTAGGGATTCTGTGATTAGAAAAGAGAAGATTGAGGAGAGGTTTGATGTAAAAACGTCCAAATAAAAAAGGGTCTGGATTAAGCAGAGAGGGAGAAATGGTTGAGAACCAAAAGGACTCTGGTCTAAAGTGATTGGCAACAGTTCCAACACCAAGAAGGGGAAACCCATTTAATTTGCAGCACGTGGTTAGAGTCTGGAACTCACTGCCTGAGAGTGTGATTGGAGCAGTTGCAATTGTGGCTTTCAAAAAGAGATTTGGTTAATTAACTGAAGAGAGTAAAACAATTGAGATTACAGGGGAAGGATGAGGGATTTTTTCAGAGAACCAGCAAGGGCATGACAGGCCAAATGACCTCCTTCTGCATTGGACCCATTCTCCGACAGGGCACATGTTGTAGGCCGCGCTGAGAAACCAGTTTCCTCTCGCTCGCTGCATTGCTGGCAGATGGAATTCCCCCAGTATAAAGCCAAGGTTTTGAATCTGTTTTAACAGTAGTTATAATTGCTCAAACCACCCCGTTTCCTATGGACACTTGCACACGTTCTAAGAAAGTTCAGTCAATGTTGAAGCAATCTGGATTTGGCAAAAGGATGGGGATTTCTATTTTTGATTTCTTTTTAAGAGAGCGGATGTATTTTTGGGCAATAGTAGTAAGTTAATTCAGTACTGGAGGAGGAAGAGAAAGGGAAGTCTAACCAACTTCTTTCTTCTACACCAGCTAGAGATAATTTCTAGGCTAATCCCATATAAACATCACAGATGTCCTGAGTACACCTCACCCACTTCCTCTGGCAATCTAATTATCACACTCTGTATTTATTATATCCTCACCATATAGGTTCCAGCTAGGACCTGCTAGAATGTGCTTAGTTGAGTGTTCTGCACAGATAAAAGACCCCACATGAATCAAAAGACCCTGCTTTATATCAATTGACCATTTCCATACAATCCATTGAACCCCTGGTGCAGAAGGAGGCTATTCAGCCCATCGAGTCTGCACCAACCTTCCAAAAGAGCACTCTACACAGACTTACTCCCTCACCCTGTAACCCCTTGCATTGATCACGACCAATCCACCTAACCTACACATCTTGGGACAATAAGGGGAAATTTAGTTTGACCAATCCACTGAACAAAGTTAAATTTTATTATTCTCATAAGTAGAACTTACATTAACACTGCAGTGAAGTTACTGTGAAAATCCCCTAGTTGCCACACTCTGGTGCCTATTCGGGTACACTGAGGGAGAATTTAGCATAGCCAATGTGCCCAACCAGCACGTCTTTCAGACTGTGGGAGGAAACCAGAGCATCCGGAAAAACCCACGCAGACACGAGGACAATGTGTAAGCTCCACACCCAATACCAGAATTGAACCTGGGTCCCTGGCACTGTGAGGCAGCAGAGCTAACCCCTGTGCCACCTTGCACGTGTGTTATGCTCTCATTGCAATTAAAACAATGAGGCATAAAGTTCAATTGTGTTTGTCAGGAGAATCATCTGTATTTTGTTGCGAATGGAATTCGGGCAGCCAAGCTGGAGCTCGGGGTGTGTGGGGCTTTTGTTTTCTCTTGAACCTTCAGGCTTGCTGGGTTAGATTCCAGAGCTTGGTCTTGATGGTAAATGGGTCTGCACTTTGTAAAACTGAAAGCCAGTGATGAGTCAGCCTCTGTAATGGTTAGAAAATTCTATTTCAGAAGCTGAGGTAAACCTGATTCTAGGCCTCGAAGGAGGAAAAGGAAATCGCATGAGGTACAGATTGAGAATGAGAGAGCACCAATTTCAGGTGATGTGCAAAAAGAGGGGGTAAAGCTTTCTCATGCAGCAAATGTCTAGGATCTGGTATCTCAGGAGGATATGCTGAGGAAATAAAAAGACTGGTCTGAACTGTTTATTTTCCTGTTGGGATGCACTGCGAGTGTGGTGGAGGCAGATCTAATCATGGCTTTCAAAAAAGAATTATCTGAAGAGAAAAATGATTGCGAGGCTCTGAGGAAGCAGCAGGGAGTGAGGCTAGATGAGTTGGTCTTGCAGAGAGCTGGCACAAGTACGAGGGGCTGAATGGCCTCCCTGAGCGGTCACCGTTTTATGGTCTTGGACAGGATTTTCAGAGCTGGGTTGTCCCCTTGCAGCTGTCCCCTCCAGCGCCTGCAGAACAGAGACCATTACACACACTGCCGGCCGAACTTTCAGGACCCTTCGAGGTCAGGGTTGAGGAGGGGAGGAGCCAAAAATACCTGCAGCGGCCAGCATCTCAGTTTTGGTGCCAGCCATGTCGGGGATGGTGAGTCCGGGGCCCAGGAAAACCGCCGGCCCTGACAAGGTGGGCGGGAAGTTAGGCTTATGTACAACCTCGTCAATGGTAAGTTTAGGAAGCCGACTGGGATTTTCCAGTTGGCCTCAGTATCCCGGTGTACATATAACAGGCTCAGAACAACAGCCAGGCGTCTGTCAAGGTTGGCAAGGGAGTTAGAGCCCACCTGCCAACTGTGATTGGTCAGAAACCCATCTCTGTACCAATTAAGGGCTAATACACACTGGCAAAAGTTTTTATTTTAAATCAGTGTCCCATTAGAGGCAGGTTTCTGACCTGAAACAAATGGGGCTCAGGTGAAGATTCAACCCAAAACACGCGTGACGATAACACATTCATAAACCAGGCTGGGTTCTGGCCAACAGCGGGCCAGATTCTGTGGTAGTGGACGCGATGTTTTAATAGGGAGCAGGCCAAATGTTGCAACAGGAAATGAAAAGAGTAATATAGCAGGTAATGATTTTACTTCTGTGTCTGCACGTGTGAATGGAACTATTAATCACATTAACTTTGTGCATTACTCTATCTGTATTTCTCATTGTAACGCTATCTGAGCTGTGAAGCATGTCCGTGTTACTGCAGAATCGCTATATAGTGTACCTAACTAAGTCTTGCTTCCTGTGTATATTAATCACGGGCAACCTTCTCTTTTATTAATCAAACAGACTCTTTGTCTATATGTGTCTGTGTTGCATTTTCTCAGGCGTAGAAGTATTTTTGCTGTTCTTGCACTGCTCCCATCATGCCTTTGGACTGACTATCTTTTGGCCTTTGGTATTAACCCTTGGTAAGTTTATTTTAAAAGTCTTCTTGCCTAATACCTCCTGAGAAATGTTAAAACTGAAAGCACCTCACCCAGATACGCTCACACGCCTGTGCTGCAAGAAGCTACTGGCTACAAACTATAGCATAGTTCAAAAAGGTACTTGTATTACGCTGCACAAGATGTGTGCGTGTTTGTTCCATCAGAAAGAATGCAGAAAAAATTTACTAGGATGCTACCAGGACTTGATGGTTTGACTTGTAAGGAGAGGCTGGATAGACTGGGAGTTTTTTCCCTGGAGTGTAGGAGACTTAGGGGTGATCTTGTAGAGATCTGAACAAAAGGGACATCAATCAGCTAAATCCCCAAAGGGAGGGGAATCTAAAACTAGAGGGCATAGGTTTAAGGTGAGAGGGGAGAGATACAAAAGGATCCGGAGGGGAATGTTTTTCACACAGAGGGTGCTGAGTGTCTGGAACATGCTGCCCAGAGGTAGTAGTAGAAGTGGGAAAAATTTTGTCTTTTAAAAAGCATTCAGACAGTTACGTGGGTAAGATGGGTATAGAGGGATATGGGCCAAAGGTGGGCAACTGGGACTAGCTTAGTGGTTTTAAAAAAAGGGGTGGCATAGACAAGTTGGGCTAAAAGGCCTGTTTCCAAGCTGTAAACCTTGATGACTCTGACTCCCCTCTTCCAAAATGTTTTATTAGATGATTTATTTTGTAATAACATATTATTGAGGCAGTCTCCTCCACTTCGTTATCAGTAATAGGATCAGTGATCTCTCAGCTAGGTTAGATTGACTAGCCATGATGAATTGCCTTTGGTGTCAAGGGGACTAGCTAGGGTAAATCCATGGGGTCATGGGGATAGGGCCTGGGTGGGATTGTGCTCGATGCAGACTCAATGGGCCGAATGGCCTCCTTCTGCACTGTAGGATTCTATGATTCTACACTACATAAGGAGGCAGAAGTTGGAGATTAAATGGTAAACTGCAGATAAACATGGCTGTTTTCCAGTTGAAATAGACCTGAAGGACCCACGCTGACATGGAGTCTTAGAAGCAGGAGGTGAGAAATGCAGGAAATAGGAAAGGAGATGTTCAACTCGGTGGTGCTGATAAATCTCAGGATGAACATGGTCATTTCAGTTCATCCGTCCAGAGATATCCTTGAAGACCTTTCGACAATCTGTTTCCAACTGCAACTATCCAGCAACCTACCTCATAATTGGAAACATCTTTCAGGCAGCAAACTGTCAGGCTTTCTTTAAGAGAAATGTAGGTGGTTTATTCCAAGGGGACTGTGACTGTCTACAGAAAGGAACATATCCTGGCACCTTACCCATTTTTAAATATTTTGTACACGTATTTCATAGTCCTACCATTGACGTCCATCTCCTCAAGCCTGATCAACCTGATTGAATCCAATTGCTCCATCGTTTTCAAAACCTTAGTTACATTGTCACCCTATCATTCAAGTAAATAGCCCATTCAAGCAAATAGCTCAAACACTTGAAGCCTGTCCAAATAACAAAGAATGATTAAGGCTAGATATCAATGTTCTTCATAATGTGCTGGGATAACACTGCACACAGTGCTCCAGCTGTAGGTATATTGCATCTGCAGAGTGCATTGTCTGCAGGACACTTTGCAACAAGCTGCCATGGCTTCATCTGCAATATCTCTCAAACATGTGACTTCTGCCACCTAAAAGGACAGTCGCGTGAGCAGGCCACGACCTCCAGTTCATCCCCTGTCCTGACTTGGATACGTACTGTGATTCCTTCATTGGTGCTAGGCCCAAACCTTGGAACTCCCAAACTCAACATCTCCAGCTCCACCGTATGGACTGCAGCAGTTCAAGAAGGCAGCTTAACACCTAGAACAGCTAAGGATGAGCAATGGATAAAATCAGAAAATGCTGGATAAACTCAGCAGGTCTGGCAGCATCTCTGGAGAGAGAAAGAGAATTAACATTTTTAGTTCATGTGAAGAAGAACGGTGCGGGGTGCAGACAGTGGGAAAAGCGGAGGAACCAGAAGATTCCATCACCGGCCAATGATGCACCGTCTCCCACCAGGAGAAAGACACCACGAGGAGGCCGGAGAATCCCACCCGTTAACTCTGTTTCTCTGTCCACAGATTCTGCCAGACCGGCAGAGTTTAACCAGCGCTTTCTATTTTCATTTCTGATTTGCAGTATTTCTCTTTTGTTGTGGGCAGTAAATAACCTTGTTGGTCACATCCACATCCTGAAGAATGGCCAGAGGAAATCTGATTCCCACAGTCAGTTTTTGTACTCCAGCTCTGACTGTACAATCTAAAATCTAATCCGCTCTCCCTAAAGCCAGCTCACCACACTTTCCACCTTAATGGGTGACCAACAATCATCCTTAGGTTGTCGATTAATTCATTAGTTATGGATTTACATACATCAGTAATTTGTGCACCTACATTATAAAATGTATTAATAACTCGAGTCACTACATTAATAGATGAATATCCTTTGCAGATATATTGGATTAGTAACTAAGATGCCTACATTGCAAGATTTATCAGTGCTGATACATTAGTATTTAATTTTACATAATAAAATAGTGAGAGCACTGCGTAAGGACATTTGGAGACTTGTTTGAGGTGTATTAAATTGTGAGGGTGCTGGCCGGAGTGGATAGGGACAACCCTGAGCAGGGAGGTCAGTAGCCAGAGGGCGTAGGCTTAAAATAATTGATGGAAGAATTAAAGGGGAGTTGATGAGGAAATGTTTCGCCCAGAGGGTGGAAGGGGTCTGGAACACACCTACGCAACAAGGGTAGTAGAGGTGGAATCCCTCACCACATTCAAAAGCTTACTTTGGGTATGTATTTGAAGTGTTGTGCTCTACAGGGCTACAGACCAAGGTGTAATTGAGCTAGCGGGCTGACTTCAGTCAGCATAGACATGATGGGCTGAATGGCCTCTTTCTGTGTCGCAAATTTGCTTTCTTTCTACATTTACTATTATCCATTATGGCCGGAACTTTACTGTTCCGCCCGCCATAGGAATCAAAGCAGGCGAAAGGCGGTCAGTGGAAAGGTCCATCGACCTTGGGCGGGATTTTACAGCGAGATCATAAAGCCATGCCCTTTATCAAGTTCTAGTAACATTTAATGCTAATTAGATAGTCTGATAATTTTAGATTTACAAGAACCATTATAAATAACGTGCCTATATATGGTGCATTAATGACATGCTTAGGCTCTAATATACATTTGACTATGTTTAAGATGCAGTGGTACTGGACGTAGCCACAGTCTAACATATACTAGTGGGTAATTTATCTGTATTGCAGAATGTAATAATAACACTGTTAACATTAAAATATAGGTTAGTCTATATACGCATGAGAAATGAATGTGCTGATATAAGATTGAATAACTAATGCAGATATAGTTTGTTAGATATAATTCTGCTACAGTATCAGATGCACTTGTTACGTATGCATTAAGATACATTAGTGGTCTTGCATAATGAATAAGACTCCCTTCTGTGAATGGTGTATTTACCCGTGTGTTTGCCTACATGTCCAACCATTCTGTAAGCGTATCCTGTTCACTGTGCAATCACATCTATTCCATTTTATTGCAAGTTTATCAATATCTTGTGTCATTCACTACTGACTTGCATGGATTCTGTCCAAGACTCTGTAAATCCTTTTGAGACTCTTCCTTTGCTGGAGTGGGCCATCTGCTTATCAAATACCAGGTTAGTAACATGGAAGTGACTTAGGAAAGAAGGGGTTAAGAAGTCTTTCATTACAGCAAGTCATTTCAGAGTGTGGCTGGTTACTTGCGGTCTTTTGCCTCAGTGTTGTCCCAAATTAAAATGCTTTGTATGTTACATTGAGGAAGTTTCTTCAGTTTCTAGCTTTACTGAGGAAATTTATGTCATCTTTTCAATCACATGTTCTTTATTTTTACTTACAGGAATAAATATGCACTGAAGAAGAGGAAACTAGCCAAGTATGTTTCGTACGCTTAGAATAGAACCATTTGCCAGCAGATTAAAGTTCATTGAAAGTGTTGAATGTTAAAGTGTCAGTACTGTTAACAGGAAGTCACTGAATATATCTAAAAAGGAATTAAATAGATTTCTAGATCCCAAAGGTGTCAAGGAGAACTGGAGAGTGGTTTTGAAATGATAAAGGATCAGCCATGATCAAACTGACTGGTGAAGCAGGCTTGAATGGGCCGAATGGCCTATTCCTGATCCTATTTTTGACTTTTCTATGAGGTATAGATGTCCCGTAAGTTTCTGCAAATCAGGCTTGCTTCTTTGCAGAGCTCCAAAAATAGAATGGGGAAGTGGAGCCTTTGCAGATGCTGTAGCTGCAAGATTTTTCAGGTGCAGAATGATACGCCACTGCTGAATGGAGATGCTGGTAGTAGTAGGGGCGGCACAATGACAGAGTGGTGAGCACTGCTGCCTTACGGTGCCAGGGACCCGGGTTCAATTCTGGGCTTGGGTCACTGTTTGTGTGGAGTTTGCACATTCTCCCCGTGTCTGCGTGGATTTCCTCCGGGTGCTCCAATTGCTTCCCACAGTGCAAAGATGTGCAAGTTGATTGGCCCTGCTATATTGACCCTAATCTCAGGGAATTAGCAGGGTAAATATGAGGGGTTATGGGTGGGATTGTGGTCGGTGCTTGTCCATGCCGCCCTGTTAAACCCCTAATCTAATCCTAATTGCCCATATATGGCTCATATCCCTCTATACACATCATACCCATATAACTGTCTAAATGTTTTACTACTCTACTAGTACTCTACTACTACCTCTGGCAGCTTGTTCCAGGCACTGACCACCCTCTGTGTGAAAAAACTGCCCCTCTGGAGACTTTTGTATCTCTCCCCTCTCACCTTAAACCTACGCCCTCTAGTTTTAGACTCCCCTACCTTTGGGAAAAGATATTGACTGTTTACCTTGTCTATGCCTCTCATTATTTTATAGACCTCTATAAGGTCACCCCACAGCCTCCTAAGCTCCAGAGAAAAAAGTCCCACTCTAGCCAGCTCTCCTTATAACTCAGTCCATCAAATCCAGGTAGCATCCTAGTAAATCTTTTCTGCACTCTTTCTAGTTTAATAATATCCTTTCTATAATAGGGTGACCAGAATTGCATAAATTATTCCAAATGTGGCCTTACCAATGTCTTGTACAACTTCAACAAGACGTCCCAACTCCTGTATTCAATGTTCTGACCGATGAAACCAAGCATGCCCAATGCTGCCTTCATCACTCTGTCCGCCTGTGACTCCACTTGCAAAGAGCTATGAACATGTACGCCTAGATCTCTTTGTTCTGTAACTCTCCCCAGTACCCTACCATTAACTGAGTCTTTCTTGAGAGTCTCTGGTTCAAACCAAGACCAATCTCTGCATGAACCGATTGGAAGAGCTAATCAGAGATTATGCCCAGCAACCTAGTAATGGGATTGCTTTCTCAATTGCACCACATCCCCTTAAAGAATAATCATTCCGCTTAATCTTACAGGATTCAAGTTAATTCTCTTCCAACATTATCCTCAACATCAATGCGTTTCAGAATTCTCATTAGAAAATTGCGCTGTAGCACAGCTGAAGCTTTTTTTCTAACCCATCGGAATTTAATGTTGAGTTTGGCAGCTTTAGATTGTGACCGTGCTCCCCCACCTTAAATTCCTTTCATAAATATCCCAGACATGTATTGCCTCAATGCAACCCCACCCCTGCCCCCCACACACGCTTTTTGTTCGCAATCTCTCAGGGCTCGAACACATTCTCCTTTCCTTCAGTTCTGACAAAGAGCCAAAGGACTCGAGACAATGGGCCGAATTTTACCGGTGTCAATGGTAGTCATGATGTGGAGGTGCCGGCGTTGGACTGGGGTAAACACAGTAAGAAGTCTCACAACCTGGTGTTGTGAGACTTCTTACGGAATTTTACCAGCAGGTTCGTACAACCCCGCCCCAGGCCAATGGAGAATGCCGTTCTCCGAGCCTTGCCCGCCTCCAAACTTAAGGCGGGCATACTGGTAAAATTCCAGCCATTAGCTCTGCTTTCTCTCATTACAGATGCCTTTTCTTTTTCTCCCCGGCATCTTCTGTTCTTGTTGTTGAAGCTTTTTTCTCTCTAAAGGTCCATCCCACCCGTTTCTTAAGCAAGAGCACAGTCTCAAAATGAACTTCACAAAGGATGTGGGTGCCGTTATGTACATCCGAGTCACACACATGACTCACCTTTTGGGTTTTATTCTCCCCCCCGAAAACTCCACCAAACTGCCCCACCCCTCCACAACACCAGCCCATGAGAAGCCTCTTCCAGTTAATACCACAAGTGAACCAAGAGATTCATTGTGGAGCCAAATTCCAGGCAGAAGTCTTTCCTCCTATCTGGTGGCTGTGCTAGCGAGCGCCGCAGGGTCTAATAGTTATCAACGTTCTTGGGTTTATTGCACTATTTTCAGTGTTATAATTTCCCCTAAGTCAGCTGTGAGTAATAACACTGAGCATAATTGATGAGTTAGTAAAATAGTTATTGGAAGGCCACAGATAGCTGTGGTTATTTTCTTCTGGTTAGAAAGAAAGAAACCAGTCCAAGCAGTATTTCCTCCTTAAGCTGCTCCTTGCTCAGCACTGTCCGTTATTGCTTCCATTTTCCCCATCATTGACTCTTCCCCGTCATTGACTCTTCCCCTTCCAAAGGCATTGTGATTCCCTCTGTCAGTGTCTGCTGCTACGGCACCAGGAGATGCGAGTAGACCTGCCAAGGCCTCGTCTTACACTTATTTCCTTCCTGTGACAATGTGCACTTGCCTGTAACGTGTGCTTTCCCCAGAACTGCACAACTGAAGTTGATTTAAATGTGACTGGCCACTGCCTGTGGTCCAGTTTTTAAATGGTTCGTAGTAATTTAGCTCAAATCATCCCTGTCGGAGGTCAAACAATAAGCTGCTCATTAAATAAAAAAGGCCGTGCTGTTAGTTTAATTACTAATTCCATACGAACTTGCCCAGTGAATGTAGCCAATCAATCCAAGTGTATCTTGGCTGATCGCGAGTCAGCTGCCAGTTTTAGGTCTCCCATTTAAAGTAAAAGAATCGGGAAAGATAATAAACAGACCAACCCATTTTACAGTCATGTTCTACACTGCAATTTTTATTTCTTCACTTACGGCTGTAGTGCTTTCACTGAAGTAAAGAATGCTACAAGTGACGAATACCACATTATTGTTATATAGAATCACATGGTGCAGGAGAGGCCCTTCAGCCCATAGAGTCTGCACTACATATTAGAAACACCTGAAACGCCATCTAATCCCATCCATCTATAACACTGAATGTTATGACGTGCCAACTACTCATCCACGTACTTGTTAAAGGATGTGAGGCATCCTGCCTCCATCACCCTCCCAGGCAGCTCATGCCAGACCGTCACCACCCTCTTGTCCTCCCATCCCCCTTATACCTCCCATCCTTCACCTTGAACCTATTCTCCCTCGTGACTGACCCTTCAGCTAAGGGGAATAACGGCTCCCTATCCATGTCCCTGGTAATCATGTACACTAACTTTGTAACTTATAACTTTATCCAATAAAGTCCCCCAAGGAGATTCGATCTTGCCAGAAGCAATGAGACTGATCCCTGGTGCAGCCAAACCAATTTCCTTGCACTGCCAGGTGAGTTTCCAAGTGTAACTATGTAATGTTCCCATCTGGAGGATCTTGTGGTGCAGTGGATGTGCCTCTAAACCAGAAAGTTGTGGGTTCAAGTCTCACACCAGAATCTAAAGGCAATGGAAGGTGTGATTTTAATGAGGCGAAGTAGGTTGAGTGATGCCAGTGCATCTCTGGCAGACAGTAAGTGTGGGACAGTCTCCTTATCTACAATGCTTGATGTGGAGTGGTGCTCCTCAAGCTACAGCCTCTGGTGGCAAGCTACTGATCTGCTCCAAGGAAAAAAACTAGCTATGAAAACAGATATGAGCCTGTACTTTGCCTGCCTCATGTGCCTCTCAGTGTGGGAAGTGACTGGGGAAGAATGTTACAAGTATAACTTTAAGATCATAAGATATAGGAGCAGAATTAGGCCATTCAGCCCATTGAAGCTGCTCCGTCATTCATTCATGGCTGATTAATTCTCAACCCCATTGTCCTGCCTTCTCCCCATAACCCTTGATCCCCTTTTTGATCAAGAACCTATCTATCTCTGTCTTAAAGACATTGGATGACCTGGCCTCCACAGCCCTCTGTGGCAATGAATTCCACAGATTCATCACCTCCTAGCTGAAGAACTTCCTTCTCATCTCAGTTTTAAAAGAGCGTCCCTTCACTTTGAGGTTGTGCCTTTAAGTTCTAGTCTTCCCCCACTAGTGAAAACATCCTCTGCACATCAACTCTATCGAGGCCTCTCAGTATTCTCTAAGTTTCGATTGGATCCTCCCTCATCCTTCTAAACTCCATTGTGTACAGGTCCAGACTCCGCAACCACTCCTCATATGACAAACCTTTCAATCCTGGGATCATTCTTGTGAATCTCCTCTGGACTCCCTCCAAGGCCAGCACATCCTTCCTTAGATCTGGAGTCCGAAACTGCTCACAATATTCCGAATATTGTATTCCTTTCGATAGGCGAATAATATTGAATAGGAGTGATTGTTACTGGGATAATTTTGAACTAATGGACATAAGACGCCCACCAAAAGGGTCTGGTAATATCACTAAAAACCCATTGCAATGGCTTAGCTTCTTCAGAATATCTGCAGTTGTTAAAGAAGTGAAGTTTTTTTAATATGAATCCATTCCTTTTCATCCTTGTCATGGACAAAATTTGTGTTCCTTATCATTTCCCATGATCAATAATAAGTTTGTGCATAAAAAGTATGTGTTTTTGTAGGGTTATAAAATGAGAAATTGTCCGTTTTGGCAGGAAGAATAAAAAAAAATCTCAATGGTGAGAGGTTGCAGAGCTCTGAAATGGAGAGGGATCTGAGTGTCCCAGTGCATGGAATAGCAAAAGGCTAGTATGCAAGCACAGCAAGTAATTTGGAAAACTAATCAAATTTTTTTTTATTGTGAGGAGAATTGATTATAAAAGTTGGGAGGTTATGCTTCAGTCATACAGGGCATTGGTGAGACCACATCTGGAGTACTGTGTACAGTATTGGTCTCCTTATTTAAGGAAGGATGTCAAATGATTAGAAGCAGTTCAGTGAAGGTTTATCAGACTAATACCTGAAATAGGCAGGTTGCCTATTGAGGAATGGTTTGACAGATTAGGCTAGTATTACTGGAGTTTGGAAGGGTAAGTTTTGAATGAAACATTGATTGAAATATATAAGATCCAGAGGAGCTTGTCAGGAAAAAAGTGTTAACTTTTGTGGGAGAATTAGAACTAGGAGTCACTGTTTAAAAATAAGGGGTTCCCAATTTTTCTTTGAGGGTTGTGATTATTTGGAACTCTGTTTCTCAAAAGACAAGGAAGCAGAACCTTTGAATATTTTTAAGACAGAGGTAGACAGATTCTTGGTAAGCAAGGGGGTGAGAGGTTATCTGGGGTAGGTGGTTCTGAGGTTACAATGAGATTGACCATCGTCTTCTGAATGGCAGAGCAAGGCTCAAAGGGTTGAGAGGCTAATCCATATGTATGTATCCAGTTTGAAATTACCCTGTGAATTAGTTTCAGGAAAAGGCATTGGGCAGGATTTTACAGCCTCGCTTGGGCGAGACCGGGAGTTCCTGCCCGAGGTTAACAGAGATTTCCGTTGTCGGACCCTCGTCCACTTCGATTCTGGGTGGGCGAAGTGGCAGAGTTCCAGCCATTGAGTCAACAACAGCCTGGAATGTTCCTTTGGTTCCCCCATTGAGTCAGGGGACTGGTTTCAAGCCACAAAAGTCAAGTGGGCTTCGGGCAGCCATTTCTTTGTTGTCCTTTTGGGTCTGTTATGACAATATAATTAGTTTTAAGTTCATAATATACTGGGATGGTACAAGATCAATTATCTAAGTTAAATTAATGGATTTTTTTTGTTCACTTTTCATAGCCCTGTCCAGCTGGACGATTTTGAATTATATCTCAAGGATATGAGTAAAGACTCTGATTACAAATTCTCTCTGCAGTTTGAGGTAAGATATTCCTCCAGCTAATGAAATGCTTCCTCCTCCATAGACCCCTTTCACTGTCTATATATTCCTCACCTGATAGCTGGCAGGTAACCGATTGTTGCACACAGTGCCACTCATTACCTCAAAGTTTTTAAAGTTTATCTATTTATTGTCACAAGTAGAACAAAGAACAAAAACAGCCCGGGAAACAGGCCCTTCGGCCCAACGAGGCCGCGCCGCCGTCTCAACACCACCAGTCCCCCTCTCCACCCACGACCCCTGTCTAATGTTTTATGGCCATCCAGATTGAGGGAAACTAATTTAGGGACAATTTATTCCTGCCAATCAGCCTAATAGCACATCTTTGGGGTGTGGGAGGAAACCGGAGCACCCGGAGAAAACCCACGCAAGCACGGGGAGAATGCGCAAACTCCCACAGACACCGGCCCAAATCCATGTGTCTGCACAGCAATCAGCGATAGTCACTGAGCTGTCGTCTTGCCCAGTATCTGGTCCAGTTTAGGCACACACTAATGACATGAAGCACTAGGCCACTCTCGAACAACCAAGAGCAGCCCCAGTACGACCCATCACGTGTATGCCCCTCGTTGGACACAAGGCGGACCAACTTAAAACCTGTGAACGAAAAGGAAAAGTAGGCTTACATTAACCCTGCAATGAAGTTACTGTGAAAATCCCACACTCTAGTGCCCGTTCAGGTACACTGAGGGAGAATTTAGCATGACAATGCACCTAACCAGCCTGTCTTTTGGACTGTGGGAGGAAACCAGAGCACATGGAGGAAACCCACGCAGACACGGGGAGAATGTGCAAACTCCACAGAGACAGTGACCCAAGCCGGGAATCGAACCCAGGTCCCTGGTGCTGTGAGGCAGCAAAGCTAACCATTGTGCCACCGTGCCATCCCAGAAGGCAGAAATTCACCCTTATTGATACATTTTATATTTTTTCTTCTTCAACAAGCACTACTCCATATCCCATCCCACAGCCCCCTCATGGGAAAGCCTGCAGCTTCTGTTCTGTGTCTCCCCTCAGCAGTGCAACCATGATAGGAAACTGCCTTAGGGCATCAAATTGGTACTCATTTTACTGCACATTATTTCATAGAATCATTAAGTCCCTATAATGCAGAAGGAGGCTATTTGGCACACTGAGTCTGCACTGGCAACAATCCCACCCGGGTCCTATCCACATAACTCCACACATTTACCCTGCTGACCTCCCTGACACTAAGGGGCAATTTAACATGGCCAACCAACCTAATCCGCACATCTTTGGACTGTGGGAAGAAACTAGAGCATCCGAAGGAAACCCACACAGACACGGGGAGAACATACAAACTCCACATAGACCGTCATCCGAGGCTGGAATTGAACCCGGATCCCTAGTGCTGTGAGGCAGCAGTGCTAACCACTGTGCCGCCCATTAACCCCCAACACTAAGGGGTAAATTGAGCATGGCTAATCAACCTAACCCACCTTTCCCTGCAAATCAGTTGATCCACCGCCAGTTATTAAAGAAGCTTTTCAACATTTAGAATGCACTTTTTTAAATGAAGCATTTGGACCTTTTGTGTCATTGTGTTTTTGTTTGTGCCTTCTCATCACCATGAGACTCTAAACTTCCCATGGACTGAGTATCTCTCTGGGTTTTATTGACCAGGACCTCAAGCTGGTTGGTCAGGACATACCCCATGACGCAGCTGAACTGCCAGTAAATCGATGCAAAAATCGTTACACTAATATCCTGCCATGTGAGTATTCATACAATCATACAATTTGCTATTCATCAAGTAATCCTCATGCACCATCATTTCCTTCTGTCTGTAATGGGAAATGCAATGTAATTCCTGTGAAGCATGGGATGTTTTTAGATTGAATGCACTTTTAAACCAGGTTGTTTTTACATTAAACCTCCAGTGGCCTTTTTCTGGTCCAAAGGATTTTTCTGTTTCATTACATTATTAAATGATTTGAGTGACGCGTGTCGGAGGTTCTTAGCATTCCTACCACGTGAATTCTTGAAATAGGATGACATAACTTATAGGAGAGTGCTGAAAACATAAGCAAAGATTCACATTATGCTGGGTGAACGCATCTGCTGTAACTTTACACGGAACTGGAAGCATCAAAGACAGCCACAAACCAGTTATTTACACACAGTTCATTGTAGCATGCCGTGGCCAATCCCACCGTAAGTCCGTGGCTAGTCCCACAATACTGTTTTTTTAAATTTGCTTTTTGGGATGTGGGCATCACTGGCTGGGCCAGCATTTATTGCCCATCCCTAACCACCCCACATTTCAGAGGGCATTTGAGAGTCAGCCATTGCTGTGGGTCTGGAGTCACATGTAGGTCAGACCAGGTAAAGACTGCAGATTTTCCTTCCCTAAAGGACATTAGTGAATCGGGTGGGCTTTTACAACAATGGTTTCACGGTCATCATTAGATTTTTTTAAATTCAAGATTTTTATTGAATTCAAATTTCACCATCTGCCGCAGTGGGATTCGAACCTGGGTCCCCAGATTTTGCCCTGGGTCTCTGGATTATTAGTCCAGCAACAATATCACTATGTTGTCACTTCCTCCTCCTAGTGGGCAGTTCTCCTGTACAAGTTTGTGGAAAGCCTTGCTGTATAAATCCATAGTTCCTCACGTCAGGTGTGAATTCCTGATCCCCAGACTCTCCAGACCCAATGGGCAGTCCTACTGTACCAACTCAGAGAGAACTCCAGTGAACTGGCCAGAAGGTATTGCTGCAAGTCAGTAACACCAATCAACGTGGAGTTTGGAGACAGATAGCAAATAATAATGACAACAACCAGCATTTGTTTAGGGAGGACCTCCTTGATCTTCTCTCCATGCAGCAGGTAGAGGGCAGCATGGTGGCACAGTGGTTAGCAGTGCTGCCTTGCAGGGTTCAATTCCCGGCTTGGGTCATTGTCTGTCCAAAGTCCGCATGTTCTCCCCGTGTCTGTGTGGATTTCCACCTTGTGCTCCAGTTTCCGTCCACAGTCCAAAAAACGTGCTGGTTAAGTGCATTGGATATGCTAAATTCTCTCTGTGTACCCGAACAGGTGCCGGAGTGTGGCGACTAGAGGATTTTCATAATAACTTCACTGCAATGTTAATATCAGCCTACGTGTGACATTAACAAATAAACTTTAAAAACTTTAAATTCAATGTGGTGACTTCTGAGGGGATAGTTTATTTGTATTTCTCAAACGGTTTCTGCCAATCTTTGCCTGGTAGATTTCTAGTTAGAGTCCAGCCATGGGTATCCCAAAAGGTTCAGGAGACTGGATAAGAAACTGTACTTGCTAACGTGAGATTGGATTGGGGGTGGGGTGCATGGCAAAGTAGAGTGTGTGTGGAAGTGGCAACTTATTGAGAGACCACCATGACAGTGGACCGAACTCCTGTAAATGGATGTGTTGTGGCACATTAATATGGAATGATGTGGAGATGCCAGCGTTGGACTGGGGTGGGCACAGTAAGAAGTCTCACAACACCAGATTAAAGTCCAACAGGTTTATATGGAATCACGAGCTTTCGGAGCACTGCTCCTTCATCAGGTGAGTGGAGAGGTAGGTTCATAAAGATGGCATATATAGGCAAAGACACAATTGCAAGATCTTGATATGGGCTTCTGATTGCATGTTTGCATTGTCAATATAATCATTTATTTCCACTTCATAATTTCCACCTCAGTCTTGCTAATCTGCTACTTTTGTTACCTCTAGATTTAACTACTTCAATACTGGTCTCCCTCATTCTACACTACATGAAAACATATAGTCATCCAAAACTTTGCTGTCCGTGTCTCCTCACAGCAAGGCCCATTCACTTTTGACCTAAGTTGGTTCCCATCAAGTATCACTTTGATTTTAAAATTACCATCCTTGAGTAGCCCCACTAAGCTACTCGATAGTGCCCGGGTGTTGCATTTCTAACATTCTAGCCAGTATTACATTTTTATCATTCATTTGTGGAACATGGGCATCACGGGTTGGGCAGCATTTATTGCCCATCCCTAGTTGCCCTTGGAGGGCAATTGAGAGTCAACCACATTGTTGTGGCTCTGGAGTCACAAATAGGCCAGACCAGGTAAGGACTGGTTAAGATTTCTTCCCTAAAGGACAGTAGTGAACCAGATGGGCTTTTCTGACAATTGACAATGGTTTCATGGTCATCAGCAGATTCTTAATTCCAGATATTTTATATTGAATTCAAATTCCACCGTCTACCGTGATGGGATTTGGACCCTATCTAAACACCTTGACTAGATTTTTCGGTATTGAAACCAATAGAGCAGTGCAGTCAGAATCCAAAAGAGAAAAAGCTGGAAAATCTCAACAGGTCTGGCAGCATCTGTAAGGAGAGAAAAGAGCTGATGTTTTGAGTCCAGATGACCCTAAGCTAAAAGGCATAGAAAGTAGGAGATATTTATTCTGCAGGGGGAGGGAATGAAAGATGAGTCATAGCCACAGAAACCAGGGGAAAAGACTGCTAATATTCTCTACTGTCCACAGAGAATAGAGTGTGAATGGCCAAATGGCAGAGAGGCTGTAAGCTGTGACAGATGAAGATGTTTTGGGGGAGAGGGGGAGTATGGGACGGAGGTAGAATGTAGAAAAGGGGAACCGGGAAGAGAAAAGGTAAGGGATGGGGGATGAAGTAGGTGGAAAGAGTAGTGGGGGGGTAGAGCGAATCATCTGAAGTTGTTTAATTCAATGTTGAGACCAGAAGGCCTAGCCGGAAGATAAGATGCTGTTCCTCCAGTTTGTGTTAAGCCTCACTGGAACATTGCAGCAAGACAAGGACAAACATGTGGGCATGAGAGCAGGATCGTGTGTTAAAATGGCAAGCAACCAGAAGATCAGCGTCCTGATTGCTGAGCAGCTTTGGCCTGTGTACAAAGTGATCCCCCAGTCTAAAAATTATCCAACACCTCTCCCATCAGTGATGGCACCTTCCCATGCAGTCACAGAATGTGTAACACCTGTCCCATGCTCACCATCCAAGGTCCAAAACACTCATTCCAGGTTAAGCAGCGTTTCACTTGCAGCTCTTTCAATTTGGTGTATCACATTCGCTGCTCCCAATGTGGTCTCCTCTATATCAGAGAGACCAAGTGTCAACTGGGTCTTGCCCATAATCTAAGTTTCAGATTCCAGTGTCCACAGTAATTTGCTTTTGTCCAGTGCAGTCAGAATGCTGTGTTTTGTTTGACCTGAAAGTGACAACTACCAAAAGTGTCCCTTTGTATCCATAAGAGAATTATCAAGAAAAGTTGACAATTATGTGAACTAGGGCCCAACTTCTGTACATTTGTAATTATGTGAAATAGGGCCCAACTTCTGTATATTTCTGCACATGGTTGCTTCAAATACCTGTCTGTTGGCATTTGAATTATTGATTAATATTCCAATCAAATGGTGCAGAGAAAATTCTTACCCATCTGTTGCATATCTCAGCCACATAAATGCCAGAGTACACTTCAAGTGTGACCTTCCCTTTCAACTAAGCTTGAGACTGGAGATATAATCTGTTCAACATATTAAAGCAGTGTAATGTCTTCACGCTGATGCCATTGTCTCCACAGATGACTTCAGCCGAGTGAAATTAATTTCTCTGCAGAGTGAAGAGGGTTCAGACTACATCAATGCTAACTATGTCCCTGTAAGTAATTGCTGTGGCACAGCCAGTCTTTAATGACTCTTTTCATTTGGATTCAGTGGATTCCTAGTTAGGATGAAATTGCTTCATTAAAGGGGTCACTGACATGACAACCGGTGCCCTCGTCCCATTGAGAAGCAGTGTAACCCTGTTGGTTTTTCTAATGTTGGAAGGATGATTCAGAGGCTCTGACTGCCTCTAAAACAGCTACAAACAAGCCCGGCTCCAATCGATTATCTCCCACTAGTGCAGCAGATGGTATTTAACTGAAATGTCAAACTGGTCTGACAGTGTGCTTTGTGTAAAATATATAAATTGTTCTTTATATTAGATTTGGTTCAGTAAAACATTGGAATTAATATGCAAACATTTAGCCAAATCATTCATTTATTTGAATTGGAGTCACTGCCAAAATGTTCATATAAGCGAGAGCCTGGTCCTTATTTCTTCAGTTGGGTGGCACGGTGGCACAGTGGTTAGCATTGCTGCCTTACAGCGCCAGGGATCCGGGTTTGCTTCCCGATTCGGATCACTATCTGTGTGGAGTCTGCATGTTCTCCCTGTGTCTGGGCGGGTTTCCTCCACCGTCCGAAAGACCTGCTGGTTAGGAGGATTGTCCATGCTAACTTCTCCCTCAGTGTACCCAAACAGGTGCCAGAGTGTGGCAACTAGGGGATTTTCACAGTAACTTCATTGCAGTGTTAATGTAAGCCTACGCTTATAGTAACATATGGTCCTGGTATTACCAGGTCATTATTTCTTGAGCTTGACTGTAAACTGATGCACGTTATGATATAGCTCTGGTATTCCTGTCAGGTTATCTGGCCAATGTCACGTTCCATGGATAACGTGAGGCTGGTTTGAGAATTCAATTTTCAAAATGGCCAATTGCCACATGAACACAAGCATTTAAATCTAGAAGATTATTCGCTTGATTTTCCTTTTTATTTAAATTCCTCTTCCGAACATGTGGATGTTGACTCTTTGCTGGAACGTGGCTCCATGGCTGTTGGGTACAATCCAGCAGCCATTTTCCATGCATGAACCTTCACAAGGTGTTATCAAGCTTGTTGACTTGTGCGCATCACCCCAGAGGCAATCGAATCCTTCCCCAAAAATCACACCTTCATGTCCAGCAGGATAATGGTCAGGAGTGGAAATGCTGACTGATTTTTATTTTGTTCCCTTTGACAACCCAGAGTAATGCGATCAAGTGCAATATCTGTATGGCCTCGGCTGCCTTTAATTAATTGGAGACCCTTCTTGTTTGGTAGTTCAGCTGAACTTGCAGAGTGGCAGCGTGATAGCACTGTGGTTAACACTGCTGCCTTACAGCGCCAGAGATCCGGGTTCAATTCCAGTTTCGAGTCACTGTCTGGCAGACTTTGTACATTCTCCATGTCTGCGTGGGTTCCCTCCCATATTCCACAGTTAGGTTAGATTGATTGGCTATGCTAAATTGCCCCTTAGTGTCCCAGGATGCGTAGGTTAGAGGGATTAGCAGGGTAAATATGTGGTGTGACTGGGATAGGTCCTGAATGAGTTGTTGGTGGTGCAGGCTCTATGGGCCAAATGGCCTCCTTCTGCACAGTAGGGTTTCTATGAGTTGTGGAAGATGGCAAAGTTTTTTTTCACCCAAAAGTTCTCCCTGTATCTGCACAGGTTTCCTCTGGGTGCTCCGGTTTCCTCTCTCAGTCCGAAGATGTGCAGCTTGGATGGATTGGCCCATGCTAAATTGCCTCTGTGTCAGGGAGACTAGCAGGGTAAATACATGGTGTTACGGAGATAGAGCCTGGGTGGGATTGTTGTCAGTGTAGGCTCAATGGGCCGAATGGCATCTTTCAGCACTATAGGATTCTATGAAAGGGTGGCTGATGTCTGAAACAAACTTCTTGAGAGGCAGATATTCCAAAGAGAATTGGGTAGCTATCAGTAAAGGAAGAATGTTCAAGGTTACGGGGTTAAGGCAGGAGGTGGGATAAGATAGAATGCTCAGTCAGCGGGTGCAGATTTGATGTTTAAGTTTATTTATTAGTGTCACGAGTAGGCTTACATTAACACTTCAATGAAGTTACTGTGAAAATCCCACAGTCGCCATACTCCAGCGCCATTCAGGTACATTGAGGAAGAATTTAGCATGGCCAATGTGCCGAACCAGCATGTCTTTTGGACTGTGGGAGGAAAGTGGAGCACCTGGAGGAAACCCACGGGGAGAACATGCTGACTCCAGCTGGGAATCGAACCTGCGTCACTGGCACTGTGAGGCAGCAGTGCTGAATGGGTGTCTTCTGCACTGTGATTCTGGTTAACATTGCACAGAATTCCAGGATCCCCATAACCGGTATTGTTTCCTGACATTGACCTTTAACTATGTTGCCCATTGTTCTTGGAACAGAGAATAAATGTGATCTCCTTTCCACAGGGGTTTAACTCGGCGCGTGAGTACATCGCAACACAAGGACCCTTGGCAGAGACAAGAAATGACTTTTGGAAGATGATAATGCAGCAGAAATCATGCATCATCGTTATGCTTACACAGTGTTCTGAGAGGAGACGGGTAGGTACCTGTTAGACACACTAACAAAGCTTTAATACCCACTTACATTTGGGATCACTCCAAGCCATCAGTTCCTGTAGAGTTTTCATTAGAAAAATTCTATGTTATCCTGAATGTGCGTAGATAGATCATACTAAAACCCCAGGTACCAGATACTTTACATAGCCCATTTGTTCTGGAAGATTAATTTCCTAGTTATCTGGCACAGGGAATTACTGAGAAGGGGCCCTGTTCTCTGTATCCTATTGCCCATTAATTCTTGCTCACCCATCACTCTTGTCTTTGATCCTCCGCTGCTGTAAATTTTAAATTTTCATCTTTAACTCCTTTCACAGAGGGATTGAAATAAATTGCGTGTTTGTAAGAATATAAGTGATAGACATATGACAAAACGCAAATCAGTTCTCAAAGAATACAACCAAGAGCAGCCTCTACTCAATAACTCTATGCAGGATAACTGGGGAATCAATCTTCTGGAACAATTGGACTGTGTGAAGTATCTGGTATCTAGGGTATATGTTTGATTTATCTTAGCATTATTATAAAGACATGGTAACATAGTTTTTCTAATAAAAACTACATGGCCCTTTGAGCCTGCTCCGCTATTCAGTAAGATCACAACAAAATGTCCACATCATCTGCACTTTGCTGCCTTATCTCCATATCATTTAATTCCTTTATTAGCCAAAAATCTATTTATTTCAATTTTGTATACCCTTAATGACTAAGCACCCATGGCCACTGGCTTGCTGCATTCTCACAATCCACCCAATTGGAGATTTTTTTTCCCCTCGTCTCCATTGCAAATGGTTCCTAGTTCTAGAACCTTCAAACACGGCAAACAGATTCCCTAACCACAGTGGAGGGTCAAGAAACAAAGAAAAGAGTGATGCATGAGCACGTTTAAGATGTATTTGTTTACTGTTCTAGTGTAGAACTAATCCATAGATCTCAGCCAGTGCAAGGGAGGTCACTGCTGATGCGAGGAGGATACCATCAGCTTTGTTTCCTTTTACCAGAGAGGATTTGGCAACTTTTATATATTTCAATGAGAAGGAACCTCTCATTCTTCTAAACTGCAGAGAATTGGCCCAATCTGCTCAGCCTCTCCTCATAGAACATTCTCTCATCTCAGGAATCACCCTACCGAACTTTGTTGTATGCCCTCCCTTAGGTAAGGGGACCAAAACTATACAGGGAACTCCAGATGTGACCTAACCAAAGCCCGATATCGTTCTGCAACATGTCCTTCCTCTGACCACTTTGCAATGTTGTATGTTAACTACACCAATAACAGTAACAGTAACAGGGTATTTTTTTTGAGCAGGTAAAATGTGACCATTATTGGCCTTTTAATGACATGCCTGTTAGTTATGGAGACATCACTGTGGAAATGGTCTTTGAATCTGAGCAGCCTGATCAGTCAGAGGAGTTACGTCAGTCTGAATGGATCATCAGGGAATTCAACGTCAGCTATGTAAGCTATTTAATATCATCTTTCCTGCAAATCCTTTCTTCTGTCAGTGTGAAAGAGATGGTGTTTATGACTTGAGTGGTAATTTGGGATTGTGTACAGCGTGATACACCACTGTGTGGAAGAAGGTACATGGCCTAGAAGTCAATGTGGTGTTGACCAGACACGTGATAAGCCTAGGGTGGAGATAACTCCATGCCTATATCTTTTACTGTACATTTGTATATAGTTACAAGTAGTTGGGAAAGACTTGTTGTTAACATAGAGAAGACTATTCTTTAACAGATGCACTCCGCAACCAACACCACCTCAGTTTTCCCTTTGGAGGGAGATTATTACCAATTATACTCGGGCAGGTGCAAAGCTAATTTCCACTTTGGTCTCTGCCATTTTTGCTCAGATCCATGAGGACATTAGCAGGGGCATTTAAATGGCCTCCATTGCTTTGGGTTAAAGAGAGGCAAGTGTCAGTGCCTCAAGGAAAAGGGGGATTATTGATAAGTGGTTGTAAATATCACCTCTAAAACCTTTTGCATGCTGTCTTCCTATACTATTAAGGCCACAGAGCCTGATATTGAACCAGAGTGATATTGCTGGATCACCAGTCCTTCTTGCTTGCCACTCGAAATAGCTAGAATGAGCCTTGTGGAACTGTTAGAAAAGGCTCCAGAGGTTTTTCCGCATATCATTGCTTCATATAGCAAAGCCAATGGAAATTATACTTCAATCTGAAATTACTTGAAGGTTCAATTTTACTCCTTTGTCTACATTTGTTTTAATTTAAGAATTTATCTGCTAGAAGTAGTCCCATGACTAGAGGCAGACTTACACTTTTGGGGGCCCTGTGCTCTCCCTCAAGTTAGTGACGTGACATCATGCCCTGCCCCACCCTTGATGACATGATGCTTTATCCCCAGTGATGTCAAGTCTTGTCCCAAATGACATCATTGCCCACCTGTCCGTGCCCACACCCAGCTCCCACAATGCAAGGGCCCCCGCTGAGCTTAACAACCTCTCTTCACTACTGGCTCAGGCTGTCCTTGCCTGGAGAACGAGTCACCCCTGCACAACCTAAGCTCACCGGTGTGCTGGGGACTCACTGGCCACCTATCTGGTCTGGACCTCTGTTCCCTCCCTCACCAGCCCAGTTGTTCAGCTCTGGCCTCTGGCCATGAAAACCACGATGTGGGAATGCCGGCGTTGGACTGGCGTAAACACAGTAAAAAGTCTGACAACACCAGGCTTTAATCGGTTGGACTAAAACCTGGTGTTGTCAGACTTTTTACCATGAAAACCACCTCAGTGCCTGCCTGGACCTCTCAGCTCCCGAGTGCTCACTTTTTGTTCAGGTGGCTGGACCTCGAGCGTGCGTTCCTGCCTGGCCGCTGCTGGTCTTTTTCTGGCCTGACCTCTCGCCATGGATCAGTGGCCTCGCCCTCACTGGTCCAGTTGGCACCCAGCCCTCTCATTCTCTCAAGTTCAGAAACATCAGGCCAGACAATCAGGAGATAAATCCGAACTGCTTTCAGTTCACCACCATCTCACAACTGCTACAGTGCTTTCCAGCTCTCATGGCAGTGAGAGTCCAATGTGGTTCTCCATTGCCTGCTGATAGGCTCATTCAGAGCTACCAGCCCCTGATTGGTGCCCCCATAGTCATCTCTCACTGGGCCATGCCATGCACTGCAGCACTGTTTGTTTTATTGTTAGTCTGTCTCTGCCCACTTTCCCTTTCTGCTTGGGGAATATCCCACTGATACTCCAGTGACAGACTATGTTGGCAGCTGTATTGAGATGAAAGGCGGAGATGCTGGCATTGGACTGGGGTGGACACAGTAAGAAGTCCCACAGGTTAAAGCCCAGCAGGTTTATTTGGTAGCACAAGCTTTAAGAATAACTCAGCTGATGAAGGAGCAGTGCTCCTAAAGCTCGTGATTCGAAATAAACCTGCTGAACTTACATTAGAAGTTTGACTGAATTGGTTGATCACATGTCCAAACTAAGCATGGCTGCGTCATTTTGTAAAGAGATGACCTGAAAATAGGTGCTTAAACCATTGGCACCTGTTGTACATATTATAAAATACTCACTTTCTTTCCTCAAGCAATCTGCTCGAGAACAAGACCAAAGATCTTTGCAAATTCCAAGTACATAGTCACTGACCTTGTCTCGTTTATTTAGTTATTTCAGAGTTCCAGTGCCTTGCTCTGACATTCCTTGGTCCTACACTGGTTGAAGTTTTGGCAACGTGTAGTGAAATGCTGACTGCAGGTTTTACACAGTAACATTGTTAAATGAACGGATTTCCTCATTTCACTCTCTCCTACGCTGCAGCTCAGGTGTGGTTTAATTCTCCCAGGAAGCAGCTTTCCAAGGGGCGTGCAGGAGCCAAGGTTCCCAGTTCCTAGACTGTGAATTTTCATCTCTTCACATCCGAAACATTAAAAATGAACTGGAAGTGATTACAGGGTGGGGGGTGGGGGCGGGAGGAGATTATAATGTGTTGTTGCTTTGATTTAATTCATGCCATTCACTGTAATGCGTTCTCCTCCAATGTGTCCTTTGCACAGGCTGATGAAATTCAGAGGGTGATTCACTATAATTATGTGGCGTGGCCCGATCACGGTGTCCCGACTGGTAGCACAGCCGAGAACATCCTCCAGTTCGTACAGCTGGTCCGGCAGGAGACGGTGGAGAGACCTGGCCCAATAGTTGTGCACTGCAGGCGAGTCTGTCAGAAAAATGTGACAATTAAATTTAGTATATTCAACCATTCCTAGATTTATAAAATCTATTTTCTCGACTCCCTTGGGAGTCCAGTTAGGTTTGCAAAAAAAGTTGAGAAGATTTGTTTAAACTAAGTTATGTAGGAGCCTGTTTTAGTTTAATTCAGTGCTTATAGGATCTGACAATTAGTTTAACAGGTTCAACTTTACAACATTAATGATCTTTACTTGGAGATCAACTAAATGCAGAGCACATTCTCCTTAAGTTTGTTGCAAAGCATACCATCTACATACTGCAGCAATGGGCCAAGATAAATTAGAGGAGTACTGAATTTTGACAATAGCTTTCTCCCCCACATGGAATCATACAACTCTGAAGGAGGCCCTTGTGTCTGTGCTGGTCCTTTGAAAGAGCTACTAATTAGTCCCACACCCCTGTTCTGTCTTGACACCCAGTATATTTCTCCTTTCTCAAGCAATATTCAATTCCCTGTTGGAGGTTACTATTGAATATTTTTCTCCACTACCCTTCCACACATTTCAACACATGGTGTGGATATATCTCGTTTTCACCCTGAATTCCTTCCATCGGGTCGCTGAATCCCATGATAAACAGTTTCTGCACGCTTATCAAAATCAAATAATTCTAAAGCTCTCCTACCAAATCCCCATTAATCTTCTCTGTTGAGAGTAAAACAATCCCAATCTGATAAATCTTTGCAGCTTCTCCAAACCCTGGAAGTCCTTCCTAAATGTACTAAACAAATTAGGAAATCTTTCACGTAAATCCAAGAATACATGGAATTTTCATTCCATGCCCATTTGCTGCAATGAGAATAGATTTCTTTAATAGTCTTAGCATTACAACCAATCGAGGCTCAATCAATACCCGAATCAAAGTTAAAGCTCTTTGTTTAGAATAAGATGATTTAACTCGTGTATTTCTGAAATGTTTAGTGCTGGTGTGGGAAGAACAGGAACCTTTATAGCTCTTGATCGCCTAATGCAGCACCTCCTCGAGCATGAGTATGTCGATATTCTGGGCCTAGTGGCTGAAATGCGTAATTACCGGACATCAATGGTTCAAACAGAGGTAGGTCCGAGATGCGTATGGATGGAGTTATACAGGAAAAACAGAGTGAAGCCACATTCTAAGCTAGCAGTGTAGCTATTGGACTAATCATGCAAACTAGTTCAAGAACTAAACTGAAAAGGGTGTAATTATAAGTTTACTTTCTTTGTATTTAATCCCCAGTGTCCATAAAGTAGAAAACTTCATGAGCAAGGCTGATGGTTTTGTTGTACTGCTTTTGGTGTATTTTGAAGTGCTCTGTTATTGATTGTGTAATTGACTTTGAGATATCATAGAATCCCCCAACATGCAAGTGAAGAGGGCCATTCGACCCATCACGCCTGCACTGACAACAATCCCACCCAGGCATTATCTGTATAAGTCCATGTATTTACCCTGCTGGTTCCCTTGTTAATATGGGGAAATAAGCATGGTCAATTAACTTAACCTAACCTGCACATTTTTGGACAATGGGAGGAAACTGGAGCACCCAGAGAAAACCCATGCAGACATGGGGAAAACGTGCAAACTCCACACAGACAGACAGACAGACAGTCACCCAAGGCTGGAATTGAACCCGGGTTCTTGGTGCTGTGAGGCAGCAGTGCTACCCAATGATTTGTACAATTAACGTTTCATTTATTAAACAAATCCGTTAATCCTAAACAGAGTATTGGGAGACATTTCATTATGAAAATCTACAGGATAACAGTAGATTGTAGCAAGGACAAGTGTAATAAGCACAGAATTCCCAACAATCACTGGAAAAAACATCCATACTGGGTTATAGAAGTAAGCTCCAGATAAATTGTTAACTTGAAGTTCTTTTTAAGACGCGGGTTGATGGGTTTTTGATAAGAGAGGGGATTAAGGGTTATGGGGAGAGGGCGGGAATGTGGAACTGAGCCACGACAGATCAGCCATGATCTTATTGAATGGCGGGGCAGGTTCGAAGGGCTAGATGGCCTACTCCTGCTCCTATTTCTTATGTTCTTATGTTCTTCTAACTGAATCGATTTGAGCCACTTTTTAAGCTACTTATGAACCCACAGTGGAGTAGGGCCAGTACCATTCTGTCCATCTGTTTTAGCTCTCTATAGTAAGCTGTGATGATCTTACTCTGGATTGTCTTTCACTCAGGAGCAATACATTTTCATTCATCGGTGTGTGCAGCTGATGTGGAAAAAGAGGAAGCAACAGTACAGCAACAGCGATGTGATATATGAGAATTCTAGACCGTCCCAGCTATGAGGCCTGCAGGGTATGAAGTGTTTGTTATATAATGGTATACCGCTTGCTTTTAAATGATCAGACTGTAGATGCCCAACCCAGCAGGAACTCCATGCCTTCAACTCTTACTGTCAGAATGGTCCTGCTTTGAATTTTGTGAACTTGGAATGTTTGCAGCTTCAGGGCTGTTGCCTCACTGGGGGAATAAATCCTAAATCTTAACATCAGCACTTGATTAAATAAGTAACCTGAAATCCAAGCACGGTGATGGAATCATGGATTTAATCTTTAGACATGGTTCCCAGGACTCCACGCTACCCAGCATGAAAGGCAAAGCTTTACTTGCCTGCAGCATGTGATAAAACTAAATCCCACTAAGTACCTTCAATAATGCACTTGAGATCGGGTAGTTCACTGCTATTCAACAAGGAATTTGGCGCAATTCTCCTTGAAGTTACAGTTGAAATAAAATTTGATTGCTTACGGCTAAAGCTTGCACTAGTTACAACTGCATCACTCTCACCCTCTGCTGTATTGTCTTTCAGATCCCAAACTTTACAGCACACTTCTTTACCCACAAGCTTCAGGTATCCTGTGCTTGGCTCTGACCGCAGAGGATCAGTACTAGCAACGGAGAGATAAAAAGAAGATGCAAAGAAACAAATGCTCTGGAACAATGCCTTAAAAGTACCTGTAGTGTCTTTGGACTGCTTCCACCTGCGAACATTCAGTGTGGGACCAAATTCATTTGCAAAGTTTTGAAGTAGGTACAAGCAACAACTGCGTAAGGAAGGAAGAAAGAATGAATGAAGTGTATTGCATTCCATTGCTCTTGTTCAGTTAATGCACCATTTTACAAAGATAATCTTTCACTAAAAGTCTGCTTTCCTGGAATCTTCTAGCCTTTTTTTATACAAAGCCAAAAAAAAACATACTTTAATGTAAATGGTTAAAAACTGTGAAGTGACTGAGGAGCTTGTGGGAATAACATTTTAAAAGATTATTGCATTTCTGCAATAATAAATGACATTTGCATCAGAAGTAGTTGAATCAGAGGATTTATCGGGCACTGCGGATCTGTGGAATATTCCTCAATAATGCACCTACTGTTAATTATTATTGATGTTGTGTAATGCATTGATGTGTCTTGACAGATTTAGTTGTGCTGCAGGTGAGGTGACATTCACTGTTTCATATTGCATTATCATTTTTTTCCAACATCCACACACTTTGCCCTTTTGACTGCTGAATTCTCCTGGCTCCGAAAATAATCTTTTTTTAAAAAAAAACTCACGTGACTGATGCACATAAAATTGGGGCTCTGAATATAAATGGGAAGAGGATTAAAAAAATTCTTTTGAATACTTGAATAGATTTAAATCATATGAAGTATTCTGTATTTTTTTCCCCAAAAGGTGCAGAAATACCAGATGATTAGCTGGTGATTTATCACAGGAAATCTAACCTCCCAAAATGAAAAGCTAGACAAGACAGTGGGTGCATGATCCAGCACCCCTAATCCTACAGTCAAAAGCAAATCTGTTACCTCAAAGCAGCACCGGTTAAAATAATTAGAGAGTTAGGCTTGGGATCATTTGGCGAACGAAAGTAATTATTGGTTTACCACCTGACCTTAGGACTTGGATTTAACGCCATTTTAAAAGGCAGATTTAAAAAGCAGCATAAACTGGTTATTATGGGCAAATTTCACACTGGTCACGTTGCATAAAAATAGGGCGTTAGCCCACAGCAAATCTCTAGCCTTAAGCCGCCATGGTTAAGAAGCAAGGGATGTACAAATGCATCTTAGGGTACTTTACAAGCTATTCCTAAGTAAACCCCGAAGTGTAATAACCAGATATCACACAACATTTGGTTGAATTATTTAACACCTTGCCAACACAGACTTACATTTTTTTAAGTGTTAAGTTTTCAATTAAGCAGAAGGGAATAATTAACTCATGTGGACAAACCTGTGACCTCCTGTTGTTCAGGCTAACACCGGAAATGCACCATCACACAAAGATACCAAAAGCATAATTGCAATGTTTAATGAGCTGGGTTTAAATGAAGATTCAGAAATAAAAAGGTGCAACACTTGTTCGGCCGTCTGTCACTTTTGTACCATTCGTAAGAAATCATATTTGTACATGAAATCTTTGTATTATACAGTTTCTCTAATTTATTTTTTGGTGGCTTGCTGTAGTGTAGATTTTTCAGCTTTAAATTGTACCAGTACTTGGAATGCACCAATATAAGAAAACCTCTCGGACAATAAATCATTAGTTTGCACTGGCTTGTGATTATTTCTTTCAATTGAACTGTGACCAATTCAGGTTATCTTTGTCTTTGCTAAACAGTCCAAAAATCGAACCCTTAGAAGGGCTAAGGGCTTAAGTGTTTCGGAGTGGTGTGCTGGCACAGTGGTTAGCACTGCCTCCTCACAGTGCCAAGGACCTGGTTTTGGTCTTGGGTGACTGTGTGGAGTTTGCAGGTTTTCCCTGTCTCTACGTGGGTTTCCTCCCACATTTCAAAAATGTGCATGTTAGAACAAAGAACAACACAGCACGGGAAACAGGCCCTTCAGCCCAACGAGCCCGCGCCACCATCTTAACAAAGCATTTTCCTACACCTACCTTGCCCTGTGTATGCAACTGGTACCCCTATTGTAACCAGATTCAGGGGAGAATAGTGTAGGGTCAATTTGGTACACCAATCAGCCTAAGAGCACATCTTTGGTGTGTGGGAGGAAACCGACACAACCACAGGGAGAATGCGCAAACTCCCACAGACACTGGCCCAAATCCACGTATCGGCACAGCTAGTGATAGTCACTGAGCTGTTGTGGTGCCCGTCTGCTGGTCCAGGTTTAAGCACACACAACGACACAAAGTACTAGGCTACTCTTGAAACATCCAAGAGCAGCCCATGCACGACCCACCGTGTACATGCCCCTCATTTGACAACAAGGTGGACCGACACACCTACAGATTAAAAGAGACAAAACATTAACATGTAGTATTACATTTCCAGTATTGTCCTGAGGCTCTGACCCTTTTTAAAACCGTCTCCTATAACCCTCCATCCCTGTTTCACTCACGTGCCTAAGTAAACCTTAAACAAGTCCAGCGTGCCTGCCTCCACCACCTTACTTGGTAGCGCATTCCATGCCCCCACGACCCTCTGTGTGAAAAACCTCCCTCTAGTATCCAAATTATACTTCTCCCCCCTCACCCTTAGCTCGTGACCCCTCGTGATATTTGTCTCCAAGCTAGGAAAAAGCCTGCCACTGTTGACTCTAGCTATACCCTTTATTTTATACACCTCTATCAGATCCCCCCTTAATCTCCATCTTTCTAAGGAGAAGAGCCCCAGTTTACTCAATCTTTCCTCATAACCCAGTCCTTCCATACCAGGCAGCATCCTGGTAAACTTCCTCTGCACTCTCTCCAGGGTCTCCATGTCCTTCCAGTAGTAAAGTGACCAGAACTGGACGCAGTACTCCAAATGCGGCCTAACCAACGTTCTGTACAACTGAAGCATTAGACACCAGCTCTTATACTCTATCCCCCTTCCTATAAAGGCTAGCATTCCATAAGCTTTCTTTGCAACCTTCTCTACCTGTGTTGACACCTTCAGAGACTTGTGCACTTGCTCTCTTTATATTCCTCCAGCGCTCTCTCCGTTCCCAGTTGTTTAGACCTAACATATGCTGCTCTCTTCTTCCTGACCAAGTCCTCAATATCCCCTGTAATCCACGGCTCTCTAATCCTGCCTTTCCCATCCTTCCTCTTTACCGGCACATGTCTTTCCTGCAACATTATCAGTTTGCCCTTGAAAGCCTCCCATTTGCCAACCGTGGACTTGCCCTCTAACAACCTCTCCCAATCAGTGTCCTTCAGCTCCTTCCTAATCCGGCTATAGCTCGCCTTCCCCCAGTTCAGCACCCTCCCCTTCGGACAGCACTCATCCTTTTCCATTTTTATCCTCAAGTAGACAGACATGTGGTCACTGTTAGCCACGTTTGCCTACTGCAACCTCAACCAGCTGCCCCGGCTCATTACCCAAAACTAAATCCAGTATAGCCCCCTCCCTAGTCGGGCTAGTTACGTACTGCTCCAAGGACCCTTCCAGCACACATTTTACAAATTCCTCCCCATCCGTACCCCCAGCTCTAGGCACCTTCCAATCCACTCCAGGAAGATTAAAGTCACCCACTACAACCACCCTATTCTTTCTGCACCTATCTAAAATGTCTTTACAAATGCCTTCCTCCACTGCCCTTGGGCTGTTGGGTGGCCTATAGTACACCCCTAGCATAGTAATCGCTCCCTTCCTATTCCTCAACTCCACCCACAGTGACTCAATCCCTAACTCCTCCATATTGTCCTCCCTCTGCACTGCTGTGATGTGCTCCTTAACTAACAATGCCATCCCACCACCTCTCTTCAACCCTCCTCTGTCACACCTAAAACACTTGTACTCAGGAACATTCAGCTGCCAGTCCTGCCCTTCCTTTAACCACATCTCCGTCACTGCCACCACATCTAAATTCCTCACGAACATCAAGGCCCTAAGCTCATCCGTTTTACCCTTTACAGTCCTCGCATTAAAACAGATGCAATCCAACCCTCCAGGCCCACTCGGATCCTCATTTCCCCGATAATTTTCCTTTCAACCAAACCTACCCTGTCACCCAACTCGCTCCTGATCCCAGTGCCTAATGAGCTATCAGTCTCATCCCCACCCCCCTCCCTATTAGTTTAAACCCTGCCGAAACACTCCAGCTAACCTCCCAGCTAAGATATTTGTCCCCCTCCCATTCAAATGTTCCCCATCCCTCCTGTACAGTTGCCCTTCTCTCACAAATACTTCCCAGTGATCGACAAAAGTAAAGCCCTCTACCTTGCACCAATCCCTCAGCCACGCATTCAGCTGCATGATCTCATTATTCCTAGCCCTGCTATTACTAGGCAGCAGCCCAGAGAATGCCACCCTTCAGCTTGGCCCCCCAACTCCCTAAATTGCCTACATACATCCCCCCTACTCTGCCTTCCTACGTCCTTTTCTCCTACGTGTATAATTACTTCAGCCTGGGTCCCTTCACCCTTCAAAATTCCCTCTATCCTCTCTGATACGTCCTGTACCCCTGCTCCAGGGAGGCAGACTACCATCCTGGAGTCACGCTTTTGCCCACGGAACCACCTATCAATTCCTTTGACCCTCCCATCCCCCACCACTATCTCATTGCCAGCCCCCTTCCTTCCCTCTGAGTCATTCTGGCCCTCCTGACATATCTTTTGTACCCCTGTCGATGCCTTTTGGGGGGCCACTGGGATAGTCTTTGGACCAGGACTATTCTTCTTTTTACCCCTCCTAACAGTTACCCACCCATCCCATCCCACAGGCCCTGGGACCTCCACTTGTCCATAGTTCATAGCCATTATCTCTTCGTTCTCCCTAACTAGAAATGCATCCTCTAAATGCAGCTCTAGTTGCCTGACCTGGGCCCTCAAATGCTGCAGCTCTAAACACTTGACGCAGATGTGGGCCTTCGGGAGATGTGATGCCTCCAAGAACTCCCACATGTGGCACCTAACACAGCTAAAGCACCTCCCCATAGCCCCTGCCACGTCCTGACCACTCTTGGAATTATATATACCGAAATGGAACACAGGAAAGATGGAACCAGAAACTCACCTCGCCTAAGCCCAGTGAGCCAAAGCCCTTATAGCTCTCACTCTGCTCCCACTCACTCCACTGCCCACTGTCTATTATTGCCCTCTTTTTATACCCCCCCGCTCTCCCTTCCCGACTAGCCCCTCGCCTGACTTCTGCTACAGAAATAAAAAGTACTCACAAAAACCCCGCGAACCGGAAATGCAGTCACAAGCTTCCAAAGTAAAATCAAACACTCACCACAGCCACCAGGTACACTGCTCCGGAGAACAATCTCCGAAGATTGTTAGGGGGATTGGCAATGCTAAATTACCCCTTAGAGTTCTGAGATAAACAAACAAAGAACAAAGAACAACCCAGCACGGGAAACAGGCCCTTCGGACCAACGAGCCCGCGCCGCCATTTCAACAAAGCATTTTCCTACACCTACCCTGCCCCGTGTGTATGTGAATGGTACGCCTAATGTAGCCAGATTCAGGGGAGAATAGTGTAGGGTCAATTTGTTACACCAATCAGCCTAAGAGCACATCTTTGGGGTGTGGGAGGAAACCCACGCAACCACAGGGAGAATACGCAAACTCCCACAGACACCGGCCCAAATCCATGTATCTGCACAGCTAGCAGTGATAGTCACTGAGCTGTTGTGGTGCCCATCTGCTGGTCCAGGTTTAAGCACACACAACGACACAAAGTACTAGGCCACTCTCGAAACCTCCAAGAGCAGCCCACGCATGACCCACCATGTGCATGCCCCTCGTTTGACAACAAGGTGGACCGTCACCTGTGGATTAAAAGAGACAAAACATTGACACGTAATATTACATTTCCAGTGTCGTCCCGAGGCTCTGACCCTTTTTAATACCGTCTACTATAACCCTCCATCCCTGTTTCACTCATGTGTCTATCTAAGTCAACCTTAAACAAGTCCGTGCCTGCCTCCACCACCTTATTGGTAGCGCGTTCCATACCCCCACGACCCTCTGCGTGAAAAACCTTCCTCTAGTACCCAAATTATACTTCTCCCCCCTCACCCTTAGATCGTGACCTCTCGTAATAGTTGTCCCCAATCTAGGGAAAAGGCTGCCACTGTTGACTCTATCTATTCCCTTCATTATTTTATACACCTCTATCAGATTCCCCTTAATCTCCGTCTTTCTAAGGCGAAGAGCCCCAGTTTTTCCAATCTTTCCTCGTAACTCAGTCCTTCCATACCAGGCAGCATCCTGGTCAACCTCCTCTTGCACTCTCTCCAGGGTCTCCGTGTCTTTCCGGTAGTAAGGTGACCAGAACTGGACGCAGTACTCCAAATGCAGTCTAACCAACGTTCTGTACAACTGAAGCATTAGACGACAGCTCTTATACTCTATACTCCTTCCTATAAAAGCTAGCATTCCGTAAGCTTTCTTCACAACCTTCTCTACCTGTGTTGACACCTTCTGAGACTTGTGCACTTGCACTCCCAGGTCCCTCTGTATTTCTATACTCTTAATCGGTCTACCTTGTATCATGTAACTCCTCCCCGCATTATTCCTTACAAAATGCATCACCTTGCATTTGTCAGGATTAAATTCCGTCTGCCATCTATCTGCCCAATATACCAACCTATCTATATCCTGCTGTGTCACCTGACAATCTTTCGCAGTATCCGCCAATCCTGCCATCTTGGTGTCATCTGCAAACTTGCTGATCACATCACGTACGCCCTCTTCCAAGTTGTTTATATATATTACGAAGAGGAGAGGTCCCAGTACTGAGCCCTGCGGCACACCACTGGTGACAGACCTCCAGCCAGAAAAGGACCCTTCCACTACAACTCTCTGTCTCCTGTTGCCCAGCCAGTTTTCAATCCATCTAGCTACCTGTCCTTGTATCCCATGTGCCTTAACCTTTTCTACCAGCCTACCGTGAGGGACTTTGTCAAACGCCTTACTGAAATCCATATAGATGACATCAACCGTTTTTGTCACCTCATCAAAAAATTCTACTAGATTCGTAAGGCAAGACCTCTCCTGAACAAAGCCATGTTGCATATCCCTAATCAGATCGCAACGCTCCAAATGCTTATACATCCTATCCTTAAGAATTTTTTCCAATAATTTTCCTTCCACCGATGTCAAACTCACTGGTCTATAATTACCAGGGTTATCCCTACTACCCTTTTTAAACAGCGGTACCACATTAGCTACCCTCCAGTCCTCTGGGACCTCACCTGTGTCCAAAGAAGAGACAAAGATTTGCGTCAGAGGCCCAGCAATTTCATCTTTCACCTCCCTAAGCAGCCTGGGATAAATACCATCAGGCCCCGGAGCTTTATCCGTTTTTACACTACCTAAAAACTCTAGCACTTCCTCCCTCGTAATGGATATTTCCTTCAAATGATCTACAGCTCCCTCCAAGACATTACATGACACCAAACCCCTCTCCTTCGTGAATACCGACGCAAAGTATTCATTCAGGATCTCCCCCATTCCCTCAGACTCGATGCATAGCTCCCCTCCTTTGTCCCTAAGAGGACCAATCTTCCCTCTAACCACTCTTTTGTAGATGTGTAGATTAGGTGGATTAGCCACGGTAAATGCACAGGGTTACAGGGATAGATGTGAGAGCCTGGGTAAGATGCTCTTTCAGAGTGTTGGTGCAGACACTGAACCTGTAGGGATTCTGTCTGTGATTCTATGAAATATTTTCTCTTAAATGGTACAGTAGTCTCTGCCTCAACGATGTCCAGTGGAGCATTCCGTCCTCCAACACTGCAGTGTAAAGAAGTTCCTCCCAACTTTTTGATTTGATTTACGATTATCACATGTATTAGCATACAATCAAAAGTATTGTTTCTTGCATGCTATACAGAAAAAGCATACCGTTCATAGAGGAGAGTGCAGAATGCAGTGTAATAGTCCTAGCCAAGGTGTAGAGAAAGATCAACTCACTGCGAGGTAGCTTTATTCAAGTCTGATGGCAGCAGGGAAGAAGCTGGTCTTGAGTCGGTTGGTATGTGACCTCAGACTTTTGTATCTTTCCCGACAGAAGGTGGAAGACTATGTGTGGCGTGGTGGGGCCTTTAATTATTCTGGCTGCTTTGCCGAGGCAGCAGGAGGTATAGATAGAGTCAATGACAGGAGGCTGGCAATTTATTTTCTTGCCAAGAACTTTAAGTTGATGACCCTTACCCATCAGCAGCTCCCCAAACTCTAAACATTGTGCAGTCTTAAATATCTGCAATATATCTTCTCTCAGCTGAAATAGTCATAAAGACTGTTGCCCATTCCTGGTGTTATCTATATACATCAAACTTTGTGCTCCAAGTTGAATGTCCTTTCTAGAACAGGGAAAGCAGAAATGGATCATTGAATTATGTTGTCTAACCAATCTTCAGTAAAAGTTACTTTTTTTTGTATGCACTATGCTCCTATTTATAAACTCAAAATGCATTTTGCTGTTGTCTTAATTTTACCTGCCTGTGTTCATATACTCAGGAAATTAATTATTTGAACTCCAGTCTTTCCATTGAGCGTATATTCTCATTTCCACTACTTTTGTTTCACATATACACATTCCAGTGGACAGCATGTGATTGGTGGTGTCCTTGTGGGAACTGGATGGCCTACTCCTGCTGCTATTTCTTATGCTCTTATGTTCTTATGAACTGTACCTGGGCTCAGCTTTTGACTATATTAATAAATGCCTTAGATGAAGGAACACCATACACCCACATTTGCTGATAACATTTAAGCCAGATGGCACAGCAAGCAGTGTCGATGGAAGCAGGAAGTTACAAAAAGACATTAATAGAGTAAGTAAATGAACAACTTGACTTGAGGGCATCTACACTAGACCCAAGAGAGATAGACCTGAGCATCTTTTAAACAGTGAGAAAATAGGAGCTGTGCAGAAAAAGAAAGGTTTAGAGAAATTTAAGAACAATTAGTGGACAGATACAAAAAATAATTTAATAGGCTAATGGGATGTTAACATCATCGTGAAAGGGACTGGATGGAAGTTACCTTACACTTATAGAAAGCTCTGGTTAGACTGAATCTGGCCTACTGCATTCAATCAGGGCATTTCCCCCAGGGCCAAGTATACTCAATGTGAAGGGGCTACAAGGCAAATTCAGTAGAATCCTCAAGTTACGAGGACAGGTTGCATAGCCTCGATTTGCGTAATATATTTAAGATGTTTTAAAACATTGAGAAGATGGAGGAATTATTTCCTCTGATGACAAAACTAAGACAAACTTGTATAACTAAAATTAGAGTTAAGCTGTTCCGGAGCACCGTTAGGAAGCACTTTTTCCACAAATCACACAAAGGAGTGGAAATCTGGAATACGCTCGCCCCCAAAAAGATGATGACACCAGTTCAATTAAAAACTTCAATACTGAAAACGTTAAGACTTTTGTTCAGCAAGTGTGTTAGCGATATGGAACCAATGAGGATAATGGTCACAGATCAACCTTAATCTAACTTGGGGATGAAATTAGTGGGTAAGTCTGTCTGTTAGCGCTGCTACCTCACAGCGCCAGGGACCTGGTTCAATTCCAGCCTTGGTTCACTGTCTGTGTGGAGTTTGCAAATTCTCCCTGTGTCTGCATGGGTTTCCTCCGGGTGCTCTGGTTTCCTTCCACAGTCCAAAGATGTGCAGCCAAGGTTGATTGGCTGGAACAATGTCATAGTTAAACCTAAACCTATTTTGATCAAAGTTAGGTTCAGTTCAGTTTCAAAGAAGCATTGGCATGCTCAAGTCAAGGAAGTCAAATCTCTCGTCCTCACTTATACCTTTATCTTCATTGCATCAGGGGATGTGGGAGTCACGAGCAAAGCCAGCATTTGTTGCCCATTGCTTGCCCTTGAACAAAATAGCTCATTAGATCCTATCAGGGGTACAGTTAAGAGTATTGTGGTTCAGGTCAGAAACTCTTTCGTGGAGCCTGCCTGAGTCATAGGTTTTGCATCTTGAATTTGGCTATAATGAACGTATGTTTCACTTCAGGTATGATTCAAATGACCCACTAGGAAGCTTTAATCAAACAAAGTTTAGTTAAGAATACAGTTGACACGTATAGTAAGGAAATTAGCAAGAACTTTTATCAGTTACTAAGCTAAAACCACAATAATGTGTAACCCTCTACAGATATATATCTAAGATGTTCCAATCAAAACCAATCCCATAAATGACCTTTTAAACAGGTTCAAAGACTAATTGTCACGTGATACTGAAATTGAGTCCCTTGGATGAATTCTACAGTTCTCTTGATAGGCTCAGAACAATTTGAAGTCAGAACAGCTACCCAGACCATCAGGAAAGCGCTAGGCAAACCACCAACGGTAGATCCTCCCCTTCAAAGTCAAGACCTTGCTTTCATTTAACCAGCTCCAAATAAAACAGGGACAGAAACACTTCTGTTCAGCTTACTGTCCCTTCTGAAAACCAAACTCAAACCTGCAGCTCAGAACTGAAAATAAAGGAGCTCCTGTCGCCTGACCTGATAACTACTGTCCCTCCTAACAATGCAGGGTTATAAAATTAATCTCAAAGTTCCTGGAGCCCCCAATTAAGCCACTTAAGGAGCAATAAAAGGACATCTGGTAGATATCTTGGCAGCAATGAGAAACACTGAAGCTGTGAGAGCTCTAGAGATCAGGAATTAAAAATAATCTTTCTTAAAGGTACACTAACATCACAAGTCAATCACATTGATATGACTCTGGAGTCACATACAAGCCAGATCAGGTAAGGACAGCAGACTTCCTTCCTTTAAGGACACAAATGAGCCAGATGGATTTTAACAACAGCAGATGATAGTTTTATGGGGCACAATTTTATGGCCTTGCCAGCCAACTGGATTTTCCATCCCTGCCGCAGTCAATGGACTTTTGAATGACTCATTATATTTACAGCCCCTCCCCCACAATACGGGGGCCATAAACTCTGCCTCTGGTGATCACTGCTAAGATTTTAATTTAAATTCCAACTTGTATATATTTTTTAATTTATTAAATTAAAATTCCACCAGCTGTCATGATGGGATTTGAACCCACGTACCCAGGGCATTAGCCTGGACCTCTGGATTACTATACTACAACAAAAACAGAAAATGCTGGAAGGTCTCGGCGGGTCTGCCGGCATCTGTGGGGGGAGAATAGAGCCAACATTGAGGGTCTAGATGACACTTCATCAGGCCTCTGGATTACTAGTAGCGTGACATTACCACTACACCAACACCTCCCCCTATTCATAAGAATACAGAATAGGAACAGGTCTAGACTATTGGTGGCACAGTTTTGACCCTTTCAGTGTGATCATGGCTGATATCCTACCTCAACTACATTGTAAAGAACTATATACTGACTGAGTAGGGATATCCTTGAATAGAATAGGTTTCTGCTGAGCTAACAGGAAAGTCTGAATCCTCCTGAATTGATGGATAACTTCTACCTTACCCATTCCAACATCATGTATGGGAAACCAGATTACTGGCAGGAAATATTCCTGATCACTGGGAGAGAGCACTTCTTGTGAAAAATGGTGCAGGGGAGAAAAAGCAGAATGGAAGAATGAACCCATTCTTATAATTCAAGTCAGGAACTCCAAAGTGTTTATGACTCCAACCTGGATCATAACATTTGCAGCTTGAATTGGGCTAGGGTGAGCGTGAGGTGTTTTACTTCAGAGTGATTTAACTGAGCCACCAAGGAGCTTTTATCAACCAAAGTTTACTTAAATATAGTTAATTTGTATCGTAAGAAAATCAATAGCTTTTACCAATTACAAACAAAAGAAAATGATATTGTGTAACCCTTAATAGCTAAATACTGTTCCAACAAAACAAATCCCATAAACAAAACCTTTGCCACAGGTTTAACACAGCAAAGACTAATACTCACGTGACACTGGAATTTAGTCCTTCGGTTGAATGCTGCAGTTCTCTTGATGCACAACACAGAAAAGTTGGAGTCAAAACAGCTTCCCCAAAACACCAGGGAGACTCTAGTCAAGTCAACCACCAATCACAGACTTTCTACTCCTGGAAGGCCAGGAACCTTACTTCCAGTGAACAGTATACTATATAATAACAAGGAGAAAGAGAGAGAGAAACACTGCTTTCTAACTTGATATCTGTCCCCTTCTAAACTAAAACTGAAAATGAATTCTTAGATTTTTCCCTGGGAAGGAACCATCTGAGTTTGACTTGTCAATCAATCTTCCCCCTCACAATGCAAGGTCATAAATGATCCCAGAGAAAAAATAAACAAAACCCCATTTAAGACATTGAAATAGCATTAAAAAGACTTGTAGCAGCCATCTGCTGCTATAATGAAAAACAAAGCAGAAGCTACGAGAGCTGCAGAGAATATGATTTAAAAGAAATTCTTATACAAACGTCATATCCTTCAATTCAATTGCTGATAATCCAGAGACACGGGGTAATGCTCTAGAGATCTGAGTTCAAATCTCGCCATCACAGATGGTGAACTTTGAATTCAATAAAATAAGATCAGAACTAAAAATATAGCTTTGACCATGAAACCACTACCAATTCTTGTAAAAACCCATCTGGTTCATTAATGTCTTTTAGGGAAGGAAATCTACCATCCTTACCTAGTCTGACTGGCCTACATGCGACTTCAGAGCCAAAGCAATGTAGTTGACCCTTAAATGGCCTAGCAAGCCACTCAGTTCAAGGGATGGATAATAAATGCTGGCTTTGCCAGTGATGATCACATCCTATGTATGAACAATCTTAAAATATGAAAACAAACCATATGATCAGGTGCAGTTTTTTTTTAAACAGTTGACATTCAGAATTCAGAAAAATTAATCATTTTTGTTTCATCAACCCTTGAAACCTGAATTGTACTTCTACTATTCCCAAGCCATTATTTAACCATAAATATTCCCCACCCACATATAGCTGCTAACACAATTTGTTCAACATAAAAGATCCATGGTAAAACTGAAAAGTGCAGAATAAAGGCAGTGTCAATCAGCTCTAACTACCTGGTCCAAAATTACATCTGGCATCATATCGCAGCAACACCCTGAAGAGAATAAAATGCGAGTTCCAAAATTAAGCAAGTCCCATCACGCGACCACATTTTTCACTGCATGACCAATATCAAAAACAGTGCCTGATGTCATAGTAGCTCTCCATTTGTTTTTTTATTATTAGTGTCACAAGTAGACTTATATTAACACCGCAATGAAGTTACTGTGAAAATCCCCTAGTTACCACACTCCAACGCCTGTTTGGGTACACAGAGGGAGAATTTAGCATAGTCAATGCATCTAACCAGCACATCTTTCAGGCTGTGGGAGGAAACTGGAGCATCCGGAGGATACTCGGAGAGAATGTGCAAACTCCACACAGACAGTGACCCAAGCCGGGAAATGAACCTGGGTCCCTGGCACTGTGAGGCAGCAGTGCTAACCACTGTGGCGCCGTACCCTCATGTTCACATCAGGTGGACAGTTAACAAAGCTGAAAGACATTAAATAAGCAACATTGCCGTGAACACAGCTTTAAAAGCAATAGTCAGTTAAAGGACTCAAACTGCGTCAAAGTAATATTCAAAGTTTACCCTTCCATTCCCTGAACAATCTTACATACCTGCACGATCACCCTTTCAGGCTGAGGAGCCCAAGTCTAATGAGATATTCTTCATAATCCGGGTTTCTTTGCACCTTGAACGCCAGCTGCCAACATCAAACATGTCAATATAGCCACCAGCAAAATCCACAATACTCATTAAAGTAATTCACATAAAAACCAAAAACACTAAAAATATTCAGCAGTATCTGCATGGAGGGGAAAGAAACATATGCTTTAGACTGACACCCTTTCATCAGATACATTGGAAAAAGAGTTTGCTGGCCCCCGCTGGCAAGTTATAAGGAGGTTGGGAGCTAAGGGGCAGCCTTCCTACTCACCTTAATTGAAGTCCTACGTGGCCAATTAATGGCTGCTTAAGATCCTCTTGCATAGTGGGAAAGGGGGTTGTGTTACCACGGGTCCTCTTTCCTGATCAGGCCCATTCTCCTCCCCAGTGCTCCCAGCTCTGTTCCTTCCTTCCCAGGCTTTCCAACACAACTTCCCCTGCCCTCTTGTGGGGTCTATTTTCCAGACTCCACCACAACAGCTCTGCACTTGGCTGTTCCCAGGCTCCAGCACACAGGATCTCGGAATTGACTGTACTTCCAGCAGTGACTATCGTCCCCCAATGGCGCTGCTGGAACGACAGAGCTGCCAGCCAATCACCCAAGAGTTAGATGTCTGCGGGGTGGCCCACGTAGGTATTTGCTGTTAATTTCTTCCGGTGGTGGAGCAAGAATTTTGGTTTGATATATTGTCACATGTATTAGCATACAGTGAAAAACATTGCCTCTTGCGCGCCGTTCAAACAAAACACACCATTCATAGAGGAGGAAACGACAGAGTGCAGAATGTATTGTTACAGTTGTAGCTAGGGTATGGAAAAAGATCAACTTAATGCAAGGTAGATCCATTCAAAAAGTGTGACAGCAGCAGGAAGATGATGTTCTTGGGTCAGATGGTATGTGACCTCAGACTTTTGTATCATTTTCTTGACAGGAGGGGGTGGAAGAGAGAATGTCCGGGGTGTGTGAGGTCCTTAATTATGCTGGCTGCTTTGCCGAAGCAGTGGGAAGTGTAGACAAGTCTATGGACGGGAGGCTGGTTTGCGTGACGGATTGGTCTACACACAAATTTTTGTAATTTTTTGCAGTCTTGGGCAGAACAGAATCCATACCAAGCTTTGATACAACCAGAAAGAATGCTTTCTATGGTGCATCTATAAAACTTAGTGGGAGTCATAGCTGACATGCCAAATTTCCTCCTTCTGAGAAAGTAAAAGCATGGTGGGCTTTCTTAGCTATAGCGTCAGCATGAGGGGACCAGGACAGGTTGTTGGTGATCTGGCCACCTAAAAACTTGAAGCTCTCAACCCTTTCTACTTCATCCCACTGGTGTAGATAACGGCATGTTCTCCTTTACGCTTCTTGAAGTCAATGACAATCTCCTTTGTTTTGTTGACATCGAGGGAAAGATTATTGTTGCCAGACTCTCTATCTCATTCCTGTACTCTGTCTCATCATTGTTTGAGATCTGTCTCACTACAGAAGTGTCGTCAGCAAACTTGAAAATCGAATTGGAGGGGAGTTTGGCCACACAGTCGTAAGTGTAGTAGAGGGCTCAGAACACAGCCTTGTGGGGCACCAGTATTGAGGATGATCGCGGAGGAGGTGTTGTTGCATATCCTTACTGACTGTGGTCTGAGTTAGGAAGTTCAGGATCCAATTGCAGTGGGAGGTGCCGAGGACCAGGCCACCGTGTTTGGAGATGGGTTTTGTAGGAATAATGGTGCTGAAGGCAGAGCGGTAATCAATAAATAGGAATCTGATTAAGGTGTCTTTGTTACCTGGAAACCCTGCCATCTGCAAAATCTTACCTTTTAATTTTGTTTCTCCCTCCATAGATGCTGCCTCATACAAGTTCCCAGCATTCCATCTAATTCTGACTTCTTGAGCATCATTTTAGGGCAGCACATTTGGCACAGTGGTTAGCACTGCTGCCTCACCACTTTAGTGACCCGGGTTCAATTCTGGCCTCGGGTGACTGTGTGTGTGTTGGGCTTTACACAAAGAGTGGAACAGCTTGGTTAAAGGTGTAAATAATTATAGAGTCCTACATGCATTATTTTGTCAGCGTTAACTGAGCATCAATTGCAGTAGAGAGTTCAAGATTTTCAGCACACTTTGCACATAGCAGTGTATCCTAATTTTATTCCTAAGAGGTCCGATTCTAACTCCTCAACCAATAGAAATAGTTTCCCTCTGTCTACGCAATTCTTCCCCTTAATATTTTGAAAACTTCAATCAAATTACAGCATAATTTTCAAACCTCCCATGAGTATAATTGCAATTTGTGCAATCTCTCCTTATAAATTAACCTTTGGAATCCTGGTATATCTACGCTAGACAGTCTCCAAGGTTAATTTATTCTTCCTGGGATGTGGTGCTCAGAATTCTAATCTCTTCAATCCTAATCCCTTAGCTATAAAGGTCAGCATTCCATTAACCATGTTAATTATTTAATATATCTGGTCAGGAGATTTTAACGATGTGTGCCTGGGCCTCAAAGCTTTGCACCATTAAATCCTGTACTGTACTTTTTAGAGCCAAGGTGAATGACCTCACATTGGCTTATTTTGAAATCCATTTGCCACAGTTTGTCTGCTCACTTAACATTAGAACGATATTACCAGTTATGATTTTATAAGAGCCAGGACTGACACCAGACAGGTGTCAGTACATATCAGCATAGAAGGAACAAGGAATGAGTCATGACTTGTACATGCAGTGTAACATAATTCTCTAATGTACCTATAGAACTGCTATTCAAATACTTTGATTTATGTTTAAATAAAATCATGACTGCTGACAACATGGAGTCGGCTTCAAACTTTTGACCACACAATCTAAAGAGACTCCAAATGTACTGCAACCCGCAAAAGCATGACAAATGTTATGGAAGGGTCACTGTGGGAGATCAATTAGTCTAATTATGAATGAACAGCAAGCAGCATAGCAGTAAATACTATTTATTTCAGAATTGTAGCTGAATTGTGTGGAAAAAGGCACCATGAAACTATACAAATACAATATCAAATCCGTCTAAATGGATTTAAGTTCTCAAATGTACAACATTCTTCTCGGTTCAGTAAGTATTCATGAAATTACAGCAAGAGGACAATATTTAAAGTTCAAACAGTGAAATAAACTATTTGCCTGTGAAATTTTTTTTTGCCTGTATGCAACATAGGTATGACATTACGTGGGGGAGTGGGGAAGGGGTGTCAGTTATACACTTCTAAATCAAAAGCCCCATGCCAATGGCAGTGGCATTGTGGCCATCTTTTGAAATATAACTTTTTGGTCACATTTAAGACCAGAATTGTGTCTTTAACATGAAAGAAAAGAGATTGCTTCATTAGATCAACTGCATCTTCTACAATGACATTTGTACATTAAATACCAGTCACAGAAAGTGCCCCACCCAATTGCCTCATTACCAAACCAATTTGATCTGAATTTAAATCTAAAACAATACTGACTCAATCCTATTCCCTTTTATCATTTCACTACAGAACATTACAAACCTAGTTTACTGCATTAAGTCTCATTACAATAAACTGAGCAGAATATTAAATTATATTCACCAAAGAGGATCATAATCAACATGTGATTGCAAAGGATACACTTAATTTTAATGGCATCACAATGACCTTTTTACATAATTCTGTTCTACTCCATAGTAAAACTCAGCAAAACATGTTCATTAAATCTTGTCTTTTTCAGCGATGCGCTTCACTGGTCCATCAATTTGTGCCTTCTGCGCATAATTTCTAAAAACTCAGACGATCGCTCAGTGGCTTCCTAAAATCAAAAAAAAAGTTTCAAGGTAATGACACTTCACTAATGGCTGTTCCCTTCATCAAAAGATTCTACTCCAGAGTCACCACCAGCAGCACTCAGCTTTTCCTGCCTCCGTTTCATGATTTCTTCCAATTCTGAGGTCCCACGTTTATCCTGAAATTAAATGATATACAAGTTTTAAAATTGAGCATATGCTATGGAGTACATTTGTGTGTGCGCGTGCCTGCGCGCACGCGCATGGGGGGGGGCAGAGGCAAGGAGTTAGAGGGAGAGAAGAGAGGAATAGAGAACCTCAAGGCAGCTCTCAAATGGACTGAATTTAGTAACTCATTGTATTTGTTTAAATGCCCTCTTATGCATGCATTAATTTTTTTCCACATTTATAAACTGAACGTTCATTTGTATTTTCTTACACCAGCCCGCTAACTTACTGTCAAATCGTATTTAAAACGCTTCAAGAGTTCCCAATTTAACTCTGTGCAAACTGAACAACCTGGCTTTCCAGACAGGCTTACTGGACTATCATGTTTTTTTCTAATATACCATTAATCAATGTCAGTTCAATGATGATTGCACAATTGGCAATTTCACCAAGTCTGACTAATTTAACTTAGTATTTTGAACTTGGGTGCATTAAACATTGTACATAGCAATGCAAGACTGTTACTCTTGAAATTGGAGAGCTGCTTCAAAGAGCGGACACATGTATGATGGACTCTAAGATTCCCCAATTCTTTAAAATTGATACAAGTTTATACACATCTAAAGAGCTAAGTTTCTATAACCATCCAGTTCCAATGAGTTCATTAATTAAAGTGATCAGAGTGCCATCTATTGGTGAAATATTTAATTACCATATTTTATGCAGCACTTATTTCAATAGAGTTGTGAGGTACAATTAGCAAATTAAAAAACCACACGGCTTCCTTTAATTCAGACACCGATGTAGGCATCACTTGCACAGCCCAAAATTTATTATTGATCACTGTACAACAGAGATCTTGCTATGCAATTACAGAGGACAACTGAGAGTCACATAGTTCAGAGTCTGCGATCACATCAGCCAGACCAAGGACAATGGATTTCCTCCTTGAAAAGACACTGTGAACCAGATGAGTTTGAAAATTATAATCTGGTCACCTCATGGTTACCATTATTGGTATAAACTTTTAATTCCATATTTATTTAATGAGCAGAAATTTGAACTCAACATTAGTTCAGTACAATGACCACAATACCCCTATCCATCCTCTTCCCTCAATTAAGGTGGAGCACAAGTTTGGTTGCAAATTATGATTAGTACACCCGAAGAGGTGGGTCCATCAAAAGGCCAGATTTTTTTTTTAAAACCTGTTTCCACACAGCCTGCCACCTCTGCCTACAGAGGAAGCTGATTTGAGTGTGTGATGTGGTTCCTATCTGTTTCCCAGGTATTCTCTGGGGGCTGGGTCACACAACCATTCTTGATTAGATTTTGGAAGATATTTTGGTCAACCACAATGCTGTGCACTGTAAACTTCGTGGCTTCATAAAATATTAGACAGATTGGAACTTAGAAAGAATTTCACAGACTAATTCAAGGTCTATATTACAACTAAATGCAAAACGTAGTAGAAAAAAAGGCGGCTATGTGACAGCATCTTATAACCAAGTTAAAGATCAAAATACCTTTAAAGTATTTGGGATTGATGGACCTGAATACAACAGACAGATTGGTAAGAGTTTTTAAGAAGTTTAAATTGAGAGAGAAACCTCTTGTCAAACTTGTATACAAACAATGCCAGCTACTTGGGTATCTCCACTGTTAATATAATTTTCCTTTTATTAAACTGGGAATATCCACCCAAGGTAGCAGTGCAGATGATGGCTGCACTACATCTATTTCCAAATGAAGATTATGCAAGAGAGGTCAAAAGACCTCTTACTTGAGAAATTTATTTGTTTTGAAAAGTATAAATAAAAGCTTGCCCCAATTTCCCTTTGGCACTATAAAATTTAGGACTGTTTTTATAAAGTATTAGAAAAAGTAATATATTTAGGTGAGTTGCTGTTTCTGAGCAAGACTAATAAAAATGCAAATGGCGAAAAGAGGAGAAAGAGGCAACTTTTTGTTCCCATTGCAAGCGTCTGTGGGTGGCATGGTGGCACACTGGGTGGTACTGCTGCCTCTCAGCATCAGGGATCTGGGTTTGATTCCCAGCTTGGGTCACTGTCTATGTGGTGTGTGCACGTTCTTCCTGTGTCTGCGTGGGTTTCCTCCCACAGTCTGCAAGACGTGCTGGTTAGGTGCATTGACCTGCACAGGCACTGGAGCGTGGCAACTAGGGGAATTTCACAGCAACTTCATTGCAATGCTAATGCAAATGCAAGCCTTCCTTGTGACGAATAAATAAACTTTTTTAGGCTAACATTACTGCCCTCATTCTTTTCACAGAAAAGGTAACATTTAAGGATATTATTTTGGGGTGAGGGGATCGCAAACAGGAGTGGGGGGAAAGGGGGGAGCACAAACATGTAAAGACATCGCTGTGGCAGTCACTGCCCTTTGAGTACTGACTTGTTTTCCAGCCAAATCCATTGTTTAAAATGTTACAAATCCACAAGTTATTTGCCAGGTTTCCCTCACCATTCATTAAGGTGGTAGATTTGGAAAAATATGTACTACCACAAATCATTTCATAATTAGAATTAATTTTAAAATAATTTCATATTGTGATACAAACGCACAATGATAGTACTCAAAGGGTTTTCAGATTCCTTTTTGTTGACCGAGCAAGGCTGCATTTCAAAACAAACATTAACAATGACAGTCAGCAAAAATCCTATCGTATTTAAAGCCGGAGGCAAACTTTAAATGTAGTCAATGTAACTCAGAATTAGGAATTAATCACAATTTGCAACAGGGACCAGATAACTAATAGAAGTTTGTCAGATCAATCCAGCCTATTTAGACCTGAAAAAGGACTCCAGAGAACTGCCAATTTAAGCAAGATAATTAAGTATAATCTTACTGTTACTTAAACTTGAATAGTAAGAGATAGTCAGGACCCACGGAATCAGTAGAGCACCTGCAAGTAGGAAGACAGCAAGAAACCACAAAACAAGCCAACAAAAGCCCAGCCAAAGAAAACGAAGAAAGCTTTTAAGCAGATCACTGCAGCCACAATTAACAGCAGTAATTCATAAAAAAGTCAAACGTATAAACACATTGAATTTCTGCATCCAAGTCATTTATGTAAATTAGATACAATAGTGGGTCAATACCACGTTCTGAGGCTCCTCACTCAGTACTTTTAACACTTAAATCTCTTCCACAGCTACCCTCTTACCAGTGTGCTGCCAACAGTTCTACATTATTGTTACAATAAACTTGAGCTGCCAAGCTTCACACCTCACCATCCCCAGATCTTTCTTCCCACAGATAACCTCTCTCATATATTCTGACAATTTGTCGCATTTATCCCGTGGGTCTACCTGCTCCTCTCTCTCTGGGGGATTTCCATTTAGCATTTCTCCTCTATTTTATTTTTAATAGATCTGTTCATTGCCCTCACCTTCCAACATAGAACAGGAAAGAAGTTTATGATTAGGTCAAGTTTTATATAAACTGAAGATTTTTTTTCCCTTTAAAAATTGACTTGCCAGTAATCTTAAAGCAACCAATTATTCGCTTACTGAATGATTTAACATTAAAGAAAAACATTGCTGTTTTTGTTGAGTTTTAATTCCAAAATGTCATGAAAGGAATCTGGTGTATTAGCTAGACTCATCGCATAAGGCTCAAAAGTATAAACCAGGGATTTAATTCCTGACCTTGGCTATGGAGTTCTATGGTGGGACAGAGATTGGTGTACTGGAATTCAGTGCTTGCATGTGTTCATTTTGAGATTGCTGGAAGATCACAGGGTGGCACGATGGCACAGTGGTTAGCACTGCTGCCTCACATCTCCAAAGACCCGGGTTCCATTCCTGACTTGGGTCACTCTGCAAACTCCACACAGACATTCTCCGTGTTTGCATGGGTTTCCTCCGGGTGCTCTGGTTTCTTTGCACAGTCCAAAGATGTGCAGGTTCGGTGGATTGGCCATGCGAAATTAACCCTTAGTGTCCCAGGATGTCAAAGGCTAGAGGGATTAGCGGGGATAGGGCCTGGGTGGGATTGTTGTTGGGTGCAGACTCAATGGGCTGAATGGATTCCTTCTGCACAGTAAGGTTTCTATGTCACAAACTGGGAAATAAAACACTTGGACCTATTCTGCCTGCCACATGATGTTCACGCCACATATAGTTCAAGTGGTAACAGATGATGCAAAAATGTGCCTCAAATCTGGTCAATCCTGGTAAACAGAACCCATTCCATCTTTCAACTAAGCAAGAATAGGCAGACCCAATCATCAATGCTTGTTGCTTTACCCTCAAAGTCACCTTTTAGCACTTGGTCATATATTTAGCTCCATTTACTATGGTTCTTCTGTTTATTTGTTTTTCTCCTTACTTACATTCATTTACTTTTTCCCAAAATCAGCCCAAACGCTAACAGTGACTAGTGAAGAGTACACGCAATTGGACCCCTGTTTCAATTACATTGCACTGCGGAAGTGAAGGAGGAAAATAGGGAATGATTATCCTAGCTAGACAGCATGGCAAGAGAAAGAAGTGCGAGTGGAATGGAGAAATGCAGTTGGAAAGGTAGACCGAGGCAAGAGAGATTTTTAACCAGTGTTTTGCAAGATTAGTTTCTGTTACTTTTGATTGTTGCCTGAAAATTTCAAATCAGTGCCTTGATTGATTTACATCCGCCCATCCACATAAGGACCAAACACACGAGTTAGGTGTAAATGACTGACATTCAGCAGCATTGAAAACAAAATGGAACTAGGAATTACTAAGACTTGCTAAGGGTTTGTGAGAAGAGAAAATAAAGGGCTAAGAGGAATCCTCTGTTCTGAAGAGAAGCTTACCCACCCAATTATTACACGACAATTCATTCTTTAAAATTTTAATTAATTCATGGGTGTCGCTGGCTGGCCAACATTTATTGCCCATGCCAGATAGTTAAGAGTCAACCACATTGCTGTGACTGTGGAGTCACATGTAGGCCAGACCAGGTAAGGACAGCAGATTTCCTTCCCTGAAGAACATTCGTGAACAAGGGTTTTTCCGACAATTGACAATGGTTTCAGTCATCTGTACATTCTTAATTCCAGATTTCTTTTATTGAATTCAAATTCCACTATTTGCCGTGGCGGCATTTGAACCCAGGTCCCCAGAGCATAAGCTGAGTTTCTGGATTAATATTCTAGCAATACTACTATGGCCATGACCTCCCCTATTACATTATAAGCTATGTTGTTTAAAAAAAAAGTCATTCTTCTTTAAATGTGCTTTTCACATTGAAGTGGTATAAGGACATCATGCAACATTCTATCATTTAACACTATAAAAGTGAAGTATTCTTTCAGCGAACTGGACATGAGCACCTTTTGATACCTGTAGAACAGTGCCAAAACCAGGAGGCTTCAAATATCAACCATATCAATGTCATAAGAATTTAAAGAATGTTACAATGGGGAAGCAACTCGGGTACGGCAATCAGAACAAGGTTTAGATTAGTAACGGGCAAGAACAAGGATTAATCTAGGATTTAAAAAAAACTGGAGAAGGGCTAATTATTTAAAAGGAATAAATACAGTCCTGGTTAACACGTAGGAGCATAGTCGTGTTAGGAGTTTAATGACGCATTAAAGTATACCTCTAGTGTAGCCTTCTGGACTGTAACCTGGCTGTAAACCCGAACACCATCTTCAGGACAAACAGTCTTCAGCTCATCCTTGTTCAGAGAGAAGAGTTGCGCTCCTGAGAGCACTCCCAAACTGTTCACTGTACTGTTGACACAAAAACAACAAGTTAAATAGGAATAATATGTTATGCCCCAAGAGAACACTTCAGTGTAATGCGAGAAGCTGCACGATCAGAGTTTTTGGGGGAATCTTCCGCCAGGAGGACTTTCTGGTCCTGCTGACGGGGAACCCCTGCTGTGGTTTTCCTGGCAGCGGAAGTGGAATCAATGGGAAATTCATTGACAGCAGCAGGCTCCAGTCAGGGCATACCACTAAACCTGTAGGTTTAGTATCACGTCTTTCCTTTTGTATTCTATGCCTCTATTTATAAGTCATGATGTGGAGATACTGGCGTTGGACTGGAGTAAACACAGTAAGAAGTCTCACAACACCAGGTTGAAGTCCAACAGGTTTATTTGGTAGCAAACGCCACTAGCTTTCGGGGTTTGCTCCTTCGTCAGGTGAGTGGGAGTTCTGATCACAAACAGAGCATATAAAGGCACACACAGTTTACAGAATACCGATTAGAATGTGAGTCTTTACAGCTAATCAAGTCTTAAAGGTGCAGACAATGTGAGTGGAGATAGCATTAAGCATAGGTTAAAGACACGTGTGTTGTCTCTGGAGATAATACACATCTCTTTAATACTTGATTAGCTGTAAAGACGCGCACTCTAATCAGTATTCTGTAACCTGTGTGTGCCTTTATATGCTCTGTGATCAGAACTCCCACTCACCTAACAAAGGTGCAAACCCCAAAAGCTAGTGGTGTTTACTACCAAATAAACGTGTTGGACTTTAACCTGGTGTTGTGAGACTTCTTACTCTATTTGTAAGTCCATGATCCCATGTGCTTTGTTAACCTGTCCTGCCATCTTTGTGTAAACACTCCCAAGTCTCACTCTCCTTTTACCCACTATAAAATTGTAACATTTAATATGTATTGTTTCTCCTCAATCTTAGCAAAATGCATAACCTCACACTTTGCCATCCATACCCATTCCACAGCCTTTTGTTGTCCGACGGAACTATATAACTATTTTCCTTGTTATTTGCTACACTTTGTGTCATTGTCAAATTTTGAGATTGTGCCCTGTACCCAAGTTATGTATATCAAAAAAGCAGCAGTCCTCTTAGTGAAAACGGTAGTTGCCAGAATAGTGATCCAAACCAGTGGTTAGCACTGCTGCCTCGCAGCGACAGGGACCGAGGTTCAATTCCTGGCTTGGGTAACTGTCTGTGTGGAATCTGCACGTTCTCACCGTGCCTGCGTGGGTTTCCTCCCATAGTCCAGAAGATATGCTGATTAGGTGCACTGTCCATGATAAAATTCTCCCTCGTGTACCCGAACAGGTGCCGGAGCGTGGCAACTAGGGATTTTCAGAGTAACTTCATTGCAGTGTTAACATAAGCCTACTTGTGACTAATAAATAAACAAATGAAAATAGAGTGGTGATATTAGAAAAGCTGAGAATAACTCAAGTGGATAAGTCACCACTTATCCTGGTTTGGATGGAATGAATCCTAGGTTGAGGGAAGTAAAAGTAGAAATTGTCAAAGTGCTAACCGCACCTTTGCAATGTCTTAACATACAGGGATGGTGTCAGAGGACAGGAGGATTGCAAATGTTACTCCCTTGCTCAAAACAAGGGATAAACCTAGCAATCCCAGCCAGTTTAATGTAAACCATGCTCAAACCCAAAAAGCAACTGTTTTCTGTCCCTTAGATACTTTTGCTGCTACTGTTCCTTTTGCCCCTTTGCTTCAATTTTATTAACTAGTTCGATATGTAGCACTTGAGCCAGACTCTGTCAAAACTTAGAAAGCCAGAAGGAGAAAGATAGAACACAGAAAGCAAGTCTTCCTTAACTTAGTTTTTATTAATAGAAGTACACATCACGTACCATGGACTTCCAACAACACAAGCCTCTTTCAGTCTCCTACTATATATGGGGAGCCCAGATGTGTCCCCAAGTAATAACCTTCACCTGAATACAATAAGACCCAATTGATATACAGTTAACAAAGTTCTCTTCCTTGGTGAACGTCAATGCTAAGTATTAATTTAGCACCTCAGTCATGGAGTTAGGTTGACAGCTAGTGCACAAATCAGACACCTACAGCATGGGGTTCAATCCCCACTCTGGCAGTGGTAGACTTGGGGCCAATCTCTGCGTCCTACCCATATTTAAAAAAAATTCACAGCACTTTATGGTCGAGTGAACAGTCACCAGAAATCTACCTTCAGGCAGAGAACGCGAGCAGATGACAACCTCAGCTATATCTTTAGCCTTCAGATTTCCATTTTGGTCCTGAATTAACCCCACCATTTCTCTGACAACTATTTTACTGTTAATAAGCCTATGTCCTTGATTTCCCTTCTCTTATAGGCATTGCAATACATGCATAAGAACATATGCATTAGAAGCAGGAGTACGCTATTTGGCTCCTCAAGCCTGCTCCAATATTCAATCAATCATGGTTGATCTGATTACAGTCTCAGCTTCCCCTCATAATTTATGACTCCCTTGTTAGTTAAGACTCAATCTACCTTGGCCTTAAACAGTCAATGACTCTGCCTCTACCACTCTCTGGGGGAGAGAATTCTAAAGGTTCACAACCGAGAGAAAAAATTTCTCACCTCCACTTTAAATAGAAAACTCTTTACTTTTAAGCGGTGCCCCTTAGTTCTAGTCTCTTCCACAGGGGGAAACATCTGATCAGCTTCCACCCTGTCAAGTTCCCTCAGGATCTTATATGTTTCAGTAAGATCACTTCTTATTCTTCTAAACTATTATGGAAACAGAATCAACCTTTCCAATCTTTTCCCATGAGATTACAGGGATGCAGTCATAGTAAACTGTCTCTGAATTGTTTCTTTATATTCTTTCTTAAATAAAGGAGACCAAATCCTTCAATGATAAAGATGTGGTCTCACCAATGTCCTGTACAGCTGTAGCAAAACCTACTCATAAATTCCTCTCCCCGGCGATAAACTACAACATTCCATTTGCCTTCCTAATTATTTGCCAGTTCTATTTATCAATCATTTGATGGTTGTAACAGAACACCCAGATCCCTCTGTACCACTGAGCTTTGCAATCTCTCTCTCTCTCCATTTAAATCATACATGGCATTTCTACTCTAAATGGACAAGTTTACATTTTAGCACATTTATACCCACTCACTCAGCCCATTTTTTAAAAAACTGTTCATGGGATGTGGGCGCCACTGGCTCAGCCAACATTTATTGTCGATCCTTAACTGCTCCAGCAAAGGTGATGGTATGCTATCTTCTTAACCTGTAGTCCACATGGTGCTGTTAGGAAGAGTGTTCCGGGATTCTGACCCAGCGACAGTGAAGGTTCCTTTGCAGACTCCTCATGTCCTCTTCACACCTTACTTTTCTACCTAGCTTTGGATTATCGGCACATTTAGCAACCACATATTTGGTCCCTTCTTCCAAGTAATTGATAAAAATTGCAAATAGCTGAGGCCCCAGCATCAATCCCTGTGGCAATCGAGCACAACTGTTGGAATACCTTACTAAGTAGGACTGTACAACCAATTGAATTTGTCTCAACAGGAAGTCTTCCATTCAATTTTAAATCTGGATCAACATACTATACTATACACTTACTATACCTACAAATGAACTAGTTCACTAGTTTTGTTTCATGAAGCTGGACATTCTCCGTCTCTGGGTTTCTTCTGGGTGCTCCAGTTTCCTCCCACATTCCAAAGATGTGCAGGTTAGGTTGATTGGCCATTTTAAATTGACCTCTATTGTCAGGGGGATTAGCAGGGTAAATATGTGGCATTACAACGATAGGGCCTGGGTGGGATTGTCGTCGGTGCAGGCTTGATGCAGTGAATGGCCTCCTCCTGCACTGTAAAGATTCTATGATTGATTCTATCTTTGTACTTCATTCATATTTGATTCTGATGTATACTTACACAGCATTAAATCCCTTAGACCGTAACCATTCTGCGACTTCTTCTGGGGATGAATCGTAGGAAATGCCAACTGTAGAACTGTTGCTTCGTAACACTTGGAATTTCTTCTGTGCACCACCACGTCCAATTGTAAGTCTATGCGCAAGCTCATCCTGAACTTCTTCCATGTGAGATTTTCGTCCTATAATTAGAATTTCACAGAAGAGACACGACATAAGGTTCGAGAGCATTCTAAAAGCAACGCAGCTATGAAAACGTTTCAAAACACCAGCCTTAAGAAGGGCAAGACAATGACACATCTTTGATTTCAATGATAATTAAAATAGTTGTTTTGAAGTTCATCTGATTTCAGCCAAACTGTCTCTCACAATGAAATTTCAGTGACTTGTAGGGTACAGGTATATGGAATGAGGAGATTTTCAGCATTCGCCTGAAGATCCGCTTGCAAGCGTAACTCAGTTATGGTGCTATTCATTAGCAAAAAAATTTAAAAAATCACTGCTTCTTTCAGTACCCAAAGCAGGTGCAATTTTTAAATGTTGTCAGAAAGCAGTAGAGGAGTAGTCTGGTCATGGGGTACATTTTTATGTTCCGCACAAGCTGCCAACCACATTAACTCATCTAATCTCATCACAGCCCCCCCCCCCCCCCCCCCCCAATTCCACATTCTAACCACACGCTGAGTACACAAGTTTACCCTCAATTCTCTGTTGGATTTACTGATCCTCAGTCTGGGCCCTCTTCTCAACATTTACCCAGGGAGGGATGATAGCATAGTGGTAATGGCACTGGATTAGTAACCTAGAGTCCCTGGTTAATGCTCTGGGGAAATTGGATCAAATCCCACTACAGCAGCTGTTGGAAGTTAAATTCAACTAATGAAGTCTGGAATTAAAAGTGAATCTCAGTAATAGTGACCATGAAACTATTATTGGTTATCATAAAAAATCTTCTGGTTCAATGCTGTCTTTAGGGAAGGAAATCTGACATTCTTATCTTTGGGAATGTGACTCCAAATCCATAGCAATGTAGCTGACTCCTAACTGCCCCCTAAAATGGCCCAATAGACTACTCAGTTCAAGGACAATTAGGGATGGGTAACAAATGCTGGCCTTGCCAGTATCACCCACATCCCATGAAAAAATAAACAAACCCCTTTCAAACATGACCAAAAACTGGAGTTGATATTTCCTTATAAAAATTGCCAGAATACATCCATCTAACATAAACTACAGTAAGGTGATCATAAATACAAAGAAATTACTAAGAAAAATGTGAATGGAAAATGTGCTCTGAATTTTTACCTCTAACTGCACAAAAAAAACCAAAATGTCCTTACTTTTCCATTTCAAAATACCAAAGATCTGATTAATGGATTTCAGCTTGAATAGGCTTATACCTTCTGCTATCTTGGGTCACTCATTTTAGAAGATGCAGGATACACCAAAGAAATCTGGACGAGATTTAACAAGGGTGATAGTATTGTGGATGCACTTGAAAAGGAATGGTGTGGCGAATGTGTGATTGGTGACAATGCAGGTCCATCAAGAATAAGCAAATTTGAAATGACAGGGCTCAGATGGATATCACATGTCTCATGGTCAGTCAAGTGGATGAGTCAGTGCTCAAGAAAGCTGGTGTCGAGAAGAATGATGCCAAGAAAGTTCACATATTTTGGACAAACAATGTGAAGAGGAAAGGAGTAAGAGGGGTAATTGCAAGGCAAGTCACCTGGAAAGTGTGCACAAGACCCAAGATGGCATAGATGGATAACATCAGAACGTGGGCTGGCCTCTCAATGGGACATGAAAAAGGGTAGTGGAAAACAGAAATCAGTGAAAAAAGATCGTTCAAAGCACAACCAACTCTCAGAAGATGGGAATATGAAAAATGAGACAGACAATAATTTAGGGCACGAGTTGAACCCCAACATGGCAGCTGAGAACTTTAACTTCAATCAATAGACAAAGAGCTAGCTTCAGCCATGAGAATAAAACTGGATTTTGTAAAAGCTCATTCCATTCACTAATGTCCTCAAGGATTGAAGATCTGCCGTTCTTACTTGGTCTGGTCTCTACACGACTCCCAGACCCATAGGAATGCGATTGACTATTAACTGTCCTCTGAAATGGCCTCGCAAACCACTCAGTCATGGGTAATTAGGGAAGGACAATAAGTGCTGGCCTTGCTAGCAACACACACATCCATGAATAAATGACAAACAATATAAGTCTGATTTAACAATAATTGCATTGAGCCTTGACTCTACATACTTAAAATACCAGCCACTTTCTTTTAATCTTAAATTGTAAAGATCAAAACTCAGAAACATTTTGTCTTGAGCATGCCAACCAAAAACAGCCAAAGTCTCCTGAACAAAATAATCTAATTAAAGTGTAACATGGGAAGAAACTTTAAATGGCTATGAACAAAATTGTCAGTATTTTAACTTGGTGTAATTATTGAGATTGATCTTGAAGTGATATTTGATGTTTAAATGAAAGAAAATTATTTTTAAATGCAATATTTAATAAAATGGCTTTGTCTGAAACAAGCTCGAGGGCTTGTGACCACCTGATTAAAAAAGCAATACCTCAATGGACAAACAGATAGTATTAGATTTTCTGATCAATGGTACAATGGTTAACAACCATTGCATTTTCATTAAATTTCACATTCAGAACTTCTTAATGACAAAAATTGTTTGACAAAACTAACGAAGATGGAACAGAACTTTGCTGCTCTCAACTTACGGTTGAGTAGTATGTGTCCGTCCCTGTGAACATCCTTTTGTGCACCAGTGCTCTCGATAGAACTGCCGCTGTTCTGACGACTGACACTCCTAGAAGGTCCTTTAACTACACCACCTGAAAATGAGGATGTAGGGGAGGCTGAGATATGTGCTGGTGGAGGAGAAGGGGCAGGTGGTATTGGAACAGAAGATCTTGCAATGTAATCCATCTTCTGTTTCTGCAGATGAGAAGTATGTTTAAAATTATTACTTGCGCTCAAAGTAAAAAAGATAGCAAATATCTAAAATCAAAAAGCTGTAATGGGAAATGTCTTGAGTTGTAGGGCTACAAAGGATGCGTTAGTCATCATCATGGTAGTTTGAACGTGATCCCAAAAGTACCATTTGGTGCATCTGAATATGGTTAAATAATGAAGGGCAATGTTACCTTTTATAGTTTGTTACACTAATCTGGAAAACAGTGAGTCAATTCTATCATATTCCAGCATTTCTTTCAGCAATAAATTCATACAGATACCATGGGCAATTTAATAATTTGCTTCAATAAGCTTAAGCAGTAAAAAATAAACCTCTAACTGAAGTGTTTACCTGTAGCTGGAAACAAAAGATACCCTGGATCAAGAGTAAATTGTTTTTATATTGAGCCTTTAACACTGTGGAATGTCCCAAGACATTTCATAGGGGTATTATCAAAAAAACAAACCAACATTTTATTCGGACAAATGACCAAACATTTGACAAAAAAGATAGACTTTAAAGGAATCTCTTAACAGAAGAAGAGAAAGTATATTTAAAGAAAAATCAAAACTTCCTACACTTAAAAGTAAACAACTCCAAGCAGAAATTTAACTGGACATCACTGTGCTTTTCACTATTGCAATGTTTTACTGAGCCAATTATAAGGGAAGCAATAGTTTAGAACTTGCTTAAACTAATGCACAGTAAGCACTGTATATCTAAGTGCACAGTTGCGCACACATTTTAATAATAGTGTACATTTTTCCATACATTGTTTAATAAAATCACTGCGTACTCTGAATGAATGATGTTCAATATTTGGCTGCTTGAGCTCAGGAAAATTCAGATTTGGGGAGGGAGAGTCACCTAGTATGTTGCTGGATTCTGAGGTTAGTTTTAGGGTAGTGGGCATTAGGAAGAATGGTGTATGTTGCCAACAATGTTGTTTGGAATAGGTGCCACTCACTATTGGCAGATGAGGTGCTGCACTAAAGTAACCCTGGGTTTTGAACTTCTTCATATCTTATCCGCTCTTGCTTTCTTGGGGCAGGGGTTTAATTACCACACACCAATCTTGCAAAGTTTGACTGAAGCAACAAGATGCTTAAATCCTTACAGATTACACTCTGTTCTCTTGCTGGAATTTTACTGCCTCGCCCGCCCGAGGCCAAAGGAGAATGCTATTCTGCGAGCCTCGCCCGCCCTGATCTGGGGCAGGTGTGCCGGTACAACTCCAGCATCTGTGTGCATCAAGTTGGAACTGCAACCCAGTGTCCCCCAACACCTCAAAAAATAAACCAAGTCGGGATTCTACGATTGCGTTTGCCCTGCAATCATTGCCAGCAAGAACAGAGAATTTGGCGCTCAGCCAATTCGCCATTCATTGCAGTGGGACGAGAATCCCAGCCACGCAGAGATCAGAGAATTCCGGTCCAGAGCACTGTTCAGACTTGCCTCAACTAGAATCCTAATAATGTGCTTTACAGGTCATTTTAAAGTAGAATAATGAAAGGGCAAAGCAGTTAATCAACAGTGATTTAGCCATTACCATTATATAAATAGGATTAAAGGGAGATGATCGCTGGCAGGGAGGTTTCGCACAAACATTTAACAGTTAGAATTCAAATATATTTGTTAAAATTTGCATAAATATTCAAACAGATTGTTCTGAAGGGTAAAACTCCAATCTCATTCTCAAATGTCATGAGCACAAGCAAAACATACAATGTACCTCAGATAGTTCTCCAAGTAATTGCTGTCAGCAGATGATTGAAGCCAATGAGAACCAAAATAAAAAGGCATGAAATGAAGATAAATGCATACACATAAGTAATGATAAATGTCTTTGGCTCACACAACAGCAGTAAGGATGGGGAAACTTCAAACAGAAATGTTAATTCACAAATGACCCATCCTCAAAATACACAGTTAACTTTCAGACACAGGTAACACCAAGCTGCAACTCCAGTTTGAAAGCAAGTAACTAATGTACCTGGAGATGCATGTGTGCTGTGTGAAGAAATGTATAATGGAATCAGGGCTGAAAGTGCATTCTGTTCTCTCAATGCCACATCGTAATCTAATTAAAGTGTTCATCTTCAGCCAAGCTGCATGTCTGCTTAGCACCACACAGCTGCAGTCAGTCATTGCAGGCCACTTACAATTTACATAATGTGAGTAATGATCGTAGTAGTGAAACTATTCTACCAACATGGAAGAATTTGAATCAAATCTTTCGTTGATTTTTGTTCAAGGGTTAATTGCTGGGTATTGGCAAGGGGATGAGTTGGGCAATACTATTGTATTTGAGAGACGAAAATACAGAATATGGTATTTACAAGATTTGATTTGCATGAATGCTTCATTATCCCTCAAGGAAAGCAGCGGAGGAGACATTTCCTTTTAACATACTAGTTAACCCTGGTTCTCACACTTTATACCCTAATGTTAACCAAAGCTATATTTTACAGGTCTGCCTCTCACCCCAGTGACATCTGACTAGAGCTCAACAGGTTACAAAAATGTCTGCTAGCCATTAATAAATGGTACAGAAACAATACCTGGGACCATAATAGGTGGAATAGTTACAAACTGTGCAGACCATTAGGCACATATGCACTATCAGAGATTTACACAATGGATTGAACTGCCTAAATTGCTTTGCCCCTAAATTTATAATTTAAGAGCCATTATCCGTCAAAACTGCATTGTACATTTAAATCAATTACCAGTGCCATACATGGCCCAAAGCCAAAATAACATTTTGAATCTAGCTAACTTTCAGAAATCCTCTATGAGAGAGAAACAGTCAATGGTTCTTCTAACTCATTTTGAGCACCTGATTTTGTTTTGTGGAAGTCACAAGCGGAAATCCAGTACATCAGATAGGAGATCATATATATATATATATATATATACATCATATATCAGATAGGAGACAGAGGGTGGTGGTGGATGGTAAATATTCATCATGGAGTGCAGTTACGAGTGGTGTGCCTCAGGGATCTGTTTTGGGGCCACTGTTGTTTGTAATTTTTATTAATGATCTGGATGAGGGTATAGTTGGGTGGATTAGTAAATTTGCTGATGACACCAAAGTTGGAGGTGTGGTAGATTGTGAGGAAGGGTGTCATAGTCTGCAGGGAGACTTAGATAGGTTGCAGAGCTGGGCCGAGAGGTGGCGGATGGAATTTAATGCGGAGAAGTGTGAGGTAATTCACTTTGGTAGGAGCAATAGATGTGTCGAGTATAGGGCTAACTGGAGTACTGTGTGCAGTTCTGGTCCCCGCATTACAAGAAGGATGTGGAGGCGTTGGAGAGGGTGCAGAGGAGGTTTACTAGGATGTTGCCTGGTATGGTGGGGAGGTCCTATGAGGAGAGACTGAGGGATCTAGGGTTGTTTTCGTTGGGAAGAAGGCGGCTAAGAGGGGATCTTATTGAAACATATAAGATGATTAGAGGTTTAGATAGGGTGGATAGTGATAGCCTTTTTCCTCGGATGGAGAAAGCTAGCACGAGGGGGCATGACTTTAAATTAAGGGGGGGTAGCTACAGGACGGATGTCAGGGGTAGGTTCTTTACCCAGCGGGTGGTGAGGGATTGGAATGCCCTGCCTGCTGCAGTTGTAGATGCGTCTAGTTTGGGGGCGTTTAAGAGATCTCTGGATAGGTTTATGGACGAAAAGGGATTGGTATAGGCTAGTGGGTCATTGTTTTTGTAACTGGTCGGCGCAACATCGTGGGCCGAAGGGCCTGTTCTGCGCTGTAATGTTCTATGTTCTATGTTCTATATATCACCTTATGCTGGAATATACTTTTTCAAAAGGGATTTGCCGATTGTTGAGCTGAGGACACTAAATTGAAATTTCAAGCACATCAAGCAATGTGTATCATGCACATAAGAAGTTTTCTTAAAAAAAAGTAAAGAAATTACCAGTTAACCAGGTGTATCACTCCAAATGCAACTTAAAATACTCAACACCAATACATTTTGTTGAGCAGTCATTTGATACATCAGTGCAAGATTACTGAAACTGCATCAATGACAGTAACACATGACTGAGCAAGTAATCCTAAAATTAAATGCGGCTTTTCTCAATTAGGCTTCGAACACCCTTGGCCTGCTTTCCTACTGCAGGTAAAACATATCATCAGTCTTGTCTTTCTACATTCAATTATACCAATCACCACTGCCATGGTCAAACAGGTGATTTATTCCAGGTTCCAATCTCTGCTACTCAACAACTTACCTACAAAATGTTTCCCTCTCCAATGGGATCCTATAACCAGATACCCAGAATTGGGAAAATTGAACAAAATATATTAGTCCACCCTTAGATGCTACTGGAATACTGGAGCATTAGCCTGTTTTACCACCTTTGCTAACATTGACTACATCAAAATTAAATATAAAAATAACTATATATAAAAATATATAACTGAGGCAAGCCAAAACTACATTTGCTAAGGAAATCAGGCCAAAGGCTACAGCTAAGAGTGTAACTTGAGAAGCCTCTATGGAATGCTTTTAGCTCGAAAACTATTAAGGGACCAGAAAGAAGTTGCTTAGGCTTGGAAAAACCCACTCACAGGGCAAATCATGGCCCTACCTTGAACAATTCAAACTCCTTCTTTGGCATCAACAGCTGCCAAGACAGTAGATAAAAACACAGTTAACTGGATTATTTGATCTGCTGGGGAAGAAAAAAATAAAGCTACACAATATAATCATTTACCTGAATGGTCTGACTATAAAGGCCTTCAGGCACTCCTTCACCAGGCTCACGAGGATCTCTCATTACATCCAGAATGTTGTTTGGCACATACCCTGACATTCCACTCTGGTTTTTCACTTTCCACCATTGCTTCTTGTCATCAATAATCTGTAGTAACGTGACATCATTTTATTCCAGAAAACAGAGCCCAGGGTAGCACCATAATTCAAGCATTCACAGCTTAGTACTTTAAGTATTAAATATGCCTCACAATAGAGTGTAGACCCATGCACCATCAGGACATGACGCGTAACTTTTCAGCTCTCCGTAACAAACCATAAGGTGGATTTCTTTTCCACTTGTAGCTGAAGGGTTACAATTACTGGGAAGAATGCAAGTTTAGCCCTGCCAAGGAAGATTCATCTCCATAGAACTCATTCTTACAGGATCCATTTTCCATTGCATCACTCCAAGCAAAAATCAAATGCTCCAGCGCAAAAGCACTAATGATATTGTCTGCCCGTGACAAATATGATTCTGAAATAATACCTTCCTGAAATCCAAAGCTAAACAGAAAAGCTGAAAAACACAGTGCACAGGGTTATTCTTACCTCTAGTAGATCATCTTTCATAACAGACAGTTCATTGCTGTTTCTTGCTACAAAATCATACTTCGATTTGGCAAATCTTTTAGGCTCCACATTAACATGAGTTTCATAATTTCTTTCAAAAATGAAATGAGAAATATTACACAAATTGGAGAATATGGTTTCAGTCACAGTGATAACACATTGACAAAAGTACCATCAAGCATTAACTGACTTTAGCGAAAAGACATTTTGAAGGTTATAATTTGGGCAGAGCTGATATGAGAAACATACAGTTTAATTCAATTCAAATGCTGCTTTCATTTTGAAAAGTGACAAATGCAAAATATTTAAATGATTAATTATTAGTTGCTTGGAGAAATAACTACTGAAATATAAAATCATGTTGAAGACTCATCAAAATCTGTTCATTCAGTTCACATTACTATTAATTTGTTCTCCATGTGGACAACATTTTGTCAAAGAACTAATCGGGCAAGGAACACCCACTGCATCCTTGATAATACATCCTTAAAATGAGACACCAGCTTTTTAATTTGTGATGAGGGTGAAATGGGAAAAGGTGGTCCTTAAATCTCATTTGTTGCACAAATTTTACAATCTATACCAGTTATAGACAATCCCATCCCTGTAACCCTCGGAGTTCCAAATGGAATAACTCCCATCTACAACAGTCATCGTCATACCTTCAGGACATTCACCCCAACAAGCTTACTACTGAGCAGCTTCATACAAATCAAACAGTGCATTTCATTTAATAATCTAGCGGCACGGTAGCACAGTGGTTAGCACTCCTGCTTCACAGCTCCAGGGATCTGGGTTCGATTCCCGGCTTGGGTCACTGTCTGTGTGGAGTTTGCACATTCTCTTCCGTGTTTCCTCTCTCAGTCCAACGATGTGCGGGTTAGGTTGATTGGCCATGCTAAAATTGCCCCTTAGTGTCCTGAGATGCGAAGGTTAGAGCGATTAGCGGGTAAAATATGTAAGGATATGGGGGTAGGGTCTGGGTGGGATTGTGGTCAGTGCAGACTCGATGGGCTGAATGGCGTCTTTCTGCACTGTAGGGTTCTATGATTCTAAATGTCAATAATAGGACTTATTGGGCTGGGCTTTAAAGCTGTTTCAATTTAATAAGATATGAATGCAGAATTATTTAGAACCCTTTAAAGTGACCAATGCAAAACTGTTTTCAAAAAAAGCAAACTAATAGAAAGAAATCTCAAGCTGCACCTGTGCAGCAAACTATTAATAAAGCAAATATAATTACATTTGGGGTGTCACCTAAATATGTTGATATTCAAAGATTAAGAATTTATGGAAGATCATGTAACACGCACACCTGATCAAATTTGCCAACACTTCTGCTGTACAGGTATTAAATTGAAATTTAAGTTTTTAAATTAAATGGAACACAAAAGAAAAACTGATTGCCAACCACAAGCCAGCTGTGCAACAGAAATTCAATGCCACTGCTCCAGTGTTTAGTTTGCCAGAGATTATTTGTTAGCATTCAGGCCACTATGAAAATGAAAATATTAAGTTAAATTCAAGTCCTTGTTTTTTTGCCAAGTGTGCATCTGCTAAATTACAGAGTACTATGGAAAGCAGTTTTGACTTTGTCTGAAATACACACAGAATCAGCATAAATCAGGAGAATCTTAAGCAGCAGCAGCATAGGGGAATAGTTCAGGTTAGAGAATGTAGCAGATGAAGTTAAAAGCTAAATGTGTACGCTGGATAGATAAAGCAAGCTGTTATTCGAAACAAGTGAGCTGAAGGATTTGAGAATGTAAATTATTAAATTTCTAACTCTATTGCGAGAGAAAAAAGCTCCATAACAAAAGTTGATTTGTTGTCCGCCAAACAGTTAGTAAGATACAGCATTACGTGCATCTATTTGCCATGCCTTCAAAAGGCAATTCAAGATTTGATTAATGAAACAAAACGCCACTAATGCATTGCTACTGAACCTCACTATGTTTTACCTTGAGCATGGATTTAAATAAATCTTGTGCAGCATTTGTTGTAATTTCTTTTTGCACCTCCTGTACCCCAAGTTCCTAACCCACTTGCTCCATTGGCAAATGGATCACTCTGGGAGTCAGAATGGCAGGTTTGGATTACTGGTCTTGCAAATGTAGAAGGGGCCTTGTTTGAAAGACTTAGCAATGGGCTCCTTGCAGACCAGAAACCATGGCACATAATAGGAGGCAGTTTATGCCTTCAAATTAACAGATTAGAAGAAGAGGATTTAAACATTCGAATCAACTTGTGGGAGATTGCAGGGAACTTCTCATGTTGGCATTTCTCTCAATTTTCCACTAAAATAAATTCAATTTCTGACATTTTTAGGAGAGATCAGGAAATTTATCTGACAGACATGTGTGAAATAAGTTTTTGAAAATTGCGAAGTGGCTATGTTTAGTGTTGAAAGCTTAGTGAACATATGTTACCAACTTTGCTAGGAAAATATTCCTCTCGGTCTCGGTGTCAAGAAAATCCAACATGAAATTGTCAAGATTGAGACTGAAGCATCTCATTTCAAATGCAAAACATTGCAGTGATATTAGTTATATTATCCCTACTCTGTTTAGCCTTTTGTGGGGTGTGGACATTTATTACCCATGCCTAATAAGCCATTTCAGAGGAATATAAGAGTCAACCACATTCTTGTGGATCTAGAATCATGTGGAGGTAAGATCAGGTAAAGACAGACAATTTCCTTCCCGAAAGGGCTTCAGCGAACCAGATGGCTATTTTATGACAACGGTTTCATGGCCATTAGCACACTATTAATTCTAGATTTTCATTTAATTCAAATTTACCATCTGCCATGATAGGATTCAAACCTGGGTCCCCAGAACATTATCCTGGGTCTCTGGAATGCTACTGTCCTCGGCAAATCATGCCACCGTCTCCCCAGTGGTACACAACCGCCATCCCATTATACAAGTTCCGACTCAGCACCCCCTCTGCCTCTCAATCCCTTTTTGACTCTTTTCTCTATTCAATTTAAAGGGATGCATTAGGCTGTGTGTTCCACAGAATGGGATGGGCTCTGTTGTTTTACATCATTGTCCTGCGTAAGTCTACACTGTGGCAGTCAATGGGGTCTTTGATACACAAAACAGACTGGCAGATTTCCAGCCAGGTTGCTTGAAGGAGGAACCCAGGCAGTTTTTCCTCCTTTTTTGGGCTGAGACACTAATCATAATCACTTCACCATTGCCCCAGCATATGCATTCCAAATAATCATGATCCAAACAAACTACCAACATTTCCCAGGCTTCACCCACTGACAACATTCAAAAAGGTACAGAACCCATGGCACAAAAACAGGTTGGACACCTGGAGTCTCTAATCTAATACTATTTTTCTGCATTTTATTTCCTATTTCTCCTTTTCAAATTTTCTTTTAAATATTATTGTCTGACTATATAGAGAAAAGCATTCTGTGACATTGAAGGTGGGAGCTCAGAAATTACAATGAGGTGGATAAAATAGATAATTGGATGGAGCGGCAACAGGTAGAATTTAATACAGTCAAACATTAAGCACCAACATGGCTTAGGGCAGAGACTTGAGTTTTATATTTGACTCAATATTCATCACATCTAACGAATTGCAATCACAAAGTAAACACAAAGCCACAGAATGTTGTATTCTACTGTTTTGGGTATGCTGTACGTGTCAGAGAAAGTTAGTGCAAACATTCTGACGAGACCATACCTTCAGTGCTGCATTTCGATATAGTCACCAAGCCACAAGGTGGGGGGGGGGAGATTGCAAATGTTACAGTCCTGTTCAAAACAAAAGGAGTGGGACAAAGCAGGCAACTAAGGCCAGTCAGCCCAAAGTTCATGATGGGGAGCTCTTAACTAACAAAATTAATTGGCATTTACAAAGAATAAAACCAGCACAAATTTGTTAAAGGCAAATTTGACTAACTTGACCAAGTTATTTGAACTAATGGAGAGCGTTGATGGGAGGGGTGTGGTTGATGTTTTGTATATGGACTTGAAAAGCACTACATAGTAGACATAGTAGCAAAATTGAAACCCTCGAGATCGAAATTGCCAAAGTGACGGAAAACAGATGGTCACGGTGAACGGTTGTTTGTTTTTCAAACTGGAGGAAGAATACAACAGTGTTCACCCGGGGTCAGTATTATGACTACTGGTCTTTATGATATATTAATGACTTGGATATTTAGCGTATAGTTTCCAAATTTTACAGGTGATGTGAAAACTTAACAAATAAGGAGGCAGATATTACCAAATTTTAAGAGGACACATGGAAGATGAAATTTAAATCAGAGAAATGAGCTGTAATACTGCCCATCTCCTTCCTACCAAAACGTATGAACTAAATGGTACAATTTTTTTCCCCAGCAAATGAAGTCTTGGAGGTATCTATATGCAAAGATTTGAAGTGGCAAGACAAGTTCAGAAGACTGCTTAAAAAGCATATGGGACAATTGGTTTATAACGAGAGGAATATTTTACAAGAGGAAGCTACACTAAATCTTTTCGGTCCTTAACTGGGATGGTGTGTTCAATTCTAGGCAGATTTTTGTAAGGATATTAAAGCCTTGGAGAGGGTGGAAATAAATTTAATAGAATGATACCAGGGTTGAGGAACTGCTCTCCTTAGAGTAGAGGAAATTAAAATGAGATTTATCATTTTGAAGAGCTTTATTAAGTGTATTGATAGAAAGTGGTAGAAGTTTTATCGGTGACAGGTTGGTAAGCAGAGGACACAGATTTAAGATGACTGGCAAAAGAACCCGAGGTGATGTGATTTTTGAAAACGAGTTGTTGTAGAACACACTGCCTGAAGGGGTGGTGGAAGCAAATTCACTTGCAGCATTCAAATAAATAGTTAAATGGGAACAACATTACAGGGCAATGGGAAAAGAGTAGGGGATTAAGTGAGTAGCTCTGCCAATGAATTACCACAGGCACATTGGCTAAATGGTTTCCTTGTGTTCTGTATCATTCTATGATTCAAACACTGGAAGCAATGAGTCAGAAGGCTGATTCCTCATGTTAAATAACTATGAAAGGTTGGCAAAACTTGGTTTATCTTTTAGTCTGAAAAGAAGTCCCTGAGGAAGAATATCATGCAGACACCCTAGTTAAGGAAATGGCAAATTCAGGAAATTTCTTCAAGTTAAATTGTAAGAAGACATGGATTGAAACTAGCAAAGGATACATTGTTGACTGACGCCAAAAAGTTTTACTTCACGCAATGCGGCTAACGTACAGAATAAAATATTGGAGGGGAAAGTTTTAGGATATTTTAAAAAGTAATGACGCCATATTGTAAAACTTTAGTACCTTTATCCATACAGAAAGATAAGCTGGATAGCCTAACCTTATCTTTAACAGCTTTGTGATTTTGCCTTTACTGGTTAAGTGAGACTGCCAATTTGTGTATAAAGACTTCTGTGAGAAATGCCAGGAAGTCGTAGATTTTTGCAAGAGTCTTCAGCTATACAAAGAGATATCCCTGCAGTATGAAAACCTGTGTTCCACTCTACTTTCAGAGCAACTTCAGATTCAAACCAACAGGTAGGACCATCTGAGTAAACAGCTTTTTTTTTAAAAAAGATACTGGGTCCACTTTTGCCACTTTTCTAGGTTAGCATTTATGCTGATCCAGTCTGAAATCTTCCTGGTTCCAACATGTTGACTATCCCTGTGTAGTTTAAATGCCTTAGTACCACATGGTATAATGCATATACTCACTGTGCTAACTTGACAACCCAAACTATTTGCCAACATCTAAGAGTCCACTGGATTGAAAAGGAAGTTGCAGAAGAATTGCAATTATATCCATTAAATGCTGATTCAAAAAAATTGATAATATTTAGTTGCTTCTTCCGTTATTAAACACCAAGTGCCCTGGTCATACACTACAGTTTAAAAGAGTGATTATCTTGCATGGGTTCAATATGTCAACACAAACCTTGGTGGAAACAGTTAACAAGACTGGTTTTCACTCAAATATGCACAAAGCAGATGACAAAATGTACTTCATAACATAATATGCCATCACTACTTACAATATTGCACAGTGGAGCAGCTGTGTTAAAAACTTTCCCTCAGTTCTTAGCTTGTCTCAAGACGTTTACTCTCTTAAAATTAGGAAATTTGATAAGGCAACAAAAATTTACCACTCTCTCCAATTCATGCCTTTACATTTGGCTGTCTCAGCTCTTTGCATCTTCCACTTATCCATTGCTGCATCTCTCTCAGCCTTAAATTTAAGATCCCTATTCAGACAATCGGGTGGGACAGTGGCAGTCGTTAGTACTGCTGCATCACAGCACCAGGAACCCCAGGTTTGCACACACTGTGCAAGAGTCTACATGTTCTGTGTCTGCAAGGATTTTCTCCTGGTGCTCCAGTTTCCTCCCACAGTCTGAAAGACCGGTTAGATGCACTGGCTATGCTAAATTCTCCCTCGGTGTACCCAAATAGGCGCATGAGTGTGGCGACCGGGGGATTTTCACAGTAACTTCATTGCAGTGTTACTACAAGTTTGCATGTGACACTAACAAATAAACTTAAAAACTTAGGCCAATCAGGAACCAAGCTAGCAAAATCAAACCAACCAAATTATTAGTCAGTTTAAATAAACTGAACTCCACTTGCATTAAAGTAATGGTGATTGGAGAGCATATTTACATCACAAAGCAACCTTTATGTCAATGAGAAGTCATTTGAGCTTCATAGTGAATCTGAATAAGCAGCAGGTAAAAAAAAACTAGGTGTTCTGTAAATCAGATGTTGAGGCACAACCCGATGTGAAAACAAAGCAGATAGAGATAACCCCCTCCCACTTCGCTGCTCAGATATCAAGCTGCTTTCACACTAATTTCAGTACCAGTACTAAGTAAAACCACTTTGCACAGGTAGTATGGTTGCAATGATAATGTAGCTTAAATAAAGCATATAGAACAGGGGTGAGGCAGAATTGGAAATTGAAAGTAGCAAATTACAGCTCTTCGTAAATAGGTTTGTTTTTAGTCTACGCGCAGGAAGCTGGCATAAAGCATTTTTTTAGATTGTGAAGAACATGCACTGCATTCAACATGTGTACATCTGCTCTGAATGAAAATTTTCTAGGAAAATTAAGGCAGGGTTAGATGCCTAAAATCTAATTTTTGATACCACAGAAAAGTCTTAAAACATTAGTGATGCATGCTTAATAAATCACACACAGGAACATGAATAGTGCTCTTTAACGGAGTTCTAGTTAGTGTAGCAGCATAACTGATAACTGCATTACTTCAATCCAATGATGTTATACATCAAGCTATACAATAAGAAGGATCAGGTTTTAAATCACAGCAGTTTAAAAGATTCTTGAGCAAATTGGCAGAAATGAAAAGAACAAGAAATACTCATGCATATAGTTTCTTTTTTAAAAAACAAAGTCAAGACAACTCTCCACAGTGCAATACACATATTCTATCAATTGTTACCTAGCTACATGCCGACTACTACTTCTCTTAAAGGAAGAATCAGCTGTCCCTTGTTGCAGAAGAGATCGTCTCTTGTAATTAGAGTTTCTGAATGCATACCCGTCAGCTGGATGATGATCCTGTGAATTGGCTTGCTGAAAGACAGAAAGCATTGACAGACAAGAATGAGATATTGAAATTATTTAACTTCATTAGTAACAGATAACCTTAATAACCAAGGACTAACTAAGTAGCAGAATGTAACCTTTGGGAATGAAGACTTTACAGTGGAAGTCAGCAAGATCAGATTTAGAGTCAGACTGATTTACATCTTTAAAATCAATTCACTGCTGCTGCAATTTAATGAGTATCTGGTCTCATTATAAATTATCTACAAAATTATTTACAAGGGCTGCTGCAAGAAGTGAATGAAGTTGCCCTATATTTCAAGTTGGCACATAAAATACAAATTTTAAATTACAGCTGATAGTTAAACTTTTGCTGAAATGGTGATAGGGTGCAGCCCAAGATTGAAAATGGTCCTTCCCCTGGTTAACAGAGCTAAAAGCTATTTCTTTACAGGTGATATTGCAAGTGTCAATTCATTTTCACTATCCAAGAGCGCAGAGAATTATTTATGAAAAAAAATAGACAATGAGCCTCCAATAATGTAACAGCCTGTCATATTTTTCCATATTTTGAAAATATGTACAGTTTTTTTTTACAGTTTCTGTACCCTTATTTGAAAAGATTTTTGAACCCGCATATCAGTTCAGCTGGATATGGAAGCGGATTTGCCTAATTTTCAAAAAGAACTTCTGTTTTAATACAAGCCTTTAATAAAAGGCAACAGCATCCCCTACTGGTAATAGTGTTTTACTACTTTAGCAATCTAACAGTTACAACATTGTTTCCATAAATGGTTAACAGATGACCTACTTTCCAGAATTATAACTTCAAAGCAAGTTACCTGTCCATTCGCATTTATATTCTATAATTTCTTAATTGTTAGTATGCCTTAATTTTGTTGCATCTTCTTTATTATAGTTCAATATTGTACTCAATTCACATGGAGGCACTTGATATTCAGAAATATTGATTATTGATGTAGCTCTCCAATTACGGTTATTTCACAATGCAGTGTTCAAGTCTTAGGCAAGTTGAAAGGTTAAAAACACATCTAATCTATTCCTTAACTTCTATAACTTTAGCAAATATTCATATTCTAAGAATATCAGCATTTGCAATACGCATTGTATGATTTCTATTTGTACTAGAATATGTAACTGCCAAAATAAACCAAACTGTGTCCAATATTTCCCAGGAGCCCCCAACATGATGTTAAAATTTCTCAAAATGTGTATTAAAATATCTTTGTATTGCCTGAAGGCTTTAGGCTTGTGATAACTGGCACAGGAAATTATATCTTGAGAGAGAAAGGTTTTGTAGACATATGGTGTTTTTCACAATTCCAGGACTTCAAAAGTACTTTATAAATGAAGACGTACTTTTGAAGTCTGGCCACTGAGGTAATGTAGAAAACAAGATTGCCAACTTGTGAAAGACAACGTCAATAAACAGCTGTGAGAGAAATGACCTGATAACTAGCTTCAAGGAAACAGGTTAAGGACTAAATGTTGGCCACAGAGAACCAAACTGTTCTTCAAATAGTGCTACTGTTTAACATCTCATTCAAAAGGGAGCACTCCAATCGTGCAGGACTCCCTCTGTAATGAAGTATCAGCCAGGATCGTACGTTAAGAATGTTAACGCTGAACCATGACAAGACTGTTAGCATCCCCAAACCTTATCACTATATCAGTCAAGCACAAATATGAGGTTCCTGTAAGCCAATGCTTAAACTATTATTCTTCTACCATTTAGTTGTTGAAAGGTCCATTCAAATATTCTGGCCCTCTGAGCCTGCTCTGCCAATTATGATCAAAGCTCATCATCCAACTCAGTAGTCAGAAACCACCTTCCCCACCCCTCCTCCCCCTCATCCCATGAGCTAGATCTAATTCCTTCTTGAAAACAAACAAATGTTTTGGCCTCAACTGCTTTCTGTATAGAAAATTTTACAGACTCACCACTCTGAGTGAAGAAATTTTCCTCATCTCAGTCCTAAAAGGTTTATTCTATATCCTTAGACTATGACCCTGGTCCTGGACAATCCCATTATTGGGAACATCCACCCTGCATATACCCTCTCTAGTCTTGATAGAATTTTACAGGTTTCTATGAAATCTCCCCCTTTCCAAACACGAGGTTATAATCTGAATCTATTCATTGTCTCCTCATAGGTCAGTCTTTCCATCCCAGGTATCAGCCTGGTAAACCTTTGGTGCACTCCCTCTATAGCAAGGGCATCTTTTCTCAGATGAGACTACCAAAATTGCACGCAATATTCTGTGTGTGGCCTCACTAAGATGTTTACTTTATGCCACAAGATATCCCTGCCCCTGTACGTGAATCAATTTACACAGGTAACAAGTTAATGTTCCTAATGCAGACTGATTAGGAGAGGAGTATACACATTTTTTTACTTATACAATAGCTCTTATCCAATTTAGAGGATCGGATGTATATACTTCTAGTCAATGACATTTTCAACTCCAAGGCATGTCAACACACACAGTTAAATGTGAAACTAGAGTTTAACTTGCACTATAATTTGTCTCAAATTCTGTTTTACCAACAGCCACTTACATTGCATAATAAAAGTGGAAAATCATGTCTGATGTGACATGCAAAAAGGGATTCTTATACTACGATGGGTAACAGCAATCTCACCAACATTTGGACCAATGGAAATAGAAAACATTTAACTCATCTTCTATTTCCTACAAAGCACACCTTAGTTAAATACATTTGAAAGAAATTACTTAATGTTGAAATTATATGACATACTGTTTTAAATGATATGCTAATCATTGAGCTTCTCATTTTTAAAATGAAATTTACAACTGCAGATACAAAACATGTCCTTAATAATGCACAATTATCCTTTGAAATCTACAGTTCCTGGTAGTGTATTCTTTTAATCTATATTGAATTTTGGCTTTGCAAAAGCAGGGTGGTTCCTAGATTGCTGAAGAACAACAAAAGGGGCGATCTTTCCAAAAATATTCTCAGTACTAAACGAGCACGAAAATGGAAGAATCACACCGATTCTTTGGGCGAGCTCCCAGTTGCAATTACATAGCATCTAGTTCAAAAAAACAAAGCCTGGATATGATTCGTGCCAGCAGGGGGTGGGGTGGAGCCTCGTCTCCCAGGAAGCCAGCTACTGAGCCATTGCGCAGGCATTCCAATCTCTCCCCAGACATCGGTGCCAAACCGATTATTTGCCTCTTGTCTAATCTTACCAGTTCACCACGCTGATCAGCCGGTGGGATGAGGCTGGTAAAATCATCCTCTCAGGCATGGCTTGAGAATAACTTTTGCTGAAAAACATACTCAGGTTCTGTCAGGCCCATACCTCTTCACTCAGCCGTCTCTGCTCTTCCTGTCTTCGCTGATGCTCTGCATTTGCCACCGATTCAGCTAAATTATTCAGTTCCTGTTCACATGGTGTGCCCAAAAATGACAGTAAAGGAGGCTCCCATCCATTTCTAAAGTGAGGCACGTAAAGGGGAATATATTGATCTTTAGGCCACTCCGATCTGGAAACCGATAAGAGTCGTACGTTAGAAAAGTGAGTAATTTTTTCCGTGGAAAAAATCTCATAGCGTGATAATTTGTATGTCGCATTGAAGAATTGAGATACGCCCTATGGTTTATAGCTTGTGCAGTCTAATTGTAGCTTATAAGCAGTTTAAAATTCCATGTAATTAAAATACATTCAGACAACATTTCCAAGTTTTAACACAAGAATATATGATGCTCAAGTGATTAGACCAGTTACACATCACAATCTGTAACTGGTTTTATCTCCTGAACATTGAGGGCGCTTTAACAGGATCCAAGCCCGTTGATGAAGTTGAAACCAAGACGCAGCCTTTCTTTACAAAGGCAGCTTACTGACTTTGTTCAGCCTCAACACTCCTCCTCTCTCCCAGAGTGTGCCAGCGACCCCCTATTAAATGTTCTCAAAATACATAATTAAACAATGCCTTTCACCTCCATCTTATCAATATAACATACATACCAAACAGAAGTTTATGCAACTACAATGTGGACAAGCTCAGAAGTCAGTTTTATTATATGCTAAGGCCCAGTCCAAAAACTCCAAGATATATTATGCAGTTAGCCTAGACCTCAATTTTTGCATTTGATTTTGGCATTAGGGTGAGCATAAAGTGATTCACTCCAAGAATGATTCAAGTGATCCACTAGGAAGCTTTTTTAAAAAATGAACTTTATTTAAGAACGCAGAATATAACAAAAATTAGCATACATTTTTTCCAATTAAAATATTTAGAAATGGCAAAGTATAATCCTTAACCATTAGCTATCTCTGTTGTCCCAATTTATGGTGGCACAGTGGTTAGTACTGCTGCCTCACAACACCAGGGACCTGATCAATTCCAGTTCCGGGTGACTGTGTAGAGTTTGCACATTCTCCTTGTGTCTGCGTTTCCTCCCAGAGTCCAAAAATGTGGAGTTTACATTGATTGGCCATGCTAAATTGTCCCTTAATGTCAGGGTAAATATATGGGGTTACGGGGATAGGGCCTGGGTGGGATTGTTGTTGGTGCAGACTTGATGGGCCAAATGGCCTCTTTCTGCACTGTAGTGGCTCTATGATTCTATGATCTATAAAGCATTACCCCATAGATATAACCTTTCTTCAGGATTAGTTAGCACAAAAACAAGTCTGCTCACGTGATGCTGAACTTTTAGCTTTTTAACATTTCTGGACAGAGATCTTGACAGCAACTTTCAGAGAAAGATCCATTCTCATCAGCAGAACCTCCAAGAAAGAAACTTATTTCCTGGCAAACTCCAGTCTCCAACTTGAGAAGGGAAAAGAGAGATGCTACTCTCTCTTTTTCAACTCCAAAACAGCATCTAAGCATAAATATTCTGTGAAAGCCCAGCTTAACCTGCAGATGACCATACCTGCCAATTATCCTAGTCAAACCCTACTCTGCAAAATCCCAGGGGAAAACAACAGAACAGCATTAGTTCAGATTAAAACCAACATTCTAGCCATTAGAAACTATTATGTTGCTGCAGCACAACAATACAGGGCGCTGGTAGGCAGGATGGCTGAGTGCATAAAAAGCTGCTACAACAGACCATGCATAAGATCATGGCTCAAATACATTTATTAAAGGCACAGTATCGTCACAACATTAGCAAAACATCTTTGTATTCATCTTAGTTTGCTTATATGAACAAAACTAGTTACTGTATTCAAACTACAGTATGAGAGGTTGTGTTACCTTATTTGTGAAATACATTAAAAAGCAACTGTCACCTTAAATTACAGCTAAATCCACTTTCTAAAGTTACAGGGGAGGCAGTGGTGTAGTGGTATGTCATTGGACTCGAACTCCAGAGATCCAGGGATCGTTTTGCAAGTCATTGGGCAGGATGCAAATCTACCCTAATACACAAGACTAAAAGTAACATTTCACTGGTAGGGAATTCATTATTTTGCCATTTTCTGGGCATTTTATGTAGCCTGTAGAGACATGCTTAAATTTGGAAGTAGTCTCCTGTAGCGCAATGCCAATTAATGAGCAAATTTAATAAGATAAAATGTCAATTTATCCACCAGCTTTTGACGGTGAAATTTACAAGTCTACAAAACAACTTAATGCATTATCTGTACGATATGAAGCGGGAGGCGGGACAGAATTATTCTGTTGAATTTTATCACTACCCTTCCATTCCGTTCCCCCCCTTGACCAACACCAACCCTGTACAATTCCGCAGCAACCTTTTCCTACTCATCCTCTCCAAATTAAAATCAGTCAATTTGAAGTCCATCACTTGTACAAAGCATATCTTTATACCAGAGGTAAGTACTGTAAGTAAGCATTCCAATCAACTTGCCTGGGTTTAGTCCATGTTTCAGCCAAGGAAAACCAAATTTCCCTTTCTTCAGGTGTGACACATGTATTCAAAAAGTCTATAGCATCCTTTGTCAAGAGAGGAGAGAGAACAGATCTACCCATTTCAGGTCCACTGCTGGTTTGTATGACCTGAAATATAAAAGTTTAAGGCGATGTTAGAAATATGTACTGTGCACTACGAGCACACTCTACCTGGTGCTCATGATACAGTGAATTTGTTCCATTTGCTACACCGTTTCAAAGAAGATATACTAAAAGGAGAGTTGTGTAACCAGAAATTTGTACGGTTTGTTATTTTTCTTTCTGCCAAAATCAGGCTCCAAATGAGTGGTAGCACAGTGGCCGGAATCTTATACAGGTGACAAGGTCTCAGCTGCCAACTGGTGAGCTTTGTTCTGGGAATTCGTCACTCCTTGTGCCGCTTAGGCACTTGACAGGGTCATGGATCCCAGGGACAAATGTTCACCAACAGGCCAGCAGCTCAGTTGAACAGCAGCTCAGTTGAACAGCAGCTCAGTTGAACAGCAGCTCAACTGAGGAAGCAGTGACTGCTGCAGGTACAACATCCGCTCAAAACCAGGACCATTGCTGGATCTCAGGAGAGTGATGGCAGGAAGCCAGTTATAGTGGGGGGGGGGCTGGCAACTAGGCATGGGGTGGCTCGCAGCTGAGTGACTGCAAGCGAGGGACAACCTCAGCTAGGCAGAAACCCTACACGGATTTATCTGCACTCTCACATGGCACCTACCACTGCGTTAAATAATATCAGGGGATGAGGAGCAGGCATTAATGAGCTACATAAGGACATCAACTGGCAACATGGTGGAAAGGACATGCACAAGCCTTCCTGGCACAAACATATCAGGTAACTTACTTCAAAATCTGATGCTAGAGAGCTCAGAAGTTATAGCCCAATGTGTGTTCATGCAGCAGAGTCTATTATAATAGACAGAAGACAAAGTACAACACTAATGGCAAATTGTAATTACTTAATGCACTTAGCTTAATGAAACACCCTGAGGCACTTCACAATGGTGTTATCAAACAAAATTTCACAACAAGTTAGTTGGCCAAAATCTAAATCAAAGAGGTAGGTTTTAAAAGGAGAATACAAACATGCGAGATACAGACTCCAAGAGGTTCAAGGTTGAAATTCCCAGGCTTACAACCTTGCAAGGTATGAATACCAATGGGTGGAGCAACTATAGTCAGCAATACTAAAAAAAGGCCAATATTGAAGAAAAATAGATATCTCAAAAGATTGAAGGCAATTACAGATAAGACAGTGCAAGTTTATGGAGAGATTATTTAAACAAGGATGAGATTTTTAAAATCATGAAAACAGAAACAATTTCAGTGATGACTGATTAGATAATCGTATTATTAGCAGAACGCACATTTCCTGGAATTTTCACTTAATAAAAACTGTTTAAAGCTATGCATGCATGAAATAGCTGTGTAATGTTAGGTCTCTTCCCAATGTAGTGGCTACATATACAACACTGTCTTACAAAGGGAGACTATCCCCAGTGAAGACTGGTAAGGGAAATAATTCAAACTGTCCCAGGAAACTCAGGCAGCATGGGGAAGTTGTTCATGCAGGCTTTTAAGCAATTAAGTCATAAAATCATTATCCGTGGTCCAGGCAAGAGTTGTTAATGAGTCACGTGAAGGTCAAGGTTCCATGTACTTGTATGGGCCCCTTTGTTAAAAAAATAAGGCAACATTATAAAAGTGGAGCCGATCTGTCTGTAAGTCCATGACAGCACTGATATGTTTTTGAACAAAACAGAGCAAGTATACACATAGGTCACTGCAGAATCTGACCATGTCTTTAGCCTCTGTGTTAACTGGTGAAATACTTGTATTTCTTATATTCTGTAATTTAAAAAATTTACATTGCGGATATAAGAGGTATGCTTACAAGTACAAGGTTTAAGGAATTGTGAATGGCTGTTTTTTTCCTAGGCAAGGGAAGTATGCAGTGGTGTTGCAGAGTTCAGTACAAGAACCTCTACTATTTTTGATATACATTAATGATTTAAGAACATAAGAAATAGGAGCAGGAGTAGGCCATCTAGCCCCTCGAGCCTGCCCTGCCATTCAGTAAGATCATGGCTGATCTGTCGTGGCTCAGTTCCACTTTCCTGCCCTCTCCCCATAACCCTTAATCCCCTCGCTTATCAAAAACCCATCAACCTGAGTCTTAAAAATATTTAGCGAGGCAGCCTCCACCACTTCAGCGGGCAGAGAATTCCAGAGATTCACCACCCTTTGAGCGAAGAAGTTCCTCCTCAACTCCATTCTAAACCGCCCCCCCTTTATCTTGAGGCTGTGCCCCTTAGTCCTACTGTCCTTTCTGAGCGGGAAGAGTCTCTCCACCTCTATCCTATCCATCCCATTCATCATCTTATATGTCTCAATGAGATCTCCCCTCATTCTTCTAAACTCTAACGAGTACAAGCCTAGTTTATTCAGCCTCTCCTCATACCCCCTCAACTCCGGCATCAGCCTAGTAAACCTCCTCTGCACTCCCTCCAAGGCCAAAATATCCTTGCATAAATGCGGCGACCAAAACTGCACACAGCACTCCAGCTGCGGCTTCACCAGTGCCCTATACAGCTGCTGCAAGACCTCCCTACTTTTATATTCAATCCCCCTCGCTATGAAGGCCAGCATCCCATTCGCCTTCCTGACCACCTGCTGCACCTGCAGGCTGGGTTTTTGCGACTCATGCACAAGGACCCCGAGGTCCCTGATTTGAAGGTACAAGGCACAATATTGAAATTTCCAAATGGCACAAAAGGTACAAATCAGTAAACAATTAAGGAGGTAGGAATGGATTTCTGACAAAATACATTTTGTCAAATGTTATTGGTGCGCAATGGCCTGAGCCCTGTTTACAAGGTTGCAGATCAGATCAATGTTACAGCATGTGGAACTAAGAATTCCAACACAGACTTGTAGTAGACTGTGACAGAGGAATCCCTGGCAGATCTCTCAACCAGAGCGTCAAGCAAAGGGAGTTCATTTGACTGCTCCATTTCAAAAGTGAATTCAAGCACAGGATGGAGCCCACCAAGAATAATGGCTATCCTGATCAGATCATTCCATATTAAAAGACCCTAGGAACAGGGGAAATAGGCCATTCGACTCCTCGGGCCTACTCCACGACTCAACAGGGTCACAGCTGTATGTCATGCAAACTTATAAATGGGCCCAAGGCTGCCACTTTCAGCCCTCAAAAGCATCCAGCCTACCTTAGGTTACCCTGGAAGACCAGCATACTTGAAACATTTAGCTGGTTGTTTCACCCTGCTGTTACATGAGTGGAATTTGCCATTAACGGGATGTTGCCATCAAGCCAAACAGATGTTCTGACCATCACACAAATGAGGGTTTCAATGCCAGTGAGATGATTAGGTATGTAGGTCGTACATCCCAAAGACTTGCAAATCGTACCAAATAGCATATCCAAGCCACTAGTCACAATAGGCAAGGTACAGACCATACCCAACCAGCCCGTGCTTGCAAAATTCAAAATACAGTGTCCAATATGGTTTACCTCAGTGTACAAAGAATAACAGTGACCACCAATTTAAGATGGTCTGTTAGACTCACAGCAGTTGCATATGCTGAAAGCTACAGATATATTAATACACAAGGCCCTGTTCTTTGCAAAGAGGAAGAACAAAGATACATTGAGCAGGCAGATTTTACAGCCGAGCTCAAGCAGAATCATAAAATCCCATCCAAAGCCAACAGAGATTTCCATTCTGACAACTTCGCCCGCCCGAGAATCAGGCAGGCGAGGGGTAAAGTTTTGGCCATTGTGTCTGTTTCACCTGAACAAAATAAGTGATCAGTTTTCAGAGCAATGCCTTGAACAAAGTCAAACGGCTGGGTTCAAATTTTGAAACAATGCTTGATATTTAGCTATCAGTCACCAAAAACTGGCAAAGGAGCTGTGGAGAACACACCAGAGCCCACTTGCCAAACAAAAGGGAATATCTTCCCATAAGGTTGGTATTCCTGTGACTCTCCTGAGGGCAAGACAAAAAACTTCAACACGACAGCATCACCCCGAGGTGGCAAAGAGAAAGCAACTGGATAGTCAGCGAGCGTGTGGAGGGAAGTAGTCAGGAGACTATAAACACAAGTTTGGGGTGGGGGAGGAGAGTGGAATGAGGAACGGGCAAGGCCAAAGAGTTGCTTTTGTTACTGTTGCCTGTTGGAAGATTCCAGTGGGATGGGGAGGAGGATCTGAACTGAAACTGTACATTGCCTTGGGCACTCAATCTCAGTTGCTCCTGATAAAGGCCTATCGCTTACATTTTAAAGTTTAAGCACTCAGTTTTCTGCCAGTGCGCTGTGGTTGCCACCACCAAAATCTTGCCATCCTAGGCAACCATCTAGTTTGCCTGGAGGTTGCAGCTATCCAAATCCTGGGTTTTAAAGGTGAGTTATTGAGTACAAAAGCAAGAAATTCATGCTAAGTTTATTAAGAAAATATCAGTTCAGCCCCTGCTAGAGTACTGTATCCAATTCCGAGTAGCACATTTCAGGAGTGTGGGGTAACTCTGAAGAGGGTACACAAGAGATTTCCTAGAATGGTTTTAGGAATGATGGATTAAAGGTACTTGGGTAAAGAGGAAAAGCTGGCATTAATTATACTCTTTCAAGCAGAGAAGGCTAAGAAGTGATTCTATAGAGGGGGGGTTAAAGTAATAACAGTTTGGGTAAAATTAATGACGAGAAACTGTTTCCAAACGGCTGAAGAATTGATAACTAGAGTGAACATATTTATGGTGAGTAACAAAAGAACGAACATGAGAAAAAGCTTTAAGTGCAATGAGCAGTGAAGATTTGGCATACACTGCCTGATAGATGATGGGTATTAGTTCAGTAACAGCCTTCAAAGAGAGTTGGATGAACACTTGTGGGAGAAAATATTGTAGGGTTATGGGCTAAGAACAGCAAAGTGGAACTAACTGTACTGCTCTCAGGAGTCAGTACAGATTTACTGGGACTAAATATCCTCCTTCTGTGCTCTACTATCTTGTGATTTATTAATGCTATAAGAGAATGCCTGCATCCTAGATAATGAAGGAGACTGATCCAACAAGTTGCGTGAGAGGATGAGATTGTGTAAACCATGAATGGGCAGCACGGTAGCACAGTGGTTAGCACTGTTGCTTCATAGCTCCAGGGACCTGGGTTCAATTCCTGGCTCGGATGACTGTGCAGAGTTTGCATATTCTCCTCGCGTCTGCGTGAGTTTCCTCCGGTAGCGCTCTGGTTTCCATCCACAGTCCAAAGATTGCGGTTAGGTGGATTGGCCAAGCTAAATTGTCCCTTAGTGTCCCGGGATGCATAAATTAGAGGGATTAGCGGGTAAAATACGGGAATAGGGCCTGGGTGGGATTGTTGTCAGTGCAGACTCGATGGGCCGAATGGCCTCTTTCTGCACTGTAGTGTTTCTATGAATGATATTAATCATACATATTTAGCAATTGACTATTTAACACTGCAGACTTGACAGTAATCTAAGGAAATATCCTTTAAGTAATCTCTCACTTAAACTTATGTTTTACATGAATACCAACATCTCAAACTTACCATGTTCAAGGGCGTAAACAAGAAGTGCACCAGGTCAATTGCACTCGGGTTCTGAATGTGGGTTCTTAGCTTGGCCTTCAATGAAAAGAGCAAAACGAGGAGTTAATGAATTAATTAATTCTGCTGCAGCAACCTTTTATGGTTTTGAAAGCTGAAAGGATAAAGAGATTATGATTTTTAAACTCAATATTTAAGCTATGGTAAAGATATGTACGAGTGTGCTCCTTACTACTTCAATTACTACGTTCATAACTGTCTGGATCAGGTCACAATTTGCAATTACAGTGCAGAAATCTCACTCACTTTGTAATGCAATAAGTGCTGACCACAATGACCAGGTGAAACTGTGACAACACAGCAGCTTCCAAATGGACATTACGCAAAATAAGCCACATTTCTTATATAAATTTAAATTTCCAAACAGCATTAATCAAGCTTACATCCTTCAAAAATAATGACTTACCAGGAGGTTAAATGCATGCTTGAATTTCTGAAAACAGTCAATGAATTCATCCTGTGGAGGTGGCTTTGCACGGAGAGTCAGAACACCCTCTGACGAAGGGAAAAAAATAACCTGATGTTAGCACCCCTCAAACCTGGTATTTTAATGCATGTATTCATACAAACTAACCAATTTGTCAGCACTAAAAGTGTGCATTTGTATTACTATTTATCAAATCAGAAACACATTTCAAGTAGTTGATTCCCATTTAAAATCCACTTTACCCAGCCTTTACAAAAGCCAAAATAGTGCTCGAGAACAGGGGTACATTTTTCCAATAGTCATAAATGTTAACTACCACAATCCCTCAATTACCCATGTACTTTACAGCAACAATAAATACGTTTCAGTGGCCTACACATTATGCAGATGAGCCTCAAACCACTACTTACCTCCTGGTCCTTTCTTTTTGCTTTTCTTTGATTTCTTCCGTTGTGAAAGCTGAGAAAATGCTTCAGCGGCCTTCTGAAGTTTAATAACGAATGCTTCTACATCATCCAAAACATGGTTCAAAATTTGCTGATACAGAAAAATTAAATACATTTACAGGAAAACAATGTACAACTACTTGTATTTAGCAAATGTCTTTAATACTGTATTGAAAACAATGTTCTGTGCCTCTGCCCTAGATTGACAAATCAGTAATTTTATTAGGCTTTTTCACTCATACAAGAAAATCCTTCGACCATCTGTTAACAAACATTCCCTGAATAATACAATGAGAATATGCATAGAATCAGATTTTGCCTCAATACATGCACACACATGCTGGTTTGTTCCAAATTCACAAATCATATTGGATGCCATTATATTTAGTAATGCTTTCTGTAAAAGTTAAAAAGTTTATTAGTCACAAGTAGGCTTACATTAACACTGCAATGAAGTAACTGTGAAATTCCCCTACTCGCCATACACCAGCACCTGTTTGGGTCACCAACCCTAACCAGCGCATCTTTCAGACTGTGGGAGGAAACTGGAACAAGCCCACACAGACATGGGGAGAACATGCAGATTCCACACAGATAGTGATCCAAGCTGGGAATCAAATCTGGGCTCCTGGCGCTATGAGACAGCAGTGCTAACCACTGTGCCGCCCCCAGTCATCAAATGAGTCAACACACAGTGCAAACCAATGTGTGATGACTCATTTGCAACAAGTTTTATCTTGAATAAACGTTTTATTTTGCCTGTCTCCCTATGAATTAACTGCTGCAGAGGCTGGACTCAATTTATTCCATTTCACGTTTTTAATTCTTTAGCCTCCAGCTCCCTTTGGAGATTAAATAAATTGAGGAATGTGCTTTACATACAAATGATTTCTTGTAACAAAGCACATAATGGGTGATCAATCAATCCTATTTCAATAAATCAGGAAAGAAAATTGCACTGGGTGAAGGTCCACGACAAATGCCAAGACAGCTTGTAATTGGGAATTAGTCACTACTGCGATATTATTGGCAAGTTGCCATAAATCCTTCTGTGGAAATCAAAGTTTGCGATTTAAAAGAAGGGATAAGAGACATTGTAGCATGGGAAAACTGGTTTAGATTAAGGGGACTTAAGACTAATACTTCAAAGGCTGTTAAGAGATGGTTTATCGCTAACATGGACTATTTCAGGTGGACTTGAAGATAGTTACAATGTTTGCAGGAGGAATTTTTTGAAAACATTAATGAGTTCCCCATGCTGTAAGCAAAAATTTCCAACACACGAAGAACACATCAACATGCCAAGGGTCCAGTTACAAAAAAACTTTTCAAAGAAAGAAAGCATCAAAAGCAATGTAGAAATTTCAGAATGGACTGTTGCTAGACGGTTCCTAGGCATTTAAAACAATTCTTCAGATTTTATTTCAAAACTTGGTTAGAATTTTAAAATTGAGTTAGAACCTGAAACTATGCAGCAAAAATAAAACCCAGAAAACTAAACACCTGCGCTACTATTTTAGTTCATTGGTGCGTCAGTTAATTCCACCAAAGTAACTGTCATCTTTATGGAACTGAAATCAAGTGCTAACAAAACACTTAGCAGCTGCTTAGTGCATCACTGACAAGACTACATTGTAAAAGGTTTGTCAAATGTAACAATGCTCTGTATTACTTAGGGAATGTGGGGTTGGAGCATATAATAGACTAACACAGAACAAAATCCATCTTCACAACTTCGCTAATGGAAAGGCTGAAATGAGTAGTGGTAGAATGTCATAACATGCCAGATTTTATGAGCCAACAAAGAAGCCTCATGGAAAAGATTGAGTATTACACTGTGCTGAGCGATGCAGGACTGGTTGGCAGTGTCCCGATGCCTAGTGGAGGAATGCTCTGTTCATACTTTTCAAAGAAAGAACTACAATCAGCCTGGAATCTTCCAGAACTAACTTCTTTTAAAAAGAACACTGATAGGCTGCAATGGATGGCCAGAGGGATCATCTGATTCTGGATCTGTGGATTCCAAAAACCTGCCACACTGTCTTTAAAAGAAGGAACATTCCAGTCTAAGGAGGCATACATACACCAAGACCATCCAAACCATATTCCTGGTTTGAATTGTTGATTCTGAAACCAAGACAATGGTTGTTTTGTAGTCCCCAGGTTGATCCCTGCAAACATTAAAGACCAGGGTTGTGGCTAGGAAGAAAACTGTAAAGAACCACATGGCAACTATTCCAATGGTCCTTTTAACAGCAAAGGCAACATCATCAATGCCTTGGGACCTGGGAATGGCAACATAATAAGGTCTATTCCTTTTCGTGTCCACCAATACAACTAATCAACCTCCTAGTACCAAGATGAAGAAACAGTCTCCCTGACCTGCTGAAAATCCATCTGAGATGGAAAACTGTAAAATTCTGATATACAACCCTGACTATTGAATCCATCAAAATTACACTCCAGATCTTCTGCATCAGACCTGCAACGTATGCTTTTCTTCAAGACAAACCAAGGACATGAATTACAGCAAGAAACTACAAAGGTTCATGAACAAAGTCCAGTCTATCACACAAACCAGCCTCCCATCCATTGAGTCCATCTATACTTCTCGCTGCCTTGGAAAAACAGCCAACATAATTAAGGACCCCACGCACCCCGGACATTTTCTCTTCCACTTTCTTCCATCAGGAAAAAAAATACAAAAGTCTGAGGTCACATACCAACCGACTGAAGAACAGCTTCTTCCCTAACATTATCAAACTTTTGAACGAACCTACCTTATATCAAGTTGATCTTTCTTATACCCTAGCTATGATAGAAACAATATTCTGCACCCTCTCCTTTCCTTACCTATGGACAGTATGCTTTGTATAGCATGCAAGAAACAATACTTTTCACTGTACCCTAATACATGTGACAATAAAAAATTATTTTGCTGTGTTTTCCAACATTTTCTGTATCTGCTTTTATATCACTTGTAACTTTCAAAAGTGCACTACAATCTCCAAGTGCATAGGGAACGTGGCAGGGTGAGTGACAGTGTTAGATTTTCACGATATGTGAATAATACATAAATAATTTTTGCAGCTTCATTTAAGCTGATTATTCACAGATCTCTCTTTTCAAAGATGCATTAATTATGGATAGTAAGGGAAGGAGACAGCAGTTTCCATTTTCTCTCATCCCTGTCTGTAACATAGGGATGACACAGTTGGCTATGGTAGTTGCTAAATGCCTCTGCCAGCTAAATTTTCAATTTCGGGAACAACAATAATTTTTAAACAATTCTTCCATGGGATGTGCACATTGCTGGCTGGGCCAGCATTTACTACCCATTCTCAACTATCCTTGAGGGGCATTTAAGTGTCAATCACATTGCTATGGATCTGGAGTCACATGTGGGCCAGACCAGGTAAGGAGGGCAGGTTGCCTTTCCTAAAGGACATGAGTGAACTAGGTGTTTTTATTTTTAAATGACAATGGACTAATTTAGTGGTTTCATTAGAGTTTTAATTCCAGTTTTCTAATCAAATTTCACCATCTGCCATGGTGGAATCCAAACCTGGGCTCCCAGAGCATTATTTTGGGTCTCTGGATTATTAGTCCAGTGTGCCACTGCCTCCACTCAAATGAGCCAATAAAAATGAAATTTGTGAAGGCAAATGGGGCTGTGTGGGATCATTTTCATAACTTTTATTTGCATCAATTTATACTTCAGTACTCATAAAAGATGGTGAACATAAACAGTGTGAAATAATTTTGGGGAGCTTTCTAGCTATTTGAGGTAAAGATAAAAAGCTTATTTATTAGTCATAATAGGCTTACATTAACACTGCAGTGAAGTTACTGAAAATCAAGCTAATTGAGACTTTTTAATGTTAATTGAAACAGACCAGTGAGAAACGCTGAAGATTCCTTTTCCAGAATACAATTTTAAGAACATCTGGGTCATCCATGGTTTTCAAAGTTTGCCATTTGTTTTGGGGTACAAAATTCAACTCAAGTTAGCTGCAGCACCCGAATGCAATAATGGCAGAGTGTCCCCAGTATTGATCACACCAAGTACCTTGCACAGTGTAAAGTTAGGTCAATTCAACTAGATCAAGAATACAAAAGGCATTCAAAGTTAATATCTTTGCTGAACATGCCAATGTTCTTAGTTTTTAGTATTTTGTACTTATGTTTTTAACAAATCAAAGTGACAAATATTTTGGGAAAAGTGTTCTAACATGCATTCATACCACATCTCGGTCAATCCTGACTGCTGCCATATCTGGGGTTTCTTCAGGTTCATGAATAACCTTCTGTTTTTCATCTGTCAAGAAAACAGGGTTTTAATAGAAACATTTCACGTGCATTTTTCTGCACTGTTGGAAAGCTGGCATTTTTGTATGATGACAGTCTCTTTCCACCCCAGTATATTGATAATGTTATGACAGTATGGAACTGTAGTGAAGTCCATAACAATACAAATGGAATATTTTATGATGGAGCAAATAGCAACAGGGTCTCGAACAGAAAATAACAGAAATTACTTTTTATTAAATGATGAAATTAATATTGCTGCTGATAAATTCTGCACACACAAGGTCGAAGAAAGAACAAGGAAGACTTGCAGTTATCTAGAACTTTTCATAACCTCAGGACGCCCCAGCGTTTTACAAATAGTGAAGTGCTTCTGAAGTGTAGCCACTGTTTATAATGCAAAAAAAATTTATGACAAGCTCCCACAGACAGCAATATGAAAATGCCCAGATTATTTTTTGATATGGTTGAGGAATACATATTAGCCACGGCACTGGGGATTCCACTGCTCTTCTTCAAACCAAGGCTGTGAAATCTTTTACATAAATAGAGCAGATGGAATCTCAACGCAATGTCTCATTTAAAAGATGTCACTTTCAAAGCCGCAACACTCCCTCCATACTACAGCACTAAATATCCTCCATCAGGTGTAACACAAGTTGCATGAAGTAAAGTTCCCTTTAGCTCAGCAACCTGAATCTATCGAACAAGCTTCCTTCCGCAATTTTTTGGGAGTTTGATGGATTTTTTTATAGATTGCAGAGACAGCAATCACAACAACGTGGGCTAGATTTGGACATGGTTCACTTGAGTAAAAAGCCAGTCTCCAAGTTCTCAGCATTAAAAATAATGATTCTTCTGTGTACTTTGAAAACAGTTTATGGGATATGGATGTCACTGACAAGGCCACCATTTATTGTCCATTCCCAATTGATATTGCAATGGTACCAATGAGCCATCTTCTTGAACTACTGCAGCCCATGAGGGGTATGGTACACCTACAGTCAACAAGGAGTGACACTGAAGAAACTGTAACATATGTTGAAGTCAGCACGGTGAGAAACTTGGAGGGTAACTTGCAGGTGATAGTGTTACATCTACCTGCCTACTTGTTTTTCTAAGCAGTGGAGATTGAGAGTTTGCAAAGTGTTGTTGGAAATGTTTTAATGAATTACTGCAACTTGTAGATGAAAGACACTGCTGCCATTATGCACCTGTGGTGGAGGGAGTAAATGTTTAAGAGGTGAAAGGGATTCCAATCAAGCAAGCTGCTTTGTTATGGATAGTTTGAGCTTCTTGAATTTTGTTGCAGCTGCAAATGGTGAGTATTCCATTACCTTTCTTATTTGTCCCTTGACGGTAGATAAACTTTGGGAAGGTGGTGAGGCACTGGCCACAGACCATCCTTCCTCTGACCTATTCCTGTAGCCACTGCATTTGTGTGGCTAGTCCAGTGGAGTTTCTGATCAATAGTGATCCCAGGACATTGATGGTAGGCGATTCCTCAATGGTAATCCTGTTGGCCGTCAAGGGGAGACACTGAGAATCCCTTTTTTCTGAAACTGTAGCTTGAGTGTTATATGTCACTGATGATCCCAAGCTGGAATGCTGTCCAGCCACATAGAACCAAAACAGCATCCCAATCCATTAGCACATCCTTACTCACAATCCTGACACACCAAGCTAATTAGGTCCAATAGGTGGTTACTTCAGGTCACAGAACTGCTGGAGTAAAACAAAGTGCCAACAGCAGCAGAAAGCATTGCTGAAATGCTACGATATCATTTACCAGTATTATTTACCAAATATATATTATGTTCTTTCTATTCCAGCGCCAAGTAGTTTTGCAACTGTGTCTTTTTATTTAACCTTTTAAATGCGGTAAATATAGTCAAGGATCCAACTTGCTCCTTTCATTATATAACAAAATCCAATTGCTCCCCGAAGATGTCAATATATATTTGTGAAAACCTAATAATTACCTTGTTCAGGTAAAGCCCAAGCTGACCAGGCTGCTACTCGACTTCTGACATCCACTTGTGTAATAGTCCCTGGAGGAACAGGAGCAGGGGCACTTGGAGGTGGAGGGATGGAGGAATTACCTGCATTTGTAATCATTCTATAAATAAAAAATGAAGAATTGTTATTTCTTGGGTGCACAAAAACACATTACTGAAGTCCACCAGTGCATTATTATACTTTAAATAAAGAGAGTTAAAGCTCATATATAGGAAGAACAATGTCAACACCCTTATTGAAACACTTCAGATGGTGTTACTAAAAGACTAAACGAAATCGGAATAGGAGTAGGCTAATTTAGCCCCTCGAACCTGATCTGCCATTCAGTAGAATAATGGCTGATCCAATGACATTCTTCACATCCACTTTCTTGCCTTTTCCCCGTAACCCTTGACTCCCTTACTCTTCAAGGATCTATCTCAGCCTTAAATAGCACAAGGACACTGCTCCCACACCCCTAACAGCCCTCAGTAGCAAGATGTTCCGAAGACACTTAATCTTCTGAGATGCAATTCCTCCTCATCTTAGTCTTAAATCTCACCAAATATTATTGACATGTATTACTTGAAAAGAAAACAAATACATTTCATTCAGGGGCTTTTGTTGCATTTCTTAGATTATGTCTGGTATTGAATTTTAAGTTTAATTGATCCTTAATCTTTTAGTGTGGCAGGACTTAAAAGCACAAGATTCCCTATGACCTCATCAATCCTATTAGCATATTGACTGACTACATAAGCAGAAACTGACAGACAAAGGAAAATAGTGTGAAACACTCACCTGGAATTATGAACAGATGATAATGTGTTCCGCTCACTGAGGTATACTTTATATATCTCCTGAACATTTAATTAGATCTCAGCTTTACATTAGCTGGATCTTGTTTCTTTAAAAAAATATGATTTTTTTTTTAAGTCCAAAAAGGTACTCAAGGATACTATTTAATGATTATTATCCATGTATCTTTGTACCTCAAAGTATCAGGCCTTTTCTTCTGTTTACTGCCTTTACTGTCACTGATTGCGCTTTCAATATCTGCATGGATCAGATCAGCCTGCAACACAAGATCTTGAGCTAAGTCACAGCAATAGCATTACTTAAAGCCTCTAATTACAAATTTTGCACGAGTGCAGTACACATTTGTGCCAACAGCATAGCCATGAGTCTACAACTAACTCCACTGTAGCCTCGAGTTAGCAGCTGCTTCAAAAAGTAAACTTTTTTTTGGTGAACATTTTAATTTGTAATTACAAAACTGGTTGACAATCATGCTTAATTCTTTCCGAGACAAGAAAATAATGCCCAAATTATCAAGCCTTTTCCCTAGTTATTGGCTGGAATTCCCCGGCCGTTCAAACACCGTCACCACTTCCAGTGAGAATGGAGAATTTGGCATTCAGCCAAATCTCCATTCACTGCTTCAGGACCAGAGAATCCCAGCTGCGGGCAAGGTCAGAGAATCCAGCCCATTATCCAAAATGCCAGTTTTCCTCAAAAACTGCGTTTGATAAAAGTTCTGGTGGCATGAGGATCTACTGACCACCCGAAATCAAAATATATTAGACCAGAATTATTATTATATATTATTCAAGACAATTACAGAATTTGTGCTGCAAGTAAATACCAATTAACCAGAACAGCACAAAATGCAGCTCGAGACAAATAATTAGAAGACTTCATAGAAAATGGCTTCAATTGAACAAGTACCCAAATAATTGATACACGTGCAAACGCTAACAAAAACATGCATTATGAGAAGGTATCTATTGACTAACCATTTCCCCAAACATTGTAATATTTTAGTATATTTTACGAAAAGGTGTGCTGTTTTCTGCAGATCACTACTTTTTAAGTACATCTTCTCGTACTCGAGTGATATTTCTATCGCAAAGAATGTTTTGTTCACCAATTAAAGTGTGAAAACAAAGCAGAGCAATAGTTAACCCCCCCACCAGTTCCAAGTTATATTATAAAATTCAACAAATGCTGACATTTTTAAATACCCATGTTTTAAACATTAGCACAAAGTATCTAGAAGTAACTGTAACTTATTTAACTGCATCGATCAACACAACATTTTTTTTTATTTCAGGTAATCTGCCTGAAAGAGTTGCCAAGAGTTAGTCAAACAGGAGCGTCCCTGTGCAAATTCTCACCTTCCCCTCTAGCCATTTCAAAGCACCCTTGGGAGAGGACTGAAAATAAGTCACTCCCAAGACTTTTGCTGATGTTCACCGTCATTTACCAGAGGGACAAAAGCATGTGGAAAGTTGGGTTGAGGGTAAAGGGGTAGGGATAAAGGGTAATGGAGTGGAAAGAAGCACAAGAACCACCCACTGAGGCATTTATAAAATGGGGTGAAAAAAGTATTAAAAGCCATAAAAAAGAATTCATCACATTACTACTTTAACACTGGTGTATATAAATTTGATATAAATGTGGAAAAATGTATGAAATGTGTCTTAGCATGTTCATGTTTAAAATCTGCAGAGGTCATGGACACATAAATCAGACTGATGCTATAGAAAATTAAACATTTACTAACCTTAACTTCATCACATTGGAAAAGGTGAATGTCTGGTTTGCCTTGGCCAGATTCCTTGCAAACGAGTGCCAGAATTGAGTCATAGTTACAAGCATTCATCACAGACTGACAATGCTGGATTGTGTTGTAGGGAAAGTGCTCCAACTCATTCTACAAGAAAAGCACACAAACTATTTTTGCATTCTTGCTTGTAGCCCATTTCACAGCCTCTTCCTGCATTCTATGCTCTCTTTTTTCACACTTAATTATTTTTATGTCATCAAAAGCTATAGCCAACTAGGCAGAAGGAAAACACCCATTTGCAGACTTCAACCACATCATTGAACTAACTGCCAGAAGTTACTTGAAAGCAATCCCAATATTACTGTCTCTGAAGGAAATCAGAAAGTTCACCTTTTCTCGTCCTGTCAAGTCCACATCATCTCATAGAAATTATTTTGAGCTTTCGTGTGTCTCAAGCTTTCATTGCCCCCTTCAAGTCCAGGTCTTCCAAAGTTAGAGTGCATTTATTAGTCACACGTAAGGTTTACATTAACACTACAATGAAGTTACTGTGAAATTCCCCTAGTCACCATACTCCAGCGCCTGTTCAGATCAATGCACCTAATCAGCACAAATGTGGGAGGAAATCCATGCAGATACAGGGAGAATGTGCAAACTCCACACAGAGATCTAAGCCAGGAATTGAACCCAGGTCCCTGGTGCTGTGAGGCAACAGTGCTAACCCCATGCCATTGTGCCACCCAGTCTTCCCTTTCCAAGAGCAAACACTCTCAATGTTTATCCTCTTGGTTCTTGCATCTAATCTCAAGCATCAATTCATTTACCTTTGTGATTGCTGTCTCCAGACCCTGCAGTCATCAAGTAACCAGACACCATTATTCCAAATGGGAACCTATCGCCTGCACAAACTCAACATTGCTTTCTGGAACCTGTTCAATATGCTGCTATCTTCTGCTGCTACACATTCTATGCTGATGGCTTTAAACTTCTGTCACCAACATGCCCAGAATCCTCTTCCAGCTTATATCTAGCTAACTGTTATATCCCCATTTTTTATTTATTCTCTTTCCCCATGCCATTCTCCATCTGTTCATTAATAGACATTTGGCATTTGCCATCTCAGACTTAAATCCAATAAAATTCATTTTGGTGTTCTTAAAAAGCTTGGGCACCCTTGGTTTTGTTGCCAATTCTAAATCATTTATTTGCAATCTTAAACAGCGATCACCCCAATATGGTGACTATCTTCCATGTCAATGCAGCTTCATTGCAACAGCCTTGACTATCTCCAATTTAGATCCATTCCAAGTCTATTTCAGAAATGTCTCTCCACCCTAACCATAGCATCATTACATCCCATCCAACCTTAGACAACGTGTTTGATACGAGTTAAAATATCAATGGCCAGAATCAAACTCAGTTATTGTTTGAAAGAATAAGCATGACCTCGCTACCCATAGACTTCCACAATTCCATATTTTGCCAAGTATACATTTCATCCATTATATATTTCTTCAACAGGCCCTCTAGTGCTTTAACGTAAATGCCACGGTTTCCAATAGTGTCCCAAGGTAAGTCATATACCTTTTAAGAGACAGCAACCCTGAAGAACCAGGGTTGCTGTCTCTTAAAAAAACCTTCATTTCAAAGTCATGCCTCATAAGAATGTTTTCTGTTTCAATACATTGATGTTTAACAAATTACTGACAGTGTACAAAGATTTGGTCAGTGTACATAATAGAATAATACAGCTCAACAGAGAACAGAACTCAGTTAAGACAGGGTTTTGGGCAGTATCATTTTAAAAACATAATTATATAAATTGCTGCGACTGCTTCAGTTACCAATAACCATTTGTTCTCTTAGCTGCACCCATTGTAGTTTGGTAATTTAAAAAAGAGCACCAACACACTTTGTCCTCTTCTGAAAGGCATTTTAACTAGAAGAGTGTTACCAGTGATGTGTTATGCAATGGAGTCAGAAATGGGCGTCAGTTTACTGTAGCATTTATCCTGGTTTACCCAGTCAATAGATTGAATAATTTTCTGTGGTTTAGCAACTCATGCTGACTGGATTTTTGCAAGCACCTGCCATAACTTTAGTGGAAGCACTTTTGCGCAGCAATTAGGATGACAGCCAGGAGTTTTCCACTACCGAGTTCAAGATGATCACCACGGCAACAATAAAATCCATTCAAAAGAGCGCTTAGGTCAGCTTTTACAAAGAGGTGTCACTTTTACACTGGCCTTGGGTTCAGCAACTTGTCAAAATAGATCATGTATTGCTTATGAAGCAGACAATGCCCTGCCTCCCCACCTATATGCAGGTAAAACATAGAAAAAAAACAGGAGTCAAAGATCGTTCAGCACTGCACTCTTGTTTACTAAAATACAGCAGGTAATTCATATTCCTTCCAACTTCAGTAGCCTCAATACCACCAGTTCAATATTCACCCCTCCACCAATGGCACTCAATGGCAGTAGTGTGCACCATCTACAAGATGAACTGCAGCAATTCACCAAGCCTTCTTCACCAGCACCTTCCAAACTCTCAACCACCTACAGCACTGCCACCACCTGCAGCTTCCCCTCCCAAACCACAAGCCATGCTGACCTGGAACAATACCAGCAAGCCTTCACCATTTCAAATTCAAAAACCCTTTCTAATAGCATTTTTGAGTAGCTACACTGAATGATCTTCAGCAGGTCAAGGAAGCTGCTCCCTAGCACCTTCAAAGGCAATAAATGCTGGCCTTGCCGGTGATATTCATCCTTGGATTAAAATTTTTAAAAGTTATGGTTCAGGCTATAATGTTAAACACATGTCTACTGGATTAAACAGATAAATCAAAAGGGATTTGTGCAGTCTTCAAACTTAAGTTTTACTGTTTCCCTGAAATCTCAAAAATGTCCAACTTTCACCTGCAATAATACAAAATAAAATTGGTTCTGAAAACATGGTCACTATTTAAATTGCTAAATCATAGCGTGGAGTGCTCTAATTACCTCCATATTGTTCAGGTGAGCTGAGATAGCCAAATATAAGCCCATAATCAGAAGCTTCTGGCATCAAAGGGATTACGAAGAATCATAGCCCTGCCTCTGAGATCCTCATGTCTTCACTCAACATACAGCCGTTAATCAAACGCATTACGCTTCAACAAAAAGAACAATCCACCATGGTGCCAAGCACATTCCATGTCTCAAATGAATGGCTTGAAACTTGAAGAAATCCATTGATCTGCTCCAATCACACTAATTAGCTTGTGACTGCAGCAATCCAGCCATTTTTAAAATTTATTTTTCATGATAACATTGACACGTATGCTGAAATGATTAGTATGCATATAAGCTGAAACAGTCCACACGTTAGATAGTCATTTCCCCGATTCCATTAAGCGTTGAATATATATAAACATGCACATGCCCCAGTTAACAATTAAACGTAGGAAGTAATGGTTTAAAATTATTCCTTGGGGTCAACTGACTGAAGCAAATACGCATTCAATACTGTTTACAAGGGGAATAAATGAATATCAAGATCATTTGATGCAAAATAACTGTGCATGCACTATTAAGACAGCTGAACTGAAGGGCCTTGGATCCATCCATGACAACATCCAACCGAAAATACTGAAACATAAGAACATAAGAAATAGGAGCAGGAGTAGGCCATCTAGCCCCTCGAGCCTGCCCCGCCATTCAATAAAATCATGGCCGATCTGTCATGGCTCAGTTCCACTTTCCCGCCCTCTCCCCATAACCCTTAATCCCCTTGCCTATCAAAAACCTATCAACCCGCATCTTAAATATATTTAGCGAGGCAGCCTCCACCACTTCAACGGGCAGAGAATTCCAGAGATTCACCACCCTTTGAGCGAAGAAGTTCCTCCTCAACTCCGTTCTAAACCGCCCCCCTTTATCTTGAGGCTGTGCCCTCTAGTCCTACTGTCCTTTCTGAGCGGGAAGAGCCTCTCCACCTCTATCCTATCCATCCCATTCATCATCTTATATGTCTCAATGAGATCTCCCCTCATTCTTCTAAACTCTAACAAGTACAAGCCTAGTTTATTCAGCCTCTCCTCATAGTTCAACCCCTCAACTCCGCTATCAGCCTAGTAAACCTCCTCTGTACTCCCTCCAAGGCCAAAATATCCTTGCATAAGTGCGGCGACCAAAACTGCACACAGTACTCCAGCTGCGGCCTCACCAGTGCCCTATACAGCTGCAGCAAGACCTCCCTACTTTTATATTCAATCCCTCTCGCTATGAAGGCCAGCATCCCATTCACCTTCCTGACCACCTGCTGCATCTGCAGGCTGGGTTTTTGCGACTCATGCACAAGGACCCCGAGGTTCCTCTGCACCGTCGCATGCTGCAGTTTTTCGCCATGTAAGTAATAGTCCTTCCTACCATTATTCCTACCAAAGTGGACAACTTCACATTTGCCAACATTAAATTCCATTTGCCAGTTCCTGGCCCATTCGCCCAGCCTATCTAGATCCATCTGCAGACTCTCCACACCCTCCGCACAATTTGCTGTTCCACCAATCTTGGTGTCATCAGCAAATTTCGACACCATACACTCGGTTCCCTCCTCCAGATCATCTATATAAATGGTAAGTAGCTGAGGCCCCAGCACCGACCCCTGGGACACTCCACTAGTCACCAACCGCCAATCCGAATAGCACCCATTGACCCCCACACTCTGCCTCCTATTTGACAGCCAATCCCCTATCCACGCTAACACCCTACCCCTAACTCCATGCCCCCTGACCTTCTGTAATAACCTCTTGTGAGGCACCTTATCAAACGCCTTCTGAAAATCAAGAAACAAGAAAATCAAGAAACCAAAATCTCCCACTGTTTACATAAGCAAGGCAGTCCTCTTGATTGACTTTGTGAATATTTAATTGCTGAATTAGGGTAGTCAGATGCTAATAAGACATTTGGAAAACAATATCATTTCCAAGTACCTAAAGTTGAGCATGAAACTGAAGTTTTCTTTCACCTGAAGTGATTCATCTCCATGTTGCAGTGAACGAAGAAACACTTTAAAAACTAGCTTCTTGTCAGAATATAAAAATTACCTTAATTTCTTTATGCAAATGTAGCTTTTTGCATGTATAAGAAAGAAATCAAAAAGTGATTACAGTAAATATTTAGCGTATGCATGCAGCTACTCAAATGCCCTATAGATGGTGATATATACTGTGATATACGGAAACCAAGGTTCTGTTTACTGCGTGCTCGAGGAATAATAAAATTACTTTGATGGGCAGTAAATTCGCATTAAGTTTAAATTAAACACTGATGTATGCCACTGACATCTTAATTAAATGCAAAATTTGCTAGGATCATTGCGTATATATGAACAAATGTCAACTAGCAAAAAATTTATAACATTGTCTAAATAAATTTTATGATCAGGAGTTTTAAATAAGGATTTATGCCTTTGCAATTTCAACTTCATTTGCCTGAATTACTTCAGTGGCTCAATTGGCAAAAACACTGCATTCAGTTCTGAGTCACACCTGTTGTGATCTCAGGTCCATACAAGTTTAAATGATGTATCACTCTCCGCCAATTAGTAGCACAATCAAAATGAACCAACATATTTCAAACATAACAAAGCTAATCAATTAATATACTCTGCCCATTTAGCATTACTCAAATGGGTAACTGCCATTTTGCTGCATTGAAAATCATTTGATAAACAATTTCTGGCAAAAGTACTTTGTGATTTTAGACTTACTTTGCTCTCCAGATCAATCAAGCTGACAGCTTTCTCATCCACCTGCAGCATCATGTCCTGGGTCCAGACCTTGCCTTTTGCATCAAGCAATTTTAGTTTTCTTATACCATCATCTACTGTAATCATGGCATCCTTCCGATCCACAACAAAAGTTGCGAGGTGCTGTTTTCAAGAGAAAACTTACATCTTATAAAAGTAACACCAATTACATGTAGTTTAGTTGTGAAACATAACAATCTGACACATCAATGTCTAATTTCACAGAGGGGACATCACAATTGACTCCTTCATTGGTATTTCTGCAAGCAAAACTACATTTGGATCTTGCAGCCAAACAGAAGTCTATGGGAGTCTTTACTGCTACTGCACCACGAAACAAATATAGCACAATTTCCATTTAAAAACATTTAATCTTTGAGCTTCAATGGTAAACCAGATCAAATCCTAAACATCAAAGACATATTAAAATGCATATAACAGTGTCACAGTCTTGAAGTCTACTTTAATTAAATACCACATACATTAATTCGATTCGATTCTGCTTCCAGCTCTTTTCTCCAATTGGTTCAAATTAATCCATCATATGTGAAATTATTAACCTGACAGAAGTCAGCAAAATAATCTAATTACCTCAACACGATATTGCGAGGTCTCTGACATTGCAACAGATGATTTTGCATAGTTCTTTCTTTGTTCTGTAGAATTCAAAAGAGTTACATTTAAATGAATTTAATGAACATTTCATTCTGCTCAAACTTTTTTGTGGTGCATATTTTAATCACAACAATAGTCCACTTTTAATAATTCCAGCTGTTCTGGTTTGGATAAATCTAGAAAAGTAAACATGTAAAAGCCTAGTTAAGATATAATTCTAAATAAATAGGAGCTACTCAACATTTTTAACACTACATTACAGCAGACTTAGCAGAGGAATGCGAATGCCGTCATTATTTTGTAAAGGTTACAGCACCAGATCAAATATGATCAATCTCATCTTGGAATACCTTCACCTATATAGACTAGAGTTTAATGAGAATAATTTTATCAAAACTTTAGAGGTCGAACTGGGCTGGACGGGAGAAGCAAAACATGTGTGAATTCATTTTCTTACTGTTGCAAGATATCAGAGACTCAGTTCCAATTAACTCAATGGAACCAAAAATACAAGAATGTTCCACAGATGACCAATGTGATGCTGCTTGCAGCAAAAACAAAAAGTCTGAGCAGATGTGAAACCATTTGTGAAGAAAAAACACACCTAAGAGAGTCTGGATGACCCTTCAGAGCTAATGTCTCATATCTGGATGATCCTTCTGAAGGGTCATCCAGACTCGAAATGCTAGCTCTGATTTCTTTCCATAGATGTTGTCAGACCTACTGAGATTCTCCAGCATTTTCTGTTTCAGATTCCAGTGTCCACTGTAATTTGCTTTTATCGTACGATACTGCTTACATTGCATCTCCACCCACGTTCAATTTCACACATTATAAATTTTCCGTAAAATGTACAATTCCATGAAATCAATTAACAATCCTAAACAAGAACACATCATTTGTGCATTTTAATTACTGACTGTATACGACCACGAATTTCTAGATTAGTGTCAAACCAGCTTTGGGTCACCGACTCATCAACAGTTCAAGTACAAAATTAAAAACTGACAGTTTCTTCATTTAAAACTGGCCAACGGAAGGATTCTGGTTCACATGTCAATGACCAAATCCTTACACAAATAGATTATTTCACAGTTTTACAGCTCACAAAAAATGACAAAATAGCTCAAGTGTTTCAAGTACAAGCGAGTTATTCTTGGTTAAAAAATGCAAAGAAGTTAGAACACTTATTGGGTTCTTAAAGAGCATTTTTATTTTCCAGGTGTCTCAATATATTCATGTGCTGTTCTATGGTGTTACATCCTACTTTGTAGGATGGGAATGCAACTTGCCCCAGACCTCTGCCACTCTTGGACTAACTACAAACGGATACTCCAGAATGCTCTAGGACATTCCCTCAGTCCTGTGAGCTGGGCTATTCCTCTCCATCATTAGAACCATACAAATTCAGAAGTCATTGTCCATCAATCCATGCCCTGTTGCAGACAACTCAAAGCCCATTGGTCTTTCAGTGAGGATTACATTTGGAGTTTTGTTTTGAACGTCTGTCCGGATCAGCATAAAAGCATTTGATTTATACAAGGTACCAATGATTTCTTTCCAGTAATGATGAGCATATATTATTTGAAATCTTCAAACTGGAATAATAATGTGATATAGTCATTTATACTTTCAGAAACAAGTCCGCACAACATCATGCATTTTTTAAACTATGTTTTTCAACTTGAACACCTTAATTTATCTTAAGAACAACTAACAACAGCATTCATTTTCTTAGAACCTTTAACATAAAGCACATCTTGGCAAACTGAGAAATAGGCAGAAGAAAAACTAATCCAGATAAAAGGGGAGCATTGTGGCAAATGGACCCAGAATTCAAGTGATTAAAATGGATATCAAAGCCAAGGAAACAGAACATTCAGGTGCTGGAAAAGGAAAAGATTGGCCAGAAACTTATATTTGGCCATGATAGCGCTGATGAATGTAAAATCAAAAGGTTTTAAATGTGACGCTTTGGGGGGCAACATGATTAATTCTCACGCTTTCTATCCAAAATGATCAATGTAAAACTGGATACCTGCAGCTAGGTTTCGAAGAGTTTTATGGTAGATGCAAAGTCAACAACATGGTGTGGCAAAAGCACAAATTAAGACTTGGGGAAAAAAAGCAGACAATGCTGGAGGAGAAAAATAATAAAATCTGAAATCTAACTTGGAGGTCAAGTGGCAAGCCAAAGTTGCAAACACACGGATTGTACCTACAATAGCAGCAGGAAGGGAGATGGAACTGATAGCAGCAGCATGAAGAATGTGATAATTGCTTCATCCTTCTTGATGTCAGGATGAAGAATGTTGTGGTTGATTCAAGATTGATGTCTGGGCATGCAGTCTAACAGGAAATTAAATGGAGGTACAACAGGAACCTGTCTGCGTGCTTGTTAATGTCATTATCGAAGAGCACCTGCAGATGTGGCAGAGGAGGGGGCAAATATTAAATACCCAAGATTCTTCAGGCTGTGATGACGTGCTACTCCAGAGAAAAAGCAGAGATGTATTGCTCATGTTCAGATCTGCATGAATAGTTGTAAAGATCCTTCCAAGACAATCGATAAGGAAGTGCGCTCTACAATTCTACATAAAGAGCAGCGAAAAACAATAAGTGCAAAGCACTATGGGCATAGTCGCAGATTAGCCATTCTTGACCAAGCACTACTAGTAGTGTGAAGATGGACAGGTGGGGTTCCAAACTTATGAATAGTGCACCCTTCATTTCGCAGCATTTTGAGCAATGAATTACTAACTGTCACTGCATAAGATAGAATGACGTTGACAATGTTCAATTTTGCAATGGAGCTACGTGCTTCTGACTTCATGCAAGAGCACAAGCTTTTTAATAAGCCATCAATAAAGGAAAAAGCACTTTATCAGTGTTAGGTCGGTTGTGAACAAACCATGCCTCCATGGCATTTGATCACAATGTTAAAATTGTGTGGAACGTTAGCCAGCTCCTAGCAGCCTTTTAGCTAAGATCAAACGTAGTATCAATGTGCCGTACTCGGTTGAAGTTACGGAGGTTTCATTGAGGCTTCATCTGAAGCAAATTTTAAAGCTGCATCTTGGCCTTTTGGCTAAGATACAAATGAGATAAAGCCTTGGCGGAGGTGCAATGCCTGTTCCAATCAGCTTGGATCATGTAGATCAAGCCCAAGACAGGCAGTGAGAGCCCTGTCTTGTCAGCTTGGATTGGGAATGCCTCACTTGATGAGACTCTGTATTGGACTTTGATTGGATTGAATTGGATATATAAACAAAAAAAAATTAGTCAGCTTCCAGCATTAACTGCTGCTATAGACTTTTGAATGCACCTTGATACTAAATACGTCAATAAATTCCTAATGATCCAGGGTAGAACAAAAGGATCTTTCTCCCTTGTTTCATGACAATATTGACTCATGCTCTGTACATTTTCAAAACTAAGAACTCTGATCTTTTGTCCAAATAGAAATTCATGATCAAGGAGTCAGCAAACATCACAAACCTATTAAACAATACTGACATCACAGTGCAGCCCTTAGGATTCGCAATGTCATCGAGCATTCTCCCTTATGATGGTGCTAAATGCTCGTTAAAGCTATCTACATTTCTATTCTCGTTTCTATGCATTTTTTTAACCTAATTATATGCCCCAAACAAATAAAGAATGTGATGCAATATTCTCCAGTTGCCTGGATGAGTGCAGCTCCAACAACACAAGAAGCTGAACATCGTCCAGGTCAAAGAAGCTTGGCAGATTGGCACCTCACCCATCACTGACTCTCAGATGCAGCAGTGTTTGGCATCTACAACATGCACTATAGCAACTCATGAAGGCTCCTTTGACAGCATCTTCAAAGCCCATGATTTCTATTACCTAGAACAACAAGGGGGAGGGGGAAGAAGAGGAAAACAGCAACACCTGCAAGTTTCTCTCCAAGTCACATACCTTTCTGAGTTCCCTCACTGTTGCTGGGTCAGAGCCCTGGAATTCCATCACTAATAGCTTTATAGATGTACCTACAGTACATGGCCTGCAGCAATTCAAAATGACAACTCACCATCACCACTTTTTCAAAAGCAATTAAAGACGGGCAGAGACATCCACAATTTTAGAACAAATATTTTTTTTAAAATGCATTTTCTGGCAGTTGTTGCAGGTCAGGAACTTTAGGCAATGTTTCCTCCCTAGCTCAGGGATATAGGGATCAATTTAGCCAGCACTACCATACCTCACAGCTAATAATCGTCAATTCATCACAGAAGAATACAACACAGGGAAGGATCATGTTGTCTGACTCAATCATTTAGTAAAGAACACCAGCTCAAGAGTTTGGCATACCCATACAGTGGAAAGTACGGAAGTCAGTCAAATCTCCTTACTTTGTGTTTAAAGCTACAGCTTAAGGGCCTTTTTTCATCTAAAGCTAACAGCTATGAGGAGTACTAAATCAGCAGTTAAACAATGAATGGCTATAATTTCCTTCAAATACAGTGCTTGACTCGGTTTTGTATTTAAAATCATACAAAGTGAAACACCAAATTTCACTAACTAAAATCTGGAAGGTGCAATAATCATGTCTAATTGACTATCCCGAAAATAGAAGAGGTGGTCAGAGCTATATGACATCTAGGAGCTAGCAGGCTCAAAGCAGGTGAATAAGAACTTTTTAAAAAGTTAACACAAATGCTACTTATTTTACAGAGATGCAAAGTAAAACCAAAAATAGAGAGAAAACTTTTTTTTAAAAAAGGCTTTTGAAAAGTTCCAAATGAAAATATTGATACATTTCAATAGCATGGAAACAGCTATTAAAAATTCACAGTATGCCAAAGGACTTGTTTATAACTCAAACCTTACATATTTCAAACAATAATAGCTTCCTTTCCCTAGACTTTTGAAATACAATTGAAATGGATTGCTTCCACCTTACAGTTTTGCTTGGAGCTGCATGCTGGCAGCCAAAGACTCTTTAATATTAATCTTGATGTGTGGAATTCAGTTGAAGTCAGACAAATCTATTATACTGGAGTGTCGCTGTGTCTCTCCAACACCTGGTGCTTGATCTGCTGCAGGATACATGTTGATTCCGTGACAACATACTCTCCCCCTGCATGTTCAGGCTAATTCAGTTGTTACACAGGGCTCAATTCCTATAACGTTTGGTAGTTTTCCAGTACTTTTATATCATAACCCATTTTCCCAACCAAAAGACTTAAAAGTTATGTCATGGGTCAATGGTTTAACTCAGGAGTAATTTAACGGACAGGGATATTTTGTTATGATAAAGGTGGTACATAACTACAGGTTGAATTGGCATTTAACACATGTCACATTCTTAGGATATCAAAGCTCTTCAAGGCAGCTACAGTGAGAGAGTTTCTCAAGTAGAATCATAAGTGCTTCCCAAACATCAAGTGTTTACATTTGGAAACTGTTTCCACATCTTCAATGATAAGGCAAAAGGGGTGACACAAAGTAACCCAGTTAATTTTAATCACTCCCCCGCCCACCTACACCCTCCAGTGATGAAAATAATTGAAATGTCCATTATTTGGTTGAATTTGAGACACAAATTAATTTTAACTTTCAAACCATGCTGTTTTCCATTGTGAGCTTAATCCCAAGCACTTTACAAAAGCTTAGCGAACCCCGAGCAATACAAATTTTCCAGATACTGTCACATTTATTGTACATATATATAAAATTCATGCACGGATTTTATATGCGCAGATAAACAAACTGCAGTATTTAATTACTAGAGGACAACAAAAATTGAGTGTAAAGGCAGTTCAGCAATTTCAGTAATGCTAGATTTGAAATGGGACAGTCAAATAACTGCTCACTTATGTAAGCAAATTTGCTTTTTTGCCTTATAGGGCATAAAAAGTACTTTCACATGAAGCAGCATGAGAATGAAACCACTGCCAGTAAAACTATGAAATATCATCCAAATAACTATATTTAGGAACATGAGAAAAATGTTCAGCAGTTTGCAGTAACCTGCCAGATAGCTCCCTTTTTTGATTGTAGGACATTTTGTCAGAGCCAACTTGTAAATTAAGTACTCAGAAACAAGTCACAAACTTTAATGGCAACTATTAAAGAATGCTTTTTAAGCAAAAAAGCAAAATAGATTAAACACTTAACCAATGTAAGGGGAGTCAACACCAAGCATCATCTAGCAGATTGTTTAAACTGTAATTCCGGGCTCAGTAACGAGCATTGGTGCCTCACATTGCCAGAAATCCAGGTTCGATTCCCGGTTCAGGTCACTGTCTGTGTGGAGTCTGCACATTCTCCCCGTGCCTGCATGGGTTTCCTCCCACACTCAGACGTGCTGATTTGGCACGTTGACCTGAACAGGCGTCGGAGTGTGACGACTCGGGGAATTTCACAGCAACTTCACTGCAGTGTTAGTGTAAGCCTACTTGTGACTAATAAATAAATTTATAACTCGTGCTATATCACACCCTTGCAAACTTTAGTTAACACAACTGATTTAATTTAACAATTGAGAGCCAGAATCAATTAGTGGGATTTTAAAAAGCTTGATCATTTTACTCTTTGTTCTTTTAAAAAAGAACTTATCTATTTCACCAAACAACCGAGGTACACCAACTCGGGAATATTTCAAAATAATTTATTCCAGTGTTCACATGGGTCACTTAAACTACCAAGTGAGCAGTTGAGCTATGAAGACTAAGGGAATTCTAAAGTGTGAGTCCTTTCTACGCAGTGTTAGCATGATTGCAGGAAGGGCAGCAGCGCAATTGTGACACTTGAGTTGAGCTCCTGCATTTTCAAGTCTTGCTTCTTGATTCCAATCTCTAATATTTGCACCTGCTGATGTCTCAGGTGTGATACTCGAATTCTCTCCCTCGCTACCCATGTTCAAATACACCACCAAATCCACAAATGCAGATTGTAAATAAAAATAATGCTGAAGTCAAAAATCGGCCATGAATGGGATAAGTAGTGGAGCAGGCTCCCATGATCCAAGTCCCTAGATTCACAAAATCACCTGGTCACTATGAAATCATAACCAAGAGAAGATTCAGTATCTTTATTGATCTGCTAAATATAAATTAAAATTCAGCGTGGGCTCATTTGGTAGAGTTAAAATTATTTCCCAAGTAGAAGGTGGGTGCTTGGATCACTGAAACCTAAAGATGCACTAAATGATGGAGACAGTGTAGGTGAGTTAAAGGCAGTGAGATTTTTAAATAAGGATCTTTCAGACTACAGGAAAATAAGGGTTAATTTTAGTTACATTTAGCTAAATCAGTTAGAAGTTTAGTAAATTTCAGTTCAGAGGTCAGATTCTGATGTTGGGAGCATTTTAAGGTTCTCAATCCCACATTCTGTCAATACCTGATGAGACAGTCAATTAGATCAGGGAGTGCACTCAGCAACCAATCCAATTGACAGCAGACAGGCTCCTGCTGGAGGATCATTAGGATGCCTTCTGGGCTGGAATCAGAAACCCCATTATAGTTGAAGATGGAGAGAGTGGATACCTTAAGATAGGAGGGGTCTTCACTACTTTTCAAAATGGGCATATAAAAACAGGCAGCAACTGGCAGATTGCAACTGTGGAGGGGAAGCTACTCCATCCTCAATTGTGTCTGGGAGAGGATTTAAAACGGAGCTACGGCCACCTTTCTATCACCTCACCCCTTTTCTGTCTGCTGCAAGAGGCTGATTACTTTCATTGACCATCTTTCAGTTAGACAGTGGGGTGTTCCCACATGCTAATTAGAAAATTCCAGTCAACATCAATGGAGGGGACTTGATACGAACTTTCTACGGCCTAGATGGATACTGCCACTTACAGATGGGTCATTTCCCAAACCAGACTCTTCTAAAATTGCCCAGAGACAAACTGAAGGCAGCAAACCCACAGGGACGGCAGTGGGATTTTGTGGGCAAACCTGGCTCTGCTCTCGCCACAGGTCCATGAATGAATCAGTTATATTAAAGATAACAAATTCCACTTTGGTACTATAAACTCCCGTATGGAACCCAGCAATGTTAGAAACAAGGCAGTGCAAAAGGGAAAAAAAATGAGGATAAATATACTTCAGTGCAAATGTAAGTTCATCCCTATATTTAAACAGCAGCTTTAACATTATAAAATGTCCCAAGGCACTTTGCAGGAACATTATAAAACAAAATATGATGCTAAGCCACATAAGGGGATATTAGATGACCAAACGCTTGGTCCATGAAGTAGGATTTAAGGACCGAGACGAGAGGCAGAGAGGTATAGAGAGGAAATTTCAAATCCAAGAAGCTGAAGACATGTTGTTGGAAAAATGCTTGAATCCGTCATCAAAGAAGAAATAGCGAGGCACCTAGAAAGGAATGGTTTGATAGAGCAGACGCAGCACGGATTCGTTAAGGGGAAGTCGTGTTTGACGAATTTATTGGATTTCTATGAGGATGTGACTAGTGCGGTAGACAGGGGGGAGCCAGTGGATGTGGTGTTTCTCGATTTTCAAAAGGCGTTTGATAAGGTGCCGCACAAAAGGTTGCTTCAGAAGGTTAGGGGACATGGAGTTGGGGGTAAGGTGTAAGCGCGGATAGAGGATTGGTTGTCTAATAGGAGGCAGAGAGCTGGTATCAATGGGTGCTATTCTGATTGGCGGTTGGTGACTAGTGGAGTGCCGCAGGGATCGGTGCTGGGGCTTCAGCTATTTACCATTTATATAGATGATCTGGAGGAGGGGGCTGAGTGTAGGGTAACGAAATTTGCTGATGACACGAAGATGAGTGGAAAAGCAAATTGTGCAGAGGGTGTGGAAAGTCTGCAGAGGGATCTGGATAGGCTGAGCGAGTGGGCAAGGTCCTGGCAGATGGAGTACAATGTTAGCAAGTGTGAGGTTATCCACTTCGGCAGAAATAATAGTAGGAGGGATTACTATTTAAAGGGTGAAAAGCCGCAGCATGCTACGGTGCAGAGGGACCTAGGGGTCCTTGTGCATGAGTCGCAAAAACCCAGTCTGCAGGTGCAGCAGGTGATCAAGGCGGCGAATGGGATGTTGGCCTTCATAGAGAGGGGGTTAGAATATAAAAGCAGGGAGGTCTTGCTGCAACTGTAAAGGGCACTGGTGAGGCCACAGCTGGAGTACTGTGTGCAGTTTTGGTCGCCGCACTTGTGCAAGGATATTTTGGCCTTGGAGGGAGTGCAGAGGAGGTTCACTAGGCTGATACTGGAGATGAGGGGGTTAGACTATGAATGGAGATTAAATAGACTGGGTCTGTACTCGTTGGAGTTTAGAAGGATGAGGGGGGATCTTGTAGAGATGTATAAGATAATGAAAAGGATGGATAGGGTAGAGGTAGAGAGATTCTTCCCGCTCAGAAAGGACAGAAGGAGTCGAGAGCACAGCCTCAAGATTTTTTGGGGGGGGGGGGGGGGGGGCACAGTTTAGAATGGAGTTGAGGAGGAACTTCTTCACTCAAAGGGTGGTGAATCTCTGGAATTCTCTGCCCGTTGAAGTGGTGGAGGCTACCTCGATAAATATATTTAAGTCACGGGTAGATAGGTTTTTGACAGACAAGGGAATTAAGGGTTATGGGGAGAAAGCAGGAAGGTGGAACTGATCCACTTCAGATCAGCCATGGTCTTATTGAATGGCGGGGCAGGCTCGAAGGGCTAGATGGCCTACTCCTGCTCCTATTTCTTATGTTCTTATGACATGGCCAATGGTGGAACGATCAAAATCAAGGATGCAAAAGAGGCCATAATTAGAAGAATGCATTTGTCTTACTGAGTTTTGGAAGGTGGCAATTTCTGGGATTGGAGGAGATGAGGGAGATAGGGAGGTGCAGAGATTTGAAAACGAGTACAAGGATTTTAAAGTCATTTCATTGCTTGAATTGAAGCCAAGATGGGTCAGCAGACACACAGATAATGGGCAAATGGGATTTGCTGCAAGTTACACAAGCAGATTTTTGAATGACCTCAAATTGGAAGCTCAACTTAGATCAAATGTGACACTAAGATCGCAAACAGCCTGGCTTAATCTCAGACTGCACAGGGATGGAGTCAGTAGCAAACTGCAGAGGCTCTAGAAAACAACTGAATCTATGAGGGTTTCACTAATACCATTAACATTAAATTTAACACAAAAAAAATTTACTCCATTGATTTGGCAGCTTGTATATCAAATAATTGCATTAGCTTTGTAGGTGAGGCTGATGCTATTTTGCAATGATATTTTCAACTAATTTCAGACTGATATATTTCAATTTACAGACTTTCATAGGAAAGTCAATGCCTAAATTACCAACCACATTTATTACTGAACAAGCCCTTTAAGCATACTGTAATAAGTTAGCTTTGTATAAAATTTAATATTTTTGGTTTTTGCACACTGTGGTGCAGAAGGAAAAAAAAACACACAATGACAAAACGCAACCCATTTTGGTTTTGTTTCTACCTTTTTTTTTATGTTTTGAAGAATGTAAGAAGTAAAGTCCATCAGCTCCTAAAACAAACAAGGGAAGTAAAATGCTGAACTCAACAAACAACCATACTTAAATTAATTTGAATCAATAACAGCCATTGCAATTGTGAAACAGATAATCCTCAAAATGTACAGTTCTCTCAATTTTTTGGCAACAGAATTTCAATGCACAAATTCCAAAATTCAAGCACTCAAAAAAGAGCTCAGTTTTGTAATTCCTCTCTACAAATCATAAGTCTATTAAATATAAATGTAATTCTTGTGCTCCACTGGAAAACATAAATGTGACAAGCTTGGGACAGTTCTCATACAAGAGCTAGAAACACAAAATGAAATACATTTCAAATGATTAATCTTGTTTAACAACCTTACGGCAATGCCACCTGCAAAACAATTATACAAAATAACTTCCTTAATTTTGTGTGAGGAGCAATAATTTTCCTGCAATAGAATCTCAAACAAAGGCTACACGTAGCAATGACAATCACCTCTTTTTATTACTAATAAGCATGAATTTCCAGAAACAATCTTCAAAATCATTGTGCTTATATAGGGAGCAATCATTTAGTAGCATGTTGTCACAAACTTAATAAAACAACATGTTGTTGATTACTTTTAAACTGACAACAGGAATTCAACTGGGATTTGTTCTCAGGTGTTGGGCTGGTCATTATCGTAAACATGGCACAGACCAGAGAAATGGCCTCAAGGGGCTGAGAGATATTGAGCCATACTTGCTTACAAAATTCCTCCCACTCAATGCTTCTGCATCTGGCCCAGCACTGCCAGATTACATATTGCTCAGATGGCTCTACTTGTTCTCAAATCTGCAGTGCCCCATCTTCCAGAACTCTTGTCCTCAATACTCAGAATGGAATATGACATAGCTTGTTTCAAGACAGCTCAAGGCCAGCTAGTTGCAGTTGTTAAAAAAAAAAGGACCACTGTAGAATTCAATTGAGAAAAAATCCAGAAACTCATTTAATAAAATAATTCACTGTTCCAACATATTAAATCTGTGACTCACGATTTATTAAGACATAATCCTTCCCCCATCTCCACCCACCATTATAAAACAGAACATCCTTCTGATTCATTGAGAAACCATAAGATGTATACTAAATATATATTTAATATATCCTAGCTCCATCCATATCCCAGAACTGGCTAACTGTAGATGCAAGCCCAGAGAGATTTGAAGCACAGCTGTGGAGGGCAGAGGTGAAGGTAATTTGGGCCTCATTATGAGTACCACTCATGGAGCCTGCAGCAATACAAAAGTGAAGTTTAGTCTCAAGGCATTCAAGTAAAACTTACATCATAGAATGAAACTTGCTCACATACTTACTAAATTGTTCCATTGCAAAACAATTATTTTTCTTAAAAAATCTTTTAAGCAATATTTCAAATCCCCAAAATTCTGTCTGTTTCAAGCATTTTACCCAGATCTGTTATAGTTAAACATTACAGGAAACCTTTTAGTTACACCACAATATAGGTTTCAGGAGGCAATTTACCTCTTAAGTAACAATTTTTAATATCAGAATGAAAAAATACAATGACTCGCAGGGAAGGAATTTAACTACAATATTTCACACTATTTTAACTGGTGGATGTGTTTCCATTTTTCTTATCACATTCGTGCTCTTTTTGCCCCTACTTACCAAAGACGTGGATCCTTTTAAAGGATGCAATACAATCGCACTGGCATTTCTCCATTATTCAACTGGGAGCCTGAATATTCTGAGTACACTTTCAGTTGCAAAGGACATCACAACAGTGCCCACTGCTATTGTAACTTAAAACGTTTCCTTCCACAGTCCAAAGACATGCAAGTTAGGTGCACTGGCCATGCTAAATTCACCCTCGGTGTACCCAAACTGGCGCCAGAGTGCGGCAACTAGGGGATTTTCACAGTAACCTCACTACGGCGTTAAGTGTAAACTTACTTATGACTAATAAATAAATAAACACTTCCAGCAGAGGCTCATTAAGTACAAAAATCCCTGACTCATCAGATCACTTCTAGTCTGGTGAGACTAGAAATAGACATTCTGCCAACACACTCATCAGGACAGATACAAGAACACCAAATTTCCAAGGGGACAACAACGTATACTGCATGAAAAAACTGTGCGCCTGTTCAGGTACATAGAGGGAGAATTTAGCATGGCCAATGCACCAAACTTGCACATCTTTGGACTGTAGGAGGAAACCATAAGAACATAAGAAATAGGAGTAGGAGTACGCCATCTAGCCCTTTGAGCCTGCCCCGCCATTCAATAAGATCATGGCTGATCTGAAGTGGATCAGTTCCACTTTCCTGCTTTCTCCCCATAACCCTTGATTCCCTTGTCTGTCAAAAATCTATCTGCCCGTGACTTAAATATATTTAGCGAGGTAGCCTCCATCACTTCAACGGGCAGAGAATTCCAGAGATTCACCACCCTTTGAGTGAAGAAGTTCCTCTTCAACTCTGTTCTAAACTGCGCCCCCCCCCCCCCCCCCACTTATCTTGAGGCTGTGCCCTCTAGTCCTGCTGTCCTTTCTGAGCAGGAAGAATCTCTCTACCTCTACCCTATCCATCCCTTTCATTATCTTATACATCTCTATAAGATCCCCCCCTCATCCTTCTAAACTCCAACAAAACCAGAGTGAGTGTGTGCAGTTTTAAGTTACAATAGCAATGGGCACTATTGTGAATAATGGAGAAATGGCAGTGCGATTGCATTGCACCAAAAAGGGTCCACATTTTTGGTAAGTAGGGGGGAAATAGCGCTAATGTGATAGGAAAAATGGAAACAAATCCATCAATTAAAATAAAGTGTGAAATACTGCAGTTAAATTCCTTCCCTACCAGTCGTATTTTTTCAAGTATATCAAGTATGCATTTACACAAAAGCACATTGTTTTAATTTATTTTCAGCATTGAATTGAGCTGGTAATGAACACTGCAATAGTTGGAAACAACAGAACTTAAAATTGGAGCCTGAAACAGTTTATTAGCATGCAACATGTCATCAGATTAGAGTAAGCAAGCTCTCCCTCAAGCATGATTCAAAAATTAATAGCTTGATCCTACCAGCCAGTAATAACGTGCTCATAGGTCTTTAAGAAATGCAAATTTGACTCTACAGGTATACATTTACACAATGAATAAACATCTGACCAACTGGAAAATGGAATACATTGTAAAAACCCCAAAATTATTTCTTGCGCCAGTATAAGTAAAAAAAAGTTGACTAGAATTTACTGTCAAAATAACAGTGAAGCTAACAGTCTCTTTTATTTAGGCACAAATGGTACAACAACTTCAGGTGAAGGTTAAATATGCAGCTAAGTGCAGAAATCATAGAATGCCTACAGTGCAGAAGGAGGCCATTCAGCCCATCAAGCCTGCACTGACAACAATCCCACCCAGGCCCTATTCCCATGTTTTTACCCTAGGCAATTTACTTTGGCCTAACTTGCACATCTTTGTACTGTGGGAGGAAGCCAAAGCACCCAGAGGAAACCCAGACAGACACAGGGAAAGCATGCTAAGTACACACACACACACGATTCAAGGCCGGATTGAACCTGGATCCTTGGTGCTGTGAGGCAGCAATGCCAACCAGTGTGCCACACTGTCACCCAGATCCTGAGGTTGCTATCCAAGTTGTGATCCTCCACTGTCAACTTTACAGCAATGGTATCTCACCATCTATTTTTTTTCAATGAAATCCAATCAATGACATGAGCTCACTAAAGAAAGTTAAGTTAGCAATTTTAGATTTGAAATTGTAGTCTTAACATGCCCGGTGCAAATGACTGACTAATCTCTCTCGAACTGAAAATTAATTACAAATGTCGAGTTTCATTCCTACAATTTTAACTATTGTGAAATATATTGAACTAAAATTTTTGTTTTCTTTTTCAACTTTTCCTTTGTCGTTTTCTCCATCTCATAAATCGATTATTTCTCTGTCTTTACATACCTGTTTTGAGATCAAGTTCACCCATTCACAGTTTTTGTTTGTTTCTCAGTCTTTGCACTATTACTTTGTTAATTCTTCAACATGATGGTTAGAGAGACATTCGGGTGTTTGCCCTGTTGACCCAAATGTCAGATGCCCCATTTCCGTCAGTGTGATATCATCAGCGTGCACTCCCTAATACTGGGCATGCAAAAAGTTTCAAAGCCTTAACACGTAAATGCAAACTCTAAGAGTCACTGTTAGATCCCTTGCAAAACTGGCCCATTACTTTGTTAAAGGTAATGAACATAACCAATTTGAATTGAAAATGCTGTAGAAAATGGAAAGGATGATTTTAGAACATAAATGGAGAATAAAAATCCACTTCCACTGTGACTAATGCTTTAAGCATGACTAATAAAATACTTGCAATTTAACTCACCATACAAGGCTTTTCCACTTGTCTTTGATGAACTATTATCCATCGTTGGTTGGGTCACTGTGTGAGAAGCATAACCACTAAAAAAAAATCAAAATGTAATTTTGATTGAAGATCCCTCTTTTCCACATCCCTCAAATTTAAAATTACACAGCAGAGTAAGTTTCTAAAGACATTACAGCAAGCACATTGGAATTCCTTCATCCTGCACAAACTCTTCAGCATCATCTCATCCCAAAGCTTTCAGAAAACCAGGGGTGGAATTCTTCAAACATGCCAGTGGCAGATTTGGTAGCGAGTGGGCATAGAAAATCTGACGAGACCGAAGAAATTGGAAACCCACTGGCATAAGATTATATTGCAAATCGCCAAATGGCAGGCTGGTGATCACGCCATTCCCATTCCATGAATGCTCATGAAAACTTCAGTCTGCTGGCATTCATCAGGACTTCTAATCTTGCAGCACACTAATAGGAAATCATGTCAGCGTCAAACCTGTTTGCTAGAGAGTGCTGTGCTCTCGGTTGGCAAGAGACTTTTTGAGGCCAGTCAAAGCCGTCCACAATAGTGCGACACTGCCTCTGATGTGCTCTCCAGCACTATGCCAGAGCAAGCCAGTTCTTAACCTCCATCTCCATGCTGAGCTAGTCTTCATGAAAAAAAAACCATGATGCTGGACCCAAACCCTCCTGTGTCACCATTTTGGTTCAGTACTGTGGCTGGAGGCGAGGAGTATAGGGACCGCCTTCCCCTCCCCTGGTGCAGCACACCAGTGTCTATGTGGACATCATAGACTCATGCATCCAACAAAGATTCAGGAGTGGAGTACAAGGTAGAGGTTGAGGGATGTTGCTGGTGGCCTGACTAAGATTGCGGGAGGTGGCGGGGGAATGGAAATGAGAGTGGTGCAAGGAGATGTAAGGCAAGGACTCATGGTGGCAGACAGAGAAGTGGGGTAGAAGATGAGCAACAATCTAAGGCTGTGGGAAAAGTGAGGGGAGGGGAGCTGGACCTCAACAAAGCTCCATGAAAAGTTCATCAAAGAAAGACTGTGGGCATAGGACCAAGCAGGCGCTTCAAAAGTAATGAATTCAGTAGGAAAGTGACTAAATCCAGGAACTTAGATTTTTTTTGGAGACTACTAGTCTTTTTTCCTTCTCTGCTGCTGTCATCCTACATGATCTGGAGAGAATGATGGAATCACCTACTGGCCCACTAGCAGAGTTGGAGGGGAGCTCCCTGCGCATAATTTACAAAGCTTCTAATTCAGAATCTGGTAAGGGATCTCACCATTCTGCTCAATGGGACAGGTATCATCTGACTCACCACCCATCAAACTTGGTCGCAAAATGGGAGAATTCTGCTGTATTTTAGTATGAAAATACATTTAATATAACATATGCAAAACATAGGGGAAAATATATGGGACAGCACAGTGGCAAGCATTACCATCTCAGTGCCAGGGACCTAGGTTCGATTCCTGGCTTGGGTGATTGTGCAAACTCCATACAAACAGACATTCTCCCCATGTCTGTGTGGGTTTCCTGCCACAGTTCAAAGATGTGACGGTTAGATGGATTGGCCATGCTAAATTGCCCCTTTGTATCAGGGGGACTAGCAAGGGATTATGGGTCTAGGGCCTGGGTGGGATTGTGGTCGATGCAAATTCAATGGGCCGAATGGCCTCCTTCTGTATTGTAGATTTTATGAAAATGGATGACTGATTCTACCTCAAAAGTCCTAATAACAAAAGGAACAATCAATTTTTGACCAGTCTTGCATAATTCCAATTTATATATTTAGAATATCATGTGAATGAAATCCATAACAATTATTACATCCAAATTGAACTTTGTGGAGAAAATAAAAATCAACTACCACCAACTAGATGGTCTTGTTAAAAAACAAAATAATGGAAATACTCAGCTGATCACATAGCATCTGTGGAAAGAGCAAGAGTTAAGGCTTCAACAGAAGGAGCTGAAGAAAGATCACAGATCTGAAAGATCAACTCAGTTTCTCTCTCTACAGAAGCTGCCTGGCCTGTTGAATATTTTCTAGCATTTTCAGTTTTAATTTCCGATTTTCAGCATTCCCATTATTTTGTTTTGCACTACGTGAATATATCCTTCACTGATATTTTTGATGATAATACATTTGGTTGAAAATTATTGAGTCATAGATGTTTACAGCATGGAAACAGGCCCTTCGACCCAACTTGTCCATGCTGTCCTTTTTTTTAAAAACCATAAGCCAGTCCCAATTTCCCGCATTTGGCCCATATCCCTCCATACCCATCTTACCCATGTAACTGTCTAAATGCTTTTTAAAAGACAAAAGAAAGTTACAGCACAGGAACAGGCCCTTCAGCCCTCCAAGCCCGCGCTGACCATGCTGCCCAACTGAACTAAAACCCCCTACCCTTCCAGGGACCATATCCCTCTATTCCCATCCTATTCATGTATTTGTCCAGACGCCCCTTAAAACTCACTATTGTATCTGCTTCCACTCCCTCCCCTGGCACCGAGTTCCTGGCACCCACCACCCTCTGTATAAAAAAACTTGCCATGTACATCTCCTCACACCTTAAACCTGTGCCCGCTAGTAATTGACTCTTTCACCCTGGTAACAAGCTTCTGACTATCCACTGTGTCCATACCTCTCATAATCTTGTAGACTTCTATCAGGTCGTCCCTCAACCTCCACCATTTACCCTCTGGGTAAAAAACTGGGTTTTAGGGATAGGGCCTGGCTGGGATGGTTGTCGGTGCGGGCTCAATGGGCTGAATGGCCTCCTTCTGCACTGTAGGGATTCTATGATAAAACTGTACCCACCTCTACTACTACTTCTGGCAGCTGTTCCAGACACTCACCACCCTGTATGAAAAAATTGCCCCTCTGTACCCTTTTGCATCTCTCCCCTCTCACTTCAAACCTATGCCCTCTAGTTTTAGATTCCCCTACCTTTGGGAAAAGGTGTTGACTATCTAGCTGACCTATGCCCCTCTATTTTATAAACCTCTGAGATCATCCCCTCTGCCTCCTACGCTCCAGGGAAAAAAGTCCCAGTCTATCCAGCCTCTCCTGAGAACTCAAACCAACAAGTCCTGGTAGCATCCTAGTAAATCTTTTCTGCACTCTTTCTAGTTTAATAAAGTCCTTTCTATAATAGGGTGACCAGAACTATACACAGTGTTTCAAGTGTGGCCTTACCACTGTTTTGCACAACTTCAACAAGGCGTCCCAACTCCTGTGTTCAATGTTCTGACCGATGAAACCAAGCATGCCGAATGCTTTCTTCACCACTCTGTCGATCTGTGACTCCACTTTTAATGAGCTATGAACATGCACCCCAGAACTCTTTGTTCTCTAACTCTCCTCAGCACCCTACCATTAACTAAGTCCTGCCCTGGTTCAACCTAACAAAACGCTTCACTTCACATTTATCCAAATTAAACTCCATCTGCCATTCATCAGCCGACTGCCCCAATTGATCAAGATCCCGTTGCAATCCTAGATAACCTTCACGGTCCACTGTGCCATCAATCTTAGTGTCATATGTAAACTGTCTAACAGTGCCTCCTATATTCTCATCCAAATCATTAATATAAATGATCAACAGAGGACCCAGCACCGATCCCTGAGGCACACCGCTGGTCACAGGCCTCCAGTTTGAAAAACAACCCTCTACAACCACCCTCTGGCTTCTGTCATCAAGCCAATTTTATATACATTTGGCTACGTCACCCTGGGTTCTGTGAGCTTTAACCTCATGCAACAACCTACCATGCGGTACTTTGTCAAAGGTCTTGTTAAAGTCCATGTAGACAACATCAGCTGCACTGCCCTCAACTACCTTCTCGGTTACCCCTTCAAAAAGCTCAATTAAATTTGAGACATGATTTTCCACTCACAAAACCATGCTGGCTGTTGCTAAGAAGTCCTTGCATCTCTAAATGCCTGTTATCCTGTCTCTCAAAATGCCTAACAACTTACCCACTACAGATGTGAGGCTCACCGGCCTCTAATTCCCAGGCTTTTCCCTGCAGCCCTTTTTAAAAAGAGGCCCATTTGCCACTCTTCAATCTTCAGGCATCTCATCTGTGACTATCGATGATTCAAATATCTCTGCTAGGGGACCCACAATTTTCTCCCTAGCATCCCACAATGTCCTGGGACACACTTCATCAAGTCCCGGAGATTCATCTATCTTGATGCGCTTTAAGGCTTCTGGCACCTCCTTTTCTATAATATGTATATTCCTCAAGACATCACTATATTTCCTCAGGTTTCGTAACGTCCATACTGTAAATACTGATGAGAAATATTCATTTAGGATCTCACCCATCGCTTGTGGATCCACACATAGTTGACCCTCTTAATCTTTAAGAGGCCCTACTCTCCCCCTAATTACTCTTTTGCCCTTTATGTATTTGTAGAAGCTCTTTGGATTCTCCTTTGCCTTATCTGCCAAAGCAATCTCATGTCTCCCTTTGCCCTCCTGATTTCTCTCTCAACTCTACTCCTACACCCTCTATACTCTTCAGGGGCTCCACTTGATCCCATCTGCCTGTGCATGTCATGTGCCACCTTCTGCTTGAAGGGCCTTAATACCCGAGTCATCCAGGGTTCTCTACTTCTACCAGCCTTGCCCTTCACTCTAAGAGGAATATGTTTACCCTGAACCCTGGTTAACACACTTCTGAAAGCCTCCCACTTACCAGATGTCCCTTTGTCTTCCCACAGACTCTCCAAATTAACTGCTGAAAGTTCCTGCCTGATACCATCAAAATTGGCCTGGCCCCAATTTAGAGTTTTAACTTTTAGGCCAGACCTATCATTCTCCATAGTTATCTTAAAACTAATGAAATTATGGTCACTGGTCCCAAAGTGATTCCTCACTAACACTTCTGTCACCTGCCCTTTCTGATTTCCCAAGAGGAGGTCAAGTTTTGCCCCCTGTTTAGTCGGGCCACCCACATACTGAATGAGAAATTCCTCCTGAATGCACTCAACAAATTTCTTTTCATCCCAACTCTCTAATACTATGGCGGTCCCAATCAATGTGGAGAAAATTAAAATCCCCTATTAACACCCCTTTGAGAATGCTTTTAATCTGAATTCACCAGAATCAAGACATTGTGCCCAATTTCGTACTTCATAGAGCAATCATGCACAAAATAAATCTCTCCCAATTTGATAAATACCCTGCAGCATCAGCTATTATCAGAAGGAACAATGCAGATGCAGGGCTAGAAAGGGGATTGCTGTATGTAAAGAAGAACAAAGAAGAGATCACTAAACAAATCTTGTGACAAGGTTAAAATCTAGCAACTGGTACCACATGCCTTGAAACAATTCTTATATAAACTAAAAAATCAACCCCTATGGAACAACATAACACAAAAGAAGCCCACATGTAAAAGCAGGAATCTGATCTTCCCTAATACAAAATAGTCCTGGTGAAAAGTTATATGACATGAAACATTAATTCTATTTTTCTCCACAGATGCTGCCTGACCTACTGAGGTTTTCTAGCAGTTTCTTTATCTTCTGAATTGATTTGTTCACCGCAGATGAGTGAGTATGAACAAAGAAATGCTAGAAAACGTATAATGTTCAGAATAAGTGCCTTGTGAACCAAAGAGATTCTTTGGAGAAAAAGTAGGCTGAACAATATCCAAAGAAGATAAGAAATGTAGAGTAAAGGATGAACGTCAGGAGCACTTGATACTGCTGTAATCACAATGCAATGTCGCATGACTGAGACAATAATCTGGTGGGAAACAGAATTACAGTCTATGATAGATCTCTTAGGCTAAAGGCAAACTTGAAAGAGATCCTATCTAGACCCAGAACCCAAGACAAAACAGTAAGATTACTTCATCTGGTCATGGCAAGTTGGCTCAAAAACAACTCACTTGTCCAAGAACTTCAGCTCAAAAAAGGGATGGAGGATGAGTTTATGTTTCAAACAAAACAATGCTGTAAAACATGCTACATCCCACGAAGTTTCAAAACTTCATTGGATTTCTTCAATTTTCACTGACATGCCAAAAGAATATCCACATAAATCTTATGAAATAATGCAATGTTTAAAAAAGATATATCTATATATAAAATCAAAGTAACTTAAAAAGCAGATTAGGTTCAGCAGCAGCTCAAAACAGTCACAATATGAAGAATCTGTTCAGGACGCATGAACCTTAAACCATGTGCTGAAATTCAAAAAATTACGACTGTCAAATTTAAAGGTCACAAGATAGCAGAGGCTCGAGCACAATGTATGAGCAAAACTAAGGTGCTATCAAAACTGAGGGTCCAGAAAGCCTCCTGAAACTTTTGATATCAACATTTTCTAATTTTGTAATGACTGCAAAGCAGACAGAAACTCAAACAAAGCCAGCTATCTTTTCTTTCATGGGATATAGGTATTGCAGGCAAGGCTAACACGTGTCGCCCACCATTAATTTCCCTTAAGTGGCTTGCTAAACCATTTCAGAGGGCAGCTGAGAGTCAACCACATTGATGTGGAACTGGAGTCACATATATTCCAGGTAAGGGCAGCAGATTTCCTTCTGTAGGGCATTAATGATCCAGATGGGTTTTTATGACAATTGATAAGGTTACGCAGGATTTCTACAAACAAAAATCAATCTCATCTGAGATAAGCATGTTTATATGCCATTTGGATATTCCAACTTGCAACCAATCTTTCATCTAAACATTCCTGTTTAATTTTAAAGTGGAAATATTTATCATAAAAAAAGTTAACTCAGCCTAAAACTGCTGATGTGTTAAGTAATATCGTGTGCCTGTTCCAATGTTATAATTTACCCAATACATTTGGCATGAATCATTCTGCATGAAGTATAACAAATTGCTTTCAGGTAAAAGGGATCACATTCACAGACCCACACCATCAAGTGAAGATATAGCAATAGATCATTACTGAGAGGAGCTTTTAATTCAACATCTAATTAATTGAATTTAAATTCCACCAGTTGCCAAATTGGAACTTACCACAGTTACCACAAATTTCTTGCACTTATATGACAGACAGTCTTTTATTGTTTGGTTGGTCCAGCAAAGTCAGTTGAAAATGGGTATCATACCGCTTTATTTACTGAATTGCACGTGGAAGGTCCATAAACCCTAAAACTTTGTCTATCTTTATGCCCGCCGATCAACAGAATGCATTCTTAATGTGTATTCCCAATTATAATTGCTCCAATACTGGTAGCTATGCCTTCAGTTTCCCAGCCACCAAGTTCTCGAATACCCTTCCTACACTTCTCTCCCTCTCTAACTCATTACCTCCTTGAAGTTACCTCTTGAAACTTACCTCTTTGACCCTGCTTTTGATCATCTGATTAAATAACCCCTATGCATAACATGCCTGCGAAGCAGCCTCAGTCACTTGATGCTAAAAGTGCCATGTAAATACAATTTGTTGCTGCTGACTATAGAAAATGGGGAAGGGAAAGGGCAGCAGCACAAATGGATGCAAAACTTAAAAACAGGTCCAGCCCTCAAATGACAAAGTATGGTGATATTGCGTCAGATCGAGGAATTGGAAAATTGACTGTGTAGTCTGGCAGTATGAATACAGTACTGCAGATTATGAATTGAAAGAGCAAAAGAAAACATGTGCATTTATATAGAGCCTTCCACATCCTCAGGAAAAGCATTTAATGGCCAATTAAGTTCTTCCACAGAGTTTTCACTGTCTTAACGTAGGAAGCAAAGCAGTTTTTTTGCATGCAGCAAGATCACAAAAAGCAATGAGATGATGTCTAGATAATCTCTTTAGTGATTTGTTTCGTGCTGTGGAAGAATCTTCCTCAACAAATCAATCTACTGTTTGAATTGCAATCTGAAGTGTCTATACTCCCTTTTGAGCACAGACTCAAGTACGAAGTCAAGCTCAATGACTGGAGACATTGAACCAAAGTCCTGCTGGTTGCTATAGACCAATCAAATCAAATCCTAGAAAGTGTAGCTTCAGCAACACACAGATGGATTCAATTCTTTTTATATCAGTACTAATCTGAAAAATACGTTGTTAAACTCTGGTGGTTCAAGTTAGGTTGTGGAAGTAACTAACAGTGCAGTAAAAATGCTTTTAAAGTACCGAGCGAATGGTTTGCTTTTTTGTTTTATATATATATATACACACACACAGAGCTGCCATTATTTGAATGGAGATTTACAGACAAGATCATAAGCAACAAGCACAAACTCTATGCTTAAGTGGTGTACAGAATTGTTGTTCAAAATGAGCTCTGCCCTGTCTGTGGTGAGCATGTTTATACACCATTTGGACTTGATCAATCTTTCATCGAAGCATTCCTGTTTAACTTAGAATTATACAATCCTACAATGCAGGAGGAGTCATTTGGCCCATCGAGTCTGCACTGACCACAATCCCATCTGGGCCCTAACCCATAACCACATACCCTAGTTAGTCTCCCTGACACTAAGGGACAATTTAACATGGCCAATCCACCTAATCCACACATCTTTGGACTGTGGGAGGAAACCGGAGCACCTGGGGAAACCCATGCAGACACAGGGAGAACATGCAGATTCCACACAGACAGTGACCCAAGCCAGGATTTGAACCCGGGACCCTGGTGCCACCCTTTAAACTGGGAGCATTTTTGTATCGTGAAAAAAGGCATTAAAAAAAGATTAACACTGCATTAATGTTGATTTGTTAGATAATAAATTATTCCAAAGTAATAATTTATCCAATGTTTTCGATGGATATGAAGCATTCTGCATGGAGTGCAGTACAATGTTTTCAGATAAAAAGGACCATATCCACAGACCCAAACCATCAGGTGTAGAGGTAGTAGCAGGATTGTTAACTGAAGTCACCATGAGGACTGTATGCAGCTGGTAAACCTAATCATTAACAACAATCCCCTGCATCTTTTGCTCTGAATACAAGAAAGCATTTAACATCAGATACATACAGGACAGGGCTAATATACCCACAACAGGAACAATGAATTACGTTGCTCTGGCGAAAGAACATGTAAATGGCACTGATTTTAATAACAGTACTCTACAAGGAGAGACACTAAAAATCTGAGATTAATACACACACTGAACATGGCTGTCTACCCAGAAAACTTGGGAGGGGGAGGAAGAACGAGAACGTGCTTCCTTCGGAAATTCCAATCTACTCCAGTTACTCCGTAGGTCAAATATTTTCAAAGTGATCGAGCGAGAAAAATTAAAGCCAATGGGCATGAACTGCAAGCTAAATTGGACTGTTCAGTTTTTCACCTTCCTCAAATTTAAAGAAAAAGCACAATAGCAAAATGGCTCAAAGCCAAGCTGTGATCATGTTTGAGAGAGATATATATATGTATATTAAGCTGAAAAGTTGGCAAACATACTTCACTGAAGAAGAGTAGGATCCGAATCCTTCCCGGTGGTAGCTCGAGAGATGTCCATTCATTTTTGCCTCGCCTCAAAACTGTAATTTGAAAGAAGCAGCAATAATGTCTTTGTGAACTGAATTTAAAAAATGGTGTCCGCATAGCATACGAAGCACTATCAATTCTGATAATTATAAATATACTCCACAATTCAGATTTATGTCATCACAATGTTTCTTTTTGATTTCAGTACAAACTTCAAAAATTGATGTTGCTAAAATATAAATTGGACACACAAGGTAGCAGCAATACAAAAATCCGTGTTCACAATTCTATTTCTAATTTCAAAACAGAACTCATGGTATATAGAAATGCTCATTTTCGAATGAAACTACATAGCAAATGGTAATTTGCAAAGTAAAAATGCATATTGTGGTGTGTGTGTGCGTGCATAATAAAGAGAGAATCAAAGTGATTTCACCACTCAGGCAAAACCAGGCTAAGTGGTCAAATATCCTGTCCCAACAATTTACCCCCAGTGCAGGTCATAGTGAAATTGGACAACACCTACACAAAGCAAACTGGGCTGCTTTAGAGCCCTAATACACAATCTAAACTACCTCACTTGTCAAATGTATTACAATTGTCATGTGTATAATGTATACGGCCTATGTAAATACTGCAAGTATATTTTCAATGCAATTTTCTAATTAATTTTCAAGATGCGAGAATGATACACAGGACAGTTTTTTTTTAAAAATGCTCTCGACCTTTAAAATCGCTGATCTCATTTTTTCCACCAGCTTTTAAACACAATGTTTAACAGAAAAAAAAAATCAGAAGTGATTTTTCATTTGAGGAATTGTCCTTTTAGGCTATAGCATCATTGTCGCACTGTAGCATTTCCATGTGATGTTCTTTTGAATGAAGAAAACCAAGTATCACAAGGTGTTATGTAAGCATATTCATCCCTATTGGTTCACTGAAGCTTATGCAGTATTAGTGCACATGCCAGAAACGATGTAGAAGGTTTAGCATGTGAAAGAGAGAGAGATGCAGAAGCCATGGAAGAGATCACACACCATTAATGAAGCTCAGTTGTTTTCCAACTAAAGTCTGTATCACACCTCCAATACAGAACCAAAACTGCTGATGACCACGGTGCGCTTTCTAGCCACATGGAAAGAAGAAATTAACTGAGTGAAAGTCAGACAAAAAGAAAACTTTCACACGTGCTAAGGAGACCAACGGGCTCAGTGGACATCAGTAAACAATAGTCTGCAAGCAGATTATAAAGCAGGCCAAGGGAAATAAGAACCTGAAGCTCAATTAGATACTGTTGTGTGTGGGGGGGGAAAAAAAGTCAAGATAGCTGCTGGAAATACTGGCGCAAAATATGCATATGCAAAACCTCCTGATTGACAAAATGGCAGGAGTCTTCAGCATCATGGGACCATTTGGTGGACACGAGGAGCGATTGCACATGTGTACCAAGCTTTCAACTATTTCGCACATGCAAACAAAATTTTTGGACCACAAAAGGGAATTCCGTAACTTGCAGCAAGTCCATTAAGTACTGACAGTCAAGTCTACATTGTAACGCGGATGGACTTCAGGCTGCCACTACTAGACAGTTTGTTAGACTGCTGGAAGGGGAATATCTTCTGTTTGAAGAAGTGAACAGTACATTTGTCTCTTCAAGGCAGGCAAGAAAACATACTTGGAGCAATCCTATGCTCTCAGAAGTGACAGATATGGTTTTATGAGGAAATACTTTGGAACTAATACCCAACTTGAAATCCTACAACAAGGAGATCAGCACCGTTAGTACAGTCAAGATGTCTTCTATGGATGCTCAAAATGATCATTCCACCACCACGGAGGAAACTGTTGTTAGAGAAGCTACACAAGGGCCATTGTGGAGTTGTACCCATGAAGAAGAGCAAGAAGTTATTTCTGGTGGCCTGGAATGGATGTGGAAATTGGGGAGAAAGCTAGAACATGTTCTTGTGCAAAAGTGAAAAACTTTTTGCTCTAGCACCGCTGCCATTCGGGAATGGCCTGAAGATGCTTGGCAACATGTGCATGGGGAACTACAGCACAAGCAGCAGCGAGTTCCTCTCATCCTTGCGCAGACTGGGCCTCTCTCTTAGACCATACTATCTGGAGGAGACATGCAAATCAGTTATTAGCTGAAAGACCAGACCTGCCAAATCCAGTGCTGATTGAAAATTCAGAATCAGACTTCCTACAATCCCCACACCACCAGACATCATTGAGGTAAGCAACTCTACACCTTCCTTTCAGACACAAAGACAACCTCTACTTCCTAAGTTAAAGTTGATTATATCAATTACTGATGACGTCAGTGCAAACACAACGCCAGAGATTCCCAACCACGTGAAGATATGCCAGAGATCACCAAACACATATTCCAAGAGTGACAACCTCCAGTCCGTTAATTAACCCAGTCTTATTAATACTGACATATTGAATTTGCTTGGGAATACTCATTTTCTGAGGGGGGTAGGGGAGAAATGTTTTGCATTTGCATTTATCCCTATTGGCTCATTGGAGCCATGCTGTATTCACGTTTGCATCAGAAACTATGCAATAGACCTCGTGCAGGAAACAGAGAGAAAACAGCCATGGAAGGGATCACACACAGTTAATAAAGCTCCGTTCATTTTTCACAGAAGTCTCTCCTGCAGACAGAATGCAAGGTCATCGGCAAAAACTCCAATCAAGAATTACATCTATTTAAAGGAACTCCATGTTATTAAAAGGAAATAAAACTCAAAGTAATAAAATACTACTTATTTGCATTTTATTATGCTCATATTGAGAGCAAGCCATGGTCTCCATGGTCCAAAGAACATGATCCAGTCCCTTACCACCTATATCCATGATTCTTCTGATGCCCTACATCATATCAACAACTTCCAGTTCACTGGAGATAGCATTAAGCATTGGTTAAAGAGATGTGTATTGTCTCCAGACAGGACAGTAAGTGAGATGTTGCAAGTTCAGGCAAGTCATGGGAGTTACAGATAGTGCGACATGAACCCAAGATCCCAGTTGAGGCCGTCCTGTGTGCGGAACTTGCCTATCAGTTTCTGCTCAGCGACTCTGCGTTGTTGTGTGTCGTGAAGGCCGCCTTGGAGAACGTTTACCCGAAGATCAGAAGCTGAATGCCCGTGGCCACTGAAGTGTTCGCCAACAGGAAGGGAACAGTCTTGGCTGGTGATTGTCGAACAGCGTTCATAGTCATAGCGATTGTCATAGCGTCTGCATGGTCTCCCCAGTGTACCATGCCTCGGGACATCCTTTCCTGCAGCGTATCAGGTAGACATGTTCTATGACTGAGCCAGTTTTGCATCCACCTTGCCAGCTCAGCTCACCTGATCCCATGCAACCTCATCTTCTGTACCAATCTGCCGTGAGGGATCTTGTTAAAGGCCTTACTGAAGTCCATGTAGCAACATTCACTGCCCTACCTTCAATCATCATCTTAATTTCCTCAAAAAATTCTATCAAATTAGACCTCCCCTTCATAAAACCATGCTGCCTCGTGCTGATATGTCCACTTATTTCCTGTCTTGAAGAATCTGCTCCAATAATTTCCCCACCACTGACATAAGGCTCACCGACCTTAATTACCTGGATTATCCTTGATACCCTTCTTAAACAAAAGAACAACATTGGCTATTCTCAAATCTCTGGGACCTCCCCTGCCCTAGCAATTTCCTCTCTTGCGTTTCTCAGTATTCTGGGGACCTGTCTACCTTAAATGTTTCTCAAGATCCCCAATACCTCCTTTTTGATCTCAACATGACTCAAGCTATCTACACACACTCTTCTCTGGATCTGGGAAAAATGATGAATTTCACTTCCAATTTTCACCCCTCTATCACCTTCACATGGTCCATCTCTGACACTTGACTTCTTTGACTTTTGTCTCCATTTCTGGTGATAAACTATCCACTAATATCCATTACAAGTCCATTAATTCCCACAGCTACTTTGATTACAGCTCTTCACATCCCACATCATGCAAGGTCTCCATGACATTCTCTCAATTCCTTCCCCTCAGTCACATCTGTTCCAATGATGCCACTTTCCAAAATGGCACTATTGGTATTTCTTCTTGCTTCCTTAATTGTGGTTTCCTCCCCACAGTAGTTAACAGGACTCTTGTTTTTGGTGAAGCCAGTCAATATTATATTCCTGTATGTGACAGATATCTGTAGCTGCTCTCAGGCTGACAGTCTACAGCTACATGAAAAAACTGAACAGATACAGCCAACCAAAAATCTTTTCCAACAGCAAAATATAACATGCAAAGTTACAATCAGGATTTTTACCCAAGTTCTAAGTATTATTTGAAGATTGGGGGAACGGCAAATTGTGCGGAGGGTGTGGAGAGTCTGCAGAAGGATCTAGATAGGCTGGGCGAATGGGCCAGGAAATGGCAAATGGCATTTAATGTTGGCAAGTGTGAGGTGGTCCACTTTGGTAGGAATAATGGTAGGAAGGACTATTACTTACGTGGCGAAAAACTGCAGCAGGTGACGGTGCAGAGGGACCTCGGGGTCCTTGTGCATGAGTCGCAAAAACCCAGCTTGCAGGTGCAGCAGGTGGTCAGGAAGGCAAATGGGATGCTGGCCTTCATAGCGAGGGAGATTGAATATAAAAGTAGGGAGGTCTTGCTGCAGCTGTATAGGGCATTGGTGAGGCTGCAGCTGGAGTACTGTGTGCAGTTTTGGGCGCCGCACCTGCGCAAAGATATTTTGGCCTCGGAGGGAGTGCAGAGGAGGTTTACTAGGCTGATACCGGAGCTGAGGGGGTTGAGCTATGAGGAGAGGCTGAATAAACTAGGCTTGTACTCGTTAGAGTTTAGAAGAATGAGGGGAGATCTCATTGAGGCGTATAAGATGATGAATGGGATGGATAGGATAGAGGTGGAGAGACTCTTCCCGCTCAAAAAAGACAGTAGGACTAGGGGGCACAGCCTCAAGATAAAGGGGGGGGGCGGTTTAGAACGGAGTTGAGGAGGAACTTCTTCACTCAAAGGGTGGTGAATCTCTGGAATTCTCTGCCCGTTGAAGTGGTGGAGGCTGCCTCGCTAAATATTTTTAAGACGCGGGTTGATGGGTTTTTGATAAGAGAGGGGATTAAGGGTTATGGGGAGAGGGCGGGCAAGTGGAACTGAGCCACGACAGATCAGCCATGATCTTATTGAATGGCGGGGCAGGCTCGAAGGGCTAGATGGCCTACTCCTGCTCCTATTTCTTATGTTCTTATGTTCTAAGTGCATTCATTAGACTTTAACCATTTAGGAAACAGGAGATAGTTTGATAAAGTAACTCAGGAAATCTTTAATAAGTTGGAGATACCTATTATAGACAGGGCAAGATTTGACTGGTGTGCTGTGGCTCTTGGTTTTCAGTTTGGCCCTGGGTGCAAGTTAACACTCTCTCTTCTCTCCTATAACCACTGCCTCCTTCTGGGCAGCAGGCACTGCAAATGAATTTTGCTTCCAAACTTAATGCGCAACTTGCTCAGTGGAAGGTGGTGCTTATCAACTCATTCCAAGCCACTACCTGCAGCGTGGCGAATTATGTTGTTGGATCTAATTGACCTAAAGGAGGCCAGGCTAATTCATCAATGGTTTTAGGGACGATTTATCTGTGATTGATCTGGGTGGGCATGATCAGTTTCCAACTGGATTTTTGAGTGTGATGGCCATCTGTTGATGCAATTTCCATCATCCCTTGACTAGTCCTCCAAAACATCAATTACTTATGGGACCATCATTCTCAGCAGGGTTTGTTTCTGTTACTGCCTGCTAAGATAAAAAACTGTTTTAAAATCTTCCTTGCCCATTTGGTCAGGATGGTCAAAATATGTTTTCATGCCCTCATGGTCTCAAACCTCAATTTGTATTACATCAGGCCCATATCAATGACTCTGTTTTGGATAGGTTATTTGCTGTTACTTGGAACAAATTACTTTACTTTTAAAACAAATGATAGAGTGGTAAAGTTGTTTATAACCTTACACCAAATAAAGTAGCTTACAAAATACCAGTATGAAATATATAGTGCTATGCATAGAATACAACTGAGACAAGACTACGTGATGTCTAATTCATCTGTAAGATTTCATTAAAACAGGCATTTACCAATGTGTTTTTGCTGAGGCAACTGCTTTGCTGTAGCAAGTTTCTGTTTTATCTATCAGTGGTTGCTGCAAGTCAAACTTACTGAATAGTTTTGCAAAACTTACACAACGTCTATCTAAAATACATATCAATGTTTAAAATTGACTTACGTGCTAAGCATAATACAACACCTTCAACTAACAGATACGGACAACACAGTGATTAGCACTGCTGCCTCACAATTCCAGGAACCCAAGTTCAATTTGGCCTCAGGTCACTGTCTGTGCAGAGTTTGCATTTTTCCCCATGTTTGCAGGTGCTCCAGCTTCCTCCCACAGTCCAAAGATCTGCAGATTAAGTTGATTGTCCATGCTAAAATTGACTCTGTCAGAGAGATTAGCTGGGTAAATTTGTGGGGTTATGGGAATAGGGCCTAATTGGGATTGTGGTTGGCATAAATTTGGTGGGCTGAGCAGCCTCCTCTGTGTTGTAGGGATTCTATGAACTTAATACTAAACTTACAAGATAAAACATGGTTATACAATGCGAAATAAAGATGGTTACACCATGTGAATTAAAGTGACTTTCTTCAAACATCACAAGTTAAACTACGCTAACTTAACATGTGTTTTCATACTGGTTTTCACACAACAGGACTTGGAATTTAGAGAATAGAACTGATCATTTCAATTGCTTGGCAAGTAGACAGTCCATACCAATAATTGTTTGACCTTGATGATGTCTTGCATCACTTCCAGCTTCAAGGACCAGATGTTCTTTGCCCCTTATTAAGTTTGAATCTGCTGCCAAGACCAAGTCATGTCATGAGCTTGCATCCAAATATTCAGCAGATGACCATATTGGGTTGACTTACTTCAATTGTGTGTAAGCTACACTAAAACTAATCATTAAACATCAATTTTTCTACATCAGGGTCTGAAATTATTGAAGCAAAAAATGAAGTGAAATTACATGTGAATTTTTTAAAACAATTTATTTCAGTAATCCAATGGTGCAATATTTTAAAAAAAAATTTATAATTGCTTGATATTGTTGTAAATCTCAATGAGTTTATTTAACTGTATAGTAAATAGAGTTAAATATGTGCAGTCTTTTAAACTTATTCTCTCAAATTTACATTTGTGGTACTGCTCCCTATTCAACCAAAGGTTACAGGTTGGACCTAGATGGCCCTATGATATCAGAGGCAGTGTGCAGTGAATTAAATGCAAATTAAGGCACCAGGGAACTATTTCAACCAAATCTTAATCTCACACAGATCCTTCAATTTCCCATCGAGGCACCAAAATGATGTTCAACTGCTCATCAACTGGAACACACTTCTCTCTCAAGCATAATTGCTAGTACTATTTGTATCACTTGAGTGAATTAACCATCGACGCACTTGGCAGTTCAGGCACTAAAAATATCCCCTTAAATTTTAAAATGAAAAGGTGTCACAACCAAGCTTCCTACTTATTGCCATTTCACTTTTCTGGATAATGTTAAAGAAATATATTTTAAGGAAGCAAGAAAAATAATTCCTTATTCACAAAATCTATAATTAAAAGTATTTTGTACCAGTGCTAATGTCTGCCCAGGATTTAGTCACTTGCAAGAATTGAAACAAGCACAATTTAGATGGCTGATTGAGATGCAAAGAGAATTTCAAAAGTAGATTGTTAACATCAAGCTACATGCAGCAGTTCATGAACCAAACTGCAAAACTAATCACTGCCTTCAAATGTTAATGTCTCATTTTACAATGAAGGCTACAGTTCATTCTGGAATTGCAGTCCATTACTTTTCTCACATGGTCTAAGCAGACAAAAATAAAATCATAAGAAACAGAAATAGAAAACTTGTTCTTCCATTCAGTAAGATAACAGCTGATCTGATTGTGGCCTTAAATCTACTTTCCTGTTTGTCCTCCATAACTCTCAACTTCCGCTATGATCAAAAAGCCATCTTAACTCAGGCTTGAATGTATGCTGTGACCCAGCCTCCACTGTTCCTGAAGGGTTGTTACCATTTGGAATTCTCTGTCCCCCACCCAGAGATCCCTTTCTGCCCCTACTTCTAGACCTTTCCCACAATATAAATCTCATCAGCAGATACCCTGTCAAACTATACTTCGAACACAGTGTTCAATTGTGGTCAAACTATTTGTGGAAACATCCAAGCCCTGAATTACTACTCTCAATAGTTGGGGAATTGAGTTAGTACAAAACAAGTTAGGGAAAAAAAACTGGCCGACTTTTCAGCTTTCATATTGTGACAACACAGGGAAGATTCAGCAAGCGAGCCTGTTGGGGAATACCAGGAACCAGAGGCTAAATTAAACAATACTTTAAGGGTTATAGTTTCTGGACTCTTATCTGGTCACGTGTAAACTGGCCCAGTGATGGGCAGATTAAAGAGGTGAACACATGGTGTGCAAAAGACGGGTTCAATTTCATGGAACACTGCCAGCAGTACTGGGACAGGAAGGACCTGACAACTGGGACAGGTTCCACCCAGGCTGGGTCTCAGCAGAAAAAACAAACAAACAAGAGCGGTCACAAGGGTTCTGAACTCTTGTGGCAAAGGTAGAATTAACAATGGCTAAAAAAGCAAACAAAGGGGAGAGGAAAGTACAGACTAAACTGTGCTTTTGCCAATACAGGCTAAATAAAACCCTAAATGATGAAACTAGCAGAGTAAATATGCAAGCAAAATATTAGAACTGAAGGGCACACTAAAAGGTGTGTGGCATTAATAAGTATTCCTTCTACTAAAGCACATGAACAAATGGGAGGATATGACACGGTACACATTACTGGAGTGATAACAGTCAAGAGTGAAACGAAATACAAGTTCTGAGGTCTACAGAAATGTTAAGAAAGTCAGGAAAATGGCAGCGAGGAAGGAGTAGCCTTGATGATTAAGAATGAGATCACTTCATGATAAAAGATGTAACAAGCAAACACATTGATGATTTTACAGGCAGGATTAATAAAAAAAAAGATTGAAGACTGTATTACCAGAGACACTGCAGCTGAGAAGTTGATTGCATAAATGCAGAGATTAGACAAGTGGGTAGCACAAATGGGAGGTTTCAATTTTCATATTGATTGAATAAGCAATCTAGCATGCCAAGAAAGTCATCAATGCCTTCAGTGCATCTAGGACCGATTACTGCAACAATATTTCTCAGAATTAACATAGGGCATGCCATATTAGATTGATTTCTTAATGAATCAGATTTAGTTAACAGCCTACATGTGTATTAACAGTCATCGAATGGTGATAGCAATGTAGTCAAATCCAACAGTGCTCGAAAGGGAGAAGTTAAGATTCGAGGTTTATTTAGGCTGACTACAATGTCCACAGTAAACTGCGCAAATTCATCAATACCTAAAATGACAAAGGAGTATTAGGGGTTCAATAATTAATTTAAGCTAACACACCTCTGAGTATACACTAGTTCTAAGAATTACACTGTACAATGAAATTGTGCATCTAACTCCAGTATCTGAGAAAGGCGAAAAAGGAAAGCCAAGGAATTATAGACCAGTTAACTGAACATGTGCCATCAAAAAAACTACTCAAATTCGTACTTAAGGATGGGTGACTCAACATTTTGAGAATCTTAAGAGGAGGCTGAGTCATGCCTGTTGAATCCGATTGAATTTTTTTGAGGCGGAACTGAAGTAGTGGACAGATATTATTTGCATGAATTTACAGAAGGCATATGGTAAACATCCTTAAGGAAATGTCTAGCTAATGGAATCAAAGGCAAATTATTGTCCTGGTTAGGAAATTGGCTGACTGGCGAGACACAAGGTAAGAATGATAGGTAGGTATCTAATTGGCAGGATGTGATTACTGGTGTCTCGCAAGGATCAGTGTTGGAATCTCAATCACAAATTAAATTAGGTAATGGGATAGAAAGCCACATATCAAAATTTGCTGAAGAGACAAAGATGGATGACATTGTCAACAGTACAGCTTAAAGCTTTACAATTTCTCGAGATTATTTTGTGAAATTCCTTTGGATGCAGCAAGTGGCGTTTTAGGATTACCCTCACTATGAGCTTGTTTCACATCACTATGACATTGTCAATGATAATGTAAAGAAAACTATGAGTTACATGGCTGCCCTTGGATTTAAAATCCTTTCATCAGTTGAGCTACAAGTTTAACTACGATGCAAGAGGCACATCCAGCATATCCAAGCAATTCAAAGAGTGACCTTATTTTAATTTGGAAGGAAAAGACGGAAGGAACAAAAAGGAAAGGTTTCTTTCATACCCAATATTTTATTATTTGCCTGGGGAATCCCAACAGCCTAGGTCAGTAATGTATTTTATTTTGGTACATGGCAAGCTGGTTGAAAAGATGTACACAGGCTGAATTTTGGTTTTATACTTTAATGTAGCTCAGTATATTGATAATGCATAATTACTATTCTGGACTGCATTGTGGAAACTTTTCTACTGTAGAGACCACTCAGTAATAGAACCTGCACATAAATGCTTCAGAGTTTTAAATGCCAGGTATCCAAACAAGAGAAAGTGCAGACTTCATACTGGACAAACAGAAGTGTCACTAATTTGGAGTTCTTGGCAGATTGATTTAAAAATTTTACATCAGAGGTTGTTTGTCCAACACCAAGCTAAGAAAGCTGCCATAATTTAAGCCGTTAAGTTATACAACCATACTATTACAGAGACATTGCTTTGTACAGTATAAAAAGTGAGATTTACATGAAGTATAAGCAGTAAAGCAACTCCTCCAGAGAGGTTAACATTAACAAGCTGAAGTTCTCAGTGTACACTATTACAGGAACAACTCATTAAGAAACTTCATTCTACGGCAATAGCTGTTTGCCAACTCTGACTGGTAGTAATAGAATCACTCCACTAATTATATTGCTTTATGGTATACTGGGTTCTCCCATCGCATTCCGTGCACACTTAGAACAGATGAAGTGAGGAAGTGTGGCTTTAAAAATGAGCACACTGCAGTGCTAGGTAAATCGATTCCCCATTGTTTGGGATGAATTATGTTTTAACCTTATGGTTCAAATCCTCTGAGGTTTGAGTGTCACATATTATTGCAGAATACAAGTAAAGCCACACCCTGCACAGCGAACAGAGCAAAAAGAGAACTTTGAAATAAAAACGGTTTTAAAAACACTCCCCCTAAAACTGGATAACAGAAGCAACAACAAATATAATCAGTGTCTTTCACGTGTATAACTTCCAACAAACTGCTGTCATGACTAAGTTAATCCTTCCTAGTACTACCTGTACTGGCCTGCGTCAACATGTTAGACAATCGCACAACTATCAATTTCACTGCATTTCCTTACCCTGCAAATCAGATGATCAACGCTCTTTGGATTTAACACACACATGATAAAAACATATTTCAAAACAAGAGCATGGGCTCCAAACAATTGCTGTCTTAAATTAGATCTGTTCCTGCTATGCGCCATAAGATGAACCCTTCATGGGTTTCACAATACTAAAAGTTAATGACTAAGCTAATAGGTCTCTTATCACATAATGGCCGACAGCGGTATTGCAAGGTGGTTAACAATTCGAAATATCCAAAGAATACATTGCTCTTTATTAAATATCTTTTTTAATTTTCATTGTCAATACTTCAAACACATTCTACATCATACAGCTAAGAGAAACAATAGAGAAAGGGATTTGTTTCTCATGATCTCAGTGCCATTTAATTCAAGTTAATCAAAAGAAACTTTTCCCAACTGCTGAGTTTGAAAGCCAATAAATATTTTAGGATTAGTTTACTATTTTCTGAGAATTTTTTTTTAAAAAAAGCTTCCCCCTGTTAACCTGAAGAAGTTTGTTCATGCTGGTGTAGCGCTGTCTTGAATTAGCTGTCCTCCAGTAACTCATTGAACTAGCCATTTTCATTGAGCCTGCATTATATTCAACTCAGCTATTAGGCACTGCATCTGAGAGAGTTTTTGTTCCAGTTTCTTTCCAAGTTCTAGCAGGAGGGATTGGATAATGATCAGCAACAGGAATCCTGCCAATATTTTTGCTACCTCGTTCAAGGGTCCACAGACGAATGGCACTTACTGCCACCTTGACAGAAATTCCACAAAACTATGCAAACGCACCACCTGCATAATCAATGCAACATTTTGTATCGCAGCAACAGGTTCACAACAGACGCAAACTCCCTGGCCCTACACTTAACCCTGGAACACTTAGATAACAAAGACACCCATGTCAGACTCCTACTGATTGACTACAGCTCAGCCTTCAACATCATTATTCCTGTAACTCATCTCTAACTCTGTGGCCTAGGGCTCAGCTCCTCCCTCTGCAACTGGATCCTGGACTTCCCAACCCACAGACCACAATCAGTGAGGACAGGCAACAACGGTGCCCCTTACTATTTATACAGCTATGACTGTGCGGCCAAATTACCCTCCAACTCAATTTTCAAGTTTGCTGATGACACGTCATCATTTGCTGTCGCTCAGATAAGGTGCCACACAAAAAGCTGCTACGCAAAATAAGAGATCATCCCAGTACCAAAGAAAACCAAGCAGTGTGCCTTAGTGACTATAGTTCGGTGACTGACATTCATCATTATCAAGTGCTTCAAAAGGTTTGGCACAAATCAATTTCAGCCTCCCGGACTGCCTGGATCCACGACGGTACACCCACCAACGCAAGAGGTCCAGATCAGATGCCATTTCCCTGGCCCTACACTCAATCCTGAAACACCTAAAGAGCAAAGACACCTATGTCAGACTCCTATTCATTTACTGCAGCTCAGCTTTCAACACCATTATTTCTGCAACTCATCTCTGAACTCCGTGACCTGGGGCTTGATTCCTCCCTCTGCAACTGGACCCTGGACTTCCTAACCCACAGACCATTATCAGTAAGGATAGGCAACAAGACCTTCTCAACGATTATCTTCAACATTGGTGCCTCACGAGGCTGCGTCCTTAGCCCCTTACTATTCTGCTTATACACTTATGACTGTGGCCAAATTCCCCTCCAACTCGATTTTCAAGTTTGCCGATGACACTATCGTAGTGGGTCAGATCTCAAACAAACAATGTTGAAATGGAGTATGGGAAAGAGAGCGAGAATCTGGTGAACTGCTGCGATGACAATAATCTCTCCCTCAATGTCAGTAAAAGAAGATAGTCATCGACTTCAGGAAATGTGGCGGAGGATGTGCCCCTGTCTACATCAAAGACAGCAAAGTAGAAATGGTCAGGAGCTTCAAGTTTTTAACTGCCAAGAGCACCATCATCTGTCCTGGTCTTTCCACACCAAAGCGATATTAAGAAAGCCAGTCCATTACGCCAACCAGCCCCTTATATATTGACTCCGAATATACTTCTCACTGCCTTGCAAAAGCAGCCAGCATAATCAAGGACCCCACACACCCTCTCTTCCACCTTCTTCCGTTGGGAAAAAGATAAAGTCTGAAGTCCAAGTACCAGACTCAAGAACAGCTTCTTTCCTACTGCCTCACTTTCGAATGGACCTGTCGCATCAAGTTGATCTTTCTCTACACGTTAGCTACACTGCAGCTACTTTCTGCACACTCTCCTTTCCTTCTCTATGTACAGTGTGCTTTGCCTGTATAGCACACAAGAACCAATACTTTTCACTGTATATTAGTACGTATGACAACAACAAATCAAATATTTGATTTGCTCAAACTATAAAGTATTTCTTCCATTTTTTAGGCTCTTTATTTGCATTTCATCTTTTTGTTCCTTTCCTTATTTTACTCCCTCCCACCATGACAACAGAATGGTAAGATCAGCTATGATGGGACAAAGCCTTCTACATCACCATTACAAACAGGATTACATTCCTTCCCTGCCATTGTGTGTGTCATATTTTTCTCTCTGCTGCCATCATGTGCCTTCTGCTCATCTACAGAGAGCGTCTTGTTTGCATATCTGCATACCAAAACTGAGAGCTGTTCAGCCCTGCCTGCCAGCAATCCAAAACAAAATGTACACCAGATCCTCACAGAATTGCTCTACAGTGATGATGCCATCCTAGCATTCCATATCCATATGGCACATTCACTCATGTACAGAGTTGGGTTTGATGGCGACACAGTGGTTAGCACTGCTGCTTCATAGCACCAGGGACCAAGGTTCAATTCTGGCCTTGGGTGACTGTTTGGAGTTTGCATATTCTCCTCATGCCTGCATGGGTTTCCTCTGGGTGCTCTGGCTTCTTCCCACAGTCCAAAGGTATGCAGGTTAGGTGGATTGGCCATGCTAAATTTCCCCTTAGTTGTCAAAAGTCTATGTTAGGTGGATTCGCTCCAAGTGTGTGGGGTTATGGGGATAAAAGGGTGTTGCACCTGGGTAAATTTTTTGGAGAGTCAGTACAGACTCGATGGGCCGAATGGAGTCCTTCTGCACTGTAGGCATTCTATGGTTGAGTACAAGCACCAGGAAGCCCGGACATTATCAATTCTGATTGGCAGCTTGACAATGTGATACACAAGGTTTTTGATAGTCTCACTGTAATAACTTCAGCCAGGTGAATGAGGTTGGTTTGCTAGAGTATCAACTACCTGATGAATCCTGTGCAGTTGCATTGGCCTCAAAATCCAATGGTGTTTCTCAGTGCAGATTCCAACCCTGCTCACAGCGATTATGATTGGGAGTGTTTACTTCTAAATGCGTGGTTGGGGGCGGGAGCGGGAGGAGGAGCTCCTCATGAACCTGTTCTTCAGCTTAGCGAGGCAGGCCTTCAACAGGTCCCGACACGGGCAATCGACAGGGTTGTCCATCCTGACCGTCTGCCCCTGTACAGCGGTTATATTCGCAGCCAGGCGTCTGTGGAGAAGGAGCATGCAGTGTCCACGGGCGCAGCTAACACCTTCCTCACCCGCTAGGCACTGCAGGGGTTGGGTGTAGTTTAAACCCTGACCAAAACTTTGGCAAGGCTGAGGACCTATACTGGGGAACCACAGTGATGGGTACAACCCATGTGCCAGTTGCTTACAGGAAAGCATTAGTTAGGTCCCAATAATGGTAGTGGAAGATTCAGGACTGAGCTTTAGGGCAAAACTGGAGAAAAGTAGTCCAGCTAGATTGGACAAATATCTTCCAGCTGGAAAACGGTCACTTGAGTGAGGTTCAAATATTTGGAGGTTTTTTGGGGAAGGTCGAGGGACAAACAAAAGTGTCAAGGCAAAATTGCATGTCGACCCGGAGGCTGTCCCAAAGTTTTGCAAAGCCCGACCAGGATCATTTGCGTTAAAGGAAAAGGTCAATGCAGAAATCAAAAGATTGCTGCACTAAGGAATAATAAAACCGGACCAGTTCACAGAATGGCAGCACCCATGGTTCCTATCTTAAAGCCGGATGGCTCGGTGCGCCTTTGCAGCCATTTCGAACAGATGATAAATTGTTACTCTCAGCGAGGCAAATACCCAAGTTCCAAGATTGAGGACCTGTACACGAAGTTGACAGGAGGACTCCTGTTCACAAAACTGGACATGAGCCACGTACATCTGCAACTAAGGCTAGATGAGGATTCACAAAAATTCACCACAATAAATACACTGAAAGGCCTCTTCCAGTATAAAAGATTGCCCTTCGATGTTTCATCAGCTTGTGCCATATTCCAAAGGACTTCGGAGAGCTCCTACAGGGGGTTACCACAGGTCATCATTTATTACGGATAAACAAGGGCGGAACACTTGCAGAACCTGGAGGAATTTCTCAGGAGATTTGCAACAGTGGGAGTGCATTTGAAAAGGGAGAAATACATCTTTTTAGCATGACAAGTAACCTACCTCAAGTACAAAGTGGATAAGTCAGGCCTACATCCTCTGGAGGATTGGTGCGAGCAATAAAAGATGCCCTGGCTCCCACAACCATTCAGGAACTATGGTCATTTTTAGGACTGGTAACATACTACGGGAAATTCATATTGGATCCCTTCCACCAGTTGCTAAAGGGACAAACTTGGGAATGATCAGCCCACCAGGACAGGGTCTTCAAGAAAATTAAACAACTTTCATCCGAAAACGTATTGCTACATTATGACCCCAAGAAGGAATTGGTACTCACCTGTGATGCGTCCCCATATGCAGTGGGAGCAGCCCTGGCACAGGTGGCAGAAGGCACAAGAGCAGTCAATAGGGTATGCTTCCTGGACCCTGGCAATGGCAGAGCGAAGATATGCCCAGACTGAAAAAGGACCAGCGATAATCTTCGCAGTCAAAAAGTTTCACCAGTATTTATATGGGGGAAAATTTATCATAACTTGCTGGGCCTACTGAAGGAAGACAAAGCAGCGCTGCCGATAGCATCAGCCCGGATCCAGCGTTGGGCATTATTGCTGGTGGCATATCACTATCAATTGGAGCACCGACCAGGGACTAAAGTGACAAACACTCATGCGTTAAGCCAGTGGAGGAGACCATGATGACATTAAACTTTATGGATACCTCCTGGTTGATGCACACAATATATGCCAGTGAATGCAGAAAGACTGTGTATTAGCAAAGTTAAAGCACCTGGTGCTGACGGGGCAGCTGGAAAGACCAGTCCATCTACAGTTCCCGTACTGGAGCAGAAGGGAACAGATCACAGTGGAAGACAGGATCCTGCCATGGGGAGCACGGGTCATCATACCAAGGCAGAGCCATCGGGCCATACTGCTGAACTACACAATGGGCACCCTGGAGTATCAAAAGCTCTGGACGCAGACACAGCCAAACTGGTAGGACAGCGCCAGAAAGCACCAGGTGCAGCCGGGCTGCCACTGTGGAAATGGCCAGGCAGACCATGGTCAAGACTCCATGTCGATTTTGCAGACCCATTTATGGGGTCCATGTTCCTGGTGATAAAAGATGCCCATTCCAAGTGGTTAGACATCGACAAACTAAACTCAGCAAACACAACGGCAACAGTGTATTATAGACCCCGTTAACCACATTTTAATTTGATATTTTAAGCTTCATTTCTACTTTTGGTCCGGGCAGGTCCCCCTCCTTTTGGGGAGCTGCCCCTTTTAATTTGTTCCTTAGTTAGTTTGATCTTGTATAATTGGTTGGTATTTAAAAAGAACTACCTGATGAATCAAAATTGATGGTTAAATCAGGGAGCCTCATGCTCCCTGTTTAAAGCAGGTGTGTCAAACTCCCAGCCTGCATTCAGCAGGAGCCAGCTCTTCAGTTGCCGATGTACAAATATATGGTGTAAATAAAGTAACTTGGTGACAGGACTTTCGTCTCCATGGAGTTGTTACACTCTCATATCCAGCCACCACAATGAATCATTTATGCTGAAACATGTACACTGCACAAACTGCAGCTGTTGCTGAGCAAAAAAAATGTGTAGAACAACAGCAATCTGACAGAGAACACCAAACTGCAAGAGCATTCAGCCTGTGTCTTCATTGCACTTCTTCACAGTACTGAGGCCTGAACAATATATGCTAGACAGAAGGATAGACTTAAGTTTGTATCCTCTCCATCTTTTGCCAGGTCAAGGTACTGGAGCACGCTAATCAACATACATTACTAAGTTAATGTCTGTTATAGGATGAATGATGGGCACTTACCTAATGAACTGGGTCACTAATTGATGGGTATCCATACCTCTGCTAAAAGTGCACCTACAAGTGACACATGAAGATGGTGGACACTAACACAGACAACTGGGAGGGCGCTGCTGACAGCCAGGTGGTGGCTTGTTCGGACATTTATCTGAAAATGCGAGATGAAATGGAAGGCTCAGCTGGCTGAGAATAGGGCCCAGAGAAAATAGGCCTGCAAAATCTGGATCTGCTGAGATGAGGAGAATTGCAACAGACACCTCCAGACGCTGACAGATGCCCTCATAAGAGCTGGATATGGCGCTTGACTCATTAATCAACAGTTCTGACGCGCCATAGCCAAAAACCGCACCAACCTCCTCAGAAGACACACATGGGACATGGTGGACAGAGTACCCTTTGTCATCCAGTACTTCCCCAGAGTGGAGAGGCTATGGCAGGGGGTAGGGTGTTAGCGTGGATAGAGGATTGGTTGTCAAATAGGAGGCAGAGAGTGGGGGTCAATGGGTGCTATTCGGATTGGCGGTTGGTGACTAGTGGGGTGCCCCAGGGGTCGGTGCTGGGGCCTCAGCTATTTACCATTTATATAGATGATCTGGAGGAGGGAACCGAGTGTAGGGTGTCGAAATTTGCTGATGACACCAAGATTGGGGGAAAGGCAAATTGTGCGGAGGGTGTGGAGAGTCTGCAGAAGGATCTAGATAGGCTGGGCGAATGGGCCAGGAAATGGCAAATGGAATTTAATGTTGGCAAGTGTGAGGTGGTCCACTTTGGTAGGAAGAATGGTAGGAAGGACTATTACTTACGTGGCGAAAAACTGCAGCAGGCGACGGTGCAGAGGGACCTCGGGGTCCTTGTGCATGAGTCGCAAAAACCCAGCCTGCAGGTGCAGCAGGTGGTCAGGAAGGCGAATGGGATGCTGGCCTTCATAGCGAGGGGGATTGAATATAAAAGTAGGGAGGTCTTGCTGCAGCTGTATAGGGCATTGGTGAGGCCGCAGCTGGAGTACTGTGTGCAGTTTTGGGCGCCGCACCTGCGCAAGGATATTTTGGCCTTGGAGGGAGTGCAGAGGAGGTTTACTAGGCTAATACCGGAGTTGAGGGGGTTGAGCTATGAGGAGAGGCTGAATAAACTAGGCTTGTACTCGTTAGAGTTTAGAAGAATGAGGGGAGATCTCATTGAGGCGTATAAGATGATGAATGGGATGGATAGGATAGAGGTGGAAAGACTCTTCCCGCTCAAAAAAGACAGTAGGACTAGGGGGCACAGCCTCAAGATAGAGGGGGGGCGGTTCAGAACGGAGTTGAGGAGGAATTTCTTCACTCAAAGGGTGGTGAATCTCTGGAATTCTCTGCCCGTTGAAGTGGTGGAGGCTGCCTCGCTAAATATATTTAAGACGCGGGTTGATGGGTTTTTGATAAGAGAGGGGATTAAGGGTTATGGGGAGAGGGCGGGAAAGTGGAACTGAGCCACGACAGATCAGCCATGATCTTATTGAATGGCGGGGCAGGCTCGAAGGGCCAGATGGCCTACTCCTGCTCCTATTTCTTATGTTCTTATGTTCTTATGTTCAACATCTCATTGATGAAGACGAACATCTTGCCAAGGACATCCCCACCCCCCCACTTCTTGCCTTCGAAACAACTGCACAACCTCAAACAGACCACTGTTCGCAAGAAACTACCCAGCCTTCAGGAGAACAGTGACCACGACACCACACAACCCTGCCACAGCAACCTCTAAGACGTGCCAGATCATTGACACGGATGCCATCATCTCACGTGAGAACACCATCCACCGGGTACACGGTACGTACTCTTGCAACTCAGCCAACATTGTCTACCTGATACGCTGCAGGAAAGGATGTCCCGAGGCTTGGTATATTGGGGAGACCATGCAGACGTTACAACAATGTATGAATGAACATCGCTCAACAATCACCAGGCAAGATTGTTCCTTTCCTGTTGGGGAACATTTCAGCAGTCATGGGCATTTGGCCTCTGATCTTCACGTAAGCATTCTCCAAGGCGGCCTTCATGAGACACGACAGTGCACAGTCACTGAGCAGAAACTGATAGCTAAGTTCCGCACATGTGAGAATGGCATCAACGGGGATCTTGGGTTCATGTCACACTATCTATAACCCCACAACTTGCCTGGACTTGCAAAATCTCACCAACTTTGCTGTCTGGAAACAATACACATCTCTTTAACCCATGCTTAAAGCTCTCTCCAATCACATTGTCTGTACCTTTAAAAATTGATTAGCCGTAAAAACTCACATTCCAATCATTATGCCTGTAAATTGAGTTTGTCTCTTTGTGCCCTGTTTGTATCAGAACTCCCAGCCACCTGACGAAGGGACAGCCTGTTCCGAAAGCTTGCGGCATTTGCTACAAATAAACTTGTTGGACTTTAAGCTGGTGTTTGGGATCTCTTTCTGTTTTACCCCAGTCCAACGCCGGCATCTCCACATCAAGCCTGCTATTTCAGCAGACTGCCTTCATTTGCAGCAAGTTCTGCAGAAACTGCAGTGCCTCAGTGGGGTCCTCAGGTGATGCTTAACACAGTTGGCCAACAACTAGGCTGGAAACCATTGGTTTGGGTGTGCCAGGGTTATTATTTCACTTTTTCTTGACATGCATAAATGCTTTGTGTTCGCTTCCATTTCTTTTATTTTTGCCTCGGTTTTTATTTTTGGAGAGTGCATTTTTGGTTATGGTAAAATGCCAATGATATTCATTAGCAGCGAGTAAATTGCTAGGTAAATCAGATATGTCAAAACAAGGCAACGCAGCAATGCAGATCATGAAGAATTTTAAGCAGTGATTTTTAAGTGAGTAACCAAAGACAAGATAGAAACTAAGAAAAATATGTATAAATAATAGAGATATTAAGTAATAATAGGGAAGGTGATGGCCTAGTGGTATTATCGCTAGACTATCAATCCAGAAACTCAGCTTATGTTCTGGGAACCGTGGTTTGAATCCCGCCACGGCACGTGGTGGAATTCAAATTCAATACAAAAATATCTGGAATTAAGAATTTACTGATGGCCTTGAAATTACTGTCAATTGTTGGAAAAACTCATCTGGTTCACTTATGTCCGAGAGGAAAGGAAATTTGTTGTTCTTACCTGATCTGACCTACAGGTGACTCCAGAGCCACAGCAATGTGGCTGATTCTCAACCGTTTCTTCAGAAGGAACTCTTCAAATGCAGACAGTAAAAACAAAAAACTTACTCCAATTTACAATTCAAAGAAAGGGTTTAATAAACAAACTTCATTATCCCAAACTTGGGGTCTCACCTGGACCATTTCAAGATTCCCCACAATTCCCATCAGCTTCTTATTTATCGTGAGTCAGCTGACTATCACATCATTGTAATTAGCTCCATGGTTTACTGGAGTCAGCTGATCCTTACAGTTTGTTACCATTGGTCACATTACATCCAATACAAAGGTGTGACCAATTACATTCTAACAGATTCCCTTTCTTTGTTTTTAAATAATTTGAGACAACCATCCTCCAGTAATCTTAATAACTTTCCAGTACCTGCACCCCTTTTTGTAAAACAGTCGGATACCTGTAGATTTGCACCAATGCAGTTAAGTTTGTAAACTTCCTTATTTTCCAGCATTTGTTTAATGCTGGTCAAAACAATTCTTAGTTGTTTCTCTGTTACACTTTTTGTTGAGAGAACATTGTCCATATAACACTCAATTGGTACTTCTTTACCTAATGTGCCCACAAAAAATAATTCTGTTAATGTATCAAATATATCCCCATATACAACACTCAGGTTTCAGCCAATGTGCTTTTAACTACCTTTTGTAATTTTCTTTGCTTCCTAGACCAAGGGCAACATTTTCCTTCCTTACCTACCAGGAATATTATGAATCCAGCACTGCTTGAATGTCCATCTGGTAGATTGGCACATGAAGCATCACTAAACACAACCAATTCCATATCTTCCAGTTATCCAAGTGCTGGGAATTTAATCACATTCCTCTAATTTTAGATTTTTAATGTTTTATTCACCTTCAAGATCGCTGAATGTGACGCACCTCAACATATTACTGAGCTTTAGGACAGGACAGCTCCCACCCTGTCTTGTTTGTGTGCATCAATTTAGCTGTCCTATCATACTCCTCAACAATTCTGTTTCTTTTTCATTGGCCCGTTCCTTTTTTCCATTGACCTTTCTCTGGTGATGTGAATGGAATCAACGCTGTTTAGATGTCCCTGTTGACTCATCATTACACCAGAGGTACTTTGTTGGATATCAAGACTAAGATATTGATAAGCACTAGCTGCTTGATTCTTGACTTTAAATGTTGTTTTCAGCTTCTCAATTATCCTTCTTCCAAACTCTTCTATGCCACCCCATAGGAAATCATCCATATGCATCACAAAAATTCCAGCTACTTTTCCTTTAACCTTCCAGTAAAACATTGCTGGATCTGCTTTTAATTAGACACAGCCAGACTTCAGCAATACAGATCAGAGAGAAATACCAAACCCTTGATGCATCTCTTAACCCAGATCCACATTTGTTCAATTTTCACAAATGTCCCTGTGCATAACCTGCTTCTTTGGATGGTTTCAAAAAACTTTTCTCCGAAAGGTTTCATCCTGCAGAAATGCTACTTTGATATCTATTGATTTACACATCGAATTATTAGATGCTAGAACAGCAAAAACAAAAATCAGTATCATTTTCCCTGCTGTGGGTGCATTGACCCTAATGTCTCTCCCATTCAAATGTTCCTCATACCGACGGGCTACTAATCTGGTTTCCGCTTTATACATCTCATCTTATAAAACTTTCTGTGCAAACCTACCTATGAGACAAAATAGGCTGTCTTTGCCTGGCACCTTGGTGTACACCCCAAACTCTTTTCAACTGTCCAGCTCTCTCTGTTTGGCCTCTCTTACTTCCACGAGCTCCATTTTGTTTGCCTTTATCAACATTTCCTTATTATGCAGCTTCTATTCCTATCATTGGTTCGATTCCAAGCCTTCCTCGTTAAACTCCGGCCTCTTTTGCCATAACTGTTTCTGTCAGAGCTGCTACTCTCAGGTCGCTGTTCTCTGTTGACACAACTTCAGCCACAGATTTGTCACTTTTTCCTGGATTCACGAATGCTGATTGTCTCATCCTCAGGACTTAGGTCTTGCTTTTTTTTGTTTCCATCTGTCCACATAATTTTCCCAATCTATAGGTTTGGCTTTCTTCCCCTCGCTCTTGAATGTTGAGCCAGCATTTGTACTTTCCTGAGGCCTTTCCTGCCTTCCCGATTGTAGTGGCATCCCTCCGTTTGTTTGACCCTTCAGGTATGTATGATACCACTGTGCCTACTTTGGGTACCTGGAACTTTAAAGTGACAGCTTCATCCTCTGCTTCACTGGTACTTTGATCATCAGATTCCCTCTCATCTATTATTTACTGATCCTCATCATAACTCAGGGTATATTCATGAGGTACAAGGTGCCTCCTGCACTTCTGCACCTTGCTCAGATGCTCCAAATTCATATCTCAGTCCCACCAGTCTCGAAGAGTGCGCTCACACCCTCCAGTTACCATGCTGTAATGTAACTATTCATCACTTTTGAGCCCTTTCCACTCTTTTTGCCCTCTCTTTTATAGTAGACCCCAGCCCCTTTCTCAAAGTATACTCCCAATGGTCTTGTGACATATCTTAAGGCCATTTTTATCCATTCTGAAATCTTAGCCTGAATGAAGGCCTTTCTCCCTGCGTGCATAGTGTTTAAGTGTGCAGAAAACATGGAACTAATGCTTGTCCCCTCAAGTGCCAAGGGAACCCCTGTTAATAGTGACGGCAACTTTAGATTCCTCCCATGTACTAAATGGTATGGACTATAGCTGCCCATCATCTGTAAAGAATGTTTTGCATGCACTGTCCATGCTAATGCAACCTAAAATTTGCAGCCTGGTTGATCTGCCAAAACTTTATGCAACGTGTCATCTATAACTGCGTGATTCCTTTCACAGAGGCCATTGCTAAATGGGCTCTCTGCTGCAGTGTGCATTACTACAATATTTAAATTTTCACACATATCTTGAAACTCATCACTTGCTAATTCATCCCCATTATCCGTCAAAATTTTAAATGGTGCTTCCAGTCTTGTTCAAGTCCAATTGGCCATCATTTTATCTATAATGGTCTTTTTACCTTTGCTGTAAATCACCACGGATGTGCTAAATGGGGTGGCCATGTCCACAAAGCACAATAGGTCAACATCTTTATCATTGTCCCATATCTTTAGATCCACCACCACTACATCATTGGAATCTCATACTAATGGTAGACTCACGACTGGATGCAGGGTATCCTTCTATATTTTATTCAACTTTCACACTGGCCTGATATTTGTTCTATGAGATTATATCCTTTGTCCAGCACACTTGCACCCTGCAGCAGTGCTCTCAGTCTCTGTGGTGCTGGATGACCAAACTTCTTATGGTGTTTAGAATAATCATCTTTTTGTCCATCAGGCTGTTGTCTGTTAGCAACACTAAAGTGTCACGAATCCTTTGCTCTAATAATTTTGGTTCACTTAAACGAAGACTATGATGGCCCGGTCTTCTAAAATGTAGATCCACAGTTTTACCAAATACCAAAGCTTTATCCTGTTTCAAATCAATGGTCACCTGAGCTTTCTTCATCGCAAACCTGCTCAACAACAAAGGTATATCACTGCAAACTACATCTGTACTTATAAATAAATTGATTCCCACAATCCCACAGGGAAGTATCTCTCTTTTGGAGGATGTTGGAGTGTTGTCACCTCCAAATCTAAAGCAGGTGGAACTACCATGTTCTTTTACTTTCTTTTGGTCGTTATGATCAGGAGACCCAAAGTAACAACTTAGCCAATCTTGGCCAAGACAGTGGACATACATTCACTCTCTAAAACAGCACAGTTGAAAGTGTGTCAGGGCGCTCATGACAGGGCTCAACTTTTCTGTCATCAAAACAATGTCTTCCTGGTCCTTATCCTCATTACTGTTGGTTTCCATGTGTTCCATGTCACATGTGGTTTCAAAGACACAATTTCCTCTTTTCAGGCAGTTCACAATGTAGGGGTATGGGGAATCGCATTGGGAACAGCAATCCTTCTAGCATTCCTTCGACTTAAACACCATCTATCAGTTTCCCATGCGCGCCTTCTCTCCCCATTTTCAAATCGGTTATAACCATCTTCAACACTAGATCTGTTATTAACCATAACTGTCTCTGTTTAAAGACCTTTGTGTATCATTTGGCACATGGTTGAGTCACCACTGACTCCTCCGTTCTGGGCACTATGGCATTCTGGTCCGTATTGAACAAGGTGGCAGAGAAGGATTGTTTCCCGAAAAGCGTTTTTAATGATGCTGCCATTTCGAAGAGGGGCTCTGTTCCCCTTAACTGTATCCCAGTCATTTCCAAAAGAGTATCCATTTGCACAGTCCAACAACTGCATCTGGAATCTCTAAATTAAATTTCATTAGCCTGCTATGGCCCCTATCAAAATCCATGATATATTCTTCCAAGGACTGGCCAACTTGTCTCCTAATCCTTTCAAACATCACCCATCTTTCATAATTCTCCAAGAACTCATCTAAGTACTGCAACAGGAGCTGTAGCCCTTCTCTATTTGGGGCATCTGCCATCCAATCAGAAAATGCTTTGCTTCTCATCTTGCTCCTAACTGGAAGTGACGAAGCTAATGCCATATCTGCTTTTTTTTTTGGTATTGTGACAACAAAGGTCCACATTTTCACCTAAGCTTCCATTGCTAGTATGGTTCAGCATCTGAAAAGACAGGGGGACAACCCAATCTCACATGTTTACTTCTACCACGATTGTAGCAATTCTTCAAAGACAAACACGAAGTCACAATGGACTTTCCTCTGCTATCAATGTTTCTTCAGAAGAAACTCTTCAAATGCAGTCAATAAAAATAAAACAAAACTTACTCCCAACTTATACATCAAAGAAAGGGTTTAATAAAGAAACTTCATTACTCCAAACTTGGGGCTTTGCCTAGGGCCACTCCAGGCCCCCACAATTCCCAATAGATTCTTATTTACACTGGGTCAGCTGACCATCAAATCATTCTGTAATTGTTGCCATGGTTTACTGGGTCAACTGATCCTTAGAGTTTATTACCATTGGTCACATTACATCCAATACAAAATTGTCATCAGTTACATTCTAACATTAACTGCCCTTGGGCAACCAGGGATGGATAATAAATGTTGGCCAGCCAGCGACACCCATGTCCATGAATGAATTAAAAAAAATACAGATTCACTGTGCTGAACAATGTCTATATCTTTGTTACCTGCCTATCATCCTTCACCCGCTGCTGAAGATGCTCAGTGGACTCAGTCCATAAAAGCTTCTTGGACCAGGTCTCATTCCATTCTTATTTTCAGGTCATGCATTACTATTACACCATTTACTCAACAATAAATATTAATTATCTACAGATCAGTCATGGTTTTAAATTATATTACCTTCACTATTGCTACGTTTAGTTAGACAGTGGGTCAAATGTTTAACTCAAAAATTGTCAAGTTGCACATTAAACATGAGTTTAATGGTAAAATGTATTCTTCCAATTATTTATCATCAAATAAGACTATAGAAAATAAATGATAGAGTTGATAAGGCAGAAAAGCTTAACTTTTAGTGTAGTTAAGCAATCATGACAACTTCTGGCTAACAAAAATGAGGCAACCAAAAGAAATACAACTGCTTGGGTTTTGGGAAATGAATTAGATTACTTCAATACTAACATCTCTCTAAAACGAAGGGGGTCTCGCTGCACTTTATGGTATTCATTCAATGTTAAAAATTCCAAGCTCAATTAATGGAGGTGCCAAAGCTTCAGATAACAAAGGCTGGTGGTTAAACTAGACTACAGGTCTTGACAATACACCAACCGTTGATCAATAATACAGTACAATACATCATGAAGATAAAATACTTCTGAATGACTTAATAAATCATATCACTGAGAATAAAGATAAACAACAAATAGAAATCAACCGTCAGAATCCACAACATAACAACTCACAAGCAAAACAAAATGATGACAAGCTTTAGCACAAAAGGCTGTATGACCAGCAACGCAAAGATTGGTTGATTTAATCCGTCCTGTAATTTGTGCAAAAGAACGCTTGTAGGATAGGATATGGACAAGTTTGTACCTTTTACCATCTGTGCATCACTCAACTGTAACAACCACACAGCTAGGGCAAAGTATTGCACTCTTTCACGAGTACAAAAGGTATAATTTAACTTTACTTGAGACTTTTTGAAACTTTGGACTCAATCATGCCTGTCCGACTATTTATATCAATTCCCTTTGAAGTCACAATGCAATAGGCCTTAAATTAGCATTGTTAATTTGTGCAGAGAGCTGATTTTGTAATTGGAGAAATTTTGGAAAGGAAATAAAAACATTGATTTTCCAAATAGAAAATCATTTTCCACTTCTCCATCCTCTCAATGAGGAAAAATTGCCAATACATTCTTCTTGCTGGAACTCATCGAAACCCATCATCATGTACAAGCTGCAAAATCTATATTTGTCTGCAGGGTGTCAGTTTGCCTGTGTGCCTGCCCTTTCATGCAAGGACATTACCCCACTTCCACAGCATAAGGTGACATAACCAACACATGGGTGGGTCCTCCCTTTCCCTTCACCCCAGCCAGGAGCACTGCTGAAATGTAAGCTAAAATCATAAGTTTCCTTAAACAAATCTCTGGCAAACTTCCTACTGCTTGTTGCCCAATCTTGCCCACCACAGCTTTCTTCCTACAGTTTTTACTGGAGCAGTAAGAGACTAACCAATAATCACTGTTTACCATTCTAGGTATTATCAGAGACAGGCTAGCTGGTACTGGCCTGCCAAGCTCAGGTATCTGATTACCCAGTCTGCTTTGATGGTTTGACTTGGTTTCAACTGCCATTAACCAAACACATTAACTTGGAGACACCACATTGCAAAGAAACTGGTCTGCCACCTGCTTCTCATTCCCCATAAGTGATCAGTTGTTCTTTAACCAATGAAATCATGTTTGAAATCTCTTTATTGGCAGCAAGGGGTAACTGAGTAGCGCAATTTTCTACAAAAACATAAGGACAGATTTAGCACAAGTTCAAGTTGAGAGTCTATCGTCCACTATTCCAAATCTTGTGCTCAGACTCTTCACATATCCCTTTCCTTTAAAAACTATTCAACTCATTCTTAAATTTTGAAATGGTCTCTGCTTCAATCAGCCATGTGTGCAGAGAGGTTTCTATTGCTTCTCCATACTAAATCTTCTACACCTACTTTTAATCAATGCCTCCAGTTATTAGGTCCCTCAATCACTGAACTGTTTTTATTTGCCTTGTCCATCCTTTTATCAAATCTTCCACAACCTTCATTGTTCTAAGGAAAACTGCCCAGAGTTTGTCTTTGTATTTCCTTGTACCAGGAAACGTTATAATGAAGTTTGCATTCGTCCTTGTTCTATGTAAACATTCTTCCTGGAGTTTAAAGCCCAAAACTACTTGAACAGCGATCTGGGTTATACAATTGACCACTACAATACCATTCTCCTGACAACATCACAAATCAGAACGAACAGCAATTCAATCAGATCATCTCTTCGAAACCTATTCACAATAGATACCAAGCACTACTTACAAGTTTTGATACCCATCTTGTGGAAATATCAGAAAATCATAGAATCCTACAGTGCAGGAGGTGGCCATTCGGCCCACCGAGTCTGCATCGGCCACAATCCCACCCAGCCCCTATCCTCATAACCCCATGTATTTACCCTAGCTCATCCCCCTGACAATAAGGGACAATTTAGCATGATCAATCTACCCAAGCTGCATACCTTTTGACTGTGGGAGGAAACAGGAGCATCCGGAGGAAACCCACACCAACAAGGGGAGAATCTGCAAACTCCACACAGTCAGTGACCCAAGTGGGAATCAAACCCAGGTCTCTGGCACTGAGGCAGCAATGCTAACCACTGTGCCACCATGCTGGCACATATCTTCCAGAAACTCTAATTATGTGTTTCGGAATTTGTACATGACTGTGCTGACAGACAGAGTGGCCTGATTCAGGCCAGTCAAGTTCAATGCCAAACATGGAGGGTTACTCATTACCAATTGTTTAATCCAGACTGCATGCAGGAGACTTTACTGTAAGAGACAGTCACTGTGAGATTGATGCTTCTTCACTTGTTTTAAGTGATACATGTATGGTTTTATTTATTACATCTCTTGCACATTTGTTCACTCATACCGACTGTTAAAATTAGTGCTGCAGTGTCATAGAGCTCTCAAATTGGAAAAGCAAAAGCAGCCTGCTGTGATAACAGAATATAATCACACTCAAGGCATCTCGACTTGTGCCAATTTGAATAATGCAAACTATGACATAAGTAGTCAACACAAAGTGGAAGTAGAAAAGTAAATCAGTACAGTGCAATGGAAAAGTACTCTGAGGCTTGATTCAACATAAAAATGACCTCAGCTGCAACTTAATGGCATTTTCACACATGATCAGTACAATGCTGCCCTAGATACCTCAGCAAAGCTTTACTGGATGATCGTTCTAACTTGTTCCAAGCAAAGTGCTTATCATTTACATAATTATTACAGGCAGATACAAATTATTGCAACTTAGCTGCAGCAATTTATTTCCCTTGAGAAGTAGTCTCCCTTTCCAGTCTTCTGAAATAAAGAGGTAAGAAAGGGCCTCAGTGACTAGCACTGATGCCTCACAGCTTCAGGGACCCAGGTTCAATTCTGACCTTGGGTGACCGTGTGGAGTCTATACCTTCCTCTCATGTCTACGTGGGTTTCCTCCGGGACCTCCAATTTCCTCCCACAATCCAAAGATGTGCAGATTAGGTGGACTGGCCGAGCTAAATGCGTAGTAGATAGATTAACCATGGTAAATTGGTGGGGCTATAGGGATAGGGCAGGCAGAGGACATGGCTAAGATATTGTCAGAGAACATGTGCAGACTCAAATGGGCCAAACGGCCTCCTCCTGCACTGTAGGAATTCTATGATTCTAAGAAAGCCAGGAGAGTGAGCAAGAGATACAGACCTAGCACATGATTAAACCATCTGCATTTTTTCTTTTATGTAAACAATTCGCATGTATGTAGTGCCTTTAGAAGAATGTCCATCAGAAGCATAAGAACGTAAGAACTAGGAGCAGGAGTAGGCCATCTGGCCCCCTCGAGCCTGCACTGCCATTCAATAAGGTCATGGCCAATCTTTTCATGGACTTAGCTCCACTTACTCACCTGCTTACCATAACCCTTAATTCCTTTACTGTTCAAAAATTTATCTATGCCCTAAAAACATTCAATGAGGTCGTCTCAACTGCTTCACTGGGCAGGGAATTCCACAGATTCACAATCCTTTGGGTGAAGAAGTTCCTCCTCAACTCGGTCCTAAACTTTCTACCCTTATTTTGAGGCCATGCTCCCTCGTTCCAGTTTCACCCGCCAGTGGAAATAACTTTCCTGCTTCTATCTTATCTAGTCCCTTCATAATATGTTTCTATAAGATCTCCCCTCATTCTTCTGAATTCTAATGAGTATAGACCCAGTCTATTCAGTCTCTCCTCACAAGCCAACCCTCTCAACTCTGGAATCAACCTAGTGAGTCTCCTCTGCACCCCCTCCAGTATCAGTATATCCTTTCTCAAATAAGGCAACCAAAACTGTACACAGTACTCCAGATGTGGCCTCACCAGCACGTGATGCAACTGCAACATAATCTCGCTATTTTTAAACTCCATTCCTCTAGCAATGAAGGACAAAATTCCATCTGCCACCTTAATTACCTGCTGCACCTGCAAACCAACCCTTTGTGATTCTTGCACAAAGACACTCAGGTCCCTCTGCACAACAGCATGCTGCAATTTTTTACCATTTAAATCATAGTCCATTTTGCTATTATTCCCCCCCAAATGGATGGCCTCACATTTACCAACATTGTACTCCATCTGCCAGACTCTTGCCCACTCAGACTATCTGTATCCCTTTGCAGACTTTCAGCGTCCTCTGCACATTTTGCTCTGCCACTTATCTTAATGTCATCTGCAAGTTTTGACACACTGCACTTGGTCCCCAACTCCAAATCATCTATGTAAATTGTAAACAATTGCAGTCCCAACACTGATCCCTGAGGCACACCACTAGTCACTGATCGCCAACCAGAAAAACACCCATTTACCCCTACTGTTTGCTTTCTATTAGTTTAGCAATAAACAATCACCTTGTATCTTAAAAATGATCAAATCAAATGCACATCTTCATTGGTAAATTTTACATTTTGTTGTGAATGTACTTGTGCCTGATAGGTCAAGAGGTGGGAAAGTAGACCAAAAAAAACAGGGACACAAACATTTTAGTCTCAGATGAGCAATATATAAAACAGACTTAAAGTATTCAAAATTAAGGAATAATTTTCTAATTTGTCATACCTCAATTTGACAACAAGCTTCACCGGATAGGAGAATAAATGCATACACTAGTTTTGGGCTAATATGCAAAACGTGCCAGTGTAACCAGGTTTTCTTAACCACGTCTTGCATATACTAAGTTTTAGGATCTGAAAACGGGCATGTGATCCATCCAGCCTGACCATCTTTGATCAATCTCAACTCCACATGCCAGTCATTCACTATCTTCACTCCCAATTCATTCATGCTATTGACCTCAATAGTGTTCCCTACATATTATTTCTCAAGATTACCATTGATTAATAGCCTGTTATGACCATGTGAGGTGGTTTCAATTGGCTCCTCTCTATTCAGCTGCTTTCTTAGGGCATTTTCTACAGGGACTACACATCAAAAAGTACTTAATTGCTGTAACAAGGTTTGAAATGGCCAATGATCATGAAAACACTACATAAATGCAAAGTGTTTCTTTGTTCCCTCTTTCAGCATTAAGAGACTAAATCAGTTGCAGAAATGCAAGTATACAGGTTACATAAGAACATAAGAAATAGGAGCAGGAGTAGGCCATCTAGCCCTTCGAGCCTGCCCCGCCATTCAATAAGATCATGGCTGATCTGTCGTGGCTCAGTTCCACATTCCCGCTGTCACCCCATAACCCTTAATCCCCTCTCTTATCAAAAACCCATATGCAGTCAACAAACAAAGGTACCTCAAATTTTTCATCAATCTGTACTCAACTGCTCTAAATACTGTTGTTTTTAGAAGTATGTACAATTTTAAAAATACAATGCACCTTTTACTAAAGCAGAATTCTGAGTTCTGTTTCACAGATTCCTCCATTCCAAGTTGTAGATATCTTTACATTGAAGTCATCCATGTCATGCGAGTGTACCTCTTAAGGTTTTTTTTTTAAATCATGCAGTTTACAGCTTCAGCAATGTCATGGGGTGGAGCCAAGCTGTGGCAGTCAGGTGGTCAGGTTTTCAGTTTCTTTTTGAGGGTGTGTGTGTTGGAAGCAAGCTATGAACAGTCTCTTTCCCCCTGTTCTCTTTAAGAAGCTCTGTATTGGCAAACAGATTCAACTACAAACTCTTGAGTTTCTTCACAGGGGATTTTTAGCATTCAACCCAGGAGGCTGGATTCCAGTAACAAATGGCCATTAACCTCTGCTGTATTGTGTTTATTTGGAGGTTGTGTGCTTTGGATGTTGGCTTTGGTTGTAACACATTGGAAATATTTCCTTAAGAATTATACATTATTGTGGTTGTTGTGTTTCTTGTTTGTAATTGTTAAACGTTCTTGCTAATTGTCATACTAAGTACGTCAACAATATTCTTAATTAAACTCTGGTTTTGATAAAAGCTCCTCACGGATCAGTTGAAACACACCTGGAGTGAAACCTCTCATGCTCATCCTAGCCAAATTCAACGAAAAACGTTACAGGTCAGGCGAGCTTCATAGAACTCCTAGAAATATCCGACCTGACTTGTAACATTCAGCACAATAAACTGTGCTGACTTTATTGAATCACAAAGCATTATGACAGAGTCGACAAGAATGGTCCATTAAGCTGAAGCAGGGTAACAAACTTCGAGAAATATTTTGGGTGGTCAAATTCATAGAATCATTGAATCCCTACAGTGCAGAAGGTGGCCATTCATTCCATTGAATCGGTACTAATTCTCCAGCAGAGAATCCACCCATGCCCTCTCCCCGTAGCCCCACATATTTACCCATTAATACCCCTAACCTACCCATCTGGGTCACTAAGGAGCAATTTAGAACAGCCAATCCACCTAATCTACACACCTTTGGACTGTGGGAGGAAACTGGAGCACCCAGAGAAACCCCATGCCGACATGAGGAAAACATACAAATTCCACACAGTCACCCAAGGCTGAAACTGAACCTGGGTCTCTGGCTCGGTGAAGCAGCAGTATTAACAACTGTTGTCACCATGCTACCCCAAATTCAGATTTGGGAGTTTACTTTCACGTTTTGGTTGTACCGAGACAGAGGAGATTACTGCTCAGTTAACAAAGTAAATCACTCATCACAATGTGGAAAAGAATAGTGAAGTAAACCTGTTTCTGTACAATAACCTTTCATAATGTGATAAACCGACCTCAGATGAATGCACTGAATGATGTGTTACTGAGTGAAATCCTCCAATTGGAGAGTACTTGTATTCAGAATGGATTCTGCAAATGATTTCTTACTCTCCGAGCAAAGTTGGATGGCGTATTTGTAATGACATTAGACTAGCAATCCAAAGTCCCAAGCTAATGCTCTGGGAACGTGGGTTCAAACCCCAAAACGGCAGCTGGTGGAATTTAGGTATGATTAATAAAACTGGAATTGAAAGTTAGTCTCAGTAACAGTAATCATTTGATTCACTATTATCCTTTAAGGGATGAAATCTATCATTCATGTGACTCCAGACTCACCGCAACCAGAGATTGCCCTGAATGTTTTGCAACATTCTATTTTACATATTCATTAATCTGCAGGGCAGTTAGAGCTTGCTAATTTTGTATCTGCATTCTCTAGCTTTTCACTCAATTCAAGTTCAATAATTAACTTTGATCTGCATCATGGCTTTCACCATTTTAAACACCAGAATTACATCCCCCTCATTGTTAATTGGATGATCAGGTTGAAGAGCTCCTCTTTTCACTCCACTCATATGATCGCAACAGGTTTTTTTTCTGGATATGCTTACCAACTCAGTGAACAACTGCCTAAGTGCTGTGACTGAAAATAAATGCTACTGATTTTTTTTCTCCAAGGAAAAGGTACACACGAAACAAACTTCCTGAAATGGATGGACAGCTTAAGCAGCCGTTTTAAAGTCAAATAAAAATTTAAATTATATGGCTCTTGCTGATTTGGGTGGATCTAGGCTGGCTTGGTAGTCCTTCTGGCTTTGAGGCAGTTTAAAGGCATAAATCGATGATTTATCAGTTCTTCTGAAGACAGTTTAAATTCTGACATGGGCTGTAGGGCTGATTGGCCAGTTTTGTCCTCCAGTCAATCTAGATTGGTCTTTCACTCCAGTATTTATATCAAGATGTTTATTAACATTTTGTACTAATGCTTTAAAATAATTGTGAATGGAATTCTGCACATGATTAAAAGTATTCAAAATAAAAGCCCAAGAGAGATTTTGGTTTATCAGCATCCTGGGGGTTACCACCAACAAACTGAACTGGATGAGCCATATAAATATGGGGACAACCAGAGCAAATCAAAGGCTAGTAATCTTGCAGAGAGTAACTCTCCTGACTCCCCCAAAACCTGTCCACAATCTACATGGCATAAATAATTGTCATGGAGTACTGTCCATGTGCCTGGATGAGCGCATCTCCAACAACATTCAAGAAACTTGGCCACTAGCCAGGACAAAGCAGCCCATTGGATTGCTACCCCTTCTGCAAACATTCAAACCCTCCACCACCAGAGTAGCAGCCAAGTTTACCATCTACAAGATGCAATGCAAGAACTCACGAAGGTTACTTCGACTGCCCCTTCCAAACCCATGACCACTACCATACAGAAAAACAAGAGCAGCAGACGCCACCCTAACTTGGAAATATATCACCATTCCTTCACTGTCATTGGGTCAAATTCCTGCAACTCCTTCCCTAACAGCACCTCTTCAGGGGCTGCAGCAGCTCAATAAGACAGCTCCCCACCACTTTCTCAAGGGTAACTAGGGATGGGTAATAAATGCTGGTCTCGTCAGCCATGTCTGCATCCCATTAATTTTTTTTTAAATTACAAGCACAATATTGAATTCTCCATGCAATTTTCAGCTGCCTGTAATAGTAAAGCACCATAGTAAACTGAATCTCCAAAATAAAAACAGTTTATATATCAAAATAGGATAGTGACTGATCAACATCTAGATGCCTATCACATTTCTCAAAAATTTCACTCAGGCTGTGTGTGGTTTTTCATATCCTATTCATAAATAGCAGACCTTACTGGAATTATATGATCTGATGCTCAAGAATCATTTAGCCAATTTTCACTAACCATCCATGAGGGATCAAATGGGGTATTGCATCAGCACAGTACATTTTCAGCTCCTGTGAGCCATTTCTACTCAGAATTATTTTCTATTGCCGTTCTCACATGCGTTACTGCCCAGGGCGTGAAACAGGACACAGAGATAGGTTGTCCTGGAAATCAAAGTTTAATACCATGCAACAGGTTTTTTTTTTGAGGTTGATGTCAAAGCACTTTGAGTTGGGTCAAGGTACTTTCATTCTGTAGCACAATATATGACTCTTGGCCCCATAAGATACAATGAGCGCCTTGAAGCCAGGAGTAGGAAAATATTTCTTATAAAAATGTAATATTTTATTTTCAAAATGAAAACAATCTCCCGGATGAAATTCAACTAAGTACTCAAAAATAATTTGCTGTTTAAAATTAATGAAGCATTTGTACATACCCAAGTTATATTAAAAGGCAATACTCCTCAAATCACAAAGGCAACTATTTATACAGTATGGTCTGTGTCCTTTCCAACTGAAAGCCGTACTTGTGACATGAACCATTGACTGACATGCACACAAGGCTCAACTGAGTTACATTATTACTCATTTTCAGATTTATTAGAATTTCAACTACTCTTTCACAAAGCAGCCAAAACAAAACTATACTGAAAGAACATTATGCACTGCCGCAGTTGAAAAGTGAATATTTGAATCAAGAAAACTTTGACACAGAGTGTATTCATAGTCTAGGAACATAGGGATATATGTTCCTACTTAAAACTGGTGATAATCTGAACTACCAACACAACTTTCATGCATTCTAGAATAAAGAGTGTACAAGAAAGATTCAAAAACATACAATGGATAAGAAGCTAAATACAAAGAAAGATGCAACTCGGTTGGAATAGTTCCATCAAAACATAACACTGAAGAGATGCGAAAGACTTTTTTTAAAACTCTAAAGGATTTGAATCAGATAAATAGGGAAAGTATTGCTTCTGATTGGAGAATCGGAACACAAGCTCAATTTAGAATTGGAATGAAGAACAAGGAGAAACATTTGGAAAAATATTGCACACATAATAGAAAAGTTGAAGCAGAGAGGACTGAATCTTTATACATTAATCATTCTCCGAGGCTCTGTTTTCTTTTGTTGAATGGCATACTTAAGAGATTCATGTAGTTCAAATTGACCATTTAGTCACTGAAGTATGTAACATCTGACGTTGCTCACCCAAACCTAAAATGCTAAATTTCAGATGGATTATTTTTGGTAACGTTCAGTACTCTAAAGCTGCAGCAAGCTTTCAAAACTTTGGAAGTTAAGTTTACATGAAAAGATCAAATGATTAACTGTTCAGTTTAAACAGAAATAAAAGATTGTTAATTATATAGCAACAAAGTAATTTACTAACTTCACTTCCTGCGAATGCAGCATAACAGCCAAATAGAATTGAAGTATATGCAAAGTTAGCAAAGCAAATATAGAAACTTAGAAAATAGGAGAAAAGTAGGCCCCCATCTAGCCCACCATGCCTGCTCTGCCATTCACTATGAACCTGGCTGATCATCCAACTCAGTAAACCCATTTGTACTTGCGCCATATTCTTTCATCCTATTAGTCTCAAGAACTATATCTAATTCCTTCTTGAAAATACACCATGCTTTGGCCTCAACTCTTTGTGGTAGAGAATTTCACAGACATACCACTCTCTAGGTGAAGAAATTTCTCAATTCAGTCCTAAATGATCTAACCCATATCCTCAGACTGTAACTGTCCCCTAGTTTTGGACTCGCCCACCATCAGGAACTATCCTTCCTGTAGTGACCCTGTCTAGTCCTGTTGAATTTTATAGATTTCTGAGATCCACCCCGCCCATCTCAATCTTCAAAACTCCAGTGAATATAATCCTAACCGACTCCATCTCTCCTCAAATGTCGGTCCCGCCATCCCAGGAATCAGTCTGGTAAACCTTGTCATAGAGGGAGTGCAAAGAACAACATCCTTCCTCAGGTAAAACCAAAACTGCATACAATATTCTAGGTGTGGTCCCAGCAAGACTTTGTATAATTGAAGCAAGACATCCCTGCTCCTGTACTCACTGTGAAGACCAACACACCAATTGCCTTCTTCACCACCTCCCTGCTTACTTTCAGTGGTTGGACACCAAGGTCTCATTGCACAGCCCACCACCCCCCCTCCTCACTTGACCTATGGGCTTTCTGTTTTTGCTACCAAAGTGGATAACTTCACATTTGTCCACATTACACTGCATCTGCCATGTTACCCACTCTCAGCATCCACCTCACAGTTCATCCTCTCAGCCAGTTTTGTGTCACCTGCAAATTTGGATATTACACTTAGTTCATCTAAATCATGAGTATACATTGTGAATCGTTGGGGTCCTTTCACTGATCTCTGAGGTACCCCATACCCCACAAGTCACTGCCTGCCACTTGGAAAAAGGTCTGTTTATTCCTACTGTTTCCTGTCAGCCAACCAGTTTTCTATCCATCTCAAAACACTACCACCAATCCCAAGCGCTTTAATTTTATATGTTGTATTTGTTGAAAGTCTTCAAATCAAAATAAACCACATCCACTGGCTCCCCCTCATCAAGGATCCAGGGTGAGGTAGCCAAATGGATAGAAAATTGGCTTGATGACAGCAAACAGAGGGTGGTTGTAGAAAGTTGTTTTTCAAACTGAAGGCTTGTGACCAGTGTGCCTCAGGGATCAGTGTTGAATCCACCGTATTAATGATTTGGTTGAAAATTTAGGAGGCATGGTTAGTAAGTTTGCAGATAACACCAAGATTGATGGCATAGTGGACAGTGAAGAAGGTCATCTCGGATTGCAATGGGATCTTGATCAATTGGGCCAGTGGGCTGATGAATGGCAGATGGAGTTTAAGTTAGATAAATGTGAGGTGATGTATTTTAGTAGATTGAAGCAGGGCAGGACTTACTCAGTTAATGGTAGGGCGCTTGGGAGAGTTATAGAACGAAGAGATCTAAGGGTGTATGTTCATAGCTCATTGAAGGTGAAGTCACAAGTGGACAGCATGATGAAGGCGGCACTCGGCATGCTTGGCTTCATTGATCAGAACATTGAATACAGGAGTTGGGACATCTTGAAATTGTATAAAACATTGGTACGGCTACACTTGGAATACTGTGTACAGTTCTGGTCACCCTACTATGGAAAGGATATTATTGAAAAAGAGTGCAGAAGTGATTTACTTGGATGTTACCAGGACTTGATGGTTTGAGTTATGAGGGGCTGGATAGATTGGGGCTTTTTTTTCTCTGGAGCGTAGAAGGCTGGGAGGTGATCTTATAAAAGGCCTATAAATCAATATATTTTCCCAAAGGTAGGGGAGTCTAAAACTAGAGGGCATAGGTTTAAGGTGAGAGGGGAGAGATACAAAAGGGTCCAGAGGGACAATTTTTTCAGAGGTGGTGAGTATCTGCCAGAGGTAGTAGTAGAGGCAGGTACAATTTTGTCTTTTAAAAAGTGTTTCGACAGTTACATGGGTAGGATAGGTACAGAGGGATATGGGCCAAATGCGGGCGATTGAGGCTAGCTTAGTCATTAAAAAAGGGCTGAATGGACAAGTTGGGCCCAAGGATCTGTTTCCATGCTGTAAACCTCTGACTCTAAGTTACATCTTCAAAGAATTTTGGTAGATTTATCAAGCACAATTTTACTTCTGTAAATCCACAGAATCACTCCAATCCTGCCACTCGTTTCCAAGTGCTCTGCTATTAAATCTTCTATAATGGCCTCTAGCATTTTCCCCACTACTGACAGATTGTAGTTCCCCATTTTCTCTCTACTCCCTATTTTAAATACTGGGGTTGCATTGGCTACCCTCAAATACATAGGAACTGCTCCAGAGTCTAGAATCTTGGAAGATGACTACCATCTGCGACTGGATCCTAGACTTCCTAGCCCACAGGCCGCAGTCAGTAAGGTTAGACAACAACACTTCCTGCAAAATCACCCTCAATGCTGCTGCTCCACAAGGCTGTGTCCTCAGCCCTTCACTATACTCCTTACACACCTATGACAATGGCCAAATTCCCCTCCAACTCGATTTTCAAGTTTGCTGATGACACCACAGTTGTGGGTCAGGTATCAAACAATAAGAGGAAAGAGAGAGAATCCGGTGAACTGACCCAATGACGATAATCTCTCTCTCAATGTCAACATAACAAAGGAGACAGTCATTGACTTCAGGAAGCAGAGTGGAAGGCATGCCTCTGTCTACATCAATGTGGATAGAAGTAGAAATGGCTGAGTGCTGCAAGTTTTTAGATGTCCAGATCACTCCATACCAAAGCTATCATTAAGACAGCTCACAAACACTTGTACATTCTCAGAAGACTAAGGAAATTTGGCATGCCCACTTCAACTCTCACCAACTTCTACAGATGCACCATAGAAAGCATTGTTTCTGGTTTCATCTCAGCTTGCTATGCTCCTACTCTGTCCAAGGCCACAAGAATGAAGCCCAGTCCATCACTCAGACCAGCCTCCCATTTACACTTCATGCAGCCAGCATAATCAAAGACCCCACACACCCAGACATACTGTCTTCCACTTTCTTTTGTCTGGAAAAATATACAAATATCTGAGGACGCATACCAACCAACCCAAAAACAGCTTCTTCCCTGCTGTCAGGCTTTTGAAAGGACTTGCGTTCCATTAAATTGATCTTTCGCTAAACCCTAACTACAACTGTAACACTACATTCTGAACTCTCTCCTTTCCTTCCCCATGTACGGTATGCTTTGTCTTTATAGCATGTAAGAAACAATATTTCACTATATACTAATAATAAATTAAAACAAACCAATGCATCCACTATTTCTAAGGCCACAAGTACTCTGGGATGTAGATTAATGAGTCCTGTGAATTCAATCCTATAAGTTTTCCCAACACCATGTCCTTACTAATATTGATTTCCTTTAGCTCCTGCCTCTCACTAAACTGCGTTCCCCAACAGGAAAGATGATGATCAAAGGAAAACAAGAATAATAAGTGAATCAGGACACAAGAAAGACAAAAGTCAGATTACAAACAGTAGACTGTCCCAACAGAACATCCAATTTAGAAGAGAAGGAACAATTGCGTGATCTTATACTGACTTCACAAGTGAGAACCTTAATGTTAGGAGCAAATACAATGTAAACTTCAGCTCGTCAAATTGCCAAAGTAATCTATAGCATCCAGCATAAACCTTTGCTTTCATTTTACAAAGTAAAGGCCAGCAAAATCTTAAATTACTGTTTTGATGGTCTAATTTTTTTTGATTATCAACGATCAGTCTACAAATATACAAATTAAGAGGAATAGGCCACTCAAACCCTCGAGCTTGATCCCCATTCAATAAGATTATGGCTCATCTGATTGCACCCTCAACCCTTGCCTGCCCCAATAACCCTTCACCCCCCTTTTTGATCAACAATCTATCTCACTCTGCCTGAAAAATATTCCAAGATTCTGTTTCCACGACCTTGATGAAGAATGTTGAAAGGAGAGACAATCCTCAGAGAAACAATTTTTCCTCATCACTGTCTTAAATGGGTGACCCATAGTTCTAGATTCTCTGACAAGAAAAATCCTATCCATATCCAGCCTCTTAAGATCTCGATCAAATCACCTCTTATTTTTCTAAACTTTAGCAAATACAAACCTAACCTGTCCAACCTTTCCTCATAGGACAACCCACCTATTCCCAATATTAGTTTAGTAAACACTCTCTGAACTGCTTCTAACATATTTAGTTCTTTCTTTAAATAAGGAGACCAAAACTGCACATGGTACTCCAGACATGGTCTTAACAGAGCCATGTATGACTGAAGCATAATCTCTTCCCTTGTATAATCAATTCCTCTCACAATAAATGATAACATTAATTTGCTTTTCTAATTTCTTGTTGTACCTACATGCTAGCCTTTGTGATTCATGCACTAGGACACCCAAATTTTTCTGCACCTCATGGATCTACAATCTCTCACCACTTAGGTAATAAACTTATTTTATATTCTTCCTGCCGAAATGGACAATATCGTCATATTTGCCCACATGATACCCCATCTGCCAGAATCTTGTCCATTCACTCAACCCATGTCCTTCCGAACCTCCCCTCGCATATCTTCGTCCTACTTCTGGCGTCAGCAAATTTAGCAACCATACCTTCAGTCCCTTCATCCAGTCATATAAAATCTAAAAAGTTGATGTACCCACACTGATCCTCATGGCACACCATTCATCATGTCCTAACAAACATTAATGCCCAATCTGTTTCCTGTTAGCCAGCCAATCTTGAACCCATACCCTAGACCATGAGACTTTATTGTCCACAATAACTTTTAATGTAGAATATTATTAATAGTGAACCTTGGTGATGAGATTAAATGCATTATCGAACTTTACATTACATCAAGGAAATGTGCCTAACTCCATCTATGATTCCTCTGGCAGATATGAGTCTGGTTGCCTTTCAGTATGGTACTATTGTGTCCCAATGTTGATTGCTACAATTTGCTGAATATCAGACTTGGGCACGTATATATGACAGCTCAAAGCAAAGTGAAAAATAAGGAAATTAATCAGATTCCATCACTAACAAGGATGACTATTTGAATTTCCAAAATAATATTTGTAGCATATTGTGAAGGATTTAGCATTAAATTGTGCTGCAATACACCAAATCTGACCAATCAATTTACTTTTGAATGTTTACAGTTCATGTGGATACACAAGACTACATGTCAACAGAATCATACAGTGCAATGGGATTGGCGTTCGGGACATCTTTCTCAAAGAATTAGCTCTCACCCCTTCCTGTTTTCCCATAATCCAATGAATGTTTCCTTTTTAAACAGAGATCCAAATCACTTTTGGAAATTACTTCTGAGTCTGCTTCCACCACTTTTTCCATTGCATTCAAACTAGAACGCCTCACTGAGCAAAACAATTTCCTTTCATCTCCAACTATTTTCCTTCACTGCCCAATATTTTAATTCTGAACCCTCTGGTCACCCACCATCATACCAATGCAAAGTTTCTTCTCATCTACTTTATCAAAATCCTCAATTTTTAACACCACTATTAAATTTCTATTCACATGGTTATTCCTACTTCATAGCAAGTGCTTTCCTTCTCTGTTCTTATTTACAGTGGATATCTCTGCAGTTGCGGGGGGGGGGGGGGGGGGGCAGATCTGCTTACATTATTATATTGCCCATATGATGAAATTCCCATAAACAACCAAATGTGGTACTTGATGAGTACCCTGAACGTCCCAAGAGAAAATGGATGACTGATACGATGGACTGGATGTAGCTGACCTACGTAAAATGTGCAAGAACAGCACAGGACAAATGCAGGTAGAGGTCTGTGGCATAAACCTTCCGGGAGGTTATAACACCAACGAACAAATTAGAAATTTCCCTTTAACTTCTCTGCTCCCAGAAGATCAAGATCAGCTTCTCTCACCTCTCCAGATAACAAATCCCCAATTCCTGGCATCATAGAAACATAGAAAATGGGGGCACAAGGAGGTCATTTGGCTCTTTGAACCTGTTCTGTCATTCATTATCATGGCTGATCATCCAACTCAAGGCCTGGTCCCACACTGTCCCCATATCCTTTGATCTCCTTTGCCTCAACTTCGAAAATCTAACTGCTTCTTGAAAATACAATACCTCGGACATTCGGGATATTGCCATGCCTGGAATACCATGTGCAATTTCGGTCTCCACATTTAGAAAAGAAAATACTCACCTCGAAGGCAGTACAGAGATATGTTAAATTGACATCTGTGATGATATCATTGCCCTATGATGCAAATTACATTTGTTTCCCTGTTGAATCTGCTTTAGCCTCGCCTTTAATCTGGATGTACAATGTTGCGTGGCAGGGGAAACCCAAAATCAATAAAGTTAGACAAATTGTCTTTTGTCATGGTGAGACTTGAGCAGAAATTTATAGCATTCTTGAACAAACCCACAAAAGTTGATGGAAAGTCAGAATACAATACTTAAACCATCTGCCATTTGGATTCTCATGGATGTAATATTCCAAGTGGAGACAAATGTATAGCACTGAAGCATTTAACAAATAGGGTATTTATTTGCAACTAAAAGTTGAATTAATGAGCAACAATTCTTTTGTAAACAAGCTAAAATATTGAACAGTTACATATCTGTAAGGACAACAAAGCAGTTTGAAATAATGCAATAAATTCAAGATGGCCCCCATGAGAGAAATACTAAGACATGCTAAACTCAAATAGAACCCATTTTTTAATAACTTATTGGACAAAAATTGTCATGTGCAGTTGCAAACCACTAAAAGAAAGCTTTGCCACGAGTGAATGAGGGTGGGCAGAGACATTGAGTAACACCTAACTTCCATTTCAATATGTGGACACACAAATTAAGTTTAGTTATCGGCTTAACACTTGGAGTGCAGAGGAAAGTCCAAAAAGAATATCCTCTTACTAAGAGAGAGGCAAAGAGAGAGAAACAAACTATTTATTGGTTTCCTTGCAATACCACCGTTATTTCTCCGTCGGGTATGAATCAGATACTGGAAATGCAAGCACTGAAACTAGCAATTAGCATAGGCAATACTGTAAAGGGTGAGTATAACATATTTTTGAAATGACCCACTCTGGAACAGATCAAACAACAAAACATAACCGATTAATCATCCTTGGGAAGAGTACATTTCAGAGGAATGATTAGGAACACATGTGGTTCTCATTTTATTGCAGGGAAAAAAGCACTTGATTTCACATAATGCATCAACATGCCTCAGTGACAGCATTCTCACCCAAGTTAGAAGGTTAAGGAATCAAGCTCTATCACCACTCCCTATCTCACTGTTTCAAAACTTGAGTGCTTAAAACCAAACTTTAAAAAAAAATAAGCTGTGTGAGAGGTCAGATGAGACTAAGCCTGCTCAGTGTATCTGAAATGAATCCCATGGCCATCTTCCTAAAAGGAAAAAATGTCCTCGCACTGTCTGGAATCCCTCATTCACAACTGAAAGGCTTAAGAGAACTAACATGATTCCATCAGTGAGCAATTTATATCTTCAGTAATTTTCAGTTGCAGTACCGAACGCTTGATTTTGTAATACATGTCAAGTATACCACATACAAAATTGCTCAAGAATCATAAAATGCTGCAAAGGGAAAACTTTGAAAAAGTTAGTGGACTTTTCTGGATGCAAGTATTGTGCTTTTTGATCACTCTGAAGATAGTACTTCCTACTGACCAAGGATTTCAGTCATTTTTGTATAAAAATAAGATTGTTGCTTCCTTTCTTTGTCATGTGCACTACTAAGAATTCTAATCTCTAAACTTGCATTGGGTGCAAATTTGATCATGTATCGTCTCCAACTTTGGGGTGAGTGCCCAAGTTGAACAACTGGAATTATATTTTCTAGTTCCATCTTTATTTCCCTGAAATGCTGGACTCAAATTATTAAATTCAGGAAAATCCTCAATACTCAAAATAAATTCTACACCTATGACTGTGTGGTCAAACCTCCCTCCAACTTGATTTTCAAGTTTGTTGCCAACACCACTGTAATGAGTTGGATCTCAAACAAGGATGAGACAAAGTACACGAATGAGATAGAGAATCTGGTGAACTGGTGCGGCAACAATAAGCTCTCCCTCAATGTCAACAAAACGAAGGGGATTGTCATCAACTTCAGGAAGCGTAGAGGAGAACAAGCCCGTCTACATCAGTGGGGACAAAGTAGAAAGGGTTGAGAACTTCAAGTTTTTAGGTGCCCAGATCACCAACAACCTGTCCTGGTCCCCCCACGCCAACACTGTAGTAAAGAAAGCCCACCAATGTTTCTACTTTCTCAGAAGACTAAGGAAACTTGGCACGTCAGCTACAACTCTCACCAACTTTTATAGATGCACCATCGAAAGCATTCTTTCTGGCTGTATCCCAGCTATGGCTCCTGCTCAGCCCAAGACTGCAAGGAACTACAAAAGGTCATGAACGTAGCCCAATCCATCACGCAAACCAGCAGCCCATCCCTTGACTCATTCTACACTTTCCACTGGCTTGGCAAAGCAGCCAGCATAATTAAGGACCCCACGTACCCCAGATATTCTCCCTTCCACTCTCTTCTGTCAGGAAAAAGATAAACGTCTGAGGTCACATACCAATCGACTCAAGAACAGCTTCATCCTTGTTGCTGTCAGACTTCTGAATGGACTTACGTTGCATTAAGTTGAACTTTTTCTGCACCCTATGACTAACAGTACATTCTGCACTCTCTCTCATTCCTTTCTTTATGAGCAGTATGTTTTGTCTGTATAGTGCGCTAGAAACAATACTTTTCACTGTATGCTAATACATTTGACAATAATAAAATCAAATAAAAATAAATGTTGAAGAGATAAAGCGAGAAAGGGGCCTTCAAGGCACAAGTTTTCTTTCCTTCTATAGCACTTTGTAACTTCTGACAATCCCAATGTTGAACTGGAATCATTTTTTTTATTGGCCAGACTGTGTTATTTTTGACCAATTTCATAAGGTACTTAATTTCAAACACTGCAAACCTATGCATCGAAAACATTTCCATGATAAGATGTGGCACTGACAAAAGTGAAACCACAAAGAATGGATTGATGGATTGGATATTAAGTATCTTTGAATTTGTTTGGACAATAGTATTTGTGGGTGGGGGGAGAGAGAGCAAGAGATACACAATTTGCTAAACATTTCAATAGAAGTACACAACTGTAGGTCATTCGCCTACTGTGCAAATGCCAACTTTTCACAACAGCAATCAGAAATAAAATCACACTGCGCTGCACTCCCCATAGCCTGTATAGAACCATGGATATTAGAAGAATAAAGCAGTCACAGTTCAAACCAAGCTAATATCTTGCCTATCAAGGCGTACCGTATCCCAGCAGCCTCCTGGATTCACAGCCCCATTAATAGCACAGCAAGCAGCACTGGCCAAAATAAACTTGGAAATGTTCTATTTGGGTGGGTGCACAGACAGGACGACCAAAATGATCACATCAAACCCACAGATGAAATATCAACTCAGGAAAAAAAATGACAAATAAAAAGCATAACAAAGCCCCACTCAGAACCTACTTGACAACCTATCTCTGGAAGGCTGATTTAACTGAATGCTGAAGTTTAAAGACTTCCTTCAAATAACAAGGGGATAAATGAAAAATGACAGATCACCAGCAATGTGGTGAACTGCTAGCTGCCCTGCAAAATGGCCTTGCACTTCAACGGCAATTAGGGAAATGCTGCCTTTGCCAGAAATGCCACAAAACTATTAAAGAATCTTTGCTTAAAATGCCCTTTCCATATTGGTTACACATGAAGTAAACAGCAAAGCATGCAATACAAAACTGTGCTCTAAAATTTATACATTTCAATTAAAGCATTTTTTTCAAAACTGTGCTTGTTTTTGTCATCAATAAATTGCAGGTAAAGCAAACATGAGCCCCCATTAACTGGAGAGCTGACTGACTTTCCAAAAGAAAAGACTTTGGTTTATATGGCACCTTCCAATCTCAGGGACGCCCTCCCTCGCCAATTCTGACTCAAGAGGTGAGAGTTTTACCAACAATGGCCGACCCGCACAAACAGCATCATAACTGGTGGCCTTCCAAAAGTAATCCAACTCCCAGTAATACATCAAGCCATATTTTATCAGAATAGCTTATACAAAGAACAATCTTGCTACAACTCAAATAAATTATACAGCCTGGATTCTTTAAACGTATTCTGCTACTACTTCACACAAATGTTTGAAACATTCAGGTCTGATATTCTGGCTGGCTTGCCTGGGATCGTGCCCAGCCCAAATTCCTCTGGCCTAAAATGCTCAATCAAAATATTACAGGGTCACAGTGCTCCTAGAATATTGTATGCGTAGCCATATTTTGAAAAATGGATGTCATTAAATCTAGCTCAAATGCTAACAATTCCTGTCAATAAACTTCATAGTCTTTGGTTAGGAGGGAGTCAATGCTGACAGACAACATGCTAAATGAAAAAATTTGCAATGTACCCCATCTATGAACATTACAAAACTTGGCATCATTAACTTACTTCACAATTCTTTTCTCTGATTGGTGGCTCAACAGCATCCAATTAAAAGGAACCATATGAAGAACAGTATTGCTTTTTTGAATGGAATTAACTCCAGTGGTCAGTGGAAACACAAGATCCATAGTAGCAACATTAGGATATCAGAGGACAAATTATACATCAATTTTTTAATCCATGCCCCAACACCCTGATACAGGAAGAAATGGTTAATTTTGCATTTAACAAACTAAAAGATCACATTTGACAACAGTTAAATGTTCCTATCAAGGCATGTCAAGGTTTAATATGGGGAGGCACTGGTGTAGGGGCATTATCACTGGACAAGTAATCCAAAGACACAGAGCAAGATCTGGGATTAAATCCCCAAAATTTGAGTTCATAAAAACCTGGAATTGAAAATCTAATAGAATCATAGAAACCCTACAGTGCAAAAAGAGGCCATTCGGCCCACTGAGACTGCATCCCACCTCGGCCTTCCCCACGGTCCTCTCTGTAATCCTGTGCATTTACAATGGCCAGTCCACCTAATCTGCACATCTTTGGACTGTGGGAGGAACCAGAGAACCCAAAGGAAAGCCTCGCAGATGTGGGGAGACATGGGGTCCCTGGCACTTTAGGCGCAGTGCTAACCTCTGTGCCACCCTATGACGATCATGGAGCCATTGTCAATTGTTGTAAAAACCAATCACTAATGTTCTTTACCTGGTCTACATGCTACTCCAGATCCACAGCAATGTGGCTGAGTCGAAAATGCTCTCCGAATTGGGTGGGAAATAAATGCTGGCCCAGTGACTCATCTGTGAAATGCATTTGGAAAAAAATTGTATGACATACGAATATTTGGAGTGTTGAGATTGCTGCAATTCCACTGCAACATCTCATTTCCCTTACACAAGTGAAATCCTACATTCTGGAAAGATCCCATCAGGTTGGAAAATAGTGAAAGTGACTCCTCTATTCAAGAAAGTAAGCAGACAGAAAGTAGAAAACTACAAGCCCGTTAGCTTAAAATGTCACTAGGCAATCGTAGGAATCTATTACAACTGTGCCTATGGTAAGGTACTTAGAAAATCTTAATGCAATCAAGCAGAGTCAACATGGTTTTCTGAAAGAGAAAACCATATTTAATTAATTTCAATTAAAGCAATTTTTTGCTCCTGAAATGCACTTTGAGAACACCATAAATTTGCTTGTCTGCAGTCCTGGTCACCATACTACAGAAAGGACGTAATTGCTCTGGATCTGGACCTTAAGTGCTGTAAACTACAGGGCTATGGACCGGGTGCAGGAAGGTGGGATTAGAAAGGGCACCTTTGTGCCCTCAAGCTGGCATGGACAAGATGGGCTGGGTAGTCGCCTGTGCTGTAATTTTTCTATGGCTACCAATTAGCTTTTTAACAACAAAAAAGTTAAAAATTTAAAGTTTGGCTATAATACAATGTTCCTTCACTCCCACTTCTCTAAGGATAATGCAGCACAAAATATGTCCTAGGCCATAATATTCTCGTAAAAACACACTCCCTGCAACTGAATAGGTTAACTGTGGTCAGTCAATACCCCACATTGAAACCAAGTGGCAGATGCCACTCAATTTTCTATGAATTTCTTAAAATCCCTAAGATGATTATCGTATGTGTGTTTCCAAAAAGATACTTCCAAACCAATGATCTCTCTCAGCTGTTTTCATCAATGATCCACCTCCAGCTTTTCCAACTATCCTTTCAAACAGGGCTCTTGGCTATTTGAGCAAGGAACTGCTCCAGGGTTTCCAATTCAAATACTCAGTCGCCAGAGTACCATTGTTTTCAAAGGCTGGAAACAAGGGCACCAAATTTATTTTAAATGTGGCTTTTCTATAGCCAACCTCATCAGTTCTTCTCTTTCCAGGTCTGACTTAACTTCAATGAACAACACCCTGTTCCAATGTCAGTTCCTCTTTGTTCCTTTTCACTTCAATATCCCTGTAGCTTTTTTTCCATTTTCTAGAACTAACTGTCCTTCAGTTCCTTTGAAGCTTACTTTCAGACACAATACTCCTTTGTATGGGTTTCCTGCTTCTTGCAATGCTGACAGCTGTTCACACTCTAGCTTTCTATACCAACTACCTGGATCTAGTTCAACATGAGAACTCAAAGGTCTTCTCCCTAAAAGTGGCCCCTAATTGCCGAGAGACATCACATTCTTTCCCCGAGCTTGTGTTTACTTTTCCCGTTGTAAATTGTCTCAGTACAATCGAAACCCAGTTTGAACTAAAACCAAAACATCCACACATACAAACACCTGTTTAACATGAACCTAAAGTTTCAGCCTCTTACACAAGAACATCTAAATTAATCCTCAAAGATACAAATTTAATAAAAATAGAGGTCACTTAAGCCTATCTCTTTCCTGACAACTGATCACCAATATTCATTACAAACCTACCAACTCCGACAACTACATTGACTACAGCTCCTCACACCTCACTCCCTTTAAAGAGTCCATCCCATTCTCCCAGTTTCTCCATCTCAGCTGCGTCTGTTTCAATGACGCTACCTTCAGTGCTTCAGAGATATCTGCCCTTTTTCCTCAACTGAGTTCTTCACCACCCCTCCCGACTCACTGTGGTTGACACAACACTCAACCATATCCAACTCATCTGCTGCAGCTTTGCCCTCACTCCTTTCCCTTTCTCCCAGAACTATAGCAGACTCTCTCTTGGTCTTGCTTTCACCCCACCAGCCACACTGTCAAAGGATCATAGTCTGCCATTTCTGCCAATTCCAGCATGATTCCACCCCTAAGCACACCTGCCCCCTCACCCTTGCATCTGCATTCCACAGGGACCAATCTCTCTGCAACAGCTTGGTCCACACCCTTCATCCTTCCTCACTGTCCAAGGACCAAGTATTTTCAGATGATGCAGCATTTCATTTGCACTTCCTCCAATTTGGTCTATTGTATTCACTGCTCCCAGCAGTCTCCTCTGCACTGGGGAGACTAAACGCAGATGGGTAACAACTTTGCCGAGCACCTTCACTCCATCTGCAAGCACGAGCCCAACCTTCATCATCATTAAAAAATATGTACATCTGGTTTAAATCAAGTTACTTGAATCAACAATTTAGCTAACACTGTAAACTGGCTTTTTCCAAACTTGGACACACATTGGTACCTAAAGGGTTAAAATTTGAATGTACATTAAATAAGATTAAACTAAATTTAGGCGCAAGTACACAAAAATTCAGATATCAATATGTACAAATACGTGACGTGACAAGTGATTCTACATAATCAGTGCACCACAGTACATTGTAAACACAAAGTAAGTATTATACATATATGCAGAAACAAATTTAAACACTCTCTATATGCACATTCCAGAAGCTGGAATAAAAATATCAGCAGCAAGTCAAAAACATTGAAGTCTCTCTTTATTTGAGTCAACATAAAAACCTTCAATGTTAAAATTTAGGTTAAAAATTCTGCCTTTTACAAATAAATGTGTTACCTTAAGCTTCAAATTTTGTCCTTTGTATCTGCTGTTATATCCTTATTTAGCTATTATGTCTTCCATATTCTGTCAAAGCTCCTCTCCTTGAGCAAACAAGCAGAGGCAAACGTTTTCAATTTGATAAGACACACTCCCAGTCTAAAGATATCAGCAGGTAACTCTTTAACTGACAAGTTACAACACTAGCTACCGTCAGAAAGAGGTTATCTGTGGATTAATATTAACACTATTAAAGAATGGGCAACTCTGTACAGCGGTTGCTAAACCCTCTAATTAATCTCAGAAACATCCAGGAGCTGTAACCACCCCACAGCGTATTATAAGCCAGCAGCTACAACCACATGCCAGGTTAAATGGCTATCACCAGGGCAACACAATGAAACAAAGGTGGGGGTCAATTTAGAATTTGTCTTCGATACAGAATATAAAACCACAAAATAAGTGCAACATGACTAACAGCAGTTGTTCTGACTTAAAAGCCAAAGAGAAATCAGAAACTTGCAAAACAGCAGAGAGTCAGATCCACATACTCTTCGTCAGTGTTCACCACTTCTGGAGAAAAGCAGAAGTCTGGAAATTGTGTCAAGCTTAGCCTTCCAAACATTTCCTCACAAGTGTTCATGAATAAAAGTTTATTGTATTAAATTAATGACAAAACAAATATCAATTACTGTGACTGATTTGGTTCTGTCGCTTTCAATCACACCAAGTACCTTCCTTGGCTGCTATCAATTCAGACGTTCATTATCAAGGCTATGCACCTTGCTCCTAAACATCTATAGCTAGACCAATCGAAATGCACACAAAAGAAATTCAGAGTCTTCACGTCAAGATAAAGCTGACAAATCTTAATGAACCAATCACCTTTCTTTTCAATTCAAATTAACTTTTCTACAGTACTATTTTTAAAAAGAAAGCTGCAGCTAGTCAACACGAACCTTTTGAAATCCATTTCCTGATATACTACACCAGAGTTAATGTAATGTTTTACAACCAAAAATATAAATTCTCTAAGCAATTATCAGGTTATTTCAGTGATCACTTGTCTTAATATCAAATTTTATGACACAGTGATCATCAAGCTGACAACAGTAGCGTTTTACCAAACCAATCTTGAAATTTCAATTTGCACTAACTTCCCCCTTCAATAACAATATCTACTAATTTTAGAATGATAAAATCCATATGCCATCAGCGGTTTCAACTGCAATAGTTAAGCAGCTTTGCACCTTAGAGATTAACGACTTAGATGAAGGAGCAGAACACTGCATATCCAAGAACGCAGGCAGACGCAGTTGGAAGGCACTGTAGTTTGTTCGTTGGTTAGGAAATTACAAAGTGGACATAGTCTATAGAAGCTTCATCTCATTGTGACAAGATACAGGCAGTTGAATTGCACATTACACTAAAGATGCAATGGAAGCTAGAGCAAGAGGAGAATTAGTGGGAAAATGCAAATAATTTTTTTTGATATATTCAAGGGTTTGCTAGGCCAGCATTTATTGTCCATCTGCAACTGCCCTCAGGAAGGTGGTGGTGGTGAGATGCCTTCCCAAAACTGCTGTCGTCCATGTGGCGTAGGTACACCCACGTTGCTGACAGAGTTCCAGAATTATTGGTTCAACGCACTGAAGGAACGGTGATATATTTCCAAGGCAGGATAGTTAGTAGCTTGGAAGGGAACTTCCAAGTGGTGATGTTCCCATGTGTTTGCTGTCTCATCCTTCACTGGTCATGGATTGCAAAGTGCTGTTGAAGGAGCCTCCTCAATACATCCTGCAGTGCATTGTGGATGATACATGTAGACCAAGAGAACAATGATGAGGTAGCTACACAAGAGGTCATGTGACAAAAACACAGGAGCATTCCCTGGCATCTTGGGCAAAGAACTTGTACTGTATGTATCTGTTGAGCCAACAATAAACTACCTTTGTTGGGAATTTTTTATAATCACTGTTTTGAGGAACCCACTACTCCCTATGTGATGTCAGGAGTTGACAGTATGGCACTTCACATTGACCCACTCATCTTTTATGAAAATACTGCAAATAGTTTTAAGAAGTTCCAGGAATGGTATATTTACTGCAGTGCTACATTTTCCGGCAAGTCCAAGGTAGTACAGGCTTTCATCCCATTAAACCTTGCGGACCCAGATACCAACAAAAAATTCACGACTTATTTTCCAGGCAGCGGAAAAAAGACCCCAAGATACCTGAAGAAGAAGCAGCATTCTGAAAGCTCGTAATTCCAAAAAAATCTGTTGGACTTTAACCTGGTGTTGGGACTTCTTCCAATGTCCACATTCATTAAGTATATACTTGGTGCACATTATGGGATCTCGACAGGTAGCATGGTTTCCAGCAGTGAATGGGGCAATTCTTTGCAGACCAAACTTGTAATATGATGGTTGATGACATGTTTGTATGGGGTTGTTCAATTCTTGAACATGATGCATGCCTGTGTCTCATCTTTGACAGAATCAGGATAATGCAACTAAAGCTGAACCCTGCGAAATGCAGATTCAGGGTTAACCAGGCACCTTATTTGGGCCATTTACTCATAGCTGATGGTGAAAACCCAGTCCAGGTAAGACCAGGGCCATATGACAGATGGCCATTCTCGTGGACAACTACGCTTTACAGTTTTATTTAGTATGACGAATTATCTAAGCTCATCCCTGGAATTCTTCATCAACTTTTCCACCTGAACATCGAACGATGCTGCCAAGAACATCACACTATGGGCTTCAGACAAGTGCTTGCAGCCCCATCAGTATTACAATAATGCACGATTACCCATACTCATACAAGTAGACATCTCTCAGCATAGGCTTGGTGCAGTCTACATCCAGAATAGCAGATTTTACCTCATGGGCCTTCACTAAAATCAAGATTCTATGCACAGATCGTAACAGGGACTTCTTGTTTTAGTCATCACCTGGCAGAAATTTCGTGACTTCATATATGGTTACCCTGTAACTGTTGCAACAGATCACCAGCTACCATCTTAAAGGAAGCTTCTCAACACTGTCTGCATTGGTGCACAATGCATGATGCTAAAATGGCAACATTAAAACTTCAGGTGTTGTCTATAGACATCGGAAGGAACGGCTCTTGGATGATGTCCTCTAACTTACCACAGATCAGGTGGAGGGGGAAATTTCCAGGCACGCGGTGTGTAATACACTCAAGCTGCATCAAGCAAATGAACCGTTGCATCCCACAGTCATTTACCACAGCTGACATCTTTGAGCCAAACAATAAACAACATTTAGTCTTAGTCTGGTTCAAACCAACCAGAAAATGAATCAACTATCTGCCAAGCATGACATGTAAAATAGTAATCAACAAGGTTAAAAAACATTTTGCCAGACATTGCATCGTGCAGAGACTCATGACAGATAACCATCACCAATTCCTCTCCAAGGAACTTCACAACTTTGCGTGCACGTGGAATTTTTGAACATATCACATGCAGCTCCCTGCATCCACAATGACCTGTACTTAGTTTCCTACAGCACACACTGTTACATCTCATGCCACTGGTGTCCCAACTAAATGGGGGAGATGTAGACAGTTGAGAGCGTGGTCATGTGGCTACATAAGAAGTCATGTAACACAAGTGTGAGAGATATCCCCGGGATCTCGGGCAGGGCAGTAATAGTTTATACAACCCATCAATAAACTAGCTTGAAAGTCCTCAATGCACTTGATTTGAGGAACGCACAACTTTCTACACGGTGTGAACATTTGTGGATGGAATGCCAAATCAAGTGAGCTATTCTGTTCTGAATGGTGTCAAACTTCTTGAGTGTTGTTGGAGCTGCACACATCTAGGCAAGCAGAGTGTCTTCCTTCACACTCCTGACCTGTGCCTTGTGGACGGTAGGCAAGCTTTGGGGAGTCAGGAGGGGATTCCGAGTCCTTCTCCTGCTCGTGGCCACAGTATTTATAAGACTTGTCCAGTTCAATTTTGGTCACTAGTAACCCCCAGAATATTGATAGTGGAGGATTCAACAATGGCAATGCCATTGAACATCAAGACACAATGGTTAGATTCTCTCATTTGAAATGGTGCACCTGCGCTGTGCCATCTCCAACTATTTACCATTTATCAGCCCAAGCCTGGATATTGCCCCCAGTCTTGCTACATTTGGACACGGACTGCTTCAGTATCTGAGGAGCCACAAATGGTGTTGGACCTTGCACGCTCCCCACTTCTGACCTTATGGTGGAAGGAGGTCATTGAAAAAAGGAGCTGAAGATGGTTGGGCCGAGGACACTATCCTGAGGAACTCCTGCATTGACGGCTCAGGACTGAAATGATTGACATTTAAGCACTACAACCATTTTCCCATGTGCTAGGTTGACTCCAGCTTTGCCACAACCTAGTCAAATGCTGCCTTCATGTTAAGGTCAGTCACTCTGATGTCAGAAGTTGAACTCTTTTGTTTGAAAGAGCTCATGTTTGAGCCAACCATTGATTGTCTCAATAAAACAACAAACCCAATTGTTTGTTCTTGGATTCTGATTGAATGCAAGGGAACGTCCAATTCTTATTCCATCCAAATCCTTTGACGTCGCTGAATAAATCAATAACAAGTCTCAGAACACCAGGTTAAAGTCCAGTAGGTTTATTTGGAATCAGTAACTTTGAGCACTGCGCCTTCATCAGACTCACCTGACAAAGGAGCAGTGCTCCAAAAGCTCATGATTCCAAATAACCTGTTGGACTTTAACCTGGTGTTCTGAGACTTCTTACTGTGCCCACCCCAGTCCAACGCTGGTATCACCACATCATGAATAAGTCAATGTCATACGTAGCAATGGGCAGCACGGTGGCACAATCGTTAGCACTGCTACCTCACAGTACCAAGGATCTGAGTTTGATCCCTGGCTTGGGTCACTGTCTGTGTGGAGTTTGCACGCTTCCCCCCTGCCGTGTCTTCAGTTTACAACATGGTGATGAAAGCATTAGTCTTAGTGCAATACACAGCAGAAAGATGGTAACAAGGTAATTTCTCAAAATAAATGTGAAGAAGAATTCTAAGGACTGAACAAAACTGAGACACTTCTTAGAACTTTTTAAAGTTGAATGAAGATGTTTGAGCTGTTTGATAGATTGCTATGAGTGTGCATACCACGTTCAAGCATACAGTGAGTCAGCATGGGAATTAATTCAAAAAACATTAGGCATACTTGGGGTTAATGGGGGGGGGATTAGAAGAAAGGAATCTGGTGTATTTACAAAGAAGTGTTTCATATTTCACATGGTGGCACAGTGGCTAGCATTGCTGCCTCAGCGCCAGAGGCCCGGGTTCGATTTCCGGCTTGGGTCACTGTCTGCGTGGAGTTTGCACGTTCTTCTGTATCTGCGTGGGTTTCCTCCAGGTGCTCCAGTTTCCTTCCACAGTCTGAAGGATGTGCTGGTTAGGTGCACTGACTCGAACAGACACCAGTGTGTGGTGACTAGGGGAATTTCATAGTAACTTGATTGCAGTGTTAATGTAAGTCTTACTTGTGACAAATAAGCTTTTAAACTTTGGTTTTATATTTGGCTCAAAAGAAAGAAAATAGGAAACGTGGATTTTAAAAAAAATGTTTTCTCACCATGTTGGGGCCAGTTGCTTTTGAGGCAGTGTCTAACCACGTTGTTCACAAGATCCCAATACTATGAAGTATTCTGAAATTAATGAGATTCCGAATTCATTAATCACATGACTAAGAATGAGATGGCACTGAGTTGCATTTATCAAATCAAGGAGTTGACAATTGTGACTTTTGCAGATTAAATTCTCAAATTAAAGAAACTCGCTCATGAACATGGCACATTTAGAAATCAGCCGTAGAAACATGTTTGCAGGAGGCCTAAAGAACAATAAAATCCAGGCTAAACTTTTGAGAAAGGCAATAAGCTAACATGGGAGGAGACCTGCAATGAGACTAAAAGCCAAGGAAATGACAGTTGGATATGGCTATGAATTGCAAAGAAGTACTTTTCCTGGAGCAGAGGTGGTCCACTTGATTTCAGTAAGATCCAGGCCTCGACAAGTCAAGTTCACAGTCCCAGAGTCAGAAATTTAGATGCTGTTGTTGCCATAGAAGCCATCAGTCACTTAAATGCCCCCATTTCCAGTCAAAGGGCTATATTTATGGGAAAGCCATTCATACCCAGACAGTATGGAGGAATAAAGGAAACAGTAACACTCCAGGTCATAGTCATGCAACAGTATGGTTTTAAATACAAGTCAGCAGATCATGCAAATGAGGACATTCTAGCCAGATGGCCCATGAAGACTGACTCATTTTTAGCTTAGTCACCTGTGAACTATGTCACATGCATAAATGAAGTGTGTCTACTAGAGAAATTAGTGAAGAAACTCTCAAGGATATGATGTGCAATAAAATGCTCAATCATATCATGAATGACTGTCCTATACAGTGTGATGATGAGAAATTGCAGGAGTATTTCACACCTAGAAATGAATTTAATTTAGATCAAGACTGTCTCCTGGAATTCAAGGTCATTATTCCAACAAAATTTAGAAACAGATGTTAAATGAACTTTATCAAGAGCACACAAGGATACCTCATCTGAAAAATGTAGTTTTTTGGCATCCAAAGATGGAAAGAGGTATTAGTTAATGAACTGGTGGTGAAATAAGCCTTAGAATTAGAAACGATCCAAAAAAGGTTCCTTTCGTTTCATAGTCAAACACAAAAAAGCCATGGGAATGAGTGCATTGATTTCTTTGAAATGGCAATAACATTTACCTCCTTGCTAAAGCTATGCCTAAAAACACAAATACCAAAAAGTACTTAAGTTTTGCTGCCAGATAATGGTTCACAGTTTACATCAGGAAAGTTTGAAATATTTGAGTAAGAATAGAGTCAAATACAATCTTAGTACCACCATATCATCCAGCAGGAAGTGTGCAGATAGTGAAGAGGGCTTTGCAGAAGTATTTGCTAGGCAACAACCTAGGCTGTAATTTTCATGTTTCTCTTCTACATCGGCTAGACAATTTTCCAGTCTCTTACAGAGTAACCTCACAGTTTATAACAGGGTGCTCACCTTACAAGTTAGTATTTAAACATGGTCATAGGACAAGATTTAGTTTGTTTAAACCTAATGTCAACAGCAAAGTAAGATAAAAGCAAAACAAAGTGAAGGTGACCCATGATACATGAAGTATAAAAAAAGTTCAATAATGGTCAAACGGTAATGATGAAAAAACCGCAAAGTGATGAGAAGTATGTGACTGGAGTTCTTGTAAAGAGACTGATTTCATTTGCATCTCCAGCAAAGATTCAAAACAGTGGTTCCATCAATGTCACATAGATCATTTGATTGAAAGGAAAAATCTGAAAAGGAACTTCCAAAATCTAAATTCCTTCTACAGACCAAAGTGAAAGTCTCATGGGGGAAGACGCAAGATTAGAAACTCAGTTTGGGATTACATATGACGCAGAGGTTGTCAACAGACAGATTCAATCCGAGACAGAAGCAGGAGACCAAGACGAACTCAGTGGCAAGAGAATAGAGTCTGTGGTGAAGATCAAAGGGTGGTGGTTTTGGTCTTCCCTCAATATTTAACTAGATGAACTGCAGTTCACCAACGATCAGAAATGCCCAAGCATTTTGACAAGAGGCAATGGAAGAGTGTATATTTGGAACCCAACTCCATATCCTCAAATCATGGTTAAAAAAGTAGCATTCGAACAAGGAAGAAAATAGGATATTGAATAACACTCCCTCAGTAGCACTCTCTGAAAGCAGAAAGGTGATCACTTATGTGATCAGCAAAGTCAGGGCAGAAAATCTTCAATTTCCCTTTCTACCCTACTATGTCACTACTCCTGCCCCACCTCCAACCATCCACCAAATATAAATTATACTGATCCACGAACAAAAATGAAATTTGGAGGTGTAACTAAAATTGTGATGAAGTGGAAATCAGCGCTTCTTCACTATGCAAGGCGAAAATATGATCATCTACCTGTTACAGTGGCACCTAGATGTTTTGGGAATTCATTTTAATTAAATATAGAATAATAGACTTTTCAAACAGAGCAACAATACACAACAATACTACAAGCATTCAAACCCTGTACCCAGATTACTGTACCTGATACGCTGGATCCTGTGATTTTCAATGGGGCATTGTCTTACAGAAGGTGCTGTCTTTCAGCTAAGACAATAGCTTGAATTTACATAGCACCGTTAAGAGAAGATTACATTATAGTGAAAGTGAAAGAATAATAAAGATAAATTGAATATACAGGCATTTGAGGTTTGAGACTTTGAGACAAGCTTGGTGCAAAAGATGTTTTGAGAATATTTTGCAACATGGATGGAGTAAAGCAGCAGAGCGGATTAACCAAGTTAATTAATTCCAGAGTATCAGTTAAAGTGCCAATGATTGGCCAGGGTTGTTGATGGGGGAGAAAGGGAAAATGGTGTGGGTGAATTGCAAATGAGGACAATAGCAAATAAAGCTGCTATTGAATGGTAAACACAACAATGGGAGTGAAGGACAAAGATAGAAAATATTGCAAAGGCAGAAGCAAATCATTTAAATTCTAAATCATTGATAGGATGGAGGGGTTAAAATTCATCGTTGATCAAACAGGATGCAAATGTCTGATTCTCCCTCAGCTATTCCATGGGGCTGGAGTCAATGGCAAGGGAATGGAGGTAATAACACAAGTCCAGAAGAGGTCACTTTGGTCTTTCCTGTGTTCAGTAGAAAACATGCAACTCTATTCTTATATGGCAGCACGGATTGGTTATTACATCAAGTGCTGTGATGCAGAGCTCACAGCAATCAGTGTAAATATAGAAGCTGATCACAGCCCTACAGATGGTATTATTGAGAAACTGCATACAAAAAAAAAGGGAGGAACAAGGGAAAAGGGACAAGGATATATCTGCATAAACATGGTGGATGGCAAGAAAAGTACCCATTTACCGATCTAGCAAAGACAGAGAGCAGGAGGGGTAGCAGAGTCAGAAGGAAATCAAGAAAGAACAAGACAGGTCTCTTAAGAGCAACCAACTTGCCAAGGCAGGAAGAAATTGGTCCATAAGAATACAATTTGCTACTCCACTTTCAGGAAAATTGAGATCATTGTTTATAATACTTGCCTACACAGACATGAATAATCAGACATAAAGGACTTGTGCAAGCCCAAGACATTTACTGACTTTCCTAGTGAGGTTTTCAAGTGTTAGTTGAAGCTTGCAAGCATTAGATGGAACTTATCATTTGCTTGAGAAGAGCGTGACAAGGAACATATTGCCAAGAACAACGGGTTAGTTCAGAATTCAATGACTCACTTGTCAGAAATAACAGAACTGATGGCACACGATATGATGCCAACTTGGAAACATTCCAAAACCAATCATGAGACTATATTGCAATTATTCCTGAACAATCTTGAAACTGAAGGCCTAAATCATACGTCTCCCAGTTTCAGAGAGGCAATAAGTTCCACTCGATGCTAAGTAACAGTGAGTGCTTCTATATGAATCTGCCTTCTGAGCAACATTTTTGAAGTAATCAGTTACTTAAAAAAGGAAAAAAAAAATAGCCAGGCCACCACTATTAGGAGAGTATGGGGTAATTGCTCTACAGCGTTGCCTTTGGCTGCACCCACATACACCAAGCAGAGAGAAAGGAACTATAGGCCTATCTGGAGTGCTGACACCTAAACCTGCCACAAGGTACTTGCCACCCATCATGCCAGAATGGAGACCCAGCTGGAAAATCTGAAAGTCTCAGTAAATCTATCTTTAACAAAGCTTTTCATGAGACACATCCTCACTTCATATGGACTGGCCTTGAGGGCCCAGTACCTACCTCTAGTGCTAGGAAATCATATTTTAGATTACCACCCTTCCATACGGGTAGCATAGTGGCATGTACTGGTGCCTCACAGCACCAGGGACCTGGGTTCAATTCCAGCCTTTGGATGACTGGGGGGAGCTTGCACATTCTTTTAATACCTGCATGGGTTTCCTCCGGTTTCCTTCCACAGTCCAAAGATGTGTAGGTTAGGTGGATTGGCCATTGCACCCTAGTGTCCTAAGACATGTAGGTTAGTGGGATTAGCAAAGTAAAAATGTCGGGTTACAGGGATAGGGCTGGGTGTGGGCCTGACTAAGATGCTCTGTCGGAGAGTCAGTGTAGACTAGATGGGCCAAACGGCCGCCTCCTCCACTGGAGGGGGTCTGCTTTATTTTAACAGTGACTTTCCCTCAAAACTATTAACGCACTTTGGGACAGAGATTGTGAAAAGCACAAAATAAACGGAAGTCTTATTTTTCTTAAAATTGAGGCCACTGCAATAACTACTTATACCTCCTGAAAGTTGGATTTTTTTTAACATTTAAACTTTAACATTTTATAGAAGCAAATCGGGCAGCATATTAATACAAGTTGCAAAATGCATCAAGTAAAATATGCTCAAGTCTTAAAGCATTAAACAGGCATCAACGAAAGATGACCAATTATGTTATTTACTAGCTAACTTAACCTGTGGCAATACCTGATAATGTTTCCCAAGTGCCATTAGTCACTGTATTACTTCTCTGAAAACTATGCAAGCCCAATTTTGCTATGCAATGTGTAATGCTTGAAGTACAGTACATAAAGACCCACAGTAGTGTATCTCAATTTCTGGAAGCCTTTGATTTTACATTTGAAGTCTATTTTCAAAAACTATACAATGCCTGCTTAGTTTTATCTTGTGGACAAGAAAAAACAACTTCAATGCCTTTTCACCAAATTGATCAACTCACAAAAGGTTCATGTTTTCACTTGGGAGGACAAAATTTTAAATCATTAGCGCTCAAGAGGATGATGCCACAGGCTTCTGCACAACAACTTAAAAAAACAGTGCTTGTGCCTCTGGACATGAAAAATCGCTTCTTTTTTGTGCAGCACTAAAACACAAACAATTCTCTGCACATCCAAATACATTAAACCTTTCAATTTACCTCTGCTTATAACTGCTGCAGTGGGAGGATAAGCACATTTTAGAAATTGCAGTTTGGTGAAACTCCATTAAAAAGGGGAAACAATAATTTGCACAGAGATACTGAGTGCAAAGATAATGATCTGAGAAACACAACATATATGGTTCAATATTTCATGCTGAAAATGTTTGCAAGATTATTTAAGTTCACATTAAAATGACTCAAATATAAGTATTCAATGTGCAGTTTCTATTCACTAGGAGATTAGTGGTGGCTTAAATGGTACAGTACCATGTGCATTTTTCAATCGGTATGTGAATCAAAGAGTCACATTACAACTACAATCAAGGAAATCATGTAACTTTGAGCATGGCAACTTATTACATAAGAAAAAGGCAGACCGGAAAATGGACCACCTGGCCCATTCAGCCTGTCCCAATTACACTCCTCTGCATGAAGCCAGCATTCAAAATGAACAAGATAATATTCAGAAATGTGCACCAATTGTTTCTGCGTCTTTCACTCACATATACATACAACTCATCGAGTAGTATTGGATTGCATACTGCAGTTTCTGTGCCATACCTTACTGCTCTGCTGCCTCGAGGGACGTACAAAATGATACATTATAGTGATCTGCATCAGTTAATCATGGCAAGCAGCCAAGCCAAATTTGACTTTTTTGGGGCTACCGTACAAATGTTGAATTGTGAAAAAACCTCAGCTGGCTCAATATTATCCGTTAGGGGACACAGAAAATGCCATCCTAGTCATCTGATCTACAGATGACTTTACTGTACACAAAATAATTGACTCGTGACATCCTTTCAGGTGGCTGAGCAAGTCCTGGAGTTATAAGACACTGCGCCATTGTTGTCTTTGGGCAATTGTCACTCATATGCCAAAAATTAAGTACAATTCAGGAAATACATGGAAATTTATGTATAAATGTGAATTCTAGAGAACAACAAGCACCACTACAAATACAACTTCTAAAATCCAAAATTTATGCAATCATTTTTTTTCTATTGTCCCTGCAAACGCCACTCATGAAAGACTGAACAATAATTTTTTCCAAGAGTATAAATGTAATCCATAAAGTCATTACATGTATTTTTAATGAATTTTTATACATTTGTGGTAAAGGCATATTTACACTGAAAATATATTAGGAGTCCATTCAACCTGCTGAGCATGCTCTAGTATTCGATTTCAACTCTCCTTTGTTAGCACTAACCCCCATCCTCCCATAACCCTTGTTGATCAAAAATCTAATTCAGTCTTGATTAAATTCAATGATCCACTTCACTGTTCTCTACGGAAGAGAATTCCACAGCCTAACAATCCTCAGAGAAAAAAAAGTTTACTTACCTGTTCTAAATGAGACATCTAATTTTTAAAACTCTTCTGCTTGTGGCTTCCCCCACAAACATCCTTGCAGAAAAAAAAGAGGCAAGCTGTCAAAGTTTCTCACCAGGACAGACGCAAGAATGACAAATCTCCAAGGAAACAACAATTTATCCTGCACGAGAAAGGGGATACTAATTGGTTAAGATATTATCACAGTGAATGTACCAGGAGGCTAAGATCCCCATGCTTTTGTTTATTCAAAATAGGTGCAATGTCTAGACGTTCCTTTTGCCTTCAAACGGATCAGTCCCTGCAAATAAATATCTGTAGATTATAGCAAGCATAAAAGTGAGCTACACTGAGAACCCAACTGATGAACTTAAATTGGTTTTTAGTATAATTCTTAGCACACAAGGCTGTTCAGCCAATACTACCGAACTGATGAATCACGTGTAATGTTACTCAACATTTTGGTTGCATGTGATCAGTATTTTGCGTACTGTGGACAGTGCCGTTTGATAAGATTCTCCAGTAATTAAAATGTACCTCTGACTGCACGTCGTTTTTTCAGCAATAATTATATCCTCTCAGGAAGGAGACCAAAACAGTACACAGTGCTCCAGGTACAGTCTAAGGCCCTGTACATGTGCATATTCAATTCCCTTTGCAATTAATTACTGACATATTATGAGCCTAATCGCTTGCATCCCAACATTGAGTTTCATGTCCCAGGACACCCAGCTCCTTCTGTAGCACAGTTCTTCAGTCTCTCTCCATTAAAATAATACACTGTTTTTCTATTCCACCTGACGAGGTGAAAATTCACACTTTCCCACATTATACTCCGAATGACACTTCAGGAGCAGTCATATAATTAAAATCGATCTGAGATACCCCTCATATTATACAAACTATTAAAAACATAACCTATTAATAACTTAGGGAATACAATAAAAGTCTTTTGCTGCTATCACCAAAAGCAAGGACTTGCATTTCAATTCAGTTTCTTCAAAATTAACAACTTTAAACAAGGTTTTCCATCACTTTCCATTCTACCCACAAATCTACAAAATTTCCTGTTAATTCAACTGTGTGTGGAGATTGTACATTCCCCCCATGTCTGCAGGTTTCCTCCAGGTGCTCTGGTTTCCTCCCATAGTCCAAAGATGTGCAGGTTAGGTTGATTGGCCATGCTAAATTGCCTCAGTGTCATGGGGACTATCACATTAAGTTGATCTTTCGCTACACCCTCGCTACGACCGTAACAATACATTCTGCACCCTCTCCTTCGCTATAAAAAGTATGCTTTCTCTGTATAGGGTGCAACAAACAATACTTTTCACTGTATAATACATGTGATAATAATAAAATCAAATCAGGGTAAAAACACAGAGTTCGGGCCTTGGGGAATTATGGTCGCTGCAGACTCAATGGGCTGACTGGCCTCCTTCTGCACTGTAGGGATTCTATAATTCCTTCAGACAGTAAAGTAGAAACTGAATTACATTGCACTACATTATAGAACTAATCAACCATTTAAATAGTGCAACACAGAAAGGAGTTCATTAAAGCCATAGACATGCAAGTACACTGCTACAATCCACAGTGATTTTAAATTTGGATTTATGTATTCATGTCAAAAATGTAGAAGTCTTTGTAACATTCAGGCAGACTCAAAAATTAATATTTGAGTTCTTACCGCTTAACACTAAAGCATTATAAAAATCAGACATTCCATCTACCTGCTCTTCATTCGTCTTGTTCCTCTTCACCTAAAGCCAACGACTACGTCCAGTCTACTTCTCAACTGTCCATCGAGCTATGTGCAAAGTGCAATCGAACTATTTGAGTACAAGAACCATCACCATTAACAATGATTGTTTCCTCATCTATTGTATCCACACACACATTTTCAGCAAGGATAGCAAGATAGTAATCAAAGAACTATAGCTTTAGGGTGGCACAGTGGTGAGCACTGCTGCCTCAGTGCCAGGGATGAGATTTGATTCCCATCTTGAGTCACTGTCTGTGTGGAATTTACACATTCTCCCCGTGTCAGCATGAGTTTCCTCTGGGTGCTCCAGTTTCCTCCCACAGTGCAAAAGACATTGGTCATGCTAAATTCTCTCACTGATACTTAAACAGGCACTGGAGTTGACGTCTAGGGGATTTTCAAAGCAACTTAATTGCAGCATTAATGTAAGCCTATTCGTGACTTAAAGCGATATAACCCAAGAATATTTTGATTATTACAACATCCCAACAGTCATTGCATTCCTGTCATAAGCTAACTCATTGCACACTAGGGATTGAACTTAAAACCTTCCTGAAGAATATTTGCTCAGCTACTATGGAAAGTGAACCCACAGTTCAGCAACTTAATCTGTTGCCACCCATTTCCAGAGAGCTGTTTTTATGCAGCATTTATCGATGACTCATTCCCCATGTTTTGGCTCTCAAGGTGCTTTCAAATTAAATGCCGCATCAATGCCAACACAGCAGCCAGTGGCAACCCCAAATTAAAATTCCAGAACTTACTATGGCAGGCAGCAATACTCAAAATATCAGTACATTTCAATGTACAAGTAGCTTGAACATTATTTGAATCCACATTTAGAACACTGAATCCCTGCAGTGCAGGAGGCGGCCATTCGGCCCCTCAATTCTCCACCGATCACAATCCCACCCAGGCCCTAAATCCCTGACATTTGGGTCACTTTGGCACAGCCAATCAAACTTACCCATACATCTTTGGACTGTGGAAGGAAACTGGATTACCCAGAGGAAACTCAAGCAGACACAGGAAGAAGGTGCAAATTCCACGCAGCGAGTGACCCAAGGTCAGAACTGAACCCGTGTCCCCGGCACTATAAGGCAACCGTGCTAATGACTGTGCCGTGCTACCTTTGTTACATGTATGTGCTGAATTTGTACAATTAAAAAGATTTTCTAGAAAGGGAGAAAAATTGAGCCAAAAGCAAACAATCCAAGCCATCTGGTACGTCCGTGAAAATTACTTTGACAGTATAACCTTCAAATGTCTTCCTCCACATGTCATTACTGAATTTATAAGAACATAAGAACATAAGAAATAGGAGCAGGAGTAGGCCATCTAGCCCTTCGAGCCTGCCCCGCCATTCAATAAGATCATGGCTGATCTGTCGTGGCTCAGTTCCACTTTCCCGCCCTCTCCCCATAACCCTTAATCCCTTCTCTTATCAAAAACCCATCAACCCGCTTCTTAAAAATATTTAGCGAGGCAGCCTCCACCACTTCAACGGGCAGAGAATTCCAGAGATTCACCACCCTTTGAGTGAAGAAGTTCCTCCTCAACTCCGTTCTAAACCGCCTCCCCTTTATCTTGAGGCTGTGCCCCCTAGTCCTACTGTCTTTTCTGAGCGGGAAGAGTCTCTCCACCTCTATCCTATCCATCCCATTCATCATCTTATACGTCTCAATGAGATCTCCCCTCATTCTTCTAAACTCTAACGAGTACAAGCCTAGTTTATTCAGCCTCTCCTCATAGCTCAATCCCCTCAACTCCGGTATCAGCCTAGTAAACCTCCTCTGCACTCCCTCCAGGGCCAAAATATCCTTGCGCAGGTGCGGCGCCCAAAACTGCACACAGTACTCCAGCTGCGGCCTCACCAATGCCCTATACAGCTGCAGCAAGACCTCCCTACTTTTATATTCAATCCCCCTCGCTATGAAGGCCAGCATCCCATTCGCCTTCCTGACCACCTGCTGCACCTGCAAGCTGGGTTTTTGCGATTCATGCACAAGGACCCCGAGGTCCCTCTGCACCGTCGCCTGCTGCAGTTTTTCGCCACGTAAGTAATAGTCCTTCCTACCATTCTTCCTACCAAAGTGGACCACCTCACACTTGCCAACATTAAATTCCATTTGCCATTTCCTGGCCCATTCGCCCAGCCTATCTAGATCCTTCTGCAGACTCTCCACACCCTCCGCACAATTTGCCGTTCCCCCAATCTTGGTGTCATCAGCAAATTTCGACACCCTGCACTCGGTTCCCTCCTCCAGATCATCTATATAAATGGTAAATAGCTGAGGCCCCAGCACCGACCCCTGGGGCACCCCACTAGTCACCATCCGCCAATCCGAATAGCACCCATTGACCCCCACTCTCTGCCTCCTATTTGAATTTATAAAAAAATTGCTCTTGCATCACATTAAAATGCTGTTATTAGACCCAATTTAAGACCTGATTAAGCTGTATTCAGCTCAAAACTGAAATCCACATTTTCAGATTGTGAATTATCTCCAATTAAAGATTCTGATCAGAGTTGTGAATCCTCTGCTTAACACATTCCAAAGACAGAATGAATGCAGAATGCATGCGAGATTTTGATAGCCAATGTGCACAAGAGGCTTTATTGTTCTCACAACCTTGGTCACACGATCATATGGACATTGGGTATTCGAGGTAAAGTTTCATTCATATGGAACTCGAGTAGGGAGCTGAGTTTAGCAGAAGAAACTAGTGATTCTGGAATAATGCAGGTGCAGAATTTTTAAATAACTTGTTTATATGTATAACATCAATCTCAACATTTGGGTTATTTTTAAAAAATAGCATATGGGAGTGTGCTTGAAGGTTCTCAAGATGTGATATTTTGTATCATTCCAAGGCATCTATCACTCTTTCAGGTAACAAGAAATTCAAAGAATGGTTTTGCCAACTAACTTTCTCAAGTGCAAGAGACTCAAATGTTCTGGAATGATCTAAAGATTACAAATTTCATAGCTGGGACTCAGAATAAATCAAAGTTCTGAAACACCTTCCAAGAATCGGGCGGCACAATGTTTGGCACTGCTGCTTCACAGCACCAGGGACCCAGGTTCGATTCCCAGCTTGACCCTTCTGTGTGGAGTTTGCACATTCTCCCCATATCGGCATGGGTTTCCTCTGGGTGCTCCTGTTTCCTCCCACAGTCCAAAGATGTGCAGGTTAGGTGAATTAGCCATGCTAAATTCTCCCTTAGTGTACCTGAACAGGCACTGGAGTGTGGCAACTCAGGGATTTTCACAGTAACTTCATTGCAGTTTTAACATAAGACTACTTGTGACTAGTAAGCTTTAACTTTAAATCAGCATCAGAATGTCTAGCGTGGACACAGTATTCAGGATAAAATATCAACATAATATGGTACGTATTTTTCAAATATATGATTCCCACTTGTAATTTTTCAAACTATATCGTTTTCAATTACTCAGTACCATTTAAATTTAGTATAAAAAGCAAATTGTGCAGAAGCACTCAGAATTGGCTCCTTAACAACATTACCCAAGTCAGTACTGACCTTAGATTGTAATCATGAGCAAACAAAAAAAAACTTGGTTCCGAAATGCTGCTGGAACAAAGCAGGTCAAGTCAGTTATAATAATGATTGATGGTAGGAAACATAAGTTGCAGATTCACAATAGAGAAATTCTTTCACTCGTGTGTTTGCCTACCAGCTACCTGTAATTGCAAGTGAATGAAATTTGAGTCAAGCTACAGAGAGAAGTGAGAAATCTGCTTCAGGGTTCCAGTGATTGGAACAGACTCTCACTCATTTCACTGCACTGCAACCCATTCTCTCTCCCCACCATATCACCAAAAAAAAACCTAAGCTCAGCCTCCACTCCTCTTCAATGTCATTAGAACAGCATAATGAGCAAATTGAAAGAAACATTTCTGCCAAATGCCTATCCATTTTCACTGCTGATTTTAGTAAAATTAAAGACATTGTTTTTTTTTTCCTTTGCACTTTTCCTGGACGGCCTTGTGTGCACAGACCCGCAAGTATGAGCAGCCAGGTCTGCGCCTGCAGCGAGCATCAGCAGCACTATCAGGCATCAGTGGGGGAGAGCATAAACCTGCCCTCATCCAATCTCCACACATATACTTTCCAGACAGAATCACAGAACAGAAGCAGAAATTCTGGCTGATTTAATCTCCCGACCCTTGCTGAAGGGCACCATAGCCAACTGTGGACTGAAACTGCTCCAAACCAAAATCAGACAGCGAAAGAGCAAATGTTTCAGCTACCTCTCAACGGTTTACACAAAAAAAACTGAACTCCTTTAATTAAAATGATGTAGCAAAAAGGAAGTCGGCTGTGGAGGAGACCTGGGTAATTTTGTTTTTGCCCAATAAATTTGAACAGTGAGGAAACCCGAGACACTACACATGAAGTGTCTCCCACCCTCCCTCCCTCCTCTAACCTAAACAAAAAACTCGGTGTGAGAGCAGGTAAGCTTTTCTTTTCTTTTTCTAACTCTTCCTATCTTGTTGGGAGTTTGGGTGGAGAGGATGGCAGTTACGACAGTTCAATGCTCCTCTTGCAGGATGTGGGAGGTAAGGGACGCTATTAGTGACCCTGCTGACTTCACCTGTGGGAGGTGCATCCAGCTCCAGCTCCTCACAGACAGCCTTAGGGGATTGGAGCTGGAACTGGATGAACTTTGGATCATTCGGCAGGCAGAGGGGGTGATAGATAGCAGTTTATCGGGAAATGGTAACACTTAAAAAACGAAGCTAGCTGGGTGACAGGAGAGGGGAGGGAGGAAGCAGTCAGTGCAGGGATCCCCTGTGGTTGCTCCCCTTGAGAATAAGTATACTGTTATGGATATTGGGGGTGGGGGGGGTGGTAACGACCTTCCAGGGGTAAGCCACGGTGCCCAGGTCTCTGGCACAGAGTCGGCTCAGTGGCTCAGAAGGGAAAGGGGCAAAATAGGAGACTTTTGTGTAGCAGGGGACTCAATAGTTAGAGGCACAGACAGGTGGTTCTGTGGGTGCAAACGGGACTCCAGGGTGGTAGTCTGCCTCCCTGGTGCCAGGGTCCTGGATGTCTCTGAGTGGGTAGAAAGCATCTTAAAAGGGGAGGGTAATCAGACAGGCTTCATTGCCCACATTGGTACAAATGACAGGCAGACAGAGCAAGTAGGTCCTGCTAGAGCAATTTAGGGAGTTAGGTAGAAGGCTAAAAACAGGACCTCTGGGGTAGCAATCTCTGGATTACTCCCCGTGCTAGAGACTAAGAACAGGGAGATTGTGCAGCTGAACACGTGGCTAAATAACTGGTGCAGGAGGGAGGGTTTCAGATTCGTGGATCATTGGGAAGTCTTTCAGGGAGGATTGGACCTGTACAAGAAGGATGGGTTACACCTAAACTGAACGGGCACCAATATCCTGGCTGGGAGATTTGCTGGTGTGGTTCAGGTGGGTTTAAACTAATGTGGCAGGGGGGTGGGAATTAGAACAATAAGTCAGCAAGCTTAGAGACTGGGGACGAGCATGGAGGCAAGACAAGGCTACCTAAGAGGAAGAGCAATCTGGGAGAGGATGAACTCAGTCGGCCCAGAGTGCATCTGCTTACATGCAAGGAGCGTAATAGGCAAGACAGACGAACTTAGAGCCTTAATGCATACGCGGAACTTGGATGTGGTTCCAGTGACAGAGACTTGGTTAAAAGGAGAACACGACTGGCAGCTGAATATTCCAGGGTATAAGTGTTTTACGCGAGGCAGAGGAGGGGCTAGAAGACATGGGGGAGTAGCAATACTGGTTAGGGAGCATATTACAGCAGTACAGAGGGTGGACAATTTGGAAGGATCATGTAACAAGACACTCTGGGTAGAGCTCAGAAACAGGAAGGGCGCAGTCACTGTGCTGGGGGTATACTACAGGCTTCCCAACAGCCCACAGGGAAGTTGAAGAATGGATATGTAGGGAGATTCTGACAGGTGTAGAAAAAAATAGGGCTGTTGTAGTGGAAGACTTTAATTTCCCTCATATAGACTGGAAATTCCTTAGAGCTGGGTGTCCAGATGGGAAGGATTTGTAAAATGTGTCCAGGAAGGTTCTTTGCAACAATATGTTGATAATCCAACTGTGATAGGGGGCTATAGCAGACCTAGTACTGGGGATTGAACATAAGAACATAAGAAATAGGAGCAGGAGAAGGCCATCTTGCCCTTCGAGCCTGCCCCGCCATTCAATAAGATCATGGCTGATCTGAAGTGGATCAGTTCCACTTTCCCGCTTTCTCCCCATAATCCTTAATTCCCTTGTCTGTCAAAAACCTATCTACCCGAGACTTAAATATATTTAGCAAGGTAGCCTCCACCACTTCAACGGGCAGAGAATTCCAGAGATTCACCATCCTTTGAGTGAAGAAGTTCCTCCTCAACTCTGATCTAAACTGCTCCCCCCCCCCCCGCTTGTCTTGAGCCCGGTCAGGTCATCAGAATTTAGGTGGGGGTAATGTGGAGAACAGTGACCACAATTCCGTAAACTTTCAGATAGTCATGGAAAAGGATGAGTGTTGTCCTATGGGTAAGGTGCTGAATTGGGGGAAGGCTAACTACAGCCATATTAGGCAGGATTTGGTGGCTGTTGATTGGGAGAGGCTGCTCGAGAGTAAATCCACATCTGGCATATGGGAGTCTTTTAAGGAGCAGTTGATAGGAGTGCAGGACAGGCATGTGCCTGTAAAAAAAAGGACAGGAAAGATAAGATTCGACAGCCATGAATAACCAGAGAAATTGTGGGTCTAATCAAAAAGAAAAAAAAGGCATAAGATCCAGGCAGCTAAAAACAGATGAAGCACTGGAGGAATACAGAGAAAATAGAAAAGAACTCAAACAGGGAGTTAGAAGTGCAAAAAGGGGTCACGAAATGTCCTTGGCAGACAGGATTAAGGAGAATCCCAAGGCACTTTATACATACATTAGGAACAACAGGGTTGTCAAAGAAGAAAAAAAATCAGACCTCTCAAGAACAAAGGAGGGGAATTATGCTTAGAACCCTTAGGAAGTAGGTGAGATCCTAAATGAATACTTTGCATCAGCATTCACAAAGGAATGGGATGCGTTGATTGGTAGTGTCTCAGGGGGATGTGTAGACCCGTTATAGGGGAAAAAAAAAATCGCAATTGCAAGGGAGGAAGTGTTAGATGTTTTAGGAAGCATTAAGGTAGACAAATCCCCAGGGCCAGATGGCATCTGTCCTAGATTTCTGAGAGAGACAAGGCATGAAATTACTGGGCCTCGAACAGAAATTTTTGTTTCTTCATCAAACACAGGTAAGGTGCCAGAGGATTGGAGGATAGCAAACATGGTCCCGTTATTTAAGAAGGGTAGCAAGGATAACCAAGTAATTATAGATCAGTGAGCTTGATGTCTGTGGTAGGGAAAGTGTTGGAGAAGATTCTTAGAGATAGGATCTATACATATTTAGAACTGAATAGTCTCGTTAGTGATAGACAACATGGTTTTGTACAAGGGAGGTCATGCCTCACAAATTTGGTTGAGTTGTTTGAGGTGACAAAAGTAATCAACGAGGGAAGGGCCATGGATTTTAGCAAAGCATTTGACAAGGTCCCTCATGGCAGGCTGGTGCAAAAGATTAAATCTCATGGGATCAAAGGTGAACTAGCTAGATGGGTACAGAACTGGCTCGGCCATATGGAAGACAGAGAATAGCAATGGAGGGGTCTTTTTCTGATTGGAGGTCTGTGACTAGTGGTGTTCTGCGACTAGTGGTGTTCTGCAGGGCTCTGTACTGGGACTCTATTGTTTGTGATATATATAAACGATACAGATGATGATGTAGCTGGTCCGATTAGTAAGTTTGCAGACGACACAAGGATTCCTAGGCCTGCGAATAGTGATGAACATTGTAGGAGAATACAGCAGGATATTGATAGGCTGGAAAATTGGGCAGAGAAATAGCAGATGGAATTGGGCAGAGATAAATGCAAAGTGATGCATCTTGTTAGATCTAATACAGGGGGAGTGATACAATAAATGGCAGAACCATCAGGAGTATGGACACACAGAGGGATCTGGCTGTGCAAGTCCACAGATCCTTAAAGACGGCAGCACAGGTGGAAAAGGTGGTGAAGAAGGCATATGGCATGCTTGCCTTTATTGGACAGGGCATAGAGTATAAAAGTTGACATCTGATGTTGCAGTCATATAGAATGTTGGTTAAGCCACATTTGGAAAACTGTATCCAGTTCTGATCATCACACTACTAGAAGGACATGGAGACTTTGGACAGAGTGCAGAAAAGGTTTACCAGGATGTTGCCTGGTATGGAGGCCCTTAGCTATGAGGCGAGATTGAGTAGACTAGGGTTATTCTCCCTGGAAAGACGGAGGTTGAGGGGCAACCTAATAGAAGTTTATAAAATTACGAAGCAAATAGATAGGGTGAACAGTTGGAAGCTTTTTCCCCAGGTCAGAAATGACAAACACAAGAGATCACAAGTTCAGGCGGGGTGGTGGTTGTGGGTGTGGGTGTGGACGTGGGCGTGCAAGGTTCAATACGGATACGCGGGGGACACAGAGGGTGGTGGGAACCTGGAATGCACTACCAAGGAAGTGGTCGAGACCAACACACTAGGATCATTTAAGACTTATCTGGACAGACACATGAACAGACTGGGAACAGGAGGGATACAAACAGATGGTCTAGTTAGCAACACATGATTGGTGCAGGCTTGGAGGGCCAAAGGGCCTGTTCCTGTGCTGTATTGTTCTTTAGAAATCAAACTACCAAAAATTGTTACCCAATGGTTGAACCTTAATCTGATATTTTCTTGCAAGCACATCACCCACTCAGAATGGGGGAACAAGTCAATTATTTGTATAGTTTTCCCCCAAAAATACGACATTGCACTGTTCAAGGTGGCCATTTCACAAATCAGTAGAATATAAGTTTGACGCATTTGAGAACGTTTAACATTACAAACACGCTGCATTTCATTTGCATTAGATACTATATACCTGGGCATTTCACCTGGCACTTACTGTTTTTCAAGGGTAACTATCTGTTTAGTAGGCTAAAGGAGCACCACAGCCTTTATACAGAAAGTGTTTACTTTCTGCAGGTATATACATTTATTAACAGTAGACAAAAGGGGCAACGCAGAGGCACAGTGGTTAGTTAGCACTGCTGCTTCAGCTTCAGACATCTGGGTTCAATTCTGGCCTTCGCCCCATATCTATGCGGGTTTCTTCTGGGTGCCCCAGTTCCCTCCCACCATCCAAAGATGTGCAGGTTAGATTGATTGGCCATGCTAAATTGACCCTAGTGTCAGACGGATTAGCAGAGTAAATACGTGGGGTTAAGGGAATATGGCCTGGGTGGGATTGTGGTCCTTCTGCACTGTAGCAATTCTATGACTTCATTCAAAACTGACATTTGTTGCATAATCTTATTACAATTAACTAAAGAATGCAAACAATCCTTAAATATTTTCTCAATTAGTAAAAGGTTTATTAGTCACAAGTAGGCTTATGTTCAACTGTAATGAAGTTACTGTGAAAATCCCCTACTTGCCAGACTCCAGCGTCCGTCCGGGTACACCGAGGGAGAATTCAGCATGACCAATCCACCTTACCAACACTTCTTTCAGACAGTGCGAGGAATGTAGAGCACCAGGAGGAAACCTACGCAGACATGGGGAGAAGCTGCAGCCTCCGCACAGACACTGACCCAAGCCAGGAATCGAATCCAGATCCTTGGCAATATTGCTAACGACTGTGCCATCATGCCACCCCACACCAAGCGATAGATAAGTTTCTTACTGTATATTTATACAGTTTCAAATCTGTTGAAACATCATACTAGGGAGAGCACACACATTCCAAAGAGGAGAAAGTCTGAATTTTAAAACTGTATTGTCCATTAACTAAGAAAGCTATTATTGGCAAATTGTCAGACTAAAAGGGGACAAGAAATATCTCATCTGATGAAAATGTGCTAAGTTCAGAATAGTCAGTTTACAAGTATTAGGACTGAAGTTTATCAGGAAGATGTCATCACACTCCAGTTTATCAACTGCGGCCTCAAACAGCAGAGGACTTCATTTACTGTAGTGTATGCGCATAGCCACCAAACCTAAGTGTTTTCACTTTGGATTCTACATGTTGTCCATGTCAGGATACCCAAAGATGCATTGACACAAACTATGGATTCAAGGTCAGTTTTGAATTTGATTTACAGCATGTGAGAACCCAAATGACTTTGCCTGATTGTATTGCGCCTCAAGAACAAGATATGTGAATGCCTAAATACAAGTGCAAATAATGCACTCCCTCCTTCAACAGTAAGCAAATTAACCACTTGGAAAGCAAAGAGAGGAGAGTCCTGGCCCTGGCTCTGAACATTCAAAGCAGATAACTTGGATTTACAAGAAGTGCAATCAGAATTTATTTAGAAACTAAATTTGACAGTCCATCAGATAAACATATACAGTAGGACCAGATTTTAATCGCACCACCCCCGAAAAAAAACACAATTCACCCGAAATGGCACCATGGTGGCACAGTGGTTAGCAATGCTGCCTCAGCACCAGGGACTTGGGTTCAATTCCAGCCTTGGGTGACTATGGGGAGTTTGCACATCCTGCCCATATTTGCGTGGGTTTCCTCAGGGCACTCCAGTTTCCTCCCACAGTCCAGAGATGCGTAGGTTAGGTGGCTGGCCAGTCTAAATGCAAGGGATTATGGGGATGGGAGAAGTGGGCCTGGATAGAATGCCCTTTCAGTGTTGATGTGGTCTTGATGGGATGAATGGCCTCCTCCTGCACTATCGGGATTCTATGGAAATCAGACAAAGAAGCAAATGATCACGAACTGCTGTGCAATTTAAGTTTCTGCACTCATATGCATTAATTTATTGTCCATGATCAACATGCTTGTACCAAATTGGTAAACTTTACCAATTTAAATAATCCAGCCAAGTCTGTTTGAGTTAAAATTATCACATACTTTCCCTAGAGTTAGGGATGTACAAAGGTAGCCTAGACACCCAACTTTTAGATTTTGGCATTACAGCGAGCATAAAGTATTTCACTCCAGGTGCGATTCTACTGACCCACTAGGTAGTTTAGTTTTCATTAAAACAAACTTTATTTAAGAACACAGAAAAACAAAAAGAATTAGCATAAATTTTACCATTTAAACTTGACAAAGTATAATTCTTCAGTTCTCTCTACATTCCTAACTTAAACACATTCCCACAGACATAAATCCTACTTCAGAATCAATTTGCACAAAAACAGATATGTGGATGCTAGATTTCCTGCATTTTAACCCTTCTGGACAGAAGCAGGAAGACACCTGCCTTCTGACTCCAATACAGCAGTTTCTGGAGAATAATTTATCTTCAAGCAGCAGAACTTCAGAGAAGAGATTTATTTTCAGGCAGATCCAAGTCTCCAAATCCAGCAAGAGACAGACAGAGCTATTCTTCTCTCTACAGATCCTAAACAACAACAGAATTGGGTTTCTCTGTGAGCCTAGTTCCATCCAGTCACATTACTTTGTGTTGTGACACAAATCAAGCTCCACTCAAAAACACAACCTCAGGGGGAAAACAACAACACTACATTAGTCTAGATTAAAACAAACATCCAGCATTTATGATCATTCATGTTGTTGCAGTAACAGCATGGGCTGCTGGGTACAGACAACATGGCACCAATAATTAACCAGACTGCTGAAACAAATCCTACACAAGAAAAAGACAAATACATTTCCTGATGCAGTATCATCACAGTCTCTTATACAAATTAGATACAGATGAAGATGCTCTGTCAGAGGAATGGCGCAGACTCAATGGACTGAATGGCCTCTTGTGCACGAAGGGAATTCTAAGCAATAAAAAAGTTACTGTTTGGAATGCAGGCAGCCCCCTGACCTACAACACAATTCTAAGTCAAAAGGTTACAAGTGGGAACTGATTTTCCTACATGAACAATGGTATAAATGGTGAATTGGTTCCTGAAGAGGCCAGAAATCAGTCAGGGCACTCAGCCCTAAACGTTCTCAACTCTTGCCTGTTCAGGTGGCTGAGGTGACTGTTGATGCCTGCATGTATTAACTCAACTGAAGTCATCAGTCGTCTATTTGCCTTCAACTTCTGTGAGCTTTTATTAAATACAAAGTATACAATTGCATCAAAATTGCAATAGTTGCACCAAAAAAAATTTAATATTCATTTTCAACGAAAGAAAGATATTTGGCCTGTCCAATCACACAGATAAGTGGTGCAGAAAGTCAATGCACACATATCAATGTGCTGGCATGATGTTGTAAAGTTGAAACTAATGCTGTAAAGTGCAAATGGGCTTCAATTTATAAACGTTGTAACTCGAAACCTGTGAATTAAGTTTTCTTCCATAACAGGCCTGTACGTTATTAGATGAGTTGACTCTTAAGCTGGAGCAAAGGTCTTGAAATGCAGAGGATTCTTTTAGGCCTCTTATCAGGAGTTTGGATCTTGAGAATCCCCCTCTCACTTTCAAGATATGGCTATTTATTATCTTGGCTGCTCAGTTGACTGCAACTGGTTCAATGGCTTTCTGATGGTCTCAAAGTCACAGAAAAGCTGACTCTTGCTGTTTTAAAAGCAGACAACAAATATCGCTGTCCCTAAGAACATAAGAAATAGGAGCAAGAGTAGGCCATCTAGCCCTTCGAGCCTGCCCCGCCATTCAATAAGATCATGGCTGATCTGAAGTGGATCAGTTCCACTTTCCCGCTTTTTCCCCATAACCCTTAATTCCCTTGTCTGTCAAAAACCTATCTACCCCTGACTTAAATATATTTAGCGAGGTAGCCTCCACCACTTCAATGGGCAGAGAATTCCAGAGATTCACCACCCTTTGAGTGAAGAAGTTCCTCCTCAACTCCGTTCTAAACTGCCCCCCCTTATGTTGAGGCTGCGCCCTCTAGTCCTGCTATCCTTTCTGAGCGGGAAGAATCTCTCTACTTCTACCCTATCCATCCCTTTCATTATCTTATACGTCTCTATAAAATCCCCCCTCATCCTTCTAAACTCCAACGAGTACAGACCCAGTCTATTTAGTCTCTCTTCATAGTCCAACCCCCTCATCTCCAGTATCAGTCTAGTAAACCTCCTCTGCACTCCCTCCAAGGCCAAAATATCCTTGCGCAAGTGCAGCGACCAAAACGACACACAGTACTCCAGCTGCGGCCTCACCAATGACCTGTACAGTTGCAGCAAGACCTCCCTGCTTTTATATTCTATCCCCCTCACTATAAAGGCCAGCATTCCATTCGCCTTCTTGATCACCTGCTGCACTGGCAGCCTAGGTTTTTGCAACTAATGCTCAAGGATCCCCAGGTCCCTCTGCACCGTAGCATGCTGCAGCTTTTCGCCCTTTAAATAGTAATCCCTCCTACTATTATTTCTGCCAAAGTGGATAACCTCACACTTGCTAACATTGTACTCCATCTGCCATGTCCTCACCCACTTGCTCAGCCTATCCAGATCCCTCTGCAGACTTTCCACACCCTCTGCACAATTTGCTTTTCCACTCATCTTCGTGTCATCAGCAAATTTCGTTACCCTACACTCAGCCTCCTCCTCCTCCAGATCATCTATATAAATGGTAAATAGCTGAGGCCCCAGCACCAATCCCTGCAGCACTCCACTAGTCACCAACCGCCAATCAGAATAGCACCCATTGATACCAACTCTCTGCCTCCTATTAGACAACCAATCCTCTATCCGCGCTAACACTTCACCCCCAACTCCATGCACCCTAACCTTCTGAAGCAACCTTTTGTGAGGTATTTTACCAAACGCCTTTTGAAAATCGAGAAACACCACATCCACCGGTTCCCTTCTGTCTACCGCACTAGTCACGTTCTCATAGAAATCCAATAAATTCGTCAAACACGACTTCTCCTTAACAAATCCGTGCCGCGTCTGCTCTATCAAACCATTCCTTTCCAGGTGCCTCGCTATTTCTTCTTTGATGACAGATTCAAGCATTTTTCCAACTACAGACATTAAACTAACCGGCCTATAATTCCCTGCCTTTTGTCTGCTACCTTTTTAAAACAGCGGTGTAACATTAGCCGTTTTCCAATCTTCCGGCACTTCCCCGGAATCCAGCGAATTTTGGTAAATAATCACCTCTGCCATTTCCTTCAGAACCCGGGGATGCATTCCATCCGGTCCTGGGGACTTGTCCACCATCAGTCCCGTTAGTCTATCAAGCACTACCTCTCTAGTGACAGTAATCGCATTCAGGCCCTCAACTCCTACCATCCTTCTATCTTTAACATCCGGCAAACAATTCGCATCCTCCTCCGTGAAGACCGAGGCAAAAAACTTATTTAAGGCCTCCGCCATTTCATCTCCCACCACTAAATCCCCCCCTCTCATCCTCTAAGGGTCCAACATTCACTCTAGCCAGCCTCCTCCTCTTTGTATATTTGTAAAAACTTACTGTCCTTTTTTATATTTAGTGCTAGTTTAGCTTCATAGTCTATCCTTCCTTTCTTTATCAACTTCTTAATCATTCTTTGTTGATTTTTAAACCTTTCCCAATCTTCTACTCGCCCACTACTTTTAGCCACTCTGAACACATCAGCTTTTAATTTAATACTCTTTTATTTCCTTCGATAACCGCAACTTCTCTACCATCGGAATATATTTCTGCTGAGCACCGAAAAAGATCTCCTTAAAGATCCTCCACTGCTCCTCAGCAGTCCTACCAACTAATCTGCGCCCCCAAACTACATTTGCCAATTCCTCTCTCATCCTGTCGTACTCCCCTCTGTTCAGAGGGCACAAGTTCGGGAACCTACTTTCTCATCCTCCATGCCGCGTGACCTGATACAAATCCAAAATCCTGTCCCAAATAAAACCTATTTTACGTTAGGCCAGTAAACATTATGGACTTTAACTTTTCAGGTGAGACAGCCAAAGCCTTCATTTAGATGAGGGATCATCACAATATGACAGATTGATGGGATCCATTCTTAATTCATCTAATAGCTACAGCACCTCCCTCTGCAACTGGATCCTGAACTTCCTAACTCACAGACCACAATCAGTAAGGATACGCAACAACACTTCCTCCACGATCATCCTCAACACCCATGCCCCACAAGGCTGTGTTCTCAGCCCTCTACTATATTCCTTATACACCTATGACTGTGTGGCCAAATTCCCCTCCAATTCAATTTTCAAGTTTCCTGACAACACCACGTAGTGGGTTGGATCTCAAACAATGACAAGGCAGAGCACAGGAACGAGACAGAGAATCTGGTGAACTGGTGCAGCAGCAATGATCTCTTCCTCAATGTCAACAAAACAAAGGAAATTATCATCGGTTTCAGGAAGTGTAAAGGAGAACATACCCCTATCTACATCAACAGGGACGAAATAGGAAGGGTCCAAAGCTTCAAGTTTTTAGGTGCCCAGATCACGAACAACCTGTCCTGGTTGCCGATAATACAGTTAAGAAAGCCCACCAACGCCTCTACTTTATCAGATTAAGAAAATTTGGCACATCAGCTACGACTCTCACCAATGTTTACAGATACACCACAGAAAGCATTCTTTCTGGCTGTATCAAAGCTATGACTCCTGCTCTGCCCAAGACTGCAAGGAACTACAAACGGTCGTGAATGTAACTCAAATCTCGCAATCCAGCCTCCCATCCATTGACTCTGTCTACACTTCCTGTTGCCTCAGCAAAGTAGCCAGCATAATTAAGGACCCCCCACACATTCTCTCTTCCACTTTATATTGCATTAAGTTTATCTTTCTCTGCACTTTAGCTATGACTGTAACACTATACTCCCCACTCTTTCGTTTCCTTCTCTATGAATGGTATGTTTTGTCTGTGTAGCGCACAAGAAACAATATTTTTCACTGTATGAGAGTGCAAAATGTAGTGTTACAGTCATAGCTAGTGTGTAGAGAAAGATCAACTTAATGCAAGGCAAGTCCATTCAAAAGTCTGAAGATGGTGTGGTCAATGAAGACTGCAGGCAACTTAAGAATTAAGAATAATCACTCAGTCACAGATGTATGGAATGTCATTTCTAGCTTTGAGTAGGGCCATTTTGGCCACATGGAGGAGGCCACAAAGGGAGGACAGAAAGTAAGAAGTCACCCTTTTCTGCCCACAGCACTAATTTTTGTGTGGGGGCAAGGTTGCAATGCATTGACTGTATTGGAAAGCCCCAGGTGATCTGCACTTATTTACATTCTACAACTTTAGGAAAAACACTCAAATGCTGTTCTCAATTTCATTTCAATGGAGGGGCAAAGAAAGTTCAATTTTAGCAAAAAAACTGACAAAGAATCAAATCATCCGAGAGCTTTGTTACATGACGCCATCTAGCACTAAGGTGGCATTGCAAAGACAATTAGCAATAGCCCACAAAAAAGCAAACGAACACCATGCGAGATAAACAATGCTCTTGATAGCTTGCAAGTTGATAAATCAGCTTGGCTCAAGCCCAGCAACAGTTTCAATAAAACTGCGAATTATTTGCAAAGAACCATTTGATAAAAATTAAGTTGTGCCCCTTTTTCTTTGGATTGTAAATTCTACACTGATAGTTTATTCAGCTTTTGCATGACATATTATTGACTCATAACATTTAACCCAATCTCCCTATACACTTGATATGGTGCATTAACAAAAAGTTGTGGAACAATAAATAGAACCAGAAATTCTTCCAACTACTCTGCACTTAGATCAGAAAGTTCCTCACAGCAACTAATGCACGTCCTTGGGTAGCAATATCAGCTTGCACATGGAGCAGGATAACAAAAGTAATCAAACACCAAACAGGGAATCAAATACACACCAATAACAGTTTTCATGCATCAAGACAAAAGTTCCATTGTGGCTGGTCTAGAAAACTTTACACAGTCAGGAATTTGCCAATTAAAGACACCAAGTCCTCATGAACTAGGCTTACCCATGATGTTGATAGGCTAAGTCAAGCCTGTAAACTGACTTTTGTTTTTGATGACAAAAGATCAAGATCAAAAATCTTGTCTCCTTTCCAAAAATTTAGGACTCAATCGTTTTTGTTTTACGTTGTTTATTGTCATTACATTTGTTTTATCACAGTTGATATAATAGTTCATAACATTTACTATTCTGTCATGCTACTAAAATAATCTCACAAAGCAATCAACCCAACAGGGATATAACCTTTACACAGGGGAGAAGTCAAAAAGGTACTAGCTTGCCTCTGGATTAACAAACAGCACAAAAGCCCTGAAAGAGACTGGGACAAAATCTAACCTTCGAAATAACAGAAGAAATGTAGAAAATTACCAAAACAGACCATCATAACCACAATCTGCAACAGAAAGCAAAAAGATCAGCCACATTATAAATACATCAAGCATGCAGGTGGACCACTCCTAACTTTTTGATCCAGTCAGTCAACGTTTCCACCCTATGCTGGCATGGTCGTAGTTGTTAGCACTGTTGTCTCAGAGTGCCGGAGACCCGGATTCAATTCCGGCCTTGGGTGATGAGTTTGCACATTCTCGCCGTGTCTCCCAAATGCATATATATTTCACTCCTGAACAGCAAATTCACATACTGGTTTCTCTCCACATTGCTCTACCATCTTCTCTTTTCAAGCTCTACACGTCTACATTCTTATTACCTTTCACTCACGTATCGTACCATTCCTTTTGTATATTTGATCTTAGGATGATAGATTTGTTGGCAAGACAAACATTTGTAGCCCATGCCCAAATGCCCTTAAGAGGAGTTGCCTTCTTGAAATGCTGCAATCCACGTATTGTAGGATACACACACACTGCCATTCAGAAAGCTGTTCCAGGATTTTGATAGCGACCGCGGAGTAACAGCAATATAGTTCTAAGTCAGGATTGTGTATAGCTTGAGGGGATACTTCCAAGTGGTGATGTTACCATGCATCTGCCGCCTTCTACATGGTAGGGGTCACAAGTTTAGAATATGCTAAAAGGTGCCATTAAGTTTGTTTACTTAGAAGTTTAATGATTAGTGTCACAAGTCCACTTACATTAACACTGCAATGAAGTTTGTGAAATTCCCCTAGTCGTCACACTCCAGCGCTTGTTTGGGTACACTGAGGGAGAATTTAGCATGGCTGATGCATCTAACCAGCACATCTTTCAGGCTGTCAGAAGAAACCGGAGCAACCAAAGGAAACCCACGCAGACACGTAGAGAACATGCAGACTCTACACAGAGAGAGTTCCCAGCCTGGAATCAAACCTGGCACGATGAAGCAGCAGCACTAACCACCATGCCACCCACAAGCGTGGAGGTTTAAGGAAGTGTCTGGGTTGCTGATCAAGCATGTGGCAAGTTAATCATTGTAGAATTCCTACACTTTTAGCTGGAGGATTCATATGGTTGGTGCATTTAAATTTTATGTCAATGATAATACTCAGAATGCTAACATCACTGAATTTCAATCAGATTGGTCATTGCTTGCTACTTGGTACTCCAAGGTAAATGTTGCCCAGGCCTTGTTGCATGCAGGCATGGGCTCTTTTTGTATACAAGTAGTCGCAAAAGGTACTGTACACATCCTCAGACCGCACATTTCAAAGGTAATACAGCATTAAGAAAACTGGTTTCAATTTAGGCATTTACATTGGCACATCTCATTAAACAATTACCCTGGGCTGACGATATACTTACCAAAATTTTAATAATCATGCTCAAATCATCTGTCCACAGCCGTTGTCCATGCTTTACAGTTTCTCTTTCAATCTGCTTCATTAACCATTGATCCACAACCAGCAAAACAGGCTTGTGACTCCCAAGTGTAGCTCATTTTCACGCCCAATATCAGTCTTGTGCAATCTCTTCAAATGCAAGAACTCACATTGGACATAGCTTCTTTTATTGATCAAACTGGTACAAAGATCAGTTGTGTCAGATTAGATACAACTCTTCCACACTGTAACATTCTATGATTTTGTTTGCGCAGAAAACTCCCAACATGAATAAACTATAGCTACGGTTTGGAATTTCACACTACACTACAAATATAACTGTGCCATTTCTAGAGCAACAATCTGTCTCTTTCTGCATTCACAGCTTCAGTGCCAAGCGGCCACTGAGCAATCTATTACAATGGTATGGTTCAACTGCAATAAGATTTAATCACTCAAGGCTTGAAAATATACAAATATCAGATTTCGGTTTGCAGACTAATGAGGCCCAAAGGATCTGAGCTCAACAAGAATCTAAAATAACTACATGGAGAAAAAAGTATACTCCAATGCCTAATGCTACAAATGTATTAAAAAAGGCAAAGAAAATGTAATCTTACAAACTATACAGAGTAATTCTACAAAAACACTTAGAAGATTAAATAGCTATATACTTACAAACACATGGCACAGTACATCACAAGATGTTTGAAATGCTTTTAACATTTGAAAAAATTAAAAGACAACATCTCAACGCGCCCTACAGTTTATGCCAATCCTGCTCGACATATAAACAATGTGGATTACAAAGCCTGAAAAGTCTTCAACGGCTCACTGAGTTAGTCTGCAAAGGTTTAGCTGAAGTCACATTCATTGTACTGCCAAAGAAACAGACTGTGTCAGACATCGCAGACTAAACCCTCAAAACAAGAGGTGAGTTTACATGCATTTTCAGCCATTGATCTACAGACATCAGTCCTTTGATCTGCAGAACATGGATCTGAATCCAACTCAAACTGATGACATTTAAATCTCTTGTCTCTGTGCTAGTTGTAACAGTGCATTCTGGAGTTTCAGCTCAAGGTGCATTGTTGGATCAGAGTAAAGCAATCTTTGCTCTGCATTTGGCTTATACCATCCTTATCTGAGTGACTGCCGGCAGTACAATCTGATAACTACAGAGTGGGGGACAGAACTTTCTATTTTCATCATTGGCATCCTGAGCTCTGCCGAAACACACATTTATCCAAAAAGTGACATTGAAGAAATGCTTTCACAAATGAAAGGTTGTCGCACACTTTACCCTCTAATTTTCAACTAGGTTATTTCATGTTTATACATAATAAACAATATAAAAAGTCATCAATTCCAACACACCAGCACTAAAGATCAGGCAGGCATTTTGAAACAAGGTAATCCAAACATGAGCCCCGAGCCTTAGAAATCCAGTCCTTGAAGCCCAGGGAATACTGGCTTGCTGAATTTCCCATTTGTGTAGCTTGGCAAAGAGCCAGTTCATCATGGCTGGTGAATATATTGCAAATTAGAACATCAAGATGCGTCAGTCTCAGCAACTTGAAGTACATGCATGAATTACAACTTCCTTGATGCCCCCGAGGCTCCATGGTACAAATCTTTGCAGCCAACAGAAGCAAAGGCTTGGACATATTGACCTAGATTTTGCCGTCAAAGTAACAGTAAGGCTAATGGTGCTCATCTCATGAACAAATGGCACAAAGGGACAAAGCTAAACACAAATCTAGAAATGACTCAAGTTGTGCCACTCCACCGTTAACTTGATCAAACTGACATCTCGCCAATGACTGGTATGCTGTTGCTGCATTTGCACAATAGGTACGAACAAAACTTGGGAGACAACATTCAGTCAAGTAATTTCAATGCTAAATTTTAAGCAAGAGTATTGCTTACTGCCAGCCAGTTTACAACTGGAAACCTAATTAACCATGGTAGATGTCCTACAGCAACAAATTACGGTCCAATTATTTAAGGACTAAGCCCAATAACAGTGCAACAGGGAAAGTTAGAAATTGGATATTCAATGCCTGAAATCATATGCGCCAGACAAGATGAAGCATCAAGAACAGTGATGGAATCAGTGGAACTTTGTGGAGGGGGGGATGGGACAAAACACTCACCTTCTTCATTTGAGATTGACCAATGTTGCTTTGGAGGGTTGCCTTCACTTTGATCCCATGAAAATCTGTTAACTACAGGCTCCAGATTTGAGAATATGGTTCCTAACTCACTTCAAAAGTCAGCATTCTTCAGTTTCCTTTCTACCAAATGAAAGTCCACCCCGCACTCCACCCATTCTACATCAACAATGTCCCCTCCGCACATCAAGTTGGTCAAACCTTGCACGACTGCTGGTTAAACAAATTAGTGACGAAATATGGCACCATAGCACAGCATTGCTGCTTCACAGCTCCAGGGTCCTGGGTTCGATTCCCGGCTCAGCCCGTGTGGAGTTTGCACATTCTCCTCATGTCTGCGTAGGTTTCCTCCAGGTACTCCGGTTTCCTCCCACAGTCCAAAGATGTGCGAGTTAGGTTGATCGGCCATGCTAAGAAATTGCCCCTTAGTGTCTAGGGATGCGTAAATTAGGAGGATTAGTGGGTATAATATGTAGGGATATGGGGGTAGGGCCTGATGGGACTATGTTTGGTGCAGACTCGACAAGCCAAAGGGCCTCTTTCTGCACTGTAGGGTTCTATGATAATGAGCCAGGATCCAGCAACTAGAGAGTGAATTATGCAACAACCACTGTGTGTACTGCTAAGCATTGTTAAGCAACACTGGCATAAGAAAAAATAATTTCCAAGACGCCAGATCAAAAAAGACGCCAGAAGGGTAGTCAATATCGCTCTGGGCCAATAATCACATCTCAAATCTACCAAAATTCCAATGTTGTTACTAAATCAGTGACCAAATTGAATTTTCAGAAGAAATTTGAAGACTTGTTCATTTGTCCACTTGTTATGACAAAGTTATCTAATGTTGAGCATACGTAGTTAGCAGCAGATAAAGGATGCATCATTAAAAAATTAAAAAGATCTGCCTTGGACAATAAGTGTCTCATAAGTTGGGTTTTCTAAGTTGTCTATTTTATTATTTCTTGATGGGATGTGGACATCACTAACAACGCCAGCATTTAGTGCCCATCCCTAACTGCCGTTGAGGTGGTGGTGAGCCAACTTCCTGAATAGGTGCCATTCTGATGATGCTTGGGAGGACTTCCAGAATTTTAACCCAGTAAGAGTAAAAGGAACATGAACCCACTTTCAAGTCAGGAATAATTAAATAGGTATTTGAGTAGCATTGCAAAATAACTGATGCTAATGAGCCAAGTAAAACAACATCTGAAAAGTGACGTAGACACTTAACAGTTGATAATACACAAGTTATGATCAGGAATGCATTACCTGAAGGGATATTGAAAGCAGATCCACTAGTAACTTTCAAAAGGGAATTGGATATATGCTTGAAGAGGAAAAAAACTGCAGGACTATAAATAAAAAATAAACGGATAGCTCATGCAAAGACATGACATAATCACAATGGACTAAAATGGCCACATCCTCCTTCTGTGCTATAAGATTTTATCTTTCACAGTAAGTGTTTCAGAAAATCACTGGAATATCTCAAGGACATTTGAGAAGCCACAATAGTCAATTTAACAATTGCATATTTAATTGGAATGGTCATAATTAGAATACTGCACACAGCTCTGGGCACCATACCTTCAGAAAGACATGAATTGGTTGAAAAATTCAACAAGAATAATTCTTGGAAGCTGACAAAGATACAAAGGAGTAAATGTAATTAAATACAAGACGCAGATTGGAATATAATCTGAGTACTAAAAATTGTCAACTGAACAACAGGACAAGGAAACACTTCCCACCCTCAAGTGAGATTGGAAATAATTCTGTCACCATTGTTAAATGTGAATTCAACTGAAAGTATTTAAGTTGACTCAATTCATCCCTTCAGAAGCCAGTGCAAAAATATCTGATGAATCATGGGCTTAAAAGTTCAAGGTGTCAGATACCTTTATTGGGTGTTATCAGTCTTGTTGGGACAATAACAATTTACATCTGTAGAGGTCATGTAGGCTTACATCTTCAGGTTTTTATTGACTACATTCAGAAAATTTAATCCATCACCTTCCTGTTGTTATCCCCTTTTCCCAAAAAAATTAACTAAACCTGAACTTAACAACTTACCCCAAGAGACAGAAACTGTCAGAAAGAATGCTACGAGTCAAATGGGCATATTTTTTGATGTCAGAATCAGGCAATTCCAAAATCAAGGCTCAATTAAGTATTTCATATTTCCCTTCATTATCCCCACTCAAGGAAGTTTTCAAATTTATATTACAGATTAATTTCCCAAATGGCACATCATCTGATGCATCCAGAGAAAGATCAAGCGAATAAACATTACCAAAGGATGACTTTTAATGAGGCAGAACAATATTAATGTGAATCTCTAAACCTCTTGAAAGAAGTTGCTGCTCTTAAACATCATCCACCCAAAACACAATCCCTACTTAATCTCCATTTAAATCCCACATTATAGGTAGCTCTTAATTCAAACAATTAATTTCTAACCCAATGGTCCAACTCACAATAGTTGCAGTTATCACTTCAGCACATCCTCGTGTTAAAGTGCAGTAAAATGACTTCTGATCAAAAACAAATTGGAAATACTATTCACTTCTTTATTGGATTATACTTGCAAATGTGACCTGCTGTGACATGAATCAGAGTCACGTGTTTTCAATATTGCCCATCATAAAACCATCTTGAAATAAAAAATGAAATAAGTTTATAAAACAACTGCACAAGATCAACTAAGATTCCTAAAATAGTTTATCCCCCTGAGGAAAACTGCTTCGATTAACTACATCTTCAAGCTCACGTTTCGATCTAATTCCATTCCTACAGTAAGAGCTCCATCAGAAAATACTATCAGGAAACTTCAGATGTCTTACAAATTCCTCCCTTACGCGCCATCAACAGGTCCAGACAGCGGGCAATCGACAGGGCTGTCCATCCCGACTGCCTGCCCCTCTACTGCGGCTACGTTCGCGGCCAGGTGTCCCTGGAGAGGGAGGACGCAGTGTCCACGGGCGCAGTTGATACCTTCCGCACCCGCTGGGCACCGCAGGGGCTGGTGTGTGTTATAGACCCTTACAACCACATTTTGATTTAATGTTTTAAGTTTCCTTTGGACTTTAGTTTCTGTTCAGGCCATCCCCCCTTCCTTTTTGGGGGGCTGCCCCCCTTAACTTGTCCTTAAGTTAATTTGAGTTTGTTCTACTCGTTTGGCCGTTAAAAGAGCTCCCTGATGAGTCTTCCTTAAAAGAGATACCTGATGAGTCTTCACAAAAAGTAAAAAACACAAAAATAAGTACAAATTCCTCCCTTACATTTACCAAAAAACAATTATTTTCACTTACCATATTTTGCCCTCCCAACTACAAATGATCTCTTACAAGAAATTTTAGAGCATCCTGAGTCCTCCCTTTCATTAAATGCTTATGTAATAAAAACACTATTTGATTTATTATTGTCACATGTATTGGTATACTGTGAAAAGTATTGCTTCTTATGCGCTATACAAAACATGCCATTCATAGAGAAGGAAAGGAAAGGGTGTCGAATGTAGTATTAGTCATAGTTAGGGTGTAGAGAAAGATCAACTTAATATAAAAGAGATAGAGTTTTAAAAGCATAGAGCAAGAGTAAAAGAGTATTAGAGTGTATGCTGGGCACAGCTTGAAAGAAGTTGCCAGGCTCTGGCACAATCTTGGATTACCAAGACCCATACTAGCTCCTCTGGATGCCATACAATTAAACTGAGCAAACCCGGCCAATGCTGGGGTTCAGTTTAATTCGAGATTACCCTGAAAACACAACAAAACCTTAAACAAAAACATTAAAAACTATTAAACCTCTAAGGGTTTTCAATTATTAATTTTCTGAAAGTTCACAGAAAGTATTTTATATCAGCTGTTTACAATATCACACTGAAAAAAAACCTCTGCAACTCCAGAACAATCTAACAAGTTAAACAACTGTAAAATTACTATACTTCTGCTCAGCATGTTTTAAAAAGTCTATATAGCAATGGAAACATCATATTTATTCTGAAAAGAAGTAATTCAATAGGGAAAATGTCATAAACCAGGAATTGAAAACCATTTCTGGGGCACCTCCTTATTTCAGTTATTCCTGTTTAAGGCGTTTCTATGTCAATGCCAAACATACAAGTGTATTCTTACATCCTTAGTGCACAGTAACAGCTACAAAATGCAGGACTTACAAACAATCAGTCTTGTTCTACTTTACAGGTAGCAATAAAATCAGCAAGAATAAAATGAGCTGCAGAATTTTTTCATTAAAGACATGCCATTCACATAAAAAGTTAATCAAGCTTATCCGACACAACTCACTGCAAGCGAAAGGATCCAGAGAAGCAGACTGCTGGTTACTGGCCAAAGTCCAGGGGCCTGAGTAACAACAGTAACCACCACCCCATCCTGGGCAGGTACCTCCTCACCTCTCACAATCCAAGAACGACACAAAACTACCTTCACATTCACATTCACTTCAGGTTGTCTAAACTAAGCCGGTATAACATTTTACTAGGAGTCAGAACTCTGCCTGGTCTTGGGTTTCTAACCACCTACCTCCAGGACAAGGGAAACCCATCCACCTCCAATACACCCAATATAGAAGGATGGGAAGAGTTGATCCCTTCCCCAGCCCAACACCAATCCCAAGGGAGGGGGATTCCCTTCCCCAGCCCAACACCAATCCCAAGGGAGGGGGATTCCCTTCCCCAGCCCAACACCAATCCCAAGGGAGGGGGATTCCCTTCCCCAGCCCAACACCAATCCCAAGGGAGGGGGATTCCCTTCCCCAGCCCAACACCAATCCCAAGGGAGGGGGATTCCCTTCCCCAGCCCAACACCAATCCCAAGGGAGGGGGATTCCCTTCCCCAGCCCAACACCAATCCCAAGGGAGGGGGATTCCCTTCCCCAGCCCAACACCAATCCCAAGGGAGGGGGATTCCCTTCCCCATCACTGCGCCCCCTGATGTGGCGCTGGTCAATAAGATTCAATAGCAGCCTTGGAAAAGGGTGCCCAATGAGGGGGAGGGAGAGGATGAACAGTAGGAATAAAGAGCATTGTTCTCCACGGGAGCAGGCACGGGGTGAAGGGGCCGAATGGCCGTCCCGCGGTGCTGTTCCTATCCTATCCTGTGGATGAATTGGTTGTATATTTGTCGGGGGGGGGGGTTGGTGGTCGGTGGCCTCCTCCTCCTCCTCCTCCTCCTTGCCGGGCGGCTCCCCAACTTCCAACAGATTCCCTCAGATCGGGATCCAATTCGGAACCCACCGCCCCCCATCCGACAGACACCGTCTCTCCGATTCACCACCACCACCCACCGCCGCCTCACCTCACTCACTCACTCACTCACTCACCTCAGCGGCCGGCCGCTCTCCCCCACCCCCGGCGGGCGACTCTCTCCAGCTCCCTCACTCCCGGTGCCGAGACGAAGACTAAAGGCTCCCGCTCTCGCGCGCGCCCACGCGCGCGCCACCCCCACCCGCTCACACCTTCTCGCGCGCGCGCCACCCCCTCTTCCACTCGGCGCGCGCACACGCGCACGCTCGCGCGCCCCTGTCCATGCCGGGAACCCGCCGCGAGCGAGCGCCTTCCCGGGCGCCACCTGCTGTCCAGAGCCCATCCCAGCAGCAGCAGCAGCAGCGTCTGCGCGGGGGGCTGGGGGGGGGGGGGGGGCGTTCTTTGGGATCGAACCAAGTAAACAAACTTAAATTACGTTCGGACAAAGGAAAAGGGGGGGGCAGCTCCCCAAAAGGAGGGGGAACGGCCCGAACGGAAACAAAAGGTACAAATGAAACTTAAGATACGTCAAATCAAAATGTGATTGTTGGGGTCTATGAGGCACCTCAGCCCCTGCGGTGCCCAACGGGCACGGAAGGCCTCGACTGTGCCCGCAGACACCGCGTGCTCCCTCTCCAGGGACACCCGGCCGCGAACGTAACCACGGTAGAGGGGGCGGCATCTGGGGGGAGCAACAGCGGCATCTCTCCTCAAGTGCCTTTATTCTATTACATGTCACAGGTAGGGTTTACATTAACACTGCAATGAAGTTACGGTGAAAATGCCCCCTCCCCCCCCCCCCCCCCCCCCAGTCGCCACGCTCCAGCCCCTGATCGGGTACGCTGGTAGAATCCTTGAGGTAAAAACTCTGACAACACCAGGATTAAGTCCATTCATATGGCCATTCACCTGATGAAGGGACAAACCCTGAAAGCTTGGCATTGGCGAGGCCGCAGCTGGAGTACTGTGTGCAGTTTTGGTCGCCACACTTACGCAAGGATATTTTGGCCTTGGAGGGAGTGCAGAGGAGGTTTACTAGGCTGATGCCGGAGTTGAGGGGGTTGAGGTATGAGGAGAGGCTGAATAAACTAGGCTTGTACTCGTTAGAGTTTAGAAGAATGAGGGGAGATCTCATTGAGACATATAAGATGATGAATGGGATGGATAGGATAGAGGTGGAGAGACTCTTCCTGCTCAGAAAGGACAGTAGGACTAGGGGACACAGCCTCAAGATAAAAGGGGGGCGGTTTAGAACGGAGTTGAGGAAGAACTTCTTCACTCAAAGGGTGGTGAATCTCTGGAATTCTCTGCCCGTTGAAGTGGTGGAGGCTACCTCGCTAAATATTTTTAAGACGCGGGTGGATGGGTTTTTGATAAGAGAGGGGATTAAGGGTTATGGGGAGAGAGCGGGAATGTGGAACTGAGCCACGACAGATCAGCCATGATCTTATTGAATGGCGGGGCAGGCTCGAAGGGCTAGATGGCCTACTCCTGCTCCTATTTCTTATGTTCTTATGTTTACCATCAAATAAATCAGTTGGACTTAAACCTGGTGTTGTCCGACTTTTTACCATGTTTACCCCAGTCCAAAGCCGGCATATCCACATCATGAATCCTTGCAGTGCAGAAGGAAGGCCATTCGGCCCATCAAGTCTGCACCAACCGCAATCCCACTCAACCCCACTCCCCATAACACCATGCATTTACCCTGCTCATCTGCCTGACACTAAAGGGCAATTTAGCATGGCCAATACACCTAACCGGCACATTTTTCGGATTGCAGAAGAAACTGGAGCACCCAGAGGAATCATTAAATCCACGTACAATCCCTCTAGTGTAGATTCGGCCCATTGAGCCGGCACCAACAAAAATCCCACCCATTTTAGTAATTGCACGTATTTACCCTGCTAGTCCCCCAACACTACGAGACAATTTACCAGGGCTAATAAACTTAATCCGCACATCTTTGGACTCTGGGGGAAAACCGCAGCACCCAGAGGAAATGAACGCAGGCATGGGGAGAATGTGCAGACTCCACACAGACAGTGACCAAAGCTGGGAATTGAATGCACTTCCCCGGCGCTGTGAGGCAGCAGTGCTAATCACTGTGCCACTGCTGCCTTATTGGCAACCAACACCTCTCCACTGTTGTCTAGTTGGATCAATCTTGCTTTGATCTAGTTCACTATTTACCCATGTAATCATGCCCAGAATACCACTTTCAATGGCTTCTTTTCTGCTCCTGGACTATTACTTTTGTTCTTCCCCATAGATCTATCCTTGGCCCCTGCTATTTCTCACATATACACAGCCCTCAGCAACATCATCCAAAACAAAACACTAGTTTTCACATATGTGCTGACATCACCGAACTCTAGTTCACAACCACCTCTCTTGACTCCTTCACTGTTGTCAAATTATCAGACACCCAGTACTGGATGAGAAGAATTTTTCTCCAGTTGACTATTATGAATGCTGAAGTTCTTGTTATCAGAGCTTACTCCAAATCCTGTTCACTGATTACCAACTATATCCCTCTTCCTGGCACCAATCTGACACTAAATCAGTCTGCTTGCAACATTGGTGTCACGTTTGACCCTGAGATGACTGTCCGACCGCATAGTCACACACTCATTCAGACCACATATTACCACCTCAGTAACATTGCCTGACTTTGCTCTAGACTCAGCTCATCTGCCGTCAGAACCCTCGTTCATTCCTTTGTCATCTCTAAGTTTGATTATTCCAACACATGCCTGGTTAAGTCTCCCACATTCAAAAACCATAAACCTGAGTTCATCCAAACCCTGTTGCCTGTTTCTTAACTTGCATCAAGTCCTGTTCATTTATCGGCCCTGTGCTCAGTGACTTAGATTGGCTTCTGGTCAAGTCATGTCTTCATTTTAAAATTCCAATGCTTGTTTTCAATTCTCTCCATGGCCTCAATTCTTCCTGTTTTTGTAATTATCCCCATTCCCATAACCCCCTAAGATATCTGTACTCATCTGGTCATTTGTGCATCCTTGATTTTAATAGTCCACCTTTGGGGATTATATCTTCAACTGCACAAGTCCTAAGTTCTGGAATACTCTTTCTATCCCTCAACTTCACTTTCCCCTTTTAAGGCACTCCTTAAGACCTACCTCTTTAGTCTCACTTGTGGTCACAGGAATTTAAGAACAGGGGTAGGTCATTCAGCCCATCAAGCCTGCTCTGCCATTCAATGTGATCATGGCTGATCATCCATCTCAATGCCATTTTCCCACATTATCCCCATATCCCTGGATGTCAATTGTCTCCAGAAATCTATTATTATCTGTCTTGGACATGCTTGACAATTGAGCTTCCACAGCCAAGTTACCTAATGTTTCCCAGCCTGGCTCTTATCATGGTCTTTTGAAGTGCCTTGTGCCATTTTATGACATTAAAATGCTAGATAGATATAATTTATTGTTCTGTTGAACCCATGTTTCTGGTGACAAAGCCATTAAAATCCTACAGTTGCAGAAGTGGAAAGAATAAACCCTGGAAATGTTCCAGAGATCATCAGAAGACTATGAAAGGAATGGGGAAGCACTGAGTGATTGGAAAAAATTATGAATCAAGTGTTAAATCAGGAATTTGATGGAAGTGTGAATTTGGTACAGAGAGGAGGGAGGTCTGCTTTTTAAAATCTTTTTGTTTTACCTCCTATAACTGGTAATATTGTTCTTGTGTTTCCAAGTCGGGAAAGTGGAACATGTATTCCTTCAGCTCACAAAATAACTAGTCAAATAAATAAGATTAGACAGACATGGCAAGGCTAATGGTGTACTGTGACCACCACGAGTGGGACCCTGTGGAACGCATCCCTATCTGTGGTAATATCCACATGTTGATCAACTATAGCTCAAAGTTCCTGAACTGGGATCTAAATTGTAGACATTCAGGGGCCTCAATGAGAGGGTACCTTGTCCCAGGAGACAACCACACCTTTTAGGTTAGGTAGAATTTTACAGCTGATCAATGGTCAGGAGGGTGTGATTGATAGTCAGAAAGGTATGGGGATCCAGCATGTTGTGATAGCCTTGACTTTTATCAACAGGTTCAAGTCAATACTACCTACGTGGAGGAAAAGAAGGACTACAGAGTTGATAAGAAAACAGAAAATGTGATATCATGGTGCAGGATGCCATTCAGGTGGGAGGAGCAAGAAGGAATGTGCTGGTGATAGAGGACAGTCTGGTTAGGCAATTGTGACTTGGAGTTCTGATGGTTGTGTTGCCTACCCAGTGTCAAGGTTAAGAATATTTCCTCACAGCGGGAGCTGAACTTGGAATGGGAGAGAGAGAGCATCCAGTTTCTATGGTACAAGTAGGAACTGATCAACATCAGAAGCACCCAATGAATGAGAGAGTTTAAGAAGTTCATGGCCAAATGACAACGCAGAACCTCAAAGGTGATAATCACTAGATTGTCATGTGAGTCATGCATTAATTGGCAAGAGATACTAAACCATCACTCAAAGAGTGGTGGAAGAAGAGATTTTGGTTCACGTACTCAAGAAAGAGAGAGTTATTCAGTTGGGAAGGACTCCACTTAAACCAGGCTGCAATCAGTGTCCTGGTAAATTAGATATCTAAGGCTGTAGGTAGGACTTTTAACCAACAAAATAGGTGAGGCTGAAGGACACTGTAGAAATCCAAAAAGAAAAGTTGAGACAAAAGAACAGTGTAGTGGTATGAGTAAAGACAAGCTAATTGAGAAAGAAAGAACAGAGTTTAACAGTAAAAGTGAATCAGTAATCAAGATCCATGCAAAGAATAGTGGTTAAAAAAAATCAAATTAAAGATTCTTTGTCAGCATCTACAATAAAATAGATGAGGTAGTGCCACAAATAGAAATAATTAGTTTAGATTTAATTGCCATTACAGAGATATAGTTACAAGGTGATCAAAATAGGGAAATAAATATATCAGAGAACGCATTCTGAGAAAACAAACAGAATGTGACAAAGGATAGGATAGCATAAGGGGGGAATTTTCCCATTCCACATACCCAGGGAACATAGCAGTCTGGGGGTGCGGACCATGCAAAGGTCCATTGACCTTCGGTCAGATTTTCTGGTTTTGGGGCAGGTGCAGCCGAAATATCTCAGCCAAGGAGTAAGTGAGAAAGGAGCTTTGCTCAGAAAATCCAGAAGTAGAATCAGTATGGGTGGAGGTTAGGAGATTAGGAACAGGGTGAGAAAATGTTGGTGGGAGTGATTCCTTGGCCTTTTAATATAGTTACATCATTGGACACAGAATTAAACGAAAAAAATTTTGGCGCTTGTAACAAAGGCAATATAATCATCATAGGGGATTTTAATCTTTATATGAAATGGACCCAATCAGTCTTGCAAAGGTGGTCTTTAAAATAAGTTCCTAGAATGCTTTCATGACATTCTCCTGGAATAATACTTTGTGGAACCAGATAGGCATATCATTATTTTAGATCAAGGATTGCACAATGAGGCAGGATTAATTAGCGTACAAGTCAGTCAAAGAAATATTGAAGAAGTCAGAAATGTTGGTACATTTCAACCTGAGGTTACCATGACAACTTGCCTGTGATTCATCATCATATGGAGCTGGAGCAATAGTGTCACAAATATTACCTTCAGGGGAAGAAAGATCAATAGACTTCATCATGTCGCAAACCTTACCAAATGCTGAATCAAAATATGGTCAGCAGGAGAAGGAGACACTAAATATAATCCTTGGAGTGAGGAAATTTCACCACTGACTCTATGGTCATCACTTAGGATCCATAGAATCCTATGGTGTAGAAGAAGGCCATGTGGCCCATCGAGTCTGCACTGACCACAATCCTACCCAGGCTCTATCCCCGTAATCCATGCATTTACCCTAGTCGGTCCCCCTGACAGTAAGGGGCAATTTAGCATGTTCAATCCACCTAATCCATACATCTTTGGACTGTGGGAGGAAACTGGAGCACCCAAAGGAAACACACACAGACATGGGAGAATGTGCAAACTCCACACAGACAGTGACCAAAGCTGGGAATCGAACCCGGATCCCTGGTGTGTGAGGCAGCTGTGCTAACCCACTAAGCCACTGTGCTGCTCTACTTCACATCGTGATGGACCACCATCCGTTGATAGCTACTTTTGGACCCCCTTGCTTGCAGCAACAGACCTCAACAATGGCTGTTGATATTATTAGCACATTCCCACGGGAATAAGTGGTATCAGTCAGCCATGCCAATTCTGATGTATTATTATATTTGGCTTTACCTACAGGTCAAGTACCACCTAATAGTGTTTCCAATATATTCTATTTTTCACAGGCAAATAATGTTCCAGTGACTATAGCTCAGGTCCAATGACAGATCAAAAATGATCCTGTGATGGGGGAAGTACTGGGAATGTTATTAAAAGGGAGGATGATGGGAACGTATCCCATTATCCTCATATTTCCATATATGTATATTTCCAAAAAAACTTGAGTTGACAGTACAAGACAGATGCCTGTTTTCAGGGTTAAGGGTAATAATTCCTCCAAACTTGTGACAGATTATTGGAAAAATTATAAGAAGGATACTTAGGTATAGTTTGAAGAAAAGGAGTTGTGCGGAACTACTTCTAATGGCCCGGACTTGATGCTCAGATTGGTGAAGAGGCAGGACTGTGTCAGTCATATGCACGGATAAGAAACTCATCACCACTGTCCCGATTACATCCATGGAGGTGGCCTAAAATGCTTGGCAATGTTTACAAATAGACCTTGCAGGTCCATATGAAGGCACATGTTCATAGTTGTCATAGATACAGACTCCAAGAGGCCAGAGTAGTCATAATGAAGTCAACAACTGCAGAACAAACCATTAAAAAAACTTAATGCGATTTTCACCAGATTTGAGAAACCAGAACAGATTATAAGCAATAATGGACTACAATTCATGGCTCAAGAGTCAAAAACTATCTAAAGAAGAGTAATACCCGACACATAAACTTCATACCATATCACCCTTCGATGAATGGTTTAGCTGAAAGGTTCATCAAGCCCTTAAGGCATGCAGTGAAAGCTACCAAGGATTAAGGCTCATTCAATTGCCATCTAAGCAGTTTCTTGGTAGCACCACACACATACGACTACTCAGAGTTCCCCAGCTTTCCTACTACTGAAGAAGAAGCTGAGGAATACCTTTGATTTACTTCTACACAAGAAACACCCAAGATAGTAAAACACAACCTGTAGTCACAAATCTTGAGACAAGAAGCTAGATCTAAAAGACACTTATTTCGACAAGGAGATCAAGTTTTGGTGCGCAGCTGCTCCATCGGTGAGAAGTGGGTTCCTGCAACTCTACTTGCACAAATTGGCCCTATCTCCTATGCAGTACAAACTGAAGACGAGCTAGTGTTGAACTGGCATTAAGATCATTTGTTAGCTATACATTAGCTCCCTGTGTGCTGGAACTATTTTAAGATGAACCACTATCCATACTGCCAGATATTGCAACTGCGTCTTCGGGACAATCAGCAGAGACCGAGATTGCTGAAGAATTTTTTGCTGCCGCTAGTCTTTCTTCCTCAGAAGAGACTATTACAGCTGCCAAGGTAGAGACATCCTCAGAACTTCCTGAATTATCTCTAAGGTCAAGAACAACCAAATCCCTGAAATGTGCAGGTAACCAGTGCAGAAAAGACACCCGCCAGATCAGCTTTCCCGTTAACTGTATTATCACTGTGTAATGATGTTTCACCTGCTCTTGTATGCATGTTTTTATGATGATGTAAAAGTACTTTGATTATTTGTCGTTAGAAGTAAAAGGAGAGGGATGTTATAATTTGGATAGGTGTGTTGTTGTGCTGCCATTTTGAGTCCAGTCACACGATTAGTTTGTGACATCATTGGCTGCTTTGCAATCTTGTAGTCAGTCTAGCCGAATCCTTTGTACAGAGCAACCTTTCAATAAACCTGCCTTGTTGACTACAAACAACCTGTGTGCTGCGACCTCACATTTTTTTCTCCTCATAAGCACTGCACATATAATAGATAACATCCGGGCAAAGCAACGCAGTTGATTGCCGTCTATTCATCACTATAAACATTCACTCCCTCCATCACCAATGTACAGTGACTACAGCGTGCACCATTTACACAACGTACTGCAGCAACTCACTAAGGCTCCTTCAACAGCACCAACCAAACTTTCCCATCAAGAAGGACATGAGAAGCAGATGCACCGCCACCTACAAATTCTCTGCTAAGAGACACACATCATACTAACATGGAACTCTATCGACATTCCTTTACTGTTGCTGAGTCAAAACCCTGGAACTCCCTTACAATGCTGTTGATGTTCCTACAACAAATGGATTGCAGTTGTTCAAGAAAGTAAGATCAAGGGCACCTTCTCAAGGGCAATTAGGGATGGGTAATAAATGCTGGCCTAGACAGAGCCACTCAATCTCATGAAAATATTTAGAAAGCAGGCTTGATAGGTTTTATGGTCTGCTGTTCTTGAATTCTTATAATTAATGAGCGGCAACATAATGACTACAAGGTAGGAGTTGAATGTGCAAAAGAAGTGCCACAGAAGTGGATTGTGTTGGAGAGATGTTCATGAAGAATGGGTTATAGAAATTTAGGAACTGGACTACAATCAGCTCCTTGAGCCTATAATGTTAGTTTCAGATTGGATGGGTGGGAGTTTATGGTCTCGCTTACCCTGAAACCATAAAATCCCATGTGAGGTCAACAGATCTTTCCATGGTCCACCCCTCGCCCATTCCAATTCCCGTGGTAGGCAGGACAGTAAAATTTTGGCCCAATGTTTACATTTCAATCTGAAACGATCTTTTTCCTTTTACTTGCTGAGATTTGTCATGTTTCCAACAGTACAGCTTCAAAAACGTATTTCTTTCTTGTCTGCAGTAAAACATGTCCTTTTAAATTGAGACCCAAGCATTTTCTGACAGTATATTTAAAAAGAGAGATAGAATAAATGGAAATCAATGTGATTGCCAGAGGTGATCTGCTTAACTTCATCACAATGCACTCTTTCATTGAAATCTTTGTGTCGTAAGTTATAAATAAGACCCTTTCAGCTGCAGTTTTCACTGCAGAAAGATTGCACAATAATGTGGAATAGATTGAGGAGGTAAACCTTTGTTAAGGTCAATCTACACAAATGATTTGCAAAGACAGATTGAGCAAGAGCACAAGCAGTATGGATTTCAAGTCAAGTAGCTGAGAATTTGTAATTTGGAATTTTACAAAGCAAACATTTTTTATTTAACCACTTAAAGTTTATTTATTAGTGTCGCAAGTAGGCTTACATTAACACTGCAATGAAGTTACTGTGAAAATCCCCTAGTCACCACACTCTGGCATCTGTTCAGGTAGACTGAGGGAGAATTTGGCATGGTCAATGCACTAACTAGCATGTCTTTTAGACAGTGGGAGGAAACCAGAGCACCTGGAGGAAACCCACGCAGACACAGGAAAAACATGCAGCCTCCGCACAGGCAGTGGCCCAAGCTGGGAATTGAACCCGGACTCCTGTGAGGCAGCACTGCTAGCCACTGTGTCACCCATGCATTTGGAAAAGAATGTTTCGGATTCAGAAAATGAAAGATGCTTCTAAGCGACATGCAGGGCAGCTTCAAGCTGCTTGATCCACCAAAATTTCAAACAATGGAACTTCAATTGATCGAAAACAGAAATTTGAATGGGTTGGAATTTACGGCTGCAGACATATACTAAAATAAACATTAATGCTTTTACAATGATCTAATTGCAGAGAGTCCAGTATGCAGAAACAGTGAGGAGACAAGAGAAATTAACAGCAGAAGAAATACAAAACCCCAGGCTCATGTTCTCCATGTGTCTAGAAAGATGAATACATTTATTTTCACTATTTATTTTTGGTATGAGTGTATAGCTGATTGGCATGGCTGGTTCAGTTCAATGACTTCGTGGAAATTAATGGTAGGGACTAATCAATTGTTACATCGCTGAATTTTCTAGGGAAGTGTTACTACCTTCCCTTATTGGAGATATCAATGCCTGGCAGAAATATTACTTGCCATTTATCAGCCCAAGCTGGTAGGAACAAATGCAAGAATAACAGTGTGAAAAATAATTATAGTGGAAAGATTTCAAGTCATAGGATTCAAAACAGAAGACTTGTGGAAAACAGAGCAAGAAAAGGATTCTGTTAAAATAAGACTAAAGTTCTGAGGCATGGACAAATATTTGATTTGACTTATTATTGTCACATGTACTGAGATACAGTGAAAAGTATTGTTTTGCATGCTACCCATACAAATCATACCATACATAAGTACATCAGTGTGTGGAACAGAGTGCAGAATGTAGCATTACAGCTATGGAGAAGGTGCAGAAAAGATCAGCTCAATGTTTGTGAGGTCCATTCAAAAGTGTAGTAACAGCAGGAAAGAAGCTGTTCTTGAATCTGTTGGTATATGCTATCAAACTTTTGTATCTTCTACCCAATGGAAGTGGGTGAAAGAGAGTATAACTGGGGTAGAGAGGTCTTTGATTGTGCTGGCAGTGGGAAGTGTAGATAGAATCAATTGATGGAATGCTGGTTTGTGTGATGGACTGGACTGCATTCACCAAGAAGATTCTAAGAGTTATATTTAATAAATAAAAAAAAGGTAAATATACTGCCTTTCACAAACACCAGATATCCCATAGCATTTCAGAACAAAGGAAGTATGTTTGAAACCTATAGACACTGTTTGAATGTAGGAAAAGTGACAGCCAATTTGTTCACAGCCAAATTCCATAAACAACAATGAAATAATAACCAGACCATCTGCTTCTGTAATGTTGGATAGATATAGATCAGAATTCCTCAACTCTTCTTCAGATAATACCCATGGGATCATTTATGCCCAACTGAGAAGGCTGTCACCTGAGTCATAGAATCTTATAGCACAAAATGAGGCCCTTTGGCCTATCATGTATGCGCTGGCCATCAAGCACCTATCTATTCTAATCTCATTTTCAGCAGTTGGTCCATAGCCCTGTATGTTACGGCATTTCAAGTGTTTGTATAAATGCTTAAATGTTGTGGGGGGTTCCTACCCCGATGACCCTTTCAGGCAATGAGTTCCTGATACTCACCACTCCCTGAGTGAAAGATTTTCCTCAAATCCCCTTAAACTCTCCTGCCTCTTACTTTAAACCTATGTCCCATGGTTATCAACCCCTCTACGAAGGGGAAATGTTTCTTCCTATCCACCCTATCAATGCCCATCATAATTTTGTTCACCTTGATCAGGTCCCCCCTCAGCCCCTTTTCAGAGCTGAAACACTACAGCGCAGGCAACATCCTGTTGAGTCTCCTCTGCACCATTTCTGGTGCAATCACATTCTACCTGTAATGTTGCGAACAGAACTGCACACAGTATTCCATCATAAATTCCGTACTCTTGTGTTGTATGTCTTGGCTAAGTATCCAATATGCCTTTTTAACCCCCTGTCCTGCTGCATTTAGGGTTAGGTGGGCATATACCCTAAAATCCCTCTGGTTTCTAGGTTGTGGGTTCCACTTCAGAGACTTAAGCACAAATCGAGGCTGACACTCCAGGGCTGCATTGTCAGAGGTGTGACCCTCTGGCTGAAATGTCTCCCCTGGCCTCTCAAGTGGTTATAACAGAGCTATAAAAGAGGATAGGAGTTCATTCCAGTCTCCTGGTCGATATTTATCCCTTTACATCACTAAAAACATATGTCCATTCTTTTCAAAGCTATTGTTTAAAAATCGTTCTATTTTGCCCATTTTTCATAGAGTCATTGAATTCCTACAGTGCAGAAGGAGGCCATTTGCCCATTAAGCCGCACCAATAACAATCCCACCCAGATCCTATCCTGTAACCTCTGCTAGTCCCCTTAACACTAAGGGGTAATTTAGCCAATCAACCTAACCCACACATCTTTGGTTTGTGGCAGAAAACCGGAACACCTGGAGGAAACGCACCCAGACACAGGGCGAACGTGCAAACTCCATACATACAGTGACCCAAGGCTGGAATTGAATCCAAGTCCCTGGTGCTGTGAGGCAGCAGTGCTAACAACAGTGCCGGCCATTTGTAACGAAGAGGAACTGTACTTTCAAAGGTAGAGCAAAAGCAGGGTTATCTTTGTATTTTACATAACTGGAACTATGTTGTCATCAAGTCCTTTATTCTTTTGTGGAAAGTGGGTATTGCTGGCAAGACCAGCACTTGTTGCCCATCCCTTAATACACTTGAATAGCATGCACAACCATTTCAGAGGGCAGTTCAGAGTCAACCACATTTCTGTGGGTCTGGAGTCATACATAGACGAGACCAGGTAAGGATGGTAGATTTCCTTCCAAAAAGAACATTAATGAACCAAATGGGTTTCAATGACAATCAATACTAGTTTCATGGCCACCATTCTGTGACTAGCTTTCAATGCCAGTCTTTATTAGTTGAATTTAAATTCCACCAGCTGCCAAAGTGGAATTTGAAACAATGTTCCCAGAACATTGGCCTGGGTCTCTGGATTGCTCATCCACTGACATTACCAACACACCTGTTGTCATTAAATGATTACAACAAAATGATGTTATCATTTTTTAATGGGAAGTGGGCAAAGCTTTGCTTTTACCACCCATCTTTAGTTGATCTGAATGGTGTAACTGAATGGCTTGTTTCGTCACTTCACACTGTATTAAGAATTAATGCTGTATTGGCGATTAGACTCGCTTACCATTTCACAATTTCTTAGGTACATTGAATTCAATTTTTAAATTTGCTGTGATTGGATTTAAGCTCATGCATTCTGAGTTAGTGGCCCCATAATCACATTACTACACTACCCAACTGTGTTAGTATGTACTTTTGGTGAGCAGTAGCACATCTCCAAACTGTATCTAGAACTGGAGTTCCTAGTTTGATATAAATTTGCACGTTTGATGACAAGGTGTAAAACCATGAGGATAGCGTACACCGTATAGCGATAGGAGATGGTTGTTCAAATTAACTTAGCAGAACTATAATTCAGCTAATGATGACAGAGCTAAGCTGTCCCCATTACAAAAGGCCACAGTGCTTGATGAATTATGTATAAATAATGCAACACCCTCTGACATCACTCCGAAGCTAATTCACTTCAGCCTAAAGCAATTTGCTTGCACCCATCACCTTAATCTGAGATATGGCTGGAATGCAACCCAAAATGGCAAGGGTGAGCAGATCTATGATTCTCTCGGTATTGCACTTCAGATTGGATTATCACAGTTAAATTTATGGCTAACTGCTAAATTCTGCTCAGAATAACCTGTGATAAAGTGCGAGCAAAAAAAAAGTCACAAGAAGCAGCTGAGAAAATGAAATTGACGTACACCTTGTGCAACCATAGAAATTATATTTTATTTACAACATAAACGCTTGACAAAACTGTCACATTTATTGGAATATTCATGACATTGCACAGCTGCGGAATATATGAACACATTTTTATCTTTATGCCGAGAGATATATTTCACTGTTTATAGAACATAGAATTAATTGAAGTGCCATCTTGTCAAGGATGGAATGTGTTTTAAGCTTCTCAGTTAATTGTCAATTTCCACAGAGTGTGAATTCTAACAACATTCAGTAACAATTTTTGGTGGGAAACAATTTCAGACAAACACAGCAACATATGTGAGCCTTTGGGCCTATTCACAATTCACTTAGTTAGTTTATTCTCTCATGAGATGAGGACATCGCTGGCTGGGACAGCATTCATTGCCCGTCCTTAATTGCCCTTGAATTGAATAACTTGTTAGGCTGTTTCAGAGGTCAGTTTCGAATCGACCACATTGCTGTGGGTCTGGAGTCACATATAGGCCAGACCTGGTACAGCAGCAGATTCCCCCTCCTAAAGAACAAGAGGAAACCAAATGACAAGCAATGATAACTTTGCGGGGTGGGATTTTTCCGGCCATGGTCACCCCAAAACCTGAAAATCCCGCCTGAGGTCAATGGATCCTCACATGGTTTCCACACCCCCCCCCCACCATTATAATTCCAGTGTTGGATGGGATGGGAAAATTCCAGTTGTGATCACCATCACTGAGACTAGTTTTCAATTCCAGACTTCATTAATTTAATTTAAATTCTTCTAGCTGCTAAGGTGCTCCCAGAGAATTATCCTTGGTATCTAATGACTAATCTAGTGGCATTACCTTGGATGCCACCCTCTCAACTTCCCCATTGGCCCCAATTGTACAAATATAGTATAATAAATACTTTAAATTATATTTTTGCTGATGGAAAAATCAATGTGGCAATGATAAAAAGTTGTTGAACATGAAACAAGTTATGCATCGAAGGAAGGCAGCATGGAACATTCGTTACGACAGAACTAGGTAGGCTAAAACAGTAAAAGGAGACTTCATAGTGCTACAGGAGTCATACGTTTTATGAAACACTGCAATCTCCTTAAGAAATCACCTCTCTGAGGTAAAACTGAAAGCAACACATAGACTAAAAGATGACCTGGAGGAAGTAACCAACTAATAATGGACCATGGTTGAATACAGGAGTTGGGATGTCTTGTTGAGGTTGTACAAGACATTGGTAAGACCACACTTGGAATTTTGTGTACAGTTCTGATCACCCTACTATAGAAAGGATATTATTAAACTAGAAAGAGTGCAGAAGAAATTTATTAGGATGCTACTAGGACTTGATGGTTTGAGTTATAAGGAGAGGCTGGATAGACTGGGAGTTTTTTCTCTTAAGCGTAGAAGGCTGAGGGATGATCTTATAGAAGTCTATAAAATAATGAGGGGCATAGATCAGCTAGATGGTCAATATCTTTTCCCAATGATAGTTTTGCATGATGCCTGTGTTCTGGGACATCAGAATGGTGGAACTTCACCTGTACTACAGATTAGAGTTTGACTGTCTCTCCATTACTGTCCTTGTGCATCTGATTTACCTGGACCGTCAAAATGTGCAGGTAGACGTGCCACCTGGTTATTCTCCAGCTTCCCTACGATGACCCCACCCCCCCATCCACCCCCGGCCATACTGGATTCCTGTTGTTGTGGTGGTGAACATTGACACACTCCCCCAACAAACCCATCACTTGCGGGGTGCCCAAGTCTCTATCCAACCCATCTGGACGATGTGTGCACCATAACAATCACTCCCCACAAACCCTACCCCATGAGGGCTTCACATCTTAATGACTACTTCAGGGTCTCATCCTGCTGCCGCTGGCACTTACACAATGGTGGACAGGCTTGTCGACTGCACATACACAACAGGTAAAATTGTGCGACCAGCTTGTCACCCCTGGTAGTGGTCGGGTGGACTGGGGAGAGGGGAAATGGGATGAGAGCGGTTGGAGGGACACCCATGATCCCCAGCACAAGGAAGCTAAAAGTGACTCATATACACTGATTTCTTGGTGGAACCAGTAAGCTTTGTAAAAGAGTCATTCTCTCCATTAGAGATATACATTTTAAATGTGGGTCCCAGAATCAAAGTCTTGTTAGTTGGAGCCTAAAAGCAGCTTTCATAGAATCACAGAAACCCTACAGTGCAGAAGGAGGCCAATCGGCCAATCAAATCTCACCGATCACAATCCACCCAGGCCCTACCCTCATATCCCTACATATTTACCCGCTAATCTCTCTAACCCACGCATCTCACAACACTAAAGGGCAATTTTTTGCATGGCCAATCAACCTAACCCGAACATCTTTGGACTGTGGGAGGAAATCGGAGCACCCGGAGGAAATCCATGCAGACACGAGAAGAGTGTCCAAACCCCACACAGACAGTGACCCAAACCGGGAATCAAACCCAAGTCCCTGGGGCTGTGAATCAGCAGTGCTAACCACTGTGCTACTGTGCCACCCTTTCTGACAAGCAGACACAGAGAAATCTGCCAGGAGCTGTGGACCACTAAGCAAACAGGCACGTGCTTGAGCTGTGGGCTGGGATTTTACAACCTCGCTCAGGTGAGGCTCATAAAATCCCACCTGAGGCCAATGGAGAACTCTGTTTTGCGAGCCTTGGTGGCAGTATAATTCTGGCCATGGTGTCCACAATTGAGGTGCTGAAAGTGAATTAGGGGATTGCCTACCTGATTGTTAGTGGGAAGGTCCCAAAGCATCTCATACCTGAAGAGAATAGCAGGAACATGGAGGAGAATCAAAGTGAATTCATGCGAGCTGTGGCACAACTTGGTTTACTCCCAGGATGAATGAAAAAATCCTCAAAATTCTGGTCCTCTTTTAAGGTCAAACCAAATAAACAAACTCAAATTAAATTAGGACAAAGGGGCAGCTCCCCAAAAGGAAGGGGAACAGCCCGAACAAAAACAAAAAGTACGGAGGAAACTTAAGACACATCAAATTAAAATGTGATTATTCAGGTCAATAACGCACCCCATCCTCTGTGGTGCCCAACGAGCGCGAAAGGCGCCTCAAGATTCTGGTAACTATCAGGAAACTGTTGGGTAGGAATAAAACAGACCAGGAAGTAGTCTGTTCCAGTTTTTGTGTTGAAATAGTAAAGGTTTATGAAAATTGGTATTGAATTAGTAGTTGTTTATTTTAATTCTTGAGCAGTAAATGTTTTTCTTTAAACATCTGAGAAGCCGGAGGGGCTGGGAGGCCTTTGGGAGAACCACGTGAATGCCATTAAATCCCTGAGCCACCACTAACCTCCAAGAGAATCAGGGATAATTGCTCTCAAGTGGCTCATTAATGAACCTATTTGGCATTCCTTCACCAGGAATCCCGATGCAGGTATTCCTGCCTGATTTTCCCTGCCCCACACCCACCATCATGCCTGCTCCACAAGCCTCCATTAAATCCCGCCCATTGTGCTTGCACATTATGTTGGGAGTTTGGGAATTAAGGGATTAGAACAAGTGCTGAGCAGAAAATCTAATAAAAATAATTTTGTGAAGTTTTCAAGATGATGCAATAGAGATATACGCAACTGAATGACCCATGGAGTTAGGATAGTACCCGGCACTGGATATGAATCTATCCCAAGATAACATGAACGTCTTGTCTGATTGAATTATAATGTTCCCAATCGGAATGGGTTACAGTATTAATGCAGTTTCTAATAGCCAGGAATTCACAGCCACAAATTATCCATACATTTGTGCTAAAGTATGTGCTGTTTAATAGGAGAGGGCAAATACTGAACAGTGAAGCTTTGTATTGGGTCTAGCAAGGCGTGAAGCTATGGTTAGAGCACCAGTTCAGACAATTTTACTTTGTATTAAATGTGAATAGGTATCCTGCATCTTCCAAATTTCTCAAAAGGATTGCAGATCACGTATACCAGCCCCTAATCCTTATGTTGCTAGACAGATGTTTGTCTAGGGTTCTGAGCTAGCGTTGGTGACCTACATTATCCCAATAAGATTGTGAGACTTGTAAGTTTTAATTTGGAGTACTTGACTCAGCGGTAGCACTCTCATCTCTGAGTCAGAATGTCGTGGGTTCAAGTTCCACACGAGAGACCTGAGTGGATAATCGAGGCTGACACTTCAGCGCAGTACTGAGGGAGTGTTACACTTTCAAAAGTGCCATCTTCTGGCTAAGGCTACGAAGTTAATGCTCTGGCAACCCTTTTAGGCAAATGTAAAAGATCTCATGGCACTGCTTAGAAAATAGCATCCTCATCTGTCTGGAGACCAGCACTTCATGTGATATTGCGTCAGCCTAGGTTATGTGCTCAAATTTTTGGAGTGGGAGGTGAATGTCTGATGTGATTTAGAAGCTAGAGTTCTCTGTATATAACAGGTTATTCAGGAAGTTCAATGTTTTGGTGATGGAGCTTAAAAGGAATTGAATGAACAAATTTTTCAAAGCAGTAGGCCATTATTTGGACTTCTGACAAGATATTGTTCTAATTTATAGAATGTGCAGTGGAATGGTTTTAACTACGTGTTGCTACAATTGTTGCATATGATGTCTTCGGGAAAAAAAAACACCAACTTGCATTTATAAATCACTTTTAAGATGGTAAAGTGTAACAGATATTTTATATAAAGCATAAATTGAATGCCCAAGGTTGCTATGTGTCAATTAGTGACATGCTTCATGAATTTTCTGAGTTTAGTTCCTAGTCATATCAATTAGTTCCCTTGGTATTGAATGATGTGAGGTCCAAATATAATGATGTGATGTGCTGCAGTGTTTGGAGTTGTACTAGCTTAGCAATTTTTCTAGTTCTTTTTCCTGATTGTATCACTTCTCATTTCGATGTCTTGTCTTATAATTGTCTCTAACTCTCATTTCTTATTGGGAATTTACCTGTGTTCTATGTAGCTGCATTTTGTAAAATCAAGGCTGGTAAAATGTTGACAATATTTTCCTGGAGCCATTTTCTTCTATACAGTAGCATTAGTGTTCTTGAAAAGCTACAGTAAGACTTCTCACCTGATGAAGGTGTAGCGCTCTGATTGCTTGCAATTCCAACTAAACCTGCTGGACTTTAACCTGGTGTTTGAGACTTCTTACTGTGCCCACCCCAGTCCTATGCTGACATCTTCACATCTTGAAAAGTTAGGTGAACTTGTCATGTTTTAAGTCTAGACCAGTAACATCCCCTCTTTGACTAACATGACAAATGTAGGGGAGGCAATGGCCTAGTGGTATTATCACTAGGCTATCAATCCACAAATTCAACAAATGTTCTGGGGACTGGTGTTTGAATCCTGCCACTGCAGATGACCCTATGCAGGTCCAAGCAAGTAATCTATGCATAACGCTGGAGTGTTATTTTTTTCAGGTTGACAGAACTTTGCAATCAAGTTTCCATTCTTGTTTTTAATGACTTGTCCTTCTTGAAAGTGCCAGGAGAATACACATCATGCAATAATGCAAATTCCATAGCAGAGAGGAGTATGAAACTTGAAATCTGCCGTTTAGTAGTAATTAAGATGATCCTTTCTCCTCTTTTGGAAGTGAAAAAAAGGAAATCAGATAAAATCTCCTACTTCCTTCTAAAGTTAAATAGTATTATTTGGCACCATCTTATGTGAATGGAACTGTTGGTAATATTTGGCTGCAGTGGCTGTCCAATCTAACTGTCCTTCTCTCACTGTTATAAACAAAGGAAGCTATATTCTTTAATTTATAATCGCTTCAGGGGGAAAACTTTGGGTTGCGGAATAACTCAGGAAGCCAACAGGAAAGGAACGACATTTTATTTAGCAAAGCATAAGTTAAACCACAACCCTGTGGTACATGTGCATGAGTCCCATCCGGAATGATGGAAAACTGGACTCGCTCGGGATCTGAGTTCAAGAGCTTGAGATGTGAGTTCCCCCTAGTTCGGTAATCACTTATTACCATGGGAACTCCTACTCCATGAGTTCCACAAGGTGGTCAATTAGGGATTCCCCATGTAACACTTGGGGGTTATCACAGGTTGAATTTGATTTCACATTCTTGAACAGTGCATAGACCTCAGCCAATTTGCTTCTTTGTGACTCCTATCAACTGAATCACTAATATCCCACTCGCTGTCAGAATCTCAGGACAGACCTCTATAATAATAATGGAGATGTAGGAGTACTTCTATTCACTGCTACAGAACTGATCAAGGATAACCCAGCCTCCAAAAAAGAAAATGATCCTTTGACACGAACAAGTTAATGAACAAAAGAATGAAAACAAGTATTACTTGAAGGAAAAATACTTTTCTTCAGCACTGCTGGGGGTGGGGGGGCCTTTCGGATTCTTCAGCACTGCTGGGAGCATAGATGTGTTAATTGTATGTGCAATTTGAATTTCATAAAGGTGTGTAATATTGTTATCATGTGAAATAAACCACCATTTAGAAAGACTGTTGTTTTGGTCAACAATGTAACTTTTTAGCTTGCCCCTTTTCTTTCTCTCCAACAATCAAGTTGATCAATTTAGGGCGACACAGTAGTTAGCATTGCTGCCTCACATCTGGCCTTGGATGATTGTCCATGTGGAGTTTGCATGTTCTCCCCGTGTCTGCGTGGGTTTCCTCAGGGTGCTTTGGTTTCCACCCACACTCCAAAGATGTGCGGGTTAGGTGGATTGGCCGTGCTAAATCGCCCCGTAATGTCAGGGGATTAGCTGGGTAAATACATGGGTTACGGGAATAGTGCCTAGGTGGGATCATTCTTGGCACAGGCTCAATGGACCAAATGGCCTTCTGCACTGAAGGCATTCCATGAAATTTTCAGGATAGGAATAATCCTGATTTTCTTTTACTGACTACAAATATTGAACTTAATTTCTCTACCCCTTCTTCTTTAACAAGTGTGAGAAGCTTGTGGATTTCTTTATCCACAAATCACAGCTCTTCGCTCAGCTACCTCAGCCTTACTCTCATTATCTGCTTTCACTGGTTATGTCAGGGTCTTTCCAATGATTTTGATGATTAACAATTCACATCTGGAACATCAAAATAAAATTTATTCAGGGTGAAAAATAATTTATTCACTCAGTCTCAAAGACAATCTGGTATCCGCAATATGATATAAAATAAATAAATTAGTTTGCTTCTTGCACAGGTTTTGTTTGAATTTCTGTGGTGAACCCTTGTAACAACTTGCACTTAACACTCGCATGTTGTCCAAAGGGAGGTAACGTAGTCGAGGATAAGACATCTTCATGTTTGATTTTGAATTTAATGAGACCACAAGGGGCCCTTCTCTCCATTGCCCAGGGGATGACGTTTAGCATGTGTGAAAGCTGAAGATGGGGTTTACTGTCAGGCTGTCATTATTACTGTCTTCTGTAATAGTCCTATTGCTTTATCCAGCCTACACAATTGTTTCAGGACATACAGAATAAGTAGTCCTGGCAAAAAGCCAAGTCAAATAATTGTTAGAATGGTGCCCGATTTCTTTTTTTTCTCTTTTCCCAGAGGCACTTCAGAAGAAAAAAAAAATCAGTTCTCATTGTCTTTTTGTCCTGATCTTTCTCCTTCTTCGGGATTTTCAAGCTGGCGAAATTCGCTTTTATCCATTCATCAGTTCAGGCACCATTTCAGGCCTGGAAATAAGCCACAAAGTCTCTGGGAATTCTCTTCAATGCCACACCAGTTCAGTATGTTTTATAAGCTAAGCTTCCAAGGGAACCATAGAAAAATCTCAACTTCCATCCTATTAGTTAGCTGTCTGATATCCAAGCTGGGTCACAACTGCATCTTTGTTGGTCAAAATAAAACTGTCCAAAATTCAGAGCCTCGAGAATTTAGAGCTTTCGCCCTTTTTATTTCTACTTTTTGTGAATCACATGCTTTTTTAGGGTGCGGGGTATTTGTGCTGGAGGTGCAAATGTCCATTTTGCTCATCCAGTGTGTGTCAAGCACTCCCAGTTCATAAAAAGCACAGCTAAATGCAGAGTAAAACTCCACTTGCTTGATCAGATATCCACAAGATGTCTTGGGCATATTTTTGAAATGTGCATATCCTACAACAGCTATTCTGAGGCATTTTGTGTGAGCGTGAAGAGCAATGGTTGCTTTGGAACCTGTGGAAACTGGATTAAACATTCATTGTGGAATCTTAAAGCCACCAGGGCCCTATTTTAGGGATGGCACTGAGTTGCCCCCAGTGCCATCTGACAGAGGTTGGCAGCACATGGGCCTTTTTTGAAGTGCACCACTAAATTAATAGTTTAGCTTATGTAGGCCAATTAAATCGAAGCAAGCTTAAAATGAAACTGCATCAGGAAAATGCCAAAACCAACCAACAACTTATAAAAGGTATAAGCAACTAATTACAACATTCCAAGATGTTTCACAGGAGCATCACAAAGTGAAATTTAACACTGAACTATGTAAGGATACATTAAAGCAGATAGGCAAGGACTTGATCATGGAGATAGGCCTGATGGAGCATCTCATGGAAGAAAAAGACCTGGAAAGACTTTGGGATGAATTCTAGAGCTTAGGCCCTTGGCAGATGAGTGTGCAACCATCGATGGTGGAACAATTAAAATCGGGGATGCTCAAGAGGCCAGAACTTGATAAGTGCCATTGTCTCAGAGAATTTGGGGACTGAAGGAGAAAAGGAGGGGTGAGGCCGTTGAAGTATTTGGAAGCAAGGATGAATATTTTTAAATTAAAACATTGCTTATTCAGGAGTCAGTGCAAGCCAGTGAGCATAGGAGTCACAGGTGAACAGGACTTGGAGTTAATAATGACACTAGGAAGAGGGATAGAGTTGCTAGGAAGAGGGATAGAGTTGTTTTTTTAATACATTCTTGGGACATGGGCATCACAGACTGGCCAGCATTTATTGTCCACCTAATAGCGCTTATTCAGAAGGCAGTTGCGCGTCAACCACATTGCTGTGGTTCTGAAGTTGCATGTAGGCCAGACCAGGTAAGGACAGCAGATTTTCTTCCCTGAAGGACATCAGTGAACCAGATGGGTTTTTCTGACAATCGTCAATGGTTTCATGGTCATCAATAGATTCTTAATTCCAGATTTTTTTGAGCCAGAATGACAACATCTCCTTCACTACTTTCCCTGGTATAATAGGGTAGATTTTGTGCTCATCTTTGGGGTGGAGCTTGAACCTATATCATGGGTTCAATTCTCATTCAGAGGTAAGAGCCATCATTAATGCCCAGTTATAGAGTGCCCATGATGTCCTCAAGATGCACACAAATATTTTACAGCCAATGGAATCCTTTTGAACCCTAGCCACTATTGGAATGTAGGAATAAATAGCAACAAATTTATGAAAACAAGGAGAGCTCCTCTATTTTTCCTTGAATAGTGACATGAGATTTGTTTTATATCCATTTGAGAAGACGGAATGGTGTGTCCAGTCATGTGAAAGGCAGCACCTCCTACAGAGCTGCACCACTTCAGTAATGCACTGGAATGCCAGTCCAGATGTTGTGCTCAAACCTTGGAGTGGATTACACAGGGTAGATTCACAAAGAATGTTCCCAATGTTAGAGGATAAAGACTGAGGGCTAAGGTAAGAGAAAGTTCTTCACCCAATCACTATGACAGAAAATAGTTGAGGCCAAAATGTTAAGTTAAAGCAAAATATTATGGATGCTGGAATCTAAAACAAAAACAGAAAATGCTAGAGAAACTCAGCAGGTTTGACAGCGTCTGTGGAGAGAGAATAGTGTCAACATTTTGAGTCATGATGACCCTTCATCGGAGTTCCAAACATTCAGTGATTTCAAGAAGAAATTAGATCTAGCTTTTGGGGCTAAAGGGACTAAGAGATATGGGGGCAAAGGCAGGATTAGAATTGAATTTGATGATCAGCTGTGATCAAAATGAGCGATGTGGAGATGCCGGCGTTGGACTGGGGTAAACACAGTAAGAAATCACACAACACCAGATTAAAGTCCAACAGGTTTATTTAGTAGCAAATAAACTTTGCTACCAAATAAACCTGTTGGACTCTAATCTGGTGTTCTGAGACTTCTATCAAAATGAATGGCAGAGCAGGCTTGAAGGGCCAAATGGCCTACTCCTGCTTCTAGCTTCTATGTTTAGCTCCTTTGCTTTACCTTGGATAGTGGTGTGATATTTGTTTTATGTCCACCTCCTTAAATTGAAGATTTTGCACAGGGGGCTGAATTAAACTTAACGATTTTGCAATGTGAGGCAGCAGTGCGAACCACTGTGCTATCATGCTGCCCCTGCATTGCAGATTTAAACTTAAGATTTTGCATTGGGGGTGGATTTAAATTTTTGCATTAGGGTAGGTATGGGGAGGTTGAGTGAATTTTATGATTGGAGGACTCTCAATGCGAGTGTGCATTTTGCATTGGGATGAATTTAAACTAAAAAAATGCAGTTGTTTGGATTTAAACTAACGATTTTGCATTGGTGTGGATTTAAACTTAAGATTTTATATTGAGGTTGGATTTAGACTTTGCATTGGGGTGGCTTTAAACTAAGATAAATTGCATTGGGGTGGATATAAACTTAAAAATTTGCATTAGGGTTGATATGGAGGATTTTATGATTGGAGTACTCTCAATGCGAGTGCGCATTTTGCATTGGGTTGAATTTAAACTAAAGATTTTATATTGAGGTTGGATTTAGATGTTGCGTTGGGGTGGCTTTAAATTTTAAAAAAATTGCATTGGTGCGGATTTAAAAGTAAAATCTTGCATTAGGGTAGATATGGAAGGTTGGGTGAATTTTATGAATGGCGTACTGAATGTGACTGCGCATATGCGGAAGTCATCCCTCCTCTGGGGAGTTGGGCGTCATTTCCGGCGCGGCTCGCGCGTGCGATCTGAAGGCGGTTGGCGGCGGCGAGGCTGAGAGAGAGAGACACCGGTGTCGGGGTTGGGGATAGTTGGGCGGGAGGCGGCTCCGGCCTCTCTCTCTCTCTACCCCCCTCTCTGTGTGTGTCGAGGGTGCCGAGGAGCTGCACCGCGCCGCTGGAGGTGGCCGCTCGGCCGAGGTCTGGGGCATGGCGATGAGACAGACTCCACTGACGTGCAGCGGCCACACCAGGCCCGTGGTGGACTTGGCCTTCAGCGGGATCACGCCTTACGGCTACTTCTTAATCAGCGCCTGCAAAGGTGAGGCCGGGACCTGGGATTTTACAGCCTCTTCCGCCCCCCCCCCCCCCGGCCTGAGACTGGTTTCAGCAGCTTCCCATGTATTAACTGGGGTAGCACAGCTGCCTCACAGCGCCAGGGACCCGGCTTCGATTCTTGGCTCGGGTCACTGCCTGTACGGAGTCTGTACATTCTTCCTGTGTCTGCGCGGGTTTCCTCCGGGTGCTCCAGTTTCCTCCCACAATCTGAAAGACGTGTTGGTTAGGTGCATTGGCCATGCTAAATTCTCCCTCTGTGTACTCGAAACAGGCGCTGGAGTGTGGCAAATAGGGGGATTTTCACAGTAACTTCACGGCAGTGTTAATGTAAGTTTACTTGTGACTAATAGATAAACTTTAACATTAAATTTTATTTATTCTTGATGACAGCTTAAGTTTTTGTGAAGTGCAGGATAAATGATTTCCAGGACCTTGTAGGTGAAGTTTAATACATGAATGTAAGTTGACAATGTTTGAAGACAAACCCATACAAAAAAGTGACCCACTTTTTTTAAAAAAGTGTTAATCTAAAAGATTAAGGGACTTTTTTATTCGTTAGTCCCACAAGTAGGCTTGCATTAACACTACAATGAGGTTACAATGAAAATCCCCTAGTTGACACACTCTGGCACCTGTTTGGGTACATTGGCATGCACGCAACCAGCATGTCTTTCAGATTTTGGGAGGAAACTGGAGCACCTGGAGGAAACCCATGCAGACGTGGGGAGAAGGTGCAGACTCGGCACAGTCACCCAAGGTGAGATTTGATCCCGGATTCCTGTCACTGTGAGGCTGCTGTGCTAACTACTGCCGCTATGCTGCCTATAAGTCATCTAGACTCGAAGCGTTGACTTTATTCGCTCTCGAGAGATGCTGTCAGACCTGTTATGATTTTTCAGTATTTTCTGTTTTTGTTATTTTTAAAGTTTGTTCCTTGAGTCAGTTTGTATTTTTGAAATGCAGTTGTTGAGATTGAAATATCAATATTTGGCAGCACAGTCTTGTTTATTTATATTAGAATGAGTTTCATTTAATAATAGAGATGTCACAAAATGAACTTGAGTACTATGTTTGGAGAACTTCAGTATCCATCATCGGGAATGACTCGGTGGTACCATGACTGTGTTGGCTAAGGTCAAGCATTTGGCCTGTGGTGGGTGATGAGAACCAATGAGGAAAGATCTACTTGAGCTTAACCTCAGCATTCTTGAGCCTGAAGTGAATTTGGCCATGTTGTCATTAATTGGCATGACCATATCAGTCCTCGTGCGAAAGTGTGAATTAAGAGCAGAAGTAGGCCACTTGGCTCTTGAAACTACTCTGCTATTTAATAAGAGTGGCTGATTTGATTATAACCTCAACAATACATTCCCATCTATCCTCAATAATCCTTTACCTCTCATCAAAAGTTTATCTACCTCTGTCTTAACAATTTTGAAAGGCTCTGTTTCCACCCTCTTTTAAGGAAGAGTTGTGTAGATTTGGACCCCTCAAGATATTTCCCTTCACTTTTAACTTGTGGGTGACCCTTCCTTCTAGATTCTTCCACAAGAGGAAACATCCTTGTGCAGAGAAAATCTTCTGGTTACACTGAGATACTTCATGCATGCTGGATCACTATTAGCAGAGCATATTCTGCTATAATAATTAGCCTCATAAGCTGGCTTGTGACTTACTCTATTATTAGAATGAAGCCTGGTTCAATGAAGAATGTAGGAGAGCATGTCTGGAGCATCCTGTGTATATCTAAAAATGAGATGCTGACTAGCAGAAGCTGCTATACAGTTCTACATGTTGTCTGCTATTACATGTGATAGAATTGTTTTTACAATGAAAATACCAGATTGAAGCTGTGCAGTCTGATCGGATCTAGTTGTGAATGGTGGTAGCTAAATAAACAACAAACTTGAGCTTCCATGAACCTTGCCAGTGTCAATAATGCTGGGGCCCAGCATGTCAGTGCAGAACACAAGACTGAAATGTTTGCCACCATCTTCAGCCAGAACTACCTAGTGGATGGTCCATCTTGGCCGCCTCCTGAGATATTTAACATCTAGTATGCCAATCTTGAGACAATTTGATTGGCTCCATGTATATAAAGAAATAGTTGAATGTGATGCAAAGAGAATGGGCCCCAACAATATTCTGGCAATAGTACTTGTGCTCCAGAAATTGCAATGCTTGTAGTCAAATTATTCCAGTACGGCTACAACCACTGGCATCCATATGACAATGTGGAAAATTTTTCAGCATGTACCTGTGCTTACATTTTCTTTTCATGATTGTTTATTTTCGTGAACCTTTGGTTGAGTGGCTTTATTTTGTCAAGTTGTAAAACATCATGATAGACAACTTGAAACACAAACAGTTAAAAATGATCTAAAGTAATGCTTCTGTGATAATGAGAACAAACCTGTGGAGTAAAAAGAGGATTCAGAGGTTGAATTAAATTTGAAACCTTTTCCTCATTTGAAATTTCAGCTCGGACTGTAGAAGAAATACCTGCTTAAAATCTTGGGGGTAATCGACTAAATTGAACAGATATATCTGTAGCAGAAGAACATATGATCAGGAATAGGTCATTCAGCTCCAGTTAAGCTGGTTCTTTTATTTAAACATGACTGCTCTCTCCTATCTCCATAATAGGCTCCATATCTTTTATTCTTGGCTTGTAAAAATTTTCTATCATATAAATAATTGAGCATTTGCTGCCTTTTATGGAGAGTTCCACACTCCTACCGTTCCTTGTTTCCTAGCTTTGGTTCTGAATGCCCTACTTTGACTTTAAGTCTGGAACCTTTTGTTCTGGATTCCTCCATGACCAGATAATTATTTTGCTAACCTCTCAATTGCTTTCAAAACACTAAAGATTTAATTCAATTATCTCAACCTAAAGGGCTCTAAGTTTAGATTAACATTGCATTGAATCTGCACTGTCAGGCAATGCCAGTGATGTGCAGCTGTGCAAAGGTGCAATAAAACTTGTTCCCCTCTTATGTTCTAGTTAAGTTTGAAAGCTAGAGTGCCATTTGCTGCTTTGATTTTTTTGTTAGAAGTCTGTGTGTGCCCCGACCAATCTCTTTAGACTTCCACTGTTTCTAACCTGACACGATTAAGTAATTAATACCCTATGTTGCTTGAACAGTTGAGGCCACAGCACCAATTCCTATGGGATGCCAGTTGTCCCTTCTTTCCAATTTGAGTACATACTCATACTTACTGTATTTTACTAAATAAATGTACTAAATGGATAATTTGTTCTCAATTCATCAGTTTCAACTTTAGCTAACTGTCTCTTGCATGGAATTTGGACATGCCTTTCAGAAGTCCAGATAAATGATGTTCATAATACTTTATGTCCTCAAAATTTCACTAACTTCATTGTGACACTAATAAACTTGTACTTACCCATCCAATCAGTTGCCTTTGCATTTTCCTCCCTTTCTTAAGCCCACCAGAGCAATCTTTTCTAAGGTTGTTCCCTTGCCAGAGCTCTGAACTCCTGTTGTTGTCTTGGTATCTTATTTTGCTCTTGAAACCTAGTTCCTGCTCACATGACCCTAATTCCACCAAACCATCCAACTTTCCTTTCTTCCTCTTCCCTGCTTCCAGTAAGTTGAAATGTTAACTGTGCTGCTCATTGGGCACAGTTCCCCACTCTTTCAATCCACTGTCATCTATTTTGTTCCAATAAGCCAGGCAGTAAAAGATAGGACTGGAGCCAGTCTTTACAAACGATGCACCCCTCTAATTTTGGCTTCTTGCATGTCCCTGTTTTTAATTGCTGTCCTGTCATCTGGCCAAGGCCCTGAGCTCCAAGATTCCTTTCTTAAACCTCTCCACCTCACTCTCTCCTCCTTTATAATGCTCCTTAAAGTCTGCCTGTTTGAATAAGTTTTTGGTCACCTGTCCTAGTATCTCATTAACATGGCTCAGTTTCAGTGCAGTTTTAAGCAGATTTGATTAATGCACCCGCAGAGATCCTGGAGCTAATGGCAGAAGTAAGTGTAAATTGTTTTATTCCTGTAATTACAATTCACTTTACTCTTTGATATCCATTCAGATGGCAAGCCTATGATGCGCCAGGGTGACACAGGAGACTGGATTGGAACGTTTCTGGGTCACAAAGGTGCTGTTTGGGGAGCCACACTAAATAAAGAGGCCAATAGGGCAGCAACCGCAGCAGCAGATTTTTCAGCGTGAGTATTTCTCATTTCTGTGCGTTGTGATGACGTGCATAGCTTATCACTGAAGAAAGTTGATCTTATTTATCAAAGACAGTATTCTATAATGAGATCAAGGTGGTTTTATTTATAGAAAAAAATCCACTGCATTGAAAGTTAAACCAAATGACAAAATTACTTTTTGTACCTAACAGTTTAAAACAAACATGCAATTCTATCTCACCTAAATGTCTGCAAATGACATTCTATGAGCCATGTGGTTGCTTCCTTCAGGCAATTGTCCAACCGATTCTGTCAACTATTCATTGCTTTGTGTTTTTATCTTAAACCTGGGGAAGCAATGTTTGTAAAGCTATGTCTCTAATATGCAATCCTAAATCAAAACACCAAGATATGTTAGAATGAGCAATTGGAGAGGTACGCAGAGTTTTGGACACACGTGCAAACTTGAAATGTCACTTTGTGAAGTCTGTGATTCATGTGGCCTGCAGATTTCACACTATTATTGGAGGTTCCTGAAAATTTAGCTGCTTTCCGTTGCTTTGTTACAGCAGTCACATCTTTATTTTTGCATGACAATGAGTTATTTCACCTGAAAATCTGTTTGTCTTACCTCAGCAAGGTGTGGGATGCTGTGACAGGTGATGAATTGGTTGCTTTAGCCCACAAGCATATTGTCAAAACTGTGGACTTTACTCAGGTAAAATTTATTTCTAATTCAGTCCATATTTCTATTCATTTTTTTGTAACCTTTTTAACTTGCAATTTTTTTTTTCCAGGATAGTAACAACTTGCTGACTGGTGGGCAAGATAAAATTTTGCGTATTTATGATTTGAACAAACCTGAATCAGGTGAGGCATGAGTGCTGTCAACAAGTTTTTTTTGACAGCACGTGAGGGCTTTTATTCCAACAATCATATTGCGATGTTGCTGAAGAGAGTTTGCATAAATGTATAATGAGCAATATTGCACAGATTACTGGTGTGATTAGCTAATCTTTTTACAATGATACAGGACTTGTTTTCCAAGAATTTTCTAATTTGTTGTATTTGAAGGAAAAATATATGTTAATATTGTTGATCATAGGATAATTTTTAATTTACTATTTTAGTGTTGTCAGTTAGAAGTTATTCTTAGATGGGGAGCTGCTTGCCAGATGGGTTTATAAGCTTGCTTACCTGGAGTAATTGTAGAAAAAGAAAGACTTGCATTTGTATAACCATGGCCCCTACAGCCAATTGAATGCTTTTGAAGTCTTTTCTTGCAGTAATGTAGAAAGGTTTGTGGCCAGTTTACACAAGGCAAGATTCCATCAACTACATTGTCTTAACGATCAGCTTTTTTCATTTGTTCATCCCTAAATATGCCTTCTGGAAATACAAGTACAGTCTACTTACAAGTTCCCCTTTATCAACATTGCTTGTTACTATTTTGAATAACTCCCTAATAAATTAAACACTTTTTCTTTTCTCAAAACCATTTTGACTTTGCCTGATTGCGTTGAAATTTTCTGTGTCCTGCTAAAGCCTCCATAATTTCCAGCATTTTCCCTATGACATTAAGGTAACTGGCCTGAAGATTCCTGCTTTGTCTCCCTCCTTGGGGGAAAAAAAGGACTTCCACTTTCTAATCTGACGGGAACTTTCCAGAAGTTGGGGAATTTTGAAAAATTAAAACCAATAGTGTTACTATCTCAGCAGCCACTCCTTTAAGGCCAAGGTTGAATTCCATTCAGGTTAGGGGCTTGTCAGTTATTAGTCATATTAAGTAGTTGTTAATTTTCGTATTACTCTTTCCCAGGTGAAAGTCTTATTAGCTAACTTTCTTTCATCCTCTTAATTTCTCTCTCTCTCTTAGCCATTCTTGGCTGATTTTTATGTTTGGTTAAATTTTCCAATTTACTAATTTTTGTGGCGTTGTATTAAATAGTTAGAAAGAATAGTTAGTCATGGATTGTAAGTCCTTACCTGGAGGCATTTTTTCACTGGAATGTGTTTTTGCTGAATGTTATGAAGTATCTCCTTAAAAGTCTGCCCCTGCATATTTTCTGACTTGTGCCTTAATTTCCCAGTTTATTTTAACCAGCTGTCTTCAATGCCTCATAATTGCTGCTTAAGTTTGAAGCACTATTTTCAGACCCACCCATCTCTCCCTCAATTAGAATGTAAAATTCAGTCATGTTGTGATAACTGCTGCCTATGAGATCATTAATCCTGTCTCTGCACATTACTGGAACTGGAATGGCTTGTTTGGCTGTCACATGTGCAACTGAGAAACTGATCTGACGACACCCTTTATGAATTAGTCTCCCAAGCCACCATTGCCAATCTGATTTGCCCAATCTATATGTAAATTTATGGGATGTGGATATTTTTGGCTAGACTAGTATTTATTGCCCACCCCTAGTTGCTCTTGAGAAGATGGTGGTGAGCTGCTTTCTGAACTGCTGCAGTCCTTGAGGTGTAGGTACACCCACAGTATTGTTAGTGAGGGAGTTCCAGGAATTTGACCCAGTGATAATGAAAGGATAACAGTATATTTCCAAATTAGGATGGTGAGTGACTACGAGGAGAACCTCTATTTGGTGGTGTTCTCAGGTATCTGCTGCTCTGATGGTAGTGGTGGTGGATTTGGAAGGTGCTGCATGAAGAATTTTGGTGAGCTCCTGCAGTGCAACTTGTAGATGATACACATCAGTGTCGTTGTTCGGTGATAGTGGAGGGTCTGAAAGCTTGTGGAAGGGGAGTAATTGAGCAGGTTGCTTTGCCCTGAATGGTGTCAAGCCTCGAGTATTGTTGGAACTGTGCTCATCCGTTGATCTTGATCTTCAGAACTAAAGTCATCTTCCTGTTGTATTAATGTCATCCTTAGCTACCCACGAACTTTTCCAGGCTTACTGTCTTTCTGAAATGTCATGTGCCCTTTAATATTCAGCTCTGTCTTTGTCATCCTGTAGCTTTGTCTCTGTAATGGTTGTAAAATCATAGATATTTATCTCTCTTTTGAGCTGTCACATACGAAGCCAGGTAAAGCATCAGTTTAATACATCTTAAAGCGACACCTTGGACATACAGCACTGCCAATTGGATAATAGATCAGCTGATGCAACCTTTTTTCAAAAAAAATCAAAATGACGTTTTTGTCATCTTGGAGAAAGGTCTGAACAAAAATGCAGAGTTATCTTGTACTTGGAGAGGCTGACGAGAAATTGAGAATCTTTGACTGGAAAAACAAGCACGTGATACTAATTTGACACTAAGACCATATCAGGAAAACAAGTGTCACAGCAAAAATGTAAAGCTTAAAACAAATCTAAAGGTGGACTGGGTGGGAGAGAGTGAAATTGAAAAATTTGTGCATTTACCACAGTCATTGGGTTGTACATTGTCTTTAGCTGTCAGATTTGTTAAGTTATCATTCTTGGAATGAGAAATGTTCACTTTTCGTTGTTAAATATGGCAGCCGCTTGTAAATTCTGATGTTCTTTCTCTGTCAGAGCCTCTGGAGATCAGTGGTCATAGTTCTGGTATTAAGAAAGCCCTGTGGTGTAATGGGGACAGGCAGATAATTTCGGCAGCTGATGACAAGACTGTAAGGTAAACACTTTTGCTGTAAAGTACACAAGCTCAACATGAATAAACAAATGTACACTTGAGTAAATTAATCTTTTTAAGAAGATGACTGGTTTCTGAGCTTGACTGTGGTTGGAGAAGTGGAAAAATGCCCAAATTCGGGAATATTGATTGAACTCCCAGACCTGCTGAGTGTTTCCCGTTATTTTCTGTTTCTATTTCAGACGACTTACATCCAAAGTATTTTGCTTCTGTGTTAGCTAGTTTCTGATGGTCTCCCCCTTGAGCCACCTTCCCACCTCTCCAACATAATCCGTATCCTAAGCTCTGCTGGCTTTCTCAGAATGCCCATCAAGATTGTCTGTAGACCTGGTCAAAATTCCCAAGACCACACATGTCACTCCAAGCTAGAATTGGAAGAATGCTCTGGTAGTGTTAAAGAGCTTAAACTTAACATGAAAATGACATTAATGAAGCTTCTTGAGACTGTGTGAAACTTTTTTTGAAAATATGTTTTAATATTTTGTTTTTATTTGTACAGGCTCTGGGACAGGTCTAGCATGATTGAAGTGCAAACTATTCATGTTGGATCATCTGTAAGCAGTGTAGAGTACATACCAGATGGGGAGATATTGGTTTTGACCTATGGAAAAACGATTGCTTTTTACAATGCACTGAGGCAAGTTGAATGATTTAACGTATTTTATTGTGACTTTATTTAACAAATATGAAGTTTCTTTTGGAACTTAAAATGATATATCCTTTTGGAATGGATAATGAATCCTCAATGTATGAAATCAATTTGAGCTTTAAAACGTATTGCTGCCCCTGCAGGTTCAATGAAAATGTCTAATTACAAGAAATCTTTCAAGTCATTAAAGGAAATTCTGTTTTTGCATTTATATTACAAAGTGGAAAATATCCCATAGAGCTTTTTAAGAACATAAGAAATAGGAGCAGGAGTAGGCCATCTAGCCCTTCGAGCCTGCCCCGCCATTCAATAAGATCATGGCTGATCTGTCGCTGCTCAGTTCCACTTTCCCGCTTTCTCCCCATAACCCTTAATCCCCTCTCTTATCAAAAACCCATCAACCCGCGTCTTAAAAATATTTAGCGAGGCAGCCTCCACCACTTCAACGGGCAGAGAATTCCAGAGATTCACCACCCTTTGAGTGAAGAAGTTCCTCCTCAACTCCGTTCTAAACCGCCCTCCTTTTATCTTGAGGCTGTGCCCCCTAGTCCTACTGTCTTTTTTGAGCGGGAAGAGTCTCTCCACCTCTATCCTATCCATCCCATTCATCATCTTATACGTCTCAATGAGATCTCCCCTCATTCTTCTAAACTCTAACGAGTACAAGCCCAGTTTATTCAGCCTCTCCTCATAGCTCAACCCCCTCAACTCCGGTATCAGCCTAGTAAACCTGCTCTGCACTCCCTCCAAGGCCAAAATATCTTTGCGCAGGTGCGGCGCCCAAAACTGCGCACAGTACTCCAGCTGCAGCCTCACCAATGCCCTATACAGCTGCAGCAAGACCTCCCTACTTTTATATTCAATCCCCCTCGCTATGAAGGCCAGCATCCCATTCGCCTTCCTGACCACCTGCTGCACCTGCAAGCTGGGTTTTTGCGACTTGTGCACAAGGACCCTGAGGTCCCTCTGCACCGTCGCCTGCTGCAGTTTTTCGCCCCGTAAGTAATAGTCCTTCCTACCATTCTTCCTACCAAAGTGGACCACCTCACACTTGCCAACATTAAACTCCATTTGCCATTTCCTGGCCCATTTGCCCAGCCTATCTAGATCCTTCTGCAGACTCTCCACACCCTCCACACAATTTGCCGTTCCCCCAATCTTGGTGTCATCAGCAAATTTCGACACCTTACACTCGGTTCCCTCCTCCAGATCATCTATATAAATGGTAAAAAGCTGAGGCCCCAGCACCGACCCCTGGGGCACTCCACTAGTCACCATCCGCCAATCCGAATAGCACCCGTTGACCCCCACTCTCTGCCTCCTATTTGACAACCAATCCTCTATCCACGCTAACACCCTACCCCCAACTCCATGTCCCTCGACCTTCTGCAATAACCTCTTGTGAGGTACTTTGTCAAACACCTTCTGAAAATCTAGAAAGACCACATCCACCGGCTCTCCTCCATCCACCGCCCTAGACACATCCTCATAGAACTCCAGTAAATTTGTCAGACACGACTTCCCTTTAATGAAACCGTGCTGCGTCTGCTCTATCAAGCAATTCCCTTCAAGATGCCTCGCAATTTCCTCCTTAATGACAGATTCTAACATTTTACCTACCACAGACGTTAAACTAACCAGCCTATAATTCCCCGCCTTTTGCCTGGCACCCTTCTTAAACAACGGCGTAACATTAGCCGTTTTCCAATCATCCGGCACTTCCCCGGAATCCAGCGACGTCTGGAAAATAACCACCAAGGCATCCACTATCACCTCCGCCATTTCTTTCAGAACCCTCGGATGCATTCCATCCGGTCCTGGGGACTTGTCCACAATCAGCCCCTCCAGTCTGTCGAGCACTTTAAGTGTCAAGTAAATTGGTTACTGGGGGAACAAAGTTAAGAAGCTTGATCGGGAAATTGGTTGAAGGAGGCCCTTCAAATCAGAAGAGGAGCTGGAGGATTTTAGGGGAGTAATTCCCGAGGATGGGTGGCTGATGGCTTTTTCCTACCATTGGAGGACACGAGGATAAAGAATTGGGGATGGGGTGGGAGGGAGAAGTATTGGTGTAGGATGGATGAAATTGGAGGAAGTGAGAAAAAGGCCATGACAGGTTTCAACAGAAAGATGTGAATTTGAAGCATTTGATTGAATTTACTTTTAAAGTAAAGTTTGTTTATTAGTCACAAGTAAGGCTTATATTAACACTGCAATGAAGTTACTACGAAATGCCCGTAGTCGCCACATTCCAGTGCCTGTTCAGGTCAATGCACCTAACCAGCACGTTTTTCAGACTGTGGAAGGAAACCGGAGTGCTCGGAGAAAACCCACACATTCACGGGGAGAACGTGCAAACTCCACACAGTGACCCAAGCTGGGAATCAAACCTGAGTCCCTGATGCTGTGAGGCAGCAGTGCTAACCACTGTGTCACTGTTTTACAAAGGGTGGAAGAAGGGTAATCCAGTCAAGGATAACCCAGTCTGCAAGTGACAAAAGCAGGAATGGGCTCTGGGAAGGATAGAGGTAGGCATGTTGTGGGGCACAATTAGTTGGTTATGAAGAGCAGATTGAAGTTGGGAAATCAAATGCTGAAGTTGCAACAGTTTTGGTTTATCTTCAGACTGGAAGGGTTGGGATAGCGAGTTATGGTTATATGAAGTTTATGCTTGTGATGGGAGGGCGGGGCAAGGTCATTTAATTTTTGGCAATTCTTGGAACTCGTGCAAGCTGGATGTCAAATGGGCAGTCTTTTGGCAGAGAAAGTTTAGAGGCATTTGTGTAGATGTGGGAGAGGAGGGCCAAAGATGGATCTTTGAGACTTTTGGAGATGACTCTAACAGTTGGAGAGCAGTCCGTGGCCAGTGATGCTGTAGCAATTCTGCTACAGAATTGATGCAGGGTGTAATTAATTTGGAGGTTTCTGGCACATTATATCTTGGTTAAAAAGAAACAAATTGGCAGGTGGGTTAAAAACCAGTGGTAGTGTAATGGTAAACTTCAGTTTTAAACACCTGAAGCTTGTTCGATAATGCAACTCATGTTAGTCAAGAATCTATCTGCCTCTGCCTTAAAAAAAAATTCATTGACCTTGCTTCTACCACTCTTTGGGGAAGAGAATTCCAAAGATTCATGTTCCTTGGAGAAAAGATTTCTTGTTTTCATCCTAAATAGGAGAACCTCTTTTAAAGTGATGTCCCTGAGTTCTAGTCTCTTTCACAAGGGGAAGCATTCTTTCAGCATCCATCCTATCAAGTCCTTTTAGGATCTTATGTTTCAATGACATTGGTATTTAGCAGATTGAAAAGCAATGAATATAGGCCCAGCCTGTTTGAGCTGCTTCTAACACATTCATGTCCTCCTTAAATAAGGAGACTAAAATTGTGCACAGTACTCTAGATGTGGTCTCACCAATGCTCTGTATAACAGTAGCGAAACACCCCTACTTTCATATCTCACTCCCCTTGCAATAAATGACCATATTCTATTTGCCTTCCTAATTGCTGCTTGTATCTGCATATTAACTCGTTAATTTCTATTCCAGGGCATCCAAATCTCTTGTGCCACCAAGTTCTATAATGTTTAATGTACTGCTTTTCTGTTATTACTACTGTGATGTATCCATTCACGTTTTCCCACATTATATTTCATCTGCCAGATCTTTGCCCATTCACTTATCCTGTCTGTTTCTTTGCAGACCCCTGAAGGCTTTTCACAACTTATTTTCCCACCTACCTTTGAGTCATCAACAAATTTAGTAACTATACATTTGATTCCTTGATCCAGATCATTGATACAAATTGTAAATGATTGTGGCCCAAGCACAGACCCTGTGGTATTCCAGTTGTCACATTTTGCCATCCTGAAAAAATGCATTTATCCCTACTTTCTGCTTGTTTGCTATCCAGTCCTTTATCTATGCATAACCTTTGTAGAGACACCTTGTCAAATGCCTTCTCCATGGCAGTTCCCACTACATTAGCCCCCCTCTTCACTCCTGAATGGCATCCTGTACCGTGGTCAATTTGATTGTCCACCCATCAGTCACCACTCTCATTCTCACAGATGGTGAAAACCTCAAACTTGTTGGATAATTGCAAAGGCTGGGGCTCTTCCACATCTACCTTATGGATCCCCTTACCTGCTTCACTTGCAGGCACATTCTCTATCACTGACCAAATCAGAAGACCCCTGTCCTTGGATGTGACTGTTTCCAGGTACAAAGTGTCCAGGTAACTTTACCCTTCCCTGATGCATTGCAGTATCTGCAGCTCAGCCTTGTATTGAGGGACTCTGAAGCTCCTCAAGCTGCAGACACTTACTGCAAATATGTTTGCCCCTGATCACCCGTTGTTCAGGAACTCCCATATTCTGTTGTCAGAGGACGTCACCCTGCCATCTTTAGAATAATAGAATCCCTACTGTGAAGGAGGACGACATTTGGCCCATCAAGCCTGCATTGGCAACAATCCCACCCAGACCCTATCCCTGTAACCCCATGCCTTTACCTAGTAATCCTCCTAATATTAAGGGGTAATTTAGCATGGTCAATCAACTTGCACATCTTTGGGAGGAAACCCACACAAACATGAGGAGAATGTGCAAATTCCACATACAGTTACTGAAGGCTGGAATTGAACCTGGGTTCCTGGCACTGAGGCAGCGGTACTAATTGCTGTGCCACTGTGCTGTCCCTAATTGAGTGTTAATGAAATCATTCTTAATTTATAATTAAACACTGGTACTCTCGAAACTTTCACTTCCCCTAGCAAACTTTAGCATAACTAATAAAACCTTATAATTACAAATACATTACACTAGTTTTGAAGATAGAGCAAAACATTCAAAAATTAATCACTTGCCTGTTTTCTGGGATGTTAGTTTGATTTCTCTCAATGTAGCTGCTCTGCTTCGGAGTCTCAGACTGGACTCGATTGGCTAGCTCATCTCAGTGGTGGTTATTAACTCTGGATCCTCTTTTACCTGCTCCAGATCAGTCAAATTGGCAGTTCGTTGTAAAATTGATTCTAGTTTTCTGGGCTACAGTGGAGAAGATTTAACTCTGCAGCTGATTATTTTCCACTGACTTGTGCTGGAAACTGGACCAATTCATGTTGTTTGAGGATTGGATCATATTAATATTCTTCCTCTCCCATGCTGGTTGCCGTTGAAAGCACTAGTGAGATGCATTTGTGCCTATTAGCAGCAAGTACCCAAGCATAAAAATTATGGCAAATAGAAGCTGATAGTAGGGACATGTAGTTATTGCAGGAGTAGCCAGCAGTGGGAAGATGAGTAGCAGCACATGAGCTTGAGTATCAGAAAGACTTGGTTTTGTAAGCCTCTGAACTAAAGAGAAGGGAATGCAGAGGTCAAAAAGCAATTATCATCCTTTAAGAATGGCTTTTTACAATTAAGAGTAGGGGCATCTGCCATACATTCAGGGTATGCATACCCCACTTTGGGCTCTACTTGTCCACAGGAAAGGTAGCAAGAATGCTGGAAGCGTAGGATTCATCTTTGTGACAAAGGTTGAAATCAGTGGTAAGTAAGGGAGTATGTAACGACAGGGAAATAGAAGGTAGAAAATTCTAGATAGAATTAAGAAATAGAAAAGGATTTAAGACTGCAACTGGTTACAGTTGTGAATGAATGCAGGTAAAAACAGGATGATGGCTGGAGCAGGGTTAGCTTTCAGACAGATTAGAATAAACTTATGTCGGCTCATTTCTGGAGTAAACGATAGCTTTTTGCAACATTTATGTCAATATTGAGCAACTAGAAAACTTATCACAAATTTGAATAACCGTATATTTGATTTAAACTGGCTTGAAAATTGTAGTAGTTGGCCTTATCTATCCTGTCATTTTATAGAGGGCATGAATTTTAAGTAATCTGTACTGCTTTTAGAGTTACTAGAGCATGGATTGCTTTACTAAAAGCTATGATCAAATAAGAAATTACATAATTTAGAAGTGCTTTCATAAAACGTATGAAGAGGATACTGTTGGAAAGCTACCCCAGAAAATGGCCCTAATTTATTATTGCTCAGCACTAATTAGGCCACAAGGTGGTTGTCAGAAATGGAAAATGGTAACCTGAGTTTAGTTTGAGGCAATCTTCCACATTCAGCTGAAGAATATTAATGAGGTGGAGGTTTTTTTAAAAAAAGCTGCATTTTTCATTTAATGAACCAGATTGTTTTCATAGTTTTAACACTTTGCTTCCTTCCCACATTAAGTTTGTGGTTTCTCCACTGGAGGGGGTAATGGTGCCTAGTGGCTCTGTCTGATTATGCTTCAGAATCCTGCTTCTGTATGTTGCCCCAGGATACCAGTATTTTCATGCTCAAATATAATTTTTTGTAGATAAAAACTGTTGCATTTGTGGAAACTAGTGGAGAGCTAGGTGCACTTTGTGAAGTTTATACTTTTTTTTACAGTCTTGAGCTGATCAAATCTTTTGACGCACCAGCATCAATTAACTCTGCCTCTCTTCATCCTGAGAAAGATGTCTTTGTTGCAGGAGGTGATGACTTCAAATTGTACAAGTTTGACTACAATACAGGCGAGGACTTAGGTAGGTCCTCATATTTTTTCAAGTGGATTAGTTGCTTTGTGTGAATTGTATTTCAAATCAGTTTTTTGCTATTATATGTAGGAGGATGGCTACTGCATAGAATGCCCTTATGAAAATAGAAATTTAACTGGGCCCTTCAGGACCTTGTGCTTATACAAATTAAAATTCATCTCCTTAATTTTTTCCATAACAATTGTTTAATTAGTCCCAACTAGATTGATTAAAAAAATGCAAAGCAAATGCACAAAGTGGATCTGAGGTATATTTTCTATTGTCAGCTTGTGTGCATCAGGGTCCTTTCTGGATCAGTGCAAGAGCTTGACAGGCATTTCATGATTGTTTTGTGGGTGGGGTTGCTGCCAATTTGATTAATTACTCCATTGAAACGTTTGCTCTATCTTCAGAATAGGGTTCTTGACTGCTGAGGAAAGAGCAGCAGCAAGAGCTCACTGAAGAACTCCCATTAGAATTCATAAAAGGACAACACGATTCACGTGTCCTTCTATGCCTAGTCTCACTGTACTTTTATTGAAAATTGGATACTTCAAGACCATTGCATAAAGTCCTACCCACCTGCTTTGGTGAATTTACTTTGGTACCTGTCACAAAGTGCCTGCAGTTTGAGTTTTGGTGGAATTACTGATGGTGAGCCCATAATGCCCATGAACTCTTGCTTGCTGCAGGTTAAACATCCATTCTGTTCAGGCTATTTGGATAAGTACATGGATGGGAATGGATTCAAGGGATCTGGGCCAAATGTGGGCACAACACCATGATTGGCTCGTACCAGTTGGGCTGAAGGACTTGTTTCCATGCTGTATTGCTCTATGACTCTATCGGCAAGACAGTACAAGAAACACTGGTGTTCAGTTGGCTCTGTAGCTGCATTAGTTTAGTTTGCAGTTTTACAGATTAAATCGTAAATTTCCTGTCTCAAGTTAAACTGATTTTATGACCAGTTATAATCTGATTACCAAACTAAGCAAAAAGTGGTAGCTTTGTAGCTTTTGCACCATGCGAGGTGAAAATAATTTCCCTCCTAGTGTGAGTGCACAGTCTGGTATGCTGACTTTGTTTCTGAAAGCCTCTGCCCTGCAATTCTTTTGAATTAAGTTTCCAGTACTAAGTACTGGGGATATGTGTGGTTGTTTTAAGGATTGTAGCCTTGTGTAAGTGATACCTTTAAATGCTAACAAATTGAGTCAGCTGTAAACAAAAGCTGTTGAAAAGTTGCAGGTCAGTGAAGAGATGAGTTGTGATTCCTGTGTGTTCACTTGTGAAAATTGAATCTTCTGTGGCCTTGCTTATAGTTGGTTGCAGAAAAAGGAAATGGTAGTTAAAGCTGGCTGAGATCTCTGAAGCAAGTGAGAGTAAGTTGCTGCTTACAGTACTACTGCTTTTAACATTTGTAGTGCTATTCTGGAGGAAGCAAGAACAGGCATCATATAACCTTGTGCTCAATGCATGAGGCTTGTTTATGGCAGTGTCATCAACTCAAGGATTTTCATATCGCAGAATTGCTACAGTGCTGGAGGCCCATTGTGCCACCCCAATTATGGGTGCATTTCTGATCACCTTTTTGAACAAATCAAATTAAGAAAAATGAGTTTAACACCTTTCATGGCTACAGATGTCCCAAAGTACTTTACCACTAGTTAAGTACTTTATATATGCAGGCATTGTTATAATTTTAAGAAACGCAGCTGTTGATTTGTGCACTGCAAGATCCCACAAATAGCAATGTGATAAATCTGTCTTTGTGAATGATGTGGCCTGGGTTTAATGTTTTGCTTGAAAGACTGCACCCCTGAAAGTCTTCCGTACCCTCAGTACTGCAGTGACATAACCTGAACTTTTGTGTTTGTTTCTGAAATTGGACTTAAACCTCCCAACTCCTGACTGGGAGTGCAACCAACTGAACCATGGCTTGATATTCCTGTAATTTTGAATTTTACCAAGCACTGCACAGCAGAATGGGAATTTAATGTTTCTGGAACTCAAATGTACAATTACTAAAAACCAAGAATAAGCTATCTCTACCTCTGCTATGATTTCTCTGTTCTAAAACAAATATAAATCCTTTTGTTACAGAGTCATACAAAGGGCACTTTGGTCCAGTCCATTGTGTAAGGTTTAGTCCTGACGGAGAATTATATGCAAGTGGTTCTGAAGATGGAACTCTTCGTCTCTGGCAGACAACTGTTGGTAAAACCTATGGGTTATGGAAATGTGTGCTCCCTGGTAAGTACATTTTGGTAAACAGTCCAGGGCTAATTGTGATATAAATATTATTTTGTATCTTAAATCTAGAGCAATGTATCTTTGTTATACAGAGTCTCTTGATTTTCTGAAGGAACAATTATCAGACGGCATTTGCTGAACATGCAGGACAATTATCCTTGGGTGAAATTAATCCTTATAAATTAATGTCACTATGGTGAACTGCATGTATTTTACACTTGTTTCTTTTGAATTACAGAGGAGCTTGGCTCTGAAAACTCTGATTCTATCTATGGCACCCCTCCAGAAGTAAAAGCTTGAGCTGCCAGCTTGTGAAAAACGACCAAGCAGCAATTTTTGAGTTGAAAGAAGAGCAAGCCTTTTTTTAATCTGGTCACGAGCAAATGCAGACACCTAACTATATCAACTGAAGACAACTGTAGCTAACTGTTTGTAAGACGAGCACTGGGTATCTGCAAGGAAGGAAGCTATTAGACCTTTGCATGTTCAATGCAGCTGCCTTCCATCTTGTGTTGGTTTAATTGGGCCTGACCAGGAACATCTGTGTATATATGTCATATCTTGGCAGAGGTTTCTCACCGAGGAAGTATGGTCAAGTTACAGCTATAGCATAATGGATTCAAGTATGTTTTCCTTAAAGGATCCATTTTTCTTTTCTCCGCACAAATTCAGTGGTTTAACAATAAAATGTTATTCAAGCTGTGTTGTCATCCTAGTCATTTAAATGATATGCAATCTGTCAACATTTCCAGCATCTCATTTGCTCAATTGATGCATCATGTAGTATTCAACTGGCCCACGCACAACTTGTGAAAAAATTTAATAAAACACCAGATCCTGCATCTTCAAATTTTGGGTGTTTGTGGCTGCTCTCCCTGCTGCTGGCTGTTCTGTGCAACTAAATGCACATTTAGTATATGGGATCTGCGCCTGAGTGCTTATTGAAATCTTAATTCGTTATTGTCCTCTGCAAAGTAAAAGTTGGCAGTAATTGCAGCAATTATGTTAGTACTTTAAGTGACAGGAACTACACTTGGTATATTTTATCTGTTTACAGTAGGTTGGCAGTGTTGAATGATTTGCTGCTATAGCTAACAGCTTTGATTATTTACAGCAATTACTGTCTTACCAAACTCTGGTTATGTTTAATGCTGCACCCCATCATGGTGACCTTTTGAGTTACTGCCTGATCCTGATATGCCCCACTTCTCTTCCTAATTTTTCTAATTTGCAATGTTGATTTATAATGCTGTTATGAAAATGTTTTGAGACACTTGTGTCCTGATAAAAAATTAATAAAAGTGGGCCAGGAAATGAAGCCTGCCTTTGCTTTGGACCATGTTCGGAGGTTACATTGTAAGTCAGACTGAGAATCTTGTTTCACTATTTTATGTCCCTAGGACAAATTGAATTAACCAAAATGTTGGTTAATGCGCAGGTGAGTGGAAGAAGTGAGTATTTTGGTATTGCAGATTCTAACATTCCACTTGGGTATCCTCTTGTGTTGCTGACTTGGGACGTGAGGTTCCCCTGTCTCCTGAGTGCAGCAGGATGCTGAGTGAAGTCTTTGTCCGCATGCAATGGGGGGGAAAAAAAATCAATGATTTAACCCCATTTAATACTTTTAAGAAGAAAGAATAAGCCTGTCAAACCAAAAAAGCAATCTTTGTTGTATGGAACAGCTGCCATAGGGCAAAGGGGATAAAATTGAGGGGAAGGATAGGTGATTGTTGCTCTGTGTAGAGCAAACTCAAGATGATGTAACCTGAAAAGAGATTTCTTGCAGCACTGATGATGCATGTGGCAAGATCATATGGGTGACTTTTCTGTATTATATACAATTTAATTTCAAACCATTTGTGTTTTTAGTGCCAAAGCCTTGATCGGGTGGGGGTTAATGAGCCACTGCAGATGAAAATGAGTTCACTACATGACTGATTCCAGATAAGACAATTAAATGACCTGGCACAAGAGTAGTAATGTTTCAGAATATAACTAAAATTTCCTGTGGATAACTGACATCAATCGAACATTAACTCTCAGGGTTTCATCTTTTTGGCACAAATTGTATCTTGAATTGCTTTAAAAATTAGCCATCTGTAGACAGGGCAGCAGTATGCAGTGATAGAAATTTTAATGAGTATTATTTTTTTGATGGCTTTAAAGATGATCAAATAATACAGGGCAAGATTGTTTCCAAAACTGAATTGAGTATAGATTACCTCATGTTTCTTGAATTGAAGTGGATATTTCAAGCAAGTTGTTTGGGACAAGTCAAGGTCATCACATTCTTACTTTGCATAAGTATTTAGCAAATGCATTAACCATTTAAGATGAAATGTCTGTTGACTATCACTTTCTAATTTGTTAGTTGAGTGGAATATTGAAAACTGCACTCTGTCGTGAAGAGTAAAGGTTGGGAAGTGATGATGTGGAGAAGATTACAAGGATATTTTCTGGTGTTATCAAGATGTACATATATAGTTTTCTCTAAGTAATTCCTGGTTTGTGGATATTATGTTGTCTGGATAAGGTGGAAATGTACACTTTATAATTGAGGAAAGGTTTAACTAGTGTGGGAACTTCTATAAAGGGCTGTGTACCCAGAATTCATTAAATGGATTAAGTAATGAAAATGATGTGCAAAATGGAACAGCTCCCTGGCTTATTTACCCATACCTGACAAGATATGTGGACTGCACACTAGAGACTGATAGAATGAGTTCTGTAATGCAGGTCTACCAGGTTGACGCTGTCCTTATGTATGGAAATTGGCTATCATTCTCTGCTCAGTGACTGCGTTGTCATGAGTCATTGGAGAATGCTTACCTGAAGATCAGAGGCCAAGTGACTGCTTAAGTGTTCCCTGACAGGAAGAGAACACACACCTGGTGCTCCCAAATAAACCTGTTGGACTTTAACCTAGTGTTTCTTACTGTGCTTATCCCAGTCCAACGCCAGGCATCTCTACACCATGACTCTAATTCAGTGGGTGTCTACCTAAAGCTGAGCAGCTGGGTACCAATAGATGATTGGCTGGGTTCCTTTATAGAGTGGGAGTCTGCATGGAGGTGATTGGCTGGCGTCGAATTAAAGGGCCAGTCTTCCTACAGCTGTTGGCTGGGGTCTAATCAAAGGGGCAGGCTCACTGGAGTTGATTGGCTGGGTGTCTGGCGGAAGTGACGATTGGAGCGGAAGTCACGGGGTGTCTCGGCGTTATGGCGGCCAGGAACTGCGGCTGTTCGTTGGGTAAGGGATGGGCTAGTGTTGGGGGTGGGCGATGGGCTGAGTGGCGGACTCGGGCTCCTAGCAGCTGTGTGAAGGGGGGGTTTGAGTGAATATTTAGCGGTGAGGATGGCCCCGGGAGGCTGAGCTCTGTCTGAGATAGACCAGGGTTAAAGGCCCTCTTCAGTCCACACCCTGGGCAGTTTGGTTCGGAAGAGACAGGCAGGCATGTGTGATCCTCATTAGCAATTGTCACCAGGACGGAAACTTAATGCTGCAAACACTCAGCAGAATTGGCATCGTAGAATCCCTACAGTGCAGAAGGAGGCCGTTCAGCCCATCGAGTCTGCTCCGACCACAATTCCGCCCAGACCCTGTCCCTGTAATAATGTATTTACCCTAGTTCGTTCGTTCCCTCCCCCCCACCCCGACACTAAGGGGCAATTCAGTACCGCAAATCTACCGAATCTGTACATGGGCTGACACAGTGGTTAGCACTGCTGCCTCACAGTACCAGGGACCCAGGTTCAATTCCTGGCATAGGCCATTGTCTGTGCAGAGTCTGCACATTCTCCGTGTCTGCATGGGCTTCCTCCCACAGTCCAAAGACATGCTAGTTGGGTTCATTGACCATGCTACGTCCTCTCCCAGTGTACCCAAATGGGCACCAGAGTGTGGTGACTAGGGGATTTTCACAGTAAATTCATTGCACTGTTAATGTAAAACTACTTGTGATGAACAAATTAACTTTAAACTTAAAAATCTTTGGACTGTGGGAGGAAACCTGAGCACCCAGAGGAACGTATGCAGGGAGAATGTCAGTGTGGAGTTTGCATGTACTCCCCGTGTCTGCATGGTGCTCCAGTTTCCTCCGACAGTCCAGAGATTTTTGCGTTTAAAGTTTATTTATTAGTCACAGGTAGTCTTACATTGACAGTGCAATGAAGTTATTGTGAAAATCCCTGTCGCCAGTTCGGGTATACTGAGGGAGAATTTGGCATAGCCACAGCACCTAACCTGCATGTCTTTCGGACTGGGAGGAAACCGGAGCACTTGGAGGAAACCCACGCAGACAGTGACCCAAGTCAGGAAGTGAACCTCGATCCCTGGCACTGTTGAGGCAGCAGTGCTAACCACTGTGCCACCTTGCTGCCCAATGTTTTAAGTATTTTTATTAGTGTCACAAATCAGATTACATTAATACTCCAATGAAGTTACTGTGAAAATCCCCTAGCATAGCCAGTGGACATAACCAGCATGTCCTTCAGACTGTGGGAAGTAACCAGAGCATCCGGAGGAAACCCTCAGGGAAAGCAGATAGGGAGAAACGAATTAGGAAGGGCGACAAGAGGTTTGTTTGGAAAATTGAACTTGAGAAGCTAAGTTTTTATTTATTAGGATCACAAGTAGGCTTACATTAACACTGCAATGAAGTTATCATGAAAATCCCCTTGTTGCCACACTCCGGCACCAGTTTGGGTACACCTGGAAGAGATTTTAGTATGGCCAATGCACCTAACCATCTGCAGGGGGAAATCAAATCAACAGCTCAGATCTGTGTAACTGTTACTTTCTCTATCCACAAATTGTTGCCAAACCTGCTGAGCATTTCCAACACTGAGTTTCAGCATCTGTATTATTATAACTTCCTTCTGTATTCAGAAGCTGAAATGGTCAAGATAGTTTATCACAGTTTTAAACCAGATTGGTCAAGACAGCCTTGAGGAGTAGTTCACACAATGTATCTGCGATAGCTTACTTCAACAGTACGTAATGGAACTTATGAGGGAGCAAGCTATCCTACATCTGTTCCTGTGTAATGACAGTAAGAAGTCTCACAACACCAGGTTTAAGTCCAACCAGTTTATTTGATAGTAATCCCACAACTATCCCATTACTATCAAATAAACTGGTTGGACTTAAACCTGGTGTTGTGAGACTTCTATATCCGTGGATAGGTTTATGGACGAGAAGGGATTGGTTTAGATTAGTGGGTCATTGTTTTTTAACTGGTCGGCGCAACATCGTGGGCCGAAGGGCCTGTTCTGTGCTGTAATGTTCTATGTTCTTACTGTGTTTACCCCAGTCCAATGCCGGCATCTCTACATCCTGTGTAATGAGACAGTAATAATTAATGATCTTACAATTAGGAATCCTCTTGGAAGAAGTGATCACAGTATGGTTGAATTTAAAATATAGATGGAGTGTGAGAAGGTAAAATCCAATACTTAGTGTCTTGTGCTTAAACAAAGGAGACCACAATGGGATGAGGGAGGAGTTGGCTAAGGTAGACTAGGAACAAAAACTTTATGGTGGGACAGTGGAGGATTTTCAAAGCAATTTTTTTTCAGTGCCCAACAAAAGTATATACCAGTGATAAGGAAGGACTGTAGATAAAGAAATAATTAGCCATGAATATCTAAGGAAATGAAGGAGGGTATCAAATAGAAAGAAAATACATATGAAGTGACAAAGATTAGTGGGGAACCAGAGGATTGGGAAATCTTTAAAGGTCAACAGAAAGCCATGAAAAAAGCTAGAAAGAAAACTAAAATGGGTAATGAGAGTAAACTAGCTCTGAATGTAAAAACAGATAGCAAAGATTACTACAAATGTATAAAACATGAGAGTGGGTTCTCCTTTAGAGAATGAGAAGGGGAATTTAATAACTGGAAATAAGGAATTGGCTGAGGCATTGAACAGGTATTTTGTCGATCTTCACAGTGGAAGACACAAATAACATGACAAAAATTGACAAGGCTATGGCAGGGGAGGACCTAGAAACTATCTTTATCACAAAAGAGGTAGTGTTGGGCAAGTGTTGAGGTAGACAAGCCCCCTCGCCCTGATGAAATGCATCCTAGGATACTGAAAGAGATGGTGGGGGGAAATAGCAAATGCACTAGTGGTAATTTACCAAAATTTGCTGGGCATTGGGGTGGTTCCTGCAGATTGGAAAACAGCAAACATGACACCACTGTTTAAAAAAGGGGTAGACAAAAGACAGGTAACTATAGGCCGGTTAGCTTAACTTCTGTAGTAGGGAAAATGCTTGAGTCTATCATCAAGGAGGATAGAGCGAGACATAATATATCAGTTGTTCCATTGGGAAGACACAGCATGGGTTCATGAAGGGCAGGTCACGTTTGACTAATTTGGTGGAATTCTTTGAGAACGTTACGTGCGCAGTGGATGATAGGGAACCTGTGGATGTGGTGTGTCTGGATTTCCAGAAGACATTTGACAAGGTGCTGCACCAAAAGTTGTTGCATAAGATAAAGGTGCTCAGTGTTTTAAGTAATGTATTAGCATGGATAGAGGATTGGTTAACTAACAGAAAGCAAAGAGTAGGGGTAAATGGACATTTCTGTGGTTGGCAATCGGTGACTAGTAGTGGGTCTCAGGGATTAGTGTTGGGACCGCGATTGTTTACGATCTACATAGATGATTTGGATTTGGGGACCAAGTGCAGCGTGTCAAAATTCGCAGATGACTCTGAAAGTCTGCAAAGGGATACAGATAGTCTAAGTGAGTGGGCAAGGGTCTGGCAGATGGAGTACAATGTTGGTAAATGTGAGGTCATCCATTTGGGTAAGAATAACAGCAAGATGGGCTATTATTTAAAAGGTAAAAAATTGCAGCATGCTGCTGTGCAGCAAGACCTAGGTATACTTGTGCATGGATTACAAAAAGTTGATTTATGGGTGCAGCAGGGCAATTAAGGCAGCAAATAGAATTTTGTCCTTCATTGCTAGAGGGATGGAGTTAAAAAGAGCAAGGTTATGTTGCAGCTGTACAAGGTGCTGGTGAGGCCATACCTGGAGTACTGTATGCAGTTTTGGTCTCACTTAAGAAAGGATATATTGGCACTGAAGCGGATTCACTAGATTGATTCTAGAGTTGAGAGGGTTGGCTTATGAAGAGGGACTGAGTTGACTGGGGCTGTACTCATATTGGAATTCAGAAGAATGAGGGGAGATCTTATAGAAACAGACAAGGTTATGAAGGAACTAGATAAGATAGAAGCAGGGATTTGTTTCCATTGGCTGGTGAAACTAGAACTAGGGGGCATAGCCTCAAAATAAGGGGAAGCAGATTTAGGACTGAGTTGAGGAGGAACTTCTTCACAGAAAGGGCTGTGAATCTGTGGAATTCCCTGCCCAGTGAAGCAGTTGAGGCTACCTCATTGAATGTTTTTAAGGCAAGGATAGATACATTTTTGAACAGTTAGAGGAATTGAGGGTTATGGTAGCGGGCAGGTAAGTGAAGCTGAGTACCCAAAAAGATCAGCCATGATCTTATTGAATGGCAGAGCAGGTTCGAGGGGCCAGATGGCGACTCCTGCTCCTAGTTCTTATATTCTTATGTTTGCTGGCTGCGGGGGAGAAACGTGCTTGGAGGGAATCAAGCATGGAGTTCTGGGAAAGGTAGATTTGGATTTCGGAGTTAATGACACCTTTTAAAGATTGAGTTGAGGAGGAACTTCTTCACCCAAAGGGTTGTGAATCTGTGGAATTCCCTGCCCAGTGAAGCAGTTGAGGCTACTTCATTGTTTTTAGGGCAAGGATAGATGTTTGAACAGTAACAGAATTAAGGGTTATGATGAGCAGACTGGTAAGTGGAGCTGAGTCTATGAAAAGATCAGCCATGATCTTACTGAATGGCGGAGCAGGCTCGAAGGGCCAGATGGCCTTCTCCTGCTCCCAACTCTAATGTTGTTAAAGCTGTATTGCCCTCCTGTCTGTTTGGGTTCCAATAGTGGCAAATAGAAATTGATTCAGTTCATTTTCAGATGTTGGGCTTTGTCAATATTCATTCCCCAATCAGCCTTACTTAAAGCAGCAGAGTGGTTATCACTGCAGCCTCACAGTGCCAGGGACTGGGGTTCAATTCTGGCCTCTAGTGCGTGCCTGTTTGGAGATTGCATGTTCTCCCCGTGTCTGCGTGGGTTTCCTCCCACATTCCAGCTACGTGGAGGTTGGTTGGATTGGCCATGCTAAATTGACCATTGATGTCAGAGAGATTAGCAGGGTAAGTTTGTGGACTTACGGGATCGGGTCTGGGTGGGATTGTTGTTGGTGCAATCTTGATGGGCCATATGGCCTCCTTCTGCACTGTAGGGGTACTTTGGTTATCTTCTCATTAAGACATTAATTGTTGTTGCAATTTGGCCGCTGTATTTCCCACACTAAAATTGCACCTACATTTTAAGAGGACATATTTGGTTGAGTTTGTGAAATGTGTTGCTTTCCATGAGTGAGCAAAATGGTGCATGCACTGGGATAATTCAAGTTCTGTTCCACTTGTAACCAAATAAATTTTAGTAATTTGCATGCTTGGTGGAGTCTCAGTTTTGAAGCCCAGTAATGGTTAAGTGACAGAGCCTTTTCATAGTTATCGGTGAGGCAGTTATAATCCATTAAATACTGTTGTGGAGGTTGACTGAATATCATGTAAAATCCCTTTGAATGCAATACGTGTCTTTAGAATTTAATTACATACAAGTTGTTTATTTTCCAACAAACTTAACTGAACATCCTCTGAGAACTTGCAATTGTTACAAGTTTTGATGTTTATAAGCTGTTTTGGGATTGTCTTGCAGGTAAAATGAGGGCAGTTATGAGAACTGTTCTGAAGTTTCTCTGACAGCAAACCTAGGTAGTTTATTTGAGATGAAAGGATCCCGTGTTACTTTACTGGGAAAAAGGTTTTCTGAGTAGGAGGTGTAATATTCAGGGGTTTGAAGTGTTAAACCCTTCTAAATAAAACAAATTCTAACAGAAGGGCCCCCAGTAGTGCTTTAGATTTGAATAACTAGTATTTATGAATCAAATGAAATTCATTAGGCAAGATATTACGTAGACCTAACAAGAAATAGTGAAGACAACATCGAAGTTTCTCATCTCTCAAGATCCAAAAAATGTGTGGGTTAGGTTGATTGGCCATGCTAAATTGACCCTAGTGTCAGGGGATTAGCAGAGGAAATATGTTGGGTTTTGGAATAGTGTCTGGTTGGGATTGTGGCTGGTGCAGACTTGATGGGCCAAATGGCCGCCTCCTGCAATGTAGGGATTCTATGATCCTGTGATCCCAGGAATTCTTGGTATTCCCAACACAGATGATGACTTTTGTCTTCAGAGTGATGTTGAACTGTGTCCAGAAGAGTCATAACCCCAGATACCATGGTGATGCTGTATCAATGAGAATTACGATTTCTCAACTTCTATTTCTTCCCCCCACCTCCCCTGTTTCCCATCCCCCATTCCTAATTCCTCTTTTGGAGATGGTCCAAATTCACTCCTATTGACTATAGGACACAAACCATCTTGCCACCCCACCTTTGTAAAAGCTCTGCTTTATGGGTCGTAAGCTCCAGAAGTTTACATTCCATCACAAGCAAATGGGCGTTTCCTTCCAGATACCGGTGAGCCATGAATAATCATGTTCCTGTCAGCGTATCTTAACCCAAGCCCTCTGCTACAGGGCCATTTTTTTGGGTCGGCAGCCTGCAAATAGTAGAGTACTGCAAAGATCAATACTGGGACTTTGGTCATTTATAATCTGTATCAGTGACTTGGACACTAGGTTTGCACTTTATATAAATCAAGTCAGGAATTAAGCAATGAGAAGGACACAGGCTGCAAAGGAATAAAGGCAAGTTAAGTGAATGGACAAGTACATGGCAGCTGGAGTGTAATGTGAGAAAATGTGAAGTGGATTCCTCATTGGTAGGAGGAACAGAGAAGTTTAAATGCTGGGAGACTTGTGAAAGGTTGTGTTGATTTGTGCTGTAATTCTGGTGGGAGCACGTGCTAAGTTTCAGTCTTGTCAGCTAGCAGCATCTCGACAAGTAAATTGGCTTGACACAGACTAACAAAGTTCAAATTATCCATTTTCAGGCCAGTGCAATCCTTAGCCAATTACAAGATCTTGTATCAAGTCGCACTTTCATTTATTAACTGTAAAACATACCGTTGATTCAGTAAGTGTTGGAAATATATAATCATAAAATTTCATAGAATCCATACAGTGCTGAAGGAGGCCACAATCCCACCAGGACCTATCCCCATAACTCCACGTACCTACCCAATCTAGTCCCCCTGATGCTAAGGAGCAATGTAGCATGACCAATTCACCTAACCCGCATATCTTTGGACTGTGGGAGGAAACCGGAGCACTCGGAGAAAACCCACGCAGACATGGGGAGAATGTGCAAACTCCACACAGACAGTAACCCAAGCTGGGAATTGAATCTGGGCCCCTGGCGCTGTGAGGCAGCAGTGCATTGTGCCACCCGTTTCAGTGAATGAGATTCTCTATTTCCAATATGGGGAATTGATTGTAATAGTGCACAAGCATATGTATTAGGAGCAGCAGCACTCTACTCAATACAGCCATGGTTGATCTGATTGTAAGCTCAATTCCACATTCGTGCCTACCCCCTTGCACACCCTTGTTTATCATAAATCTAAATACCCCTGCCTTAAGCATATTCAAATATTCAGTTGAAGTACACTTTTAAAAACAAAATCAATAAAAAATGTTGGCTAAAATATTCAAGAAAAATTAATCTAAAAAGCACAGTGGTTTGTACTGCTGCCTCACAGCGCCAGGGACTCAGGTTCAATTCCTGCCTTGGGTCACAGTCTGTGAAAAGTTTGCACATTCTCCCCATGTCTGCAGGGGTTTCTCCTGGGTGTCTGGTTTCCTCCCACACCCCAAAGATGTGCAGGTTAGGTTGATTGGCCATGCTAAGTTGACCTTAATGTCAAGGGATTAGCAGCGTAAGTATGCGGGGTCACGGGAATAGGGTCTGGGTAGGATTGTGATCAGTGCAGACTCAATGGGCTGAATGACCTCCTTCTGCACTGTAGGGTTTCTGATTCTTTCTATGATTCTAATTACCCAAAGGGAGACTGAAATGAGAACCCTGGGATTAAGGTATGTACCTGTTAAGTTACCTAGGCTGCATAGAAGCTCCCTCCACAAAACCTTTAACAGACAGAATCTTAACTTAGGGTGGGCTTTAACTTCCATTTCAATGTCTAAGTTGACCAGTGGGTCCCACAGCAAGGATTGAAATCCGTGATGTGCAAACTAGGTGTGTAGATTAAACCTGTTGTGGCAATGCTCTGAAAATTATAAACGAGAGCCAACCTCCTATTGTGAGCCAGAAAAGCGTCAGATGCAGTCATGCATGTTAGTGTTGGTGAGTGCACATATATGCAACTATTCCTGACGTTGGCCGCAGGAATTAGTGGTTGTAAAAAGTTGATGTTAAGACCTCAATGTCCTTGCAGGTACAGCAAGCAGTGAGGAAGGCAATTTTGGTCTTTTTGATAAAGAAAGAAGAGTGAAGAAGCCTTGCTGTAATTATATAAGGCCATGGTGCAATCACACTGGGAGTACTTTTTTTTAAGGTTTATTTATTAGTTAATCACAAGTAAGGCTTACATTAATACTGCAATGAAGCTACTGTGAAATTCCCCTAGTCACCACACTCTGGCACCTGTTTGCGTGAATATACCTAATCACATCATTCAGACTAAAGGAGTGAACATTAACTGAATTGCAACCTAAATCTTTAAGAGGCTTGACAAACTCAGTGTTGGGAGGTCAGAACACAGGTGATAGTCTCAGAATAGGGGGTTTTCTATTTTGGACTGAGGTGAGGGTTCCTTCATCCAGATGTTTGTGAATTTTTAGCATTCTCTACTTGGGCATGTAGTAATCAGTTGTTGAGTGGATTCAGAATACAGACCCTGAGTACGAAGGTATATGGGGAATAATGAGCAAGATGACTTGAGATAGGTGATGAGCCATACTTGCAATCTTATTGAATGATGCAGCAGGGTTGAATGGCACACTCCTACTTATGTGAGTCAAAGATAATGGATTTAAATCTCAACGGAAAGACATTTTTGTTGGTGATCTTGCTGTGTGCAAATTGAGTATCACATTTTCTATATTGCAACAGGGACTACACTTTTGTACTGCTTGCCTGTAAATCACTTTTAGATGTTCTGAGTAATGTAAATGTTAATTTCGCTCCTGATCTCTGGACACCTGGTGCAGAGAGGGGAGAGTTGGGATGGCGACCTCCTCGTGAACCTGCTTGTGGGCCTTGCAAAACGTGCCATTTACAGGTCTAGGCAGCGGGCGATCGAGGGATCTGTCCATCCTGACTGTCTGCCCCTCTACCATGACTACGTTCGTGGCCAGGTGTCCCTGGGCGCAGTTGATGCCTCCCGTGCCCGTTGGGCACCGCAGGGGTTGGGGTGCATTATTGACCCCAGTAATCACATTTTAATTTGATGTTTTTAAGTTTCCTTTGTATTTTGTTTTGTTCAGGCTGTTCCCCTTCCTTTTGGGGAGCTGCCCCTTTGACTTTGTCCTGACTTAACTTGAGTTTGTTTATTTGGTTTGACCTTAAAAGTGGCCAGGCTGGGTCCTGACAATGGATTCTAGCTATATGTGTCGCAATAGATAATTCAGTAATCAAAAAGTGAAAGTACTTTACACTAATACGACAATTGTCATATCTATCAGGTGGCACTGATGAATCAAATGTTGGGATGTTTTCTATTCAATACTCCACTGGTTACAGTGGGGTATCGAATATAAATGTGACCTTCTAAGGGCACTTGACTGGGCCAACTTAGAAATGAGACTTTGTGATAGAAATTCCTGTGCAACATTGAAACAGGCAGTACAGTTTATCCTATCGATGTTAGCCGTGACATCCTTTGAAAATAATTCGGAGACTTATCCGTTGTTGCAAGCTGGAATTTGCGTTGCAATATTTTTAGGCCGCTTGTGCACTTGACCAGTTTTGAAACAGTAATTAGGTTACCCGAACAGCACCGGCATGTGATGATTATGGGATCTTCATGGTAACTTCATTACAGTGTTAATGTACAAAGAACAACACAGCACGGGAAACAGGCCCTTCAGCCCAACGAGCCCATGCTGCCATCTTAACAATGCATTTTTCCTACACCTCCCTTGACCCGTGTCTATGCTTATGGTACCCCCATTGGAAACCAGATTCAGGGGAGAATGTAAGCCTACCTGTGACAATAATACATAAACTTTAAATATTTCACAAAAGGTGTTTTTCATGCCATCATCTCTACTGTGTAATGGTACCTCTTAACCTGGTTATTACAGCTGTTTAGGTTTCCTGAAGTTGACAGCGCAAAAATATTAGTCCAGTGTGAGCCTTCAGGCTCCAGCAAGTAAGGGACAAAATAATATAAATGTAAAACAAGGGGAAGTCTTTAAATTCCAAATAGAAACATCACACCTCATCAAAATGTCCTGTATATCTAGAAGGCTGTACGAGTATATGGTTCAGTGCCCTCCATTTGTCTCCAATTTCAAAATAGGTTCACCTATTGATTTTTCACTGAAACCAGTAGTGCCCTCTCCTGTCCTGTTCTGTGTCCATGCATTTACTAAAGTGATACATGTTTGTGTAGTGTGTTGCCTTCATGTTAAAAAATCACAGTGAAGGGCCCCCTGTAACAGCACTCCACAAAGGTGAGAAAGTGAGGAGATAGAATAATCGGGGAATAATGCTGAGTTAAAAGCAAGCTTGATTTAGGTGGCGAATACGCACTGAGGGCAAAGGGAAGATGCATCTTCCAGGCACTGTGGTTATCTGATGAGATATTCATGTTCTAAGGGTCATGAGTTCTCACTAAATTACCGCAGTACCCAGTTTGTGCAAGTTATGGTTTAAGTACACAATGGAATCTCCCTCTAGTGTGCATCAAGAGCACTGCATCATTTCATTGTGCTCCAGTCCAGCAAAGGGGACAAAAGTTCCACTTTTTTCCAAATGTTGGAGATGGGGAAGAAATGTTGCCCAGCGTTCATCAGAGGTTGTCTTGTCAATGTAGTTGTGCCATATGTTGAGGACATAATTCACCAGATGTAAACTAACTGCATAATGGATTTAATAGAAACCCAACAGTGCAGGAAGAGGCCATTAGGCCCATCGAGTCTGCACCGATAACAATCCCACCTAGACTCCAGCACTGTAACCCGAACTATTTACCCTGCTAATCCCTCCAACCACTGCATCCTGGGACACTAAGGGGCAATTGAGCATGACTAATGCACCCAGCCCACACGTCTTTGGGAAGAAACCGGAGCACCCGGAGGAAATCCACGCAGACATGGAGAATGTGCAAACTCTGCACAGACAGTGACCCAAGTCTGGAATCGAACTGAGGCGGCAGTGCTAACCACTGTGCCACCCAATGTGGTCTCTGAATACTTAAGCCTTCCTGTCAACACAATTTATTTTCTAGCTTATGTAATGTCTACTTTGTTTTTAGATGTGGGTTGTGTGGAGTGCATGAAAGAACAGCCTCATGCTTTGCAATCCTATTTCAAAGTGGCATTTTGGGGGTATTAAGTGGAAGGGAGGGTAATAAGGATGTAAGTTTTTTAGGCATGGCCTGCAATTTCTTAAGTTGAATGCAAGAGGGTCAGTTAGAGACAAGGATTTTGTGTAAAGTACATCCTGCTTTGCGCTATCAGTGTGTTGCATTACAGCCTGCCTATCTACCATGTCGAATGAATCTGTGCCTTTATTAAATTTGATTCCAGGAACATAAATCCAAGGCAGCTGAAAGATGCAGTCGTGTAGAGCTGAACGAATGCACGTGATATGAGTTAATTTGAGAGCTGTAGTTGCTCTCAGGCCTGGTCAGTGTAGAGTGAATCTTGTGATGCTTCACGTGTACAGAATTCTCGATAGTATAAAAGTGTTCAATATTAAAAGCCGCTATCAAGATTTTGATGCACGATCATACCAAACTTTCAGAATCTGAAGTGCTTGTGCAGGCCTCCGAGAAAGCTTTGTATTCGAGGATGATTGTTGGGAATTTTGGAAAAGCAAAGAATCTTACAAAAATGCGCTTTTTCACAATTACCAAAGTGGTGTGGTGATTTTATGCGATCTAAGCACTACTGCTACACATTGGCAGTTTGGATGCCCTTTGACTTTGTGCATTTGTACCAGCCTGGCATTCTTTGAACCCAGATTCCCATCAGCAATGCAAACTGTAATGTTATCTCTGGCTCGGGGTGCTTCCAGTTTATTACAGATCCTCAGGTCTGATTTTAGATTTCCGATCCAATTGTGGGTGGTACAGTGGTTAGCATTGCTGCCTCACAGCGCCAGGGGCCTGCGTTCAATTCTAGCCTCGGGTTTCCTCCGGGTACTTCCATTCCCTCCCATAATCCAAAGATGGGTGGGTTGGGTGGATTGGCCGTGGTAAATTGGCCCTTAATGTTAGGGAGGACTAGCAGGGTAAATATGTGAGGTTATGGGGCTAGGATTACGTGGGATGTTGTCAGAGCAGGCTCGATGGGCCGAATGGCCTCCTTCTGCACTGTCGGGATTCTATGATTTCTGTGGTAACTGGCGGTAAAACTTCTACTTAGAACCATGTGATACAGATGGGGGAAGTTCTTTTAACCCACCTTGGTTAATCCATCTAGAATACTCCCAGTATGTTGATGCACTCATGCATCGTGAAATGCGAATGGCACATTGGCGCACCGTAAATCGGAAAAGTCTAGATAGGTTTTTCAGGTTTTTGTTGGGTGAATTATTTGGGCTTCTAATTTCAGTGTTAGCAATAATTTTGACCTTGAATAATTAGATATAATTCTTTTCACTGTTTTTAATTTATTTGTTGTGCTGTTTTGTGTGATTTTTCACAGTAAGTTCATTGCAGTGTTAATGTAAGCCTACTTATGACACTAATAAATAAATTTTAAGAAAGAGGGAGGAACAACCTCTTTTCATTAAATGACTCTCCATTCAGATTTGGCCTGGATATCTGCAGTTCGGGTGAACCAACCTGCTGTGCTGAGACGTGCTGAACAAATACAGACAAGGCGGAATTTGAGCAAGGAGTGGCAAGTAAGTATTTAATTTGGCACTTTCCTCACCGATGGAAGACCCATGGGATTAATGGGGCGATGGCTTGTGGAGATGAAATTGGCCCAGAAAGCAGAGAGTATCAGTGGATGGCTTAAGACTGAATGGAAGTTTACAGTTGTGTTCCCTCTCAAACATTGGTTGATTTTCAGAGTACAATGCTTGGTGAAATGCATTAATAACTCGGGTGTAGCGGCTCTAATTTCAAAGCTTGCAAATGAGACAGAATTTGGGAAAGTAGAAAGCAGTAAGGAGGATAGTAACAGGAGGACATAGGCAGACTGGTGAAATGAAACAACGAACATGAAGTGAAATTTAATTAGATATATGAAGTGATCGTTTTGGAAGGAAAATGAGCAGAGATAACATGAACTAAATGATGAATTTTTAAAAGGGATGCAGGAAATGAAAGAACGGGGTTTGGTATACACAAATCAGCTCCAAGATACAGTCCATTCGTTAGTTATAGCTGTTATTTTTTGGACAGTACTAACTGATCATTGGTTACTATTACAGAGAATACATAGCCAAACCCCCATTGTGAAGTTCTGTACAAGCACAAGAAACATGCACAGCTTAACAAGTGAAGTTTCATATGCTGTGTTAAATCTAAAAGATCTTTCTGGTCTGTGTGACTCCATATTGCACCAAAATTAGAAACTGTCTTTCATAAGTAATGAATGAATTGCTTTTGTGGATATGAAATTGGCTGAGAAAGCAGGGAGTATTGGTGGACAGTTCAGACTGAATAGAAGTAGTGATGAATTGCCTACTCTTTCTGGTGGGATTAGCAAAACTAATGAAATCACATCAGTCATAAAATTGTAGTTTAAAGCATCCCCTTGTCCAACTGTCCTGGTGTTGCTTAAAATGATTTCTCAAAACTCCCTTTTCGATATCATTTGCACCTCCATAACTAAACCTTTTATAATTTGGGTGTCTAAAACCGGAGATAAGTCACTTTCTTAATTGACAGAGCATGTGGCCTGAGCATTGTATAGTTTGAACATGGCTTCCTCAGCTTTGTGCTGTACCATTTTCACTTTATAATTCAGCATCTGTTTACTGGTTGTTGCTCAGTGGATTTGCTGGAGCTCTTGTTCAGGCTTGGGTGGTACGTGGTTAGCACTGCTGCCTCACAGCCCCAGGGACCTGGGTTCAATTCCGACCTTGGGTGACTGTGTGAGTTTGCATGTTCTCCCCGTGCCTGCGTGGGTTTCCTCTGGGTACTCAGGTTTCCTCCCACACTCCAAATATGTGCTGGTTAGGTTGATGGGCCATGATAAATTGCCCATTAATGTCAGGCGGATTGGGAAGGTAAATGCATGAGGTTATGGAGATAGGACAGGACCTAGGTGGGATTCTTGTCGGTGCAGGCTCAATGGGCCAAATGGCGGCCTCCTGCACTGCAGATCCTCTGATTCTAGGCTGTAGTTACCTGATAACCGGCTTTCCTTTGCCACGTGTTTCTTTTTAAATTTGTGCGAACATATTTAGTTATTTTGTAAGCTAATAACCCCTAAACATAATTTGATCCCAAAAATCTGTATCTTGGAGGTATAAAAAAGTAAAATCCCAAAATCTGAAAATTGAAGAGCTCTGCAATATCTTGGAAATGTAGTAAGATGCTACATTAATGCAGGTTCTTCCTTCAAGTATAAAACAGTTGGCTTGCCACTGGGCAGCGAGAGGCCGAGAGTTATTCTGAGCTGTAAACTGAAAGACCTCTTCTGTAGATGTGCACTGTTTTTCTCTTGTGCTGTCTCTAAATTGCAATAAATCATTTTTTCACGGTGCTCGTTCCTGTGTAGAAAGTTTTGACTGAATCAGCAAATTCAGTTTGTTTTCCGACCTGACCCAGCGACTCGTTGTAACGAGAAAGGAATGGTGGAACTTGATGGGGCAGATTAGGAATTTTCACCAGTTGGTGCTGCTGATTTTTACAAAATGAGCTGTGTGGTTGTTGAGAAATATTTACACTGATTCAACACTCCATAAACACGATGCACAACATTTGCACATTCCACACTATTTGATGTAGCACAAACCCTATTTGAGAGTTTGAGGCTGAGGCTTGAAGGTTATTTCTAAATATCCACCATCAATGGTGCTGATTGTCAAGGAGGTGTGAGCTCTTCTTGAAAAGAAAAGGATCTATCTAATGTGTTTCTTTCTAGCAGTGAGTTTTGACTATATATCTCTCAGCAAATTACTAACGATCTTGAAAACCCCCACTTTTACAGATGCACCATAGAAAGCATTCTTTCTGGTTATATCACAGCTTGGTATAGCTTCTCCTCTGCCCAAGATCCCAGGAAACTACGAAAGGTTGTGAATGTAGCCGAAACCATCACCCAGACCAGCCTCTCATCCATTGACTCAGTCTACACTTCCTGCTGCCTTGGCAAAGCAGCCAGCAACATTAAGGACCTCACACACCCCGAACATTCTCTCTTCCACCTTCTTCTATCAGGAAAAAGATACAGAAATCTCAAGTCACGTATCAACTGATTTGAGAACAATTTCTTCCCTGCTGCTGTCAGATTTTTGAATGGACTTACCTTGAATTAAGTTCACCTTTACACCTAGTTATGACTGTAACACTACATTTCTGCACACTCTCGTTTCCTTCTCTATGAACGGTATGCTTTGTCGGTATAGCACGCAAGAAGCAATACTTTTCACTGTAAACCAATACATGTGACAATAATAAGTCAAATCAAATCATTTACAAAGCAATTCCAGTTGTGCTATTTGTAGGTGGATGCACCTTCAGAAATTGCAGCCAAATCTTGAATTAACTTTGAACTTGTGCAAAATCTATATGCTGGAATAGTAGATAGTATGATGCTTTTCAAAATATAGATTCTACTGTTTAAAATTTACATGGAAGTGTCAGGACAATAGAGTTAGAGCAGATAGTCTTGATTGAAGAGCTAGCACTGGAGTAGGCATAATGGGTGAAATGGCCACTTGTGCTGTTGTTCCTTTGTCTGCGTGGCAATCTGCTTCTTTGCCAGCTTTCTGTTCAGTTTGGTGTACCAGCTGATTCTGTTTCCTTTGCTGAAACCCTTCCCTCAGCTGGGCTTTGCAATGATAAGCCCTTCTGCAAACAGGCCTGTGCAAATAGTTTGCGTAGCTTATTTCTGATTTATGTTAAGTCTGTGTGACTGTGGGGCACACGCAAGTTTCTTTCAATGTCGCTTTTTTTATTCAGTGCTGCAATCAGTTAGATCAGAATTGATGTCGGAGAACCAGACTAGTCAAAAGGCCAAAGTTCTACTAGTCGCCAGTTTCAAGAATGCTTTGTCACTATCTACACCCTTTAGAAGATTGGAATGTTCACTGACCTTGTTAAGAAAAAACCTGTTCGAACTATGTTTTTAAATACTCTATTCACATCAAATAGCATGAAGTACTAATTGGGCAGCATGATGGCACAGTGGTTAACACCGCTGTCTCACAGCCCCACGGACCTGGGTTCAATTCCGGCTTTCGGTCACTGTCTCAAGTTTGTACATTCTCCCTGTGTCTGCATGGGTTTCCTCCGGGTTCTCCTGTTTCCTCCTACAGTCCACAGATATGAACGTTAAGTGGATTGGCCATTGATTAAATTGCCCCTGAGTGAACCAAGATGTGCAGTTTAGATGGGGTTAGCCATGATAAATGTATGGGATTATGGGGATAGAGCTAGGGTAAAATACTGTCAGAGAATTGGTGCAGTCTCGATGGGCTGAATGGCCTCTTCTGCACTGTAAGGATTCTATGATTTTAGGTGGGTAGTGGGACAGAAAAGCAATTGTCACATTAAACACACAGTTCAGTGATGCTCTACCTACCTTTGTCAGAGATAGGGAAGGACACATCTTTTGCATCAGGATTCAGAAGGAGTGCAGCTGTCAGATTTGTGATGTATTCCTGCTGTCAAAGCTGACGATTGTGAATGTAGGATGTTTTGTGTCATAGCAGAAAATGAATATCTGACCAGCACGCCAATCTGATTCTTTATCCCTATCCCCTCCCGTTTACCTCCTGTAATTTCACAGGCTGCATGGCTGCTAAAGGCTGTCACCTGTATCGACCTCACCACACTATCTGGTGATGACACGCCTTCAAACGTCCAGAGGCTCTGCTACAAAGCCAAACACCCAATCAGAGAAGATCTGCTGAAGAGTCTGAACATGGATAATAAAGGTAGGAGGACTTGAACAATGTTGAACACCTTCAATTGGCACTGTTTCTTTTAAAGTAATTAAGAAGCCGCTGTGACCCAAACAGAACATGGCGATGGTTACTTCTGCCTCTGCGCACTACTGGGCTCCTAAGGAAATTGGGCCATGGGGTTTAATTGTGTGTCAAACCATACATCATTGTCTCCTCAAAAATGCTTGTCTTTGGGAACAGGAGAGGATTTTCTTGACATTGGCTTCTGAGTTCTATTACCTTTCCCCAGCAACCTCTGCTAATAACGATTTAGTTAAGGTAAAGCAGGAGATCGCTTCTTCTGATAAGCTGAGCTTTGACTCTGCTCTCTTCCCAAGTCCAGTAGGCACTGCACCCCTTTCTCTCTTAGTGTAAAAGCCATTTGGCAAATCTTGATGCCAAATAGTCACCTGACCTTTCATTTAAAGACCACGACGTTGCTAAGGGAAAAATACCTTGATCTGACAGTTAATGATTGTGGCGTTTACTTCAGTCTTTTCAGTAAACTCCAGTTAATGCATTCAAAGTACAATGAGGTTTAGAGTTATGATAAGCCACTGAGGTCTTCAAACCTCTTTCTTTCGCAACATGCAAACTCCCTATGTTACACTGAGGGAAAGCTGTACAAAGCCACCCCTGATCTCCGTAAATAATCCAACCAATCTCCAGAATATCATACATTTTAATCTGAGTATTTTGCCTCATTTCCTAAACTGTTCTTTCCTTGGGGAAAGATTTGGGAACTGAGAGAAACTGGAGCTCCTGTTGCAGTGTAGCTCCAGCTTTTTGTTTTCGTGGATCACGCATCAATTTTGAATCTACATTCCTGCTATCCTAGAGTGGGTGATGCGAATAGATGGTGATGTTTTGATTTTAGGATTTGTGTAAAAGTGGGGTAACAGAGTGCTAAGAACAGCCTTTGCAAACTTCTAGTCCTGTGAAGTTCAAGTGGCGCTTCTAAAGCAGTAAGAAATACTAGTATAAATGGGTGTGAGAGGCTTGGACATTGCGGGTTGGTGTGGCAGTGTTCATGGCACACAGGCTGCAGTCAACTCAATTGCCGGTGTACCCTGTAGTAAAGTGTTTTTGATTAAAATGTGTATAATTCATAAAGCGCTTCTGTTTTAACAGGAAAACATTAATGCCATAGTTGTGGTGTATGGTGGTGCTTTGGGTTTATTTTCATGGTGTATGTGTAGTTTACACGTGCTTACACATACTGTTCAAATTATTAAAGAGTGAATAGTTGATCTGTTCTGTTTTTGTAGGTATTACTACTGGTGCAGTGTGTGTTTATCCATCTCGGGTGTCTGATGCAGTACAAACATTGAAGAATATAGCATGCAATATCCCTGTTGCATCAGGTATGGAAGTAACTTCACCTTTTTATGAAACTCTAAATATGTTAAACTTTTTAAAAAAAAATGCGTTAAGTAAATATTCAGGCAGTAAATCCTCTGAAAACTGCTGATCTAGATTTTTTTTATTGGTGCTATTTTAATATTCACTGTTTAAATTATGATTTTGGAAAATGTAGGCTTGTAGATTCTGTTGTTAACACTGAATTGTGGTGTTCTGCTCAGCGTCCTCCCTCATCCAAAACTCACTTTTTCGGCCTATGCAGCTGTTCTCCTCTGCCCATCTGTAGCTCCTCTGCCCATCTCTCGCTCTCCTCTGCCACTGAAACCTTAGTCCAGCCCTTCATTAACTCAGCTGGATTTATTCAATGCTCTGTTTGGCCTGTCTGGCCTCCTTGCATCAACCTTCAAGTGTTAACTCATCCAACTGCACAGAGCTCACTATCCTTCACTGTAGTTCGTTCCACATACCCGTCGTTCCTCCCTTTTCCTTTTCCTTTCCTATAGCTTCATTGCCAAGCATGTTAATCTCCTATCACATCAAGCATAACTTGGTTCCATTGGATCGTCATAAACTCCTGCTGCCATTTGTGCTACATGCATCCTCTACCCTTCCAATGTAGGACTTGTCCTGTCATCTACTGCACAGCTGCATTCCTGCTTTCTGGTATTCTGTACCTGGTTCCCAAATACTACTTTGATTGTGACTTTGGTTCCATACTGATTTCTGTATGCCCTGATCCTTCTCATGGGATTGCTTTTCATGGAATCCCTTTTGTCTTTAATTATTGCATAATGTTGTGAAGCACCTTCCTGTACACAGGTTATACCACAGAAATGCACCTTACTCCTTTGCCTCAATTCTGCTTCAACTATGACTTTTTTTAATGCAACAGTGGCAACAGGTTTTCCTGCTGGACAGACACCACTGGCGATACGTTTGCAGGAGATAAAATGGGCTGTTGAACAAGGTGCAAGAGAAATTGATATTGTAATTAACAGAACCTTGGTGCTGAAAGGCGAGTGGGAAGGTAAGAGTTGTTCAATTGTTTGCAAGTGAGAACTATTTAGATGATGTTTGTGCTTTGTTTAAAAATAAATTGCAATTTATACTACCGTGACCACCTGCCTGCATTCTCTCCTGAACTGGCCACTGGAAAAGGAGCTTTCTGGCATATAAAATGATAGTTGCCACTAAAGCGAGCTGTTCGTTAAACGGAGGGTGATATTCGAACCTCTGTTCTTGGCATAGAGCATGGTGAACGTGCATTAAAATTGTGGTTACTACATTTCTTATGCTGCAAGTAATTCCTTCATTCCTGGGGACATTGATCAGAGCAAATAGAAGGTGCTTCCCAGGAGCAGGAAAGGAAAAAAAATTAAGGGTAAATTGTTTTGCATTACTTGCGTTTGCAGATATTACAAGTGTCCTGTTGGATGCTTCGCTGTCTCAATTACTGGGCTAATTTTCACTTCTGCTGCAGAGCGTTTTCTGCTTGATATTTACCTACCAATTTAGAAATACATGTAATTGGTTACAGTAGCATAGCGGTATTGTTTCTGCCTTATTAATCCAGGGGTCTAGACTAATCCTAATGAATGCAAATTCCACCATGGCAGTTTGAGAATTTGAATCCATGTTTTCTTTAAAGTATGAACAGTAGAAGTAACCATGAAACTATCATTAAAAATCCAATTTCTTTATTCTGGGGAAGGAAACCTGTGGTCATTAGGTTGCCTGGTCTATATGTGACTTTAGTCCCACACCAACTTGTTTGACCCTTAACGATCATCTAAAGCGTTCTAGCAAGCCACTCAACTGTGCCAAACCACTATAAATATCAGGGTTTTGGGTACGTCGGGGAATTTCACAGTAACTTTATTGCAGTGTTAATGTAAGCATTACTTGTGACTTGATACATAAACTTTTTTTCACAGTAGGAACACATAAGAGACGGGGAGTAACATATCAGGAACAGTGCATTGGGGAACTTTGAGAGCAGCCTTCAGAGAGTAGGTGTTAGAAATGATACACTGGGGAAAGTGCCCCATATGCACCAGGGAAAGCACCTTAGGAAAAAAGGGAACAGCACAGTCATATTTGTAAATTGCTGTTTAAAGTTCTCAGTATATATGTATTGTGCTTCTAGAGCTGTATAAGGAGATTCAGCAATGTCATGATGCCTGTGGAGAAGCCCACATGAAGACCATCTTAGGAACAGGAGAACTAGGATCATTAACAAACGTCTACAAGGCTAGCCTCGTAGCCATGATGGCAGGTAACTTAAAATTTTGTTTGCAGCCTTGCAAATATTTATATAAAGTTCATAAGAACATAAGAACATAAGAAATAGGAGCAGGAGTAGGCCATCTAGCCCTTCGAGCCTGCCCCGCCATTCAATAAGATCATGGCTGATCTGTTGTGGCTCAGTTCCACTTTCCCGCCCTCTCCCCATAACCCTTAATCCCCTCTCTTATCAAGAACCCATCAACCCGCTTCTTAAAAATATTTAGCGAGGCAGCCTCCACCACTTCAACGGGCAGAGAATTCCAGAGATTCACCACCCTTTGAGTGAAGAAGTTCCTCCTCAACTCCGTTCTAAACCGCCTCCCCTTTATCTTGAGGCTGTGCCCCCTAGTCCTACTCAGTTGGTACTACTCTTGCATTTTGACCGTGAAGTTGGTGAGTGCAAACTTACTATTCAAGGTTCATACTTCAGTACTGGAGAGGGAGAATTATATTAGAGGACATGTCAACTTTTGGGTGAGAATTCAGTTTGGCCTGGCCTGTATTTTCTGGTTAAGTAGGGCATGAATGATGTTGTGGACTTAATCAGAAATGAGTAAAGCACTGGCCCAGATTTTTCCATTCCCAGGTGATGGGAAACAGGATATACCCAGGAAGATTTGCTTGGGGACCTCTTGGATGTCCCAATGTCAGGAACCTGTAGGAATTGCCTGGAATGTTTGCAATTCCAGTGGGCAATTCACATACTCCCCGGGACTCTCCAGACAAGTGTCCAACTTGAGTTTGAATCTGAGACTTTGGATAGTTTTGACTTACTTACCTAGAGTTACCAGACTATGTTGGACAGAAAAAGCCTGGCCTAACACCTGAATAATTATACAACTGACCCCGCCCTGAGTCATCCGACTACCCCCATCCTTCCTTCCCCGACCGAGCCTGACTAACCCCCACCATCTGACATAACAACCTCTTATGACCTGATCTGACCACCCTATCCATCTGTCATCATATCCGTTTACTTCACCCACCTACCCACTCTTATCCTCTTAGCCACCTAGTCCCTTCATACAAAAGCCTTCCTCTATACCTTTCCAAGAAGCTTTGAGACCTTTGAACTCTTACTGGCTACAGCGGCTGGTGCTGTAGAAAGTAGATGTAGCTTCTATGCAGATTCTCCTTGCTGCTCCCTCCGAGGTTTGCCACACTGAGTCAGTTCTGCACTGTCCTCCGTCAGTAGGTTGCTCTGAAAAATCGGCAAGATGAATGTGATTTAGTTTTTTTTTGTCTGTTCCGGGTCAGAAATATGGTTTCCGATCCTGATCTGGGCCATTGTCTGTCTTCAATTCACAATGCCAGAGTCAGATTATTGTGTGTGTGTGATCCTAATGTTTGCTAACTGGCTACACTGGACGGTTTGTGTAGCATGTTGGGAACTTTCTGAATGTGTGCGTATACAGCACTTTGTTTCAATTGATTTCATTTCATTGTATTTTCCTTTTTTGAGCAAGACCATGGGATGGTCTTTTCCAAGACCACTGCTACCTTCATAAAGAGGTGCGATGTATTGATTTGTTGGTGCACTGTCATACTTGACCAGATCATACGTTCATGATGGTGAAGGGAGTACAAACTTTCTAGTCTTAGATGAACTTTTCAGGGAAATGAAGCTTTTCCACAAGGAGTGAGAGAAAATGATCAAGCTGGTCGTGTATCTCTTTGCGGCTTGCTAACTTTGTATTTGCAGGGGCTCAGGAGGATTTCCCCTGCCTCTTGACATTTCACATAGAGGAAGGTGTGATTTTCAATTGAGAAGAATGGGTGATGGCGAGTGCACAGAAATTTACATCAGCTGTTTTGACCAATGTTAGCATTATGCTTGCCTGACCAGTCTGTGTGAAGTCCTGCAGTGTTATGTTACGTAGCCATTTGACCCATTGTGTCTGTGCTGGCTCTTTGACAGAGCTTTCCAATATTCTCCCCTCTTCCCTGTTGTTTCCGCACAGCCCTACAATTTGTTTCCTTTTCAACTATTTATCCAATTCCCTTCTAAAGTTATCACTGAATCTACTTGAATCATCCTTTCAGGCTGCATGCAGCAAATCGTAATGCACTGCGGGAAATACATTTCCTCTGTTTCTTTTTCTTGTTAACTTAAATCTGTGTCTTCTGCCTACTGATCTCCCACAGAGTAGGAACAGTTTCTCCTTATTTACTCCATCAAAACCATTCATAATTTTTAATACCATTTCTAAATCTCTGCAATTTGGGTTTATACAGTCTCTTCATACCAGTGAGCCTTCTGACTTTCATTGTGGGAAATTAGGGGAAGGTGATGGCAGAATGGCATTGTTGCTGGACTAGTAATTCAGAGACCCAGAGTAGTGCTCTGGGGAGCTGGTTTCAATTTTATTGAATTTCCATTCAATGATAAGTCTGGAATTAAGAGTCAATTGATAACCATGAAACTATTGACAATTGTCATTTAAAGAAAAATCTGGTTCACTAATGTCCTTTAAGGAAGGAAATCTGCTGTCATTATCTGAACTGGCCTACATGTGACTCCAGACCCACAGCAATGTGGGTGATTCTTAGCTGCCCTCTGAAATGCTAATCCATTCAAGGGCAAATGAGGATGGGCAATAAATGCTGGCGTCCACATCCCATGAAAGAATCAAAAAAAGTAAAATTCCCAAAATAGAGGGCCAGCTCTACTGGATAAAGAGTCATAGAATCCCTGTAAGCTCACATATTCACCCTACTAATCTCCTGACACTAGGGCCAATTTAGCATGCCCAATCAACCTAACCTGCACATCTTTGATTTGTAGGGGGGAAGCCCACTCAGACACAGGGAGAATGTGCAAACTCCACACAAACAGTGACCTGAGGCCGGAATTGAACCCAGGTCTCTGGTGCTGTGAAGCAGCAGAGCTTGCCACGATGCCGCCCCAAAGCTAAAAGAAGGCACTAAACCTGAGGGACAGCACCCAATGCTGTATCCCTTTTTCTCCAAGCTTTGAGAACAACTACCAAGCCCACTTATTCAGAGGGTTCATGGAATGAGAAGATAAAAATTTCTGTGCCACTTCAATTGCAGTTTATTGTAGAAACATAGCAAAGTAGATCTTAGGAGAGACACTATTAGAATCATAGAAACCCTACAGTGCAGAAAGAGGCCATCTGGCCCATCGAGTCTACACCGATCACAATCCCACCCAGGCCCTACCCCCATATCCCTACATATTTACCCCGCTAATCCCTCTAACCTACACAACTCAGGACACTAAGGGGCAATTCAGCATTGCCAATCAACCTAACCCGCACATCTTTGGACTGTGGAAGGAAACCGGAGCACCCGGAGGAAAACCACGCAGACACGAGGAGAACGTGCAAACTCCGCACATTCACCGACCCAAGCTGGAATCGAACCCAGGTGCCTGGAGCTGTGAAGCAGCAGTGCTAACTACTGCTACCGTGCCACCCATGTTCTGGATCTATTCTGCCTTTCCTAATTGTGCTAGCTGTCTGGAGGAAAAAAAAGGCTTTTGACTTAGTCTCCATTCCCTTCTGCATGACATTGTCTATTCTTCTTTGAAGTATATATCCATTTCCCTTTTTAAAAGCTGTTATGTGTTTGGCTTCCATCATTTATTTTGCAGGGATGGGGGGAGGAAGTAATGTTACCTGCCCAGAAATACAAACAGCTGATCCTGTTTGAACCTGAAATAAGCTTCAATGTCCCATCCATTGCTGATCATATTTAATCCATCACTGCAATGTTGTCTAGTTCCACCCTGTCCACATCCCATCCACTACTGAAACCGCTTTGGCAGCATCACACTTGACTGTTCAAACACTATGGGGAGAGTGAGAGAGTAGTCAGGATAAATGTCAACTTGTCCAAAATTCTGCTATCTGTATTCTGTCCCATGCTAAGACTGACTGACTGACTGATCCCTTCACTTTGTCCCTGCTGCACCAGCTCTCCTTCCCCCAGCGTATTACATTTAAACAAAGGCAAAATACTGTGGGTTGCTGGAAGCTGAATCAAAACAAACTCCAAGTGGGTATCTGTGCAGAGAGAAACAGTTAAAGTTTTAGGTCAACAACCTTTCATTCGAGCTGGGAGAATTTGGAGATTTATTGGGATGGGGGAGCAGGGAGAGTGTGGATAAGAACAAAGATCTGTGATATTGTGCAGCAGTGATTTTAGAATCCACATGCCCCTGCTGAATGCTCTATCCCCTCCCTTGACAGCAGAGCTTCAGTCTCCATCTCAACCTTTAAAAAGCTTCTCAAATTCAATATTTCCAATCAAACCGCTTGTCACCATTCCTAATTAATTTCTCCCTATCTGCTTTCCCTGTGGCTGTAAGTAAAGCTCCTTGATATGCTCCTTTTATTTTAAGGGGGCTGAATGAATACAAGTTCTTACTGAAATCCCATGTGCTAATTGCCTTCAATGTAATAAACTCTCGTTTTGTTCTTCATTTCATAGGTCTTTGCCCTTCACTTACTAAGTGATAGTTTTTATTTAGCTTGCCCAAACACTTCTATGAACTGCCCTCAGTCCCTATTCTGGTACTAGTAAGTCTCTTCTGTACCCTCTCCACGGCCATTTATACTAAGGGACAGCACCCAATATTGAGCACAGTGGCCCGTAACTTCCTCAGAGTGGCAGTCAGTGGTGGATTGCCACTGTGTGGCGACGTAACCCACGCTTGAGTTCCAAAGCACTAGTCTCACCCAAACTTCCTGACTCAGGCCAAGTGAGACTGAAGAAGCAAAATGGGTCAGTGACTCCAGAAGCAAAGTGTAAAAGGAGTGGAGGACATTGACCCTTTTTTTTTACAGTGCTAACTGCCTTAAAGCAGGTGAATTTGAAAGGGATATTAAAAGGGAAAAGTTTCTAAGGTAACTGAATGGAACGTGGGTTTGAGGGTTGTGGTGATGGGGGAGAGGAACTGTGGGAGAGATGGGGTCTAGGGAGGACCTCTTGGTGGGGGGAGGGGGGTTGGGGGCGTATCATGTGGAGCTTGGTCTAGATGTTTAAAATAGATGCGCTGAAGTTTAGAAGTGCTTTTTTACCTTCTAACTCTGAATAACCGGAGAGTGTAAATTGTCAGAATGTCTGAAGTTAGCTGATTGAATTGCTTTGTAAGATGGTTCCCAACTTAACGCAATTGTCCGGGGGAAGCCAACCCTTTTGGACAATTGCTGGATAAACTCTAATGTGGGAACTTTCAAGAGGGATTCCCCAATGTACTGTTGGGCTTTCCACAAAAACCTATGCTGAGGAGCCAAGATGTTATGCCCAGTATTCTTTAGCTGTGACTCAGCCAGTGATTTGTATAGACTTGGTGTTTGATCTTTTCTTCACACTTATCTTTGTCAGCATATATACTTTCTCTAAGTGCTCTAGGGCTTTGGCTGGTTTGGATAATTGGAAGTCATTTTAATGAAACACTTTTTTATTTGATAAGCAGCCCCGTTATTCCCAGAGTAGCGGCAAAGGGAAATGTGCTCAAAATTGACAAGCTAAATAAAAGTAAAGCTCCTTGATATGTTCTAAAAGGAGCATAGAACATAGAACACTACAGCAGAAACAGGCCCTTTGGCCCACAAGTTGCACTGATCACGTCCATACCTACCAGGCCATAGAACTATCTGTAACTCCCAATCCCATTAAATCCCATGTACTCATCCAGAAATCTTTTAAAAGACCCCAGCGAGTTCGCCTCTACCACCACCGAGGGCAGCCGATTCCACTCACTCACCACCCTCTGAGTGAAAAACTTACCCCTAACATCTCCTCTGTACTTGCTTCCCAGCACCTTAAACCTGTGTCCTCTCGTAGCGACCATTTCAGCCCTGGGAAATAGCCTCCAAGAATCCACCCTATCTATTTCTCTCAAAATTTTATAAACCTCTATCAGGTCGCCTCTCAACCTTCGTCTCTCCAGGGAGAAGAGACCTAGCTCCCTCAACCTAAAATTTTACTTTAAGGATACTGTATGAATACAAATTCTTACTGAAATCCCATGTGCTAATTGCCTTGAGTGTAATAAAACTCTCGTTTTGTTCTTCATTTCATAAATCTTTGCCCTCCAGTTACTACTGGTTGGTGAGTCAGGAACTGGACAATACAAACATGTTAACCACAACGCTATTTTTGCTCATTTACATGATTTCTTTGTATCCATTATAGTGATGCATGTTGACTATACTTATTGCATTTATAATTAGCCAAGTATAAAAAATACAGAGCCAATTTTAGGACCACACACATGCCCTTCAGGTGATATTGAGTGTTCATCCCTAAATTTTCTGACAAATAATGGCATGAGCCCCCTGTATTTTCTTAATGAGCACTCTTTTGATCTATTATTTGTCTCTTCATCCCCCACATTTTTGACAATAGCAGTGAAGATCTTAAAAGTGAAAAAGGTGAAACTTCATTGAAATGGCTAAGGTTTACCTGTAGTAAAATATATATCTACAAGCAGAGATTGAGATGTTCTAAGTGAGGGCTGATAATGGACTTTGGCCCAACAATAGAACTGAAAATCTAAATAAGAAGACACCTTGGAAATTAATTTTCTGAACAAGGAACAATGGAAAAATAGTTAGGAATGCATTTTTTTAGAGAGAGGGAATAAAACATTTTTGGAATTTTGTCTGTAATACAGAGCACTGGGGATGTACGTGGAATGTCCACAGTTACCTTCTGGCATTTACCACTTGTGTAGACTACATTTTCATTGAGGGGCAAGATTAAAGGGGAGATAATTATTCACTCTGTGAGGAGTACAAGAGCTTGTATATCTTGTATGTATTTATTAGGCAGATAAACAGCATGTGGATTTCCATAACATCTTGTAGTATTTGAAATATAATCACATTACATGTGCAGACGTGAAATCTTATTGGTGTTCCTTCCCTCAAGTCCTTGAACATGTTGCCTCCGTGCTCATTATTCCCAGAACTCGAGCTGAATGCCTGAGGTTTAAACCCCTGTCACAATACCAGAATAGCTTTTAACAAAGACAACGGTAATCTATCCTCCTCATCTTGTTTGAAGCCTTTTGGTATAGTTTAACCTACCATTCTCCGATATCTCTCCATTGACATTCAGCTACCTGGTCCATTCTGGTGTCCAGTTGTAACCAGCAAATGGTATCAGTGGTTTCTCTTCCCACACCTGCAGGGCTAACCCCTGGTGACCGCCAAGGATCTATCCTTGGCCCGGTCCTATTTTTTTTCATTGACATGCTGCCCTATAACAACATATCTGAAAATGCAATGTCAGATTCCATATGTACACTGACAATATCCAGCCCGACTTTGCCACCACCCTTCCAGTATCTTAATATCATCAGACTTCTTATTCAGCATCCAGCACTGGATGGCAGAAAAGTCCACCAGCTAAATAATGGGAAGGCGGCAGCTGTTATCATCAGTCCCCACCACAAACTCCGTTCCCTAGCACTTACTCCACCTCTCTCTTTCCTTAGAAACGAAACCAGATTGCTCACAATCTTGGCATAGCCCTTGACCAGGAGGTGAGCTTCTTTAAAGTTTTTTTTAAGTTAATTTATTAGTTATAAGTAAGGCTTACATTAACACTGCAATAAAGTTACTGTGAAATTCCCCTAGTTGCCACAGTGTGGCATCTGTTCGGCTCAATGCTCCTAACCAGCATGTCTTTCAGAATGTGGGAGGAAACTGGAACACCCAGGGGAAACCCATGCAGACACAGGGAGAATGTGCAAACGCCAGACAAACATTGACCCAAGCCAGAAATCGAACCCGGGTCCTTGGTGCTGTGAGGCAGCAATGCTAACCACTGTGCTACTGTTCAAACCACATATATGCCGTCTCCAAGACAGCCAACCTCCACCTGACTGCACCCTCGTCTCAGTTCAGCCACTGAAATCCTCATCCGTGCCTTTGTCACTTCTAGATCTGATTACTCCAGTATCCTCCTGGTCCGCCTTCCGCCTTCTACCTCCCGTAGAAAGTGCCTTTTACCCATCAACTTCTTGCTCACTGGCTCTGCCAAATGGAGAAAAGCCCCAGTATTTTATGCTTTTCAGAACCCTCCTAGGCTTTGCTGCTCCCTTTTGTCTTTAACCTCCTACAGCCCTACAATCCTCCAAGGTGTTTCAACCCTCTGCTGCACCTGTAGTTTTTATCACTTCATTATTGACAGCCATGCCTTCAATTGCTGAGAACTTGAGCTTGGGAATTCCCACCCCCCCCTCCCCCAACAACATTTTCCCCTCTCTACCTTCCTACTTCCAGGTGCTCCACAACTACCTTTTATGACCCAAGATATCATGTGCCATAATATCATCTGACATGACAATATCATGACAATTGTTCAACAATTCAGTGTGGAGCACCTTGAAGTATTTTACTAACTTTCGATGTCCGCAATAACAAAACCAGATTCAAATATATTGGGTGTGCAAATTGAGGTGAATGTAGAAGATTTTTAGATCAGTTTTCAGTTTGGGAGCATTGTGCATCAGCCAGTATATAAATGCGTCACAAAATCGTTCTTTAATTTTGCAGTTTTTAAATTTTGCTGTAGGTGGTGCTGTTACTTGTGGTGTTTGTAATTTGTAACTTCAGATTAGATATTATTAAAGTGCTGAGTGCCATCAAGAGTATTTAGATGTGGATTCTACATATTCTGCGTAATCTCAACTCTTGGCCAGTTAGCACTTTTTTTTCCACTAGCCCATGAGAGAGGGGCGGCACAATGGTTAGCACTGCTGCCTCACTGCGCCAAGGACCTGGGTTTGATTCCCTGCTTGGATCACTATCTGTGTGGAGTTTGCACGTTCTCCCTGTGTCTGATTTCCTCCACCGTCTAAAAGACATGCCGGTTAGGTGCATTGGCCATGCTAAATTCTCCTTCATGTACCCAAACAGGTGCCGGAGCGTGGCAACGAGGGGATCTTCACGGTAACTTCATTGTAGTTAATGTAAACCTACTTGTGGCAATAAATAATAAATGTCCACCTGTGGCAACTGCCACTACCCTTGCCTGCTTTGTATCTTCATCCGTTATATTTTTTACTTTGTAAACCAAAAAGACAGGAATATGTTCTGACCCCCAAGCTGCCTCCATCGCACCTTCACAGCTGGCCAGCTGCAGCCACTTTGCCCAGGTCTGAATCTTGCGCGGCTGGCTACAGTCTGAATGAAAATTATTGAGACCAGTGAAGGCCAGCTGCCAGCCCTTGTCACTTTTTTTTGCGCGTATGCTAGACAATCTGTCTGAGTAGACTGCGAAATCCTGTGCTTCAAGGTACCCAGTAACATAAACACAAAGGTGACCTTGGTTAGCCCTCCCTCTTTAAGATCGACCCCTCTCAGAAAAGAAATATCGACCTCCCATTCGGGTGCATTTCCAAGGTGGTGCGATTCCACTTGAAAAGGACCAGGGATGTTTTCCCAATTTCTCAGCCAACATTTACCCTTTAGCCAGTGGCACAGAAGCAGGCTATCTGGTGGTTTATCCTCCTTTTGTATTTTATGATCTTGCTCAGTGCGAGTTGGCTGCAGCATTTCACTCCAGTCACTGCACTTCAACAAATCATTGGCTATAAAGTGCTTTGGGACTTCCTGAGGGCATGAAGAGGTGCTCTATAAAAGCAAAGTCCTCATTTCTTTCCTACAAGAATGCCGCACTCAACACCAGCTGAGAAACTCAGAGCCTGGTACTGCGCTCTCCTGCTCTGAGCAGTGAAAGCTCGGCCAGTAATTTGTGCAGTGCTAAAAGTGTACAATTGGTGTTTTTAAATTGCTATTTAAAATTCCTGTCCAGTAATTTAATTTCATTTTATTACACTCACGTCATGTTTGTCTGAAGCTGTTTCTGACACATCCTGAGCAGAGGAACAAATTGCCTGAATTTTATTTTTGTGGTGAGCAAACAAATAGAGATGAGGATGATGAGACTGCTAAGAAGGGAGAATCACATTATAATTGGCCTTGCTCGAGAAGAACTATTTTTCCTAAACTTCCTTATAATTGACTTAATAGAGTATATTGCAACCCAACTCTATTACTCCAGTATTGGTACGTGTCTTGCTTGCACTATGCAACTTTGTAGGTCAATAGTTCATTAAAATGCACATGGAGCTCCTTTAATGTAACTGGGTGAGCTGGACTGAAACATTCACCCTTCTACATTCATGTCGTCTTCACCCACCAAACGTTAATGCTGCCGTCACAATGGAGACCAGAGGGCCCACCAGTCTTTCCCATTTGAAGATTTGTTTCTTCCAATAGCCTTGTGATGTGCTTCCACTGTGTTGTAAATATGATATGTTTAGGTGGCACACAGGTTAGAACTGCTGCCTCACAGTACCAGGGACCCGGGTTCGATTCCTGGCTTGGGTGACTGTCTGTGTGGAGTTTGCACATTCTCCCTGTATCTGCATGTTTCCTCTGGGTGCTCTGGTTTCTTCCCACAGTCTGAAAGACATGCTGGTTAGGTGCATTGACCTGAACAGGCGCTGGAGTGTGGTGGAATTTCACAGTAACTTTATTGCAGTGTTAACATAGGCCTTACTTGTGACTAATAAATGATAAATAAATTAATTAAATAAATAAAATGTTTAGCGCTGTCTGCTTTCAGCCAGATAATCTGTGGTATCTCATTGTGGGATTGTACAGACATTGTGTTCTTTCTGTTTTGATCAGTTGAAGGAGTTGAATTACATTCACATGTCAAACCTGTCTATAGACTCTCCAGTTAGAAGATGAAAGTCCTCAACTGAATGGTAATTCTGCATTTCCCTAGGAAGTCATGAGGTCTGTACCTGAGATGCATATTCTAATAAAAGCATGTGTAAGTAGGTCAGTCAGCATCTGCATATAGAAAATTCATATTTTAGGTATTCTAGAATCGAAAAGTAGTCGAGTAAGATTTGAGAAATTGTAGGCAAAGGGTATACACTCCCTAGACGATATTTCTCCATGTTTTCTCTTTGGAGGTGCTGAACTGACCTGCATTTTCTGTGCTTGTTTTGGATTTCCATTCTTTTGGGTCTATGCCTGATTCTGTCAACATCTTTTGCATGCCAAGACTCCATCCTAGACTTTCCTGAACTGTTCTTCCTTTTGGAATTTGCATTCCAAAGCTTCTGTGAAATTTTGCAAGATTTGGCATGAGAGAAATAAGAATGACATAGCCGCAGCCTCATTGTGTGTCAGGGATTGTAACTATTTAAATGGCTCTGGTTTATAGAGAGCTCAAGGCAAGCAGAAGGGACTGCTGTAAGGGCATACATTCTGTATGCAATGTGGCTCAGGTCTTGTTTATAAAATTTGCCATGTACGTTGTGCCTACAAAACCTACAGAAATTAGCAATGACGTGTGATTGTGTACCGGAGTGTAATGATCTCCACTTTGGCTTTGTAACGTTCTATCCTAGAGTTGAATCAGCTAGCCAATGGGTTTTAACTGCCTCCTCCATTATCTTGTAAACCATTAAAACCTTATGACATTGGCGTCCTTCCTTGTTCGTTTGAATATTTCTGTTGTCTTTCCCCCCCCCAACTCTCTCTCAGCTTCCACATTTCCCCAGTCCTGTTTTACAGCGTGTTTCTCATTTGTGGAAACTTGCTCTTTCCAGTAACATGAGAACCGAACCATATGTTTTGGTCATCAGTTCTGAAACGCAGAGCTAATCCTTAAAGAACTGAAATATAATTTCTGTCTTTTATCATAATTGGAGATAACGCTGATTATAACTAATTGCATACTGATCTACTTTGAAAATTAATTTAACACTTTTTTCCCAAATAATAGATCCTTCTAGTCTGGTCTTTTCTCATTAAATAATCCGTGACTTGGAATTTTAAAATTAGAGTAATAATTTGATACATTAATCTTTGGAGTCAGTAATTTTATATCACTCTTCACATAGTCTTTTGGTTTGCAAATGAATAGTGCTTTAACTCTGGAAAATGTATTTAAAAAGCATTAGCCATTACGTGATAATTAAGAAAGATGAGTACAAAGGAAATAACACACAGAACATTTCTTTAATGAACTGAAAAATGTTAATCTTGTCCTGTTTAGTGATGAGGTGCAGAATTGCATTAAAAGCCCTTGGAGAATTGCAGCAAATGAATTTAGTAGTGGATGTAATTAAGACACATTGTGTAGCTCAGAGAATATGAATGATATCTATCTTTTTCATCAAAAGCTGATTATTAAATGTCAAAAGAAGAAAAAAATCTGATTATAGACTATATAAAAGATGAATTTGCCCGTGTTTTAAAAAAAAGAATAAAGTCTACCAAGGCAACATAAAAAGTGATTCCATATCTTTCGATTGAAAAGTCCTACAAAAGAATCTCACTTCAACAGAGATTTTCATTTATGTTTTGCAATGCTACATTTGGATTATTCAAGAGGTGGAAATGAACTGCAAGTAATTTTATTATTGCTTATAATTGGGGGTGCAAAACTGCTACTTTAGAGCTGTATGTTTTCCATTGACTCTTAATAGGATTCCTCTTTCACTGCATCTGTCTCTCCTATCAAGACTGATTAATATGGAAGGATTTGCTCTTGACTCCTAGGCATTTTGTTGCTCTACTTTGCATGTATTGTTGGGAAGTGATGGATCGGTCAACAGGTGTAGGGGAAAACCAATATTCTGGTGTATGGATCTCTGTACTATACATCACCAAAAGATGTAGTCAAGACATAGACAGCCCCCATACTTAATGTATACTTTTAAGCTTAAATTTCCTAAGTACTTCAGCCATTAAAAAAACCTGGACTTACCCATGCTTTTTTGATGTGCATTGTCATTTGATGAAATTTCATGCCACTTAGACACTTGTAAGATTGTTCTCATGGCATCAGCTCAAGGCCAACTCATGCAAGTAGCCTTTCTCCATCTTTTATGCTAGAGTTTCTTGCTTTTGTTTTTTTTCCTTTAAGTTCAAGAGTATTATGATGAAGTGGGTGGCACAATAGTTAGCGCTGCTGCCTCACAGTGCCAGGGACCTGGGTTTGATCCCTGGCTTGGGTCATTTTCTTTGGATTCTGCATGTTCACCCTGTCTATGTAGGTTTCCTCTGGGTGCTCTGGTTTCCTCCCAAAGACATGTTGGTTAGATGGATTAGCCATGCTAAATTCTTCCTCTGTGTGTCTGAACAGGCACTGGATTGTGGCAACTAGGGGGATTTTCGCAGTAACTTCATTGTGGTGTTAAGGTAAGCCTACTAGTGACACTAAATTTTAAAAGATCTGTAATCTATTAGTGACCCACACAATTTTTTTTAAGTGTTGCTTTTTTTTGTACTGATTTATCTTTAACTATTGTAAGCTGTTGTACGTGTTCAACTTTAAATTACAAAGTCCTGGGAATCATTTGTTTATCCTGTATGTCATGAAGATTGCAGCTGTTATCAAAATGGGGGTGATCACTGATATTGCCATTTTAAGAATTCTTCCTTGCATTACTTCTCATGTGATCCTGATTTCCTGCTTGCTTCACTTGTTCCCGTTGTCACCACAGGTGTATCTAAACAAAAAGCTCTCTGTAGCATTTATTCACAATCTCATTGAAGTTAATTTGTGGCCAAATCCCAGTTGTTTTACTCTTAACAGCATTATTCTCTGGAGGTTACGCCCAAATATTTAAGACTTCAGTTTGGCAGCCATAGTGACCTCTCTCCCTCCTATGGAGGGACAGTCTGGTGGACAGCATCTACTGGTAAAGTGGCTGCTTGGGAACACACTCCCTCAACACCAGCTGAAATCTTAGCTTCCACACATTGACATATGCTCCCTTTTGAACAGATGGCTTCTTGTGACCTTTTGATTTCTTGCACTAAAAACTGTCATTTTGCGCTTATTTCTGCATGCTGAGTAAATGAGTTTCACTCTCTAGTGGGGGATCCAATAACATATTGCATTTGGACTTGGAGACTGCTGTTTTAGGACATTGTCCAAAATAATTGCCCAAAGTATATTACGTCTCCAGAAATGTGTGTAGAATTTCATGAAAGCTTGTTTTGCTAAGGTTAAAAACATTCCATAATTTGGGATGCGGATTCATTGTAGATAAAACTAAAGGTATGCACCATCTCGGGCACCAATTTGTTTACTTATTAGGATGGCATGGTGGCACAATGGTTAGCACTGCTGCCTCACAGCACCAGGGACCCGGATTCGATTCCAGACTTGGGTCACCGTGTGGAGTCTGCATGTTCCCCCTGTGTCTGTGTGGGTTTCCTCTGGGTGTTCTGGTTTCCTCCCACAGTCTGAAAGACGTGCTAGTTAGTTGCATTGGCCATGCTAAATTCTCCTTCAGTGTACCCAGACAGGCACCGGAGTGTTTTATCAAAGGGATTTTCACAGTAATTTTATTGCAGGGTTAATGTAAACCTAACTTGTGAAACTAAGTAAACTTAAACTTATCAAATAAATGTTCTGAAAATAGTACATATTCTTATTATTGGTTTATTATGAGTTACCTCCTGAAGATAGCTTAATTTGGAACTGATTAGGTATGTGCGATCCAGCTTTATAACACATTTCAGTGCTCCATTGTCCTGCCTGCATCAAAGAAACAACTTGATTATTCTTGTTATATCTCATCACATCGTCGTGTCCAGTTGTGCATGTGCAGTCATCACTGTAGATGAACGTGGCAGTGAATTTGCGCACTGCAAAAATCCCGCAGCAAGTGACCGCGCAATACATTTTTGGTGGGGTTAGTTGAGGGACAGAAGTTGGTCTGGGCACTGGCTCCCATTGCACCTTCAACCACAGAAATATCCTTTCATTTTGGTTACTTCTGCTGTTTTATAATTAGGATCTCATTTTTAACGTCAGTGTCAATAATTTGGAACTACTTGCATTCACCAGAACTAGGCAGTCAATGACTGAGTTCAGCCTCTCATCTGGATCACGTACCTGCAGCAATGTACTGAGCGAATGCCGCATTGTTAAAGTCGTACTTGGATTGTTTGCCACATTCTTAGTTGGCTTGAACGCAAACCTTTGAATTGTGTAAGAGTTGCTACCATCTGTGCAATGTTGATATCCTTTGATTCTTTTTCTCATCGCTTTGCCCTTTGGCTTTTTGAGATTATGTACAAGCAAACTTTTACTCCTCGTTTATATTTACTGCATTCTTACTTTTTCTACAATTGTTGTTCGTTTTTAGTTTTCTTTGGGCTGCTTTTATCGGCAGTCCCCTGCAGAATTCTTGTGGAACCGTAGAATCCATAGAATCCTACAGTGCAGTCAGAGGCCATTCAGCCCATCGAATCTGCACCAACTCTCTGAAAGAGCATCTTATCCAGGCTCATCACCCACACTATCTCTGTAACTCCCTGCGTTTAGCATGGCTAATCATCTAACCTGCACATCTTTTGGACAGCGGGAGGAAACCCACGCAGACACTAGGAGAATGTGTAGACTTCACACAAGGCAGTCACCCCGAGGCCAGAATGGAAGCCAGGTTCTTGGCGCTGTTAGGCAGCAATTTGAACCACTGTGCGTCTTTGCAGCATGTTACTTTATTGAAGTATAATCTAGCACTATTCAAGTCACTGCTGTTGGAAGACGATTTTTGTAGCCAAGCTCATAACATATTTAAGTAAAGAATTTTCATTTTATTCAGCAGTTTGCCTCCGTGATAAGATGGCAGCTTTCTATTAAATTCATTGTATTTTAAATGTTGCTAATCTTTTTATTTTTCAGGTTCTGATTTTATTAAAACCTCTACTGGAAAAGAGGGGGTGAATGCAACATTCCCTGTTGCCCTAGTGATGGTGCGGGCCATCAGAGACTATTACAGCAAGATCGGTTACAAGGTACACCGGTAATTGGGAAATGTTTAGGAGTGGAATTTCTAATGTTCATTGTTCAGCATGATTCCAAGTGATTTTTTTTAAGAAGAATGATTTGTTTCCCTAAAAAAAAAGCAGAAACAGTGAATATCTGCAATTTCATTTTAAAAAAAATCACAGTTGTTGATGATTTGCTTGGAATGAAATCTTCAAATGTGGGCTTTCAGACCTGTGTGAAAGACAGAAAAATCAAGCTTTCTATTCTGGTTTAAACTGAAAGATCAAGGAGCTCTATTAAATTGACTTGTAAGTAGATTGGACCATGTAAAGTTGCAGGATGAAAAGTACAGTTCTAGCAAAAATTCAATTATAGTATTACAGAGTAATAGAACAGCACTGAAGTCAGCTTTGTATACAATTAGTAATGTAATTGCTTTCTTGGAGCTTGTACAGTTAGCTCAATGAAGATTCTTAGTGTAGGGCTGTGCATACCCTAGGCTTAGCACCATTTTTACCAGGAAACGTCAGAAGTTGTGCAGCCCCGTGTTATAGCTTAATCCATTCTGAGGAATGCAGCAAATTGTTTTAAAATTGCGAATAACTGAGCACCTCTCCGGAAACCCTCAACATTGTGTTAGTTTGAAAAGACTGCAAGCTCTTCATTGTTTTGCTGCGTGGTTTTGCTTGCATGTCATTTGTCTAAAGATTGTGTTTGAATTTCTGTGCTGTAGCATTTTCATTTTCAATGCAACTCACAATTACAGAATTTTAAGTGTAAACACTTTACTGCCAATCGAGTTTCTGTGGGTTTTTTTGGTATTGATTTTAATACAAAATTGAGCTAAAAATAGGCTCCACCACCTGAGCTGACTATACTGTCAGGATGAGTTTCAGTCATTGTGCATGTCTGTGGGCCTATGAGACGACTATTTTAGTTCTTTTGGGTGCAGAGTTACTACTTGAGAGAAGTGGATACTCAGTGAGACCTTGATGTCCTCATGTATCAGTTGCTGGAAGTAAATGTGGGTACAGCAGACAGTAAAGAAGGCAAATGATATGTTGGCCTTCATAGTGCGAGGATTTGAGTATAGGAGTAGGGAAGTTTTACTGCAATTGTATAAGACGTTGGTGAGGCCACATCTGTAATATTTTTGGTGTCCTTTTCTGAGGAAGCATGCCTTTGCTACAGAGGGAGTATAGCAAAGGTTTACCAGGCTGATTCCTGAGATGCCAAGTCCGTCATGAGGGCAGACTAAGTCAGTTAGGATTATATTTATTGGCATTTAGAAGAATGAGGTGGGGGGGGGAGTCTCATAGAAACGTAAATTCCAACAAGGCTAGTCAGGGTAGATTCGGAAGGAATGTTCCAGATGGTGGGGGAGTCCAGAACTAGGGATCGTAGTTCGAGGTTAAGAATTAAATATTTTAAGACTGAGGTGAAGAGAAATCTCTTCACCCAGAAAGCAGTGAATGTGTGGAATTCGTTATCACCAAAAGTAGTTGAGGCTAAAATGTTGAGATTTCAAGAAGAAATAAGATACAGTTCTTGGGGCTAAGGGAATCAAGGGATATGGAGGGAAGGGGAAAATCACGATATTGAATTTCACGATCAACGATGATCAAAATTAATGGCAGGACAGGCTCGAAGGGCCGAATGGCTTACTCCTGCCTCTAGTTTCTATGTCGTCACCTGAATGTCAATTTTTAATTTACTAAGAAACTGATTACTGGTGGTCTGTATAATTCAGTATAATTTTTAAATCATTATTCTCAGCCAATTAAAATCAGGTAACTCAGTTGGTGAATTGACTATAATTTAAAAATGCTTTTTTTTTCATGATAAACCCTTTTTTTTAGCCATATTAATTAAACTGTGCCTAGTTCCCACTCAATATATACTGTGCAAAATAATACATTCTGCAAAAATCTGTTTAATTTGTGCCTATGTTGCCAATTGTGCTTAAAGTTGAATGTGCTTGTGTGCCTTCAGCTGATAATGTAGTAATTTTTTAATTTTGCGCTTTTAAAAATGTACTTTATTCCTTGATGCTTTTGCTGCAAGCATATTTAATCATTACGTATTTCTTTCCAGAACTCTTGTAGTCTCCTTCTATTTTTATAATAGTTATTCACAATTTTATAGGTGTTAGGTAACAAAAGGGGCCAGCTCTTTTTAATTACAAGTAGCCCCAACCAGTGTGGTATTCAGTGCTGGATTTTTATATTTTCTCATTTGGACCCTCCTTTCTGTACCACCATTGAAATTTTAGCTGCCTAGTGCATTATTACATTAGGGCATTTGAAAGATTTTTTGCGTGATTTCAAATTAATTGTCATTAATGAATCCGATCCATACTAATCTACACGTCAAATGGCCGACACGTTAATGGTGCATACTTCCTGCAATCACTGCTTAAGTTTATTTCATGTTTGCCCTGCTAAAACTTTGGTAAGTCTTCATTAACAATATTTTTCATGTAGTTTCAACACTGCCATCTTGACGTTCTTCAGGCTAAGGTAACAGCAACAGTGAATTCTGACTGCCTGCTTCTGATCCGGTTTCGTAGAGTGATACAGGAGGTTCATTGACATGTGCCTGTCTTGGAGACAGGCTGGAGGGAGATGGAGTCAGCTGGAATAGATTTTCAATTTTAAGTCAGCCAGTCATGAAGAAATTATTTTACAACAGATGTTGATATGTCCTGTATCATCCCTAGGTGTATCGGTGTTGGAATGGCTGGATCTATTGTTCAACATAGTACTTTCATATTACAATAATCTATTAATGGATAACTAGGTATAGTAAGGACATAGTAGTAAATGAAGACCAGTAGAAAATAAAGATGAGTAGTTGCATTATGGTATATGAAGTATATGAACACTAGCAAACTAGTTGCAAAAGCTGATTGATTCAGCCTTTCAGTATTTTGATCTTTATAGTATCCACTATCGTTCAGAAAGAAAGGGGGGGCTGTTTAGTTATAGCCATGATATTATAGAATGGTAGCGCAGACGCACTCCCATTCCTGTGTTCCAGGTAAAAATGAGAAATTATTGTGCAGGAGCTTAAAAAGTATGGTGTAGCTCTGTGAACATTGTGTTGTGTTTTGCAGGTTGGGTTTAAGCCAGCAGGTGGTATTCGCAGTGCGAAGGATGCATTGACCTGGTTGTCATTGATCAAAGAAGAGCTGGGCAACGACTGGCTAAAGCCAGAATTGTTTCGACTGGGTGCTAGCACATTACTTTCTGACGTTGAAAGACAGGTTAGGATTCCAACAGCAAACCTTTTTGTGCTTTAATTTTTAACAAAGTTATATTTGTGCGAATTGCGTTTTGGCTTCTAACTGCTGCGATTGTTTTTTCACAGTGCAGTCAAGAGATCTGCTGTTTCCAAATATACTATTCTATTTGATTTTTTTCAGATCTATCATCATGTGACAGGAAGGTACGCAGCGACTCATGAACTGCCAATGGCTTAAAAGAGTATATCTAACTACCAGCCCAGGAAGTGGTCCCAGTTTTCATTCCCTGCATCATTTCTCCATCTCTGGATGTTACCTTTGCTGGAACTTAGTGAAAATGGACATCTTGTTCCTTTTCTAATCTCTCAGAATCAACTTTATCATAAAATCAGCTCAAATAGTTTTCCAAATTTTTAATATGTCGAGTTGTTAAAATTTAAGTGTTTAAAATATGAGTCTGGGAAAATTTACAATCTTTGTAGATTTTATACCAAAAGTATTAAAATTAAGTTCCTTTTGGGAATGTATAAACGATGGCATAAGTTTCTTTGTGCCTTATTAGTTGAAATGCCATTTATTGTGATTCATCCTGTTGAATAAATATGGCTTTATTTGTTCTACAGTATACAGTAAACTCTGTGATCCCGTGCTGCCAGTGGCAAACCTTCCACATTAAGGCAGCAACGTGAGGCTACCACATTACAATTTGAACCCTGATCTCTCGCTCGCTCCCACGATGAAGGGCTGACTGCCAGGAGTGCACCATCACTGAATTTACCTTATTCAATGCGATTAATGCAAATTGGCCAAGTAAGTGTGATTGGGTTGATTGTGTGTGAGACAAATATTTAAAGCACCCTAGGCTTTGCAATCATTTTTAAGAACTTTACATTAGGTTAACATATCAGGTTAACATATACAACACATTGGAATTTGAACCCTGTGTGGGGTGGCACAGTGGTTAGCGCTGCTGCTTCATAGCGCTAGGGACCCAGGTTCACTTTCTGGCTTGGGTCACTTGTCTGTGTGGAGTTTGCACGTTCTCCCTGTGTCTGCGTGGGTTTCTTCCGGCTGCTCCAGTTTCCTCCCACAGTCCAAAGATGTGCGGGTTAGGTAGATTGGCTGTGCCAAATTGACCCTAGTGTCAGGGGGATTAGCACTGTAAATATATAAGGCCTGGGTGGGATAGTGATGGGTACAGACTTGATGGGCTAAATGGCCTCCTTCTGTATTGTAGGGATTGTATGAAATATTAAACTATGGTATTTCAGGAGTATTGAACATGAATTTTATTTGAACCAGGCCTTTGCAACCCAAATGTGATCTCTTTCCAGACAAAACAAATTTTCCAGGAAATGTATGGAACATTTTTCGTGTTGAAGTTTTTGTGAATGTTTTTATGTTACTAGCGAAGAACAATTATTTTTACCACTGTATCAGTTATAGGGTTTTTCTCTCTCCCTGGGGCAATGGAATGTAAATGACCAGCTCAGTACCTCTTTGAACCTGTCAACCCAGTAAGTGCTCAGTTTCCATGGCAATTCTTTCTTCTGTGCTGTTTTGAGTTGGTTAGCAGTGCATGACTTGCCAGCTCCCAGTTTGAAGTGCAAGGTCAGAACTTCTCTATTGGTTCTATCTAGCTCCATTAGAGAATTAACAAGAACATTGCATATGACCCCTTTGGTCACGGGCATGACACATTCAGTACAAAGGTCACCTGCAGTTTGTTTGGCAGCTCAGGGGTGCTGGTTGACCCACAGTTGCCATTGATATAAAGACTGGCTTCTTTGACTTTTTGGGGGATTTACTCTTGCAACATCCTTTAGTCACAAGGAGAGTCTGGCAAGGTATAAGCCAAACAGATGTCTGTGAGAGCCAAGGTGTGGAGTCCACTGACCCAGCTCACAGCCACTGTAAGCTGCTCCTGTGGACTACACAGCTGTGGCTATCGATCGAGTTCACCAGAAGTGTGAAAAGGCATTTCTTCAGGGTAATAAGGTGAGGCCCAGAGAGGTCACAGGAAGATAAACCCTACACAATGGGTGGCGATTTCTAGCTTCTTCCAGATATAATTTTGCTCTTGAAGGAACTTCCTCAGCAGCAGACTGAGGTGTCTAGATTTTGGTACATGAGGGTGTTAGAGCTGGAACTTTCTGCCACACCTGTTTTGACAATGTCAAAGCATTACCTCTGAATTGGAAACTGTGTCTTGAGAGAGAGAGCATCACTTAGTAATTAACCTCAATTAAAATAGTTTGCAGGAGAATAAAGAAATTTGCTCGCAATTTCCTTTCAATTCAAAGGATGTATCATTGGACCACTTACTACCACAGGCTAAACTACTGAATGTCTTTAAACTGCAGCTCTGTCTTATGAGATAAAACTCAACATAAATGATGTGCTAATAAAATCTCCTCACTTTCCATCCCTCCGAAAGGAATGCATTATCTGGCCTTGTCAGAAGCGGAAGTACTAAAGTACAAGCTGAATTGTGAATAGCTTCAGTGTTTTGCGGTGTTATTTTGTTTCCATGAGGGATCAAATATTGTGAACTAATCTGTTGTTTCCTTGCTGTGCTTTCAATCTCATCAAGCAAGTGTCTGGAATTATTGTGCTTGCATTATCATCCTTGAATCTACCATTTGAAAAGCTTATGAAGATGTTTCAGGCATTTGCTCATTGTGGTGTGGGGTGGGGTGTGGTGAGGGTAGGGGGGGGATCACTGAGCAGGCTCTTCATTAACCAGTTTAGGTGAAATGGCCCCCTTACAGCATGGTGCACTAGACCACAGCATAGAGGCATCCACCCCTTTTGAGAGTCCTGAAGCAAGTTCTTGCTGTGCTGTAGTGCTGGTGTGAATTGAAGCCATCTGCTTTTGAATTTCCACAGTGTGTCCTGCTAACAAGTACCTTTAGCCTCCATACTCATTGCCTGATTCTTGCAAACCCAATAACCAAGAGGAGTCCCAGCCTCTCTTTACAATTTGAACCTTCCAGTCCTGGTAACATCTTGCAAAACTTTCCAGTTTATCCTTGCTATAGAAGGGGGACCAGAATTGTATGCAGTACTCCAAATGTGGCCATACCAATGTCTGGTGCAGCTGTAGCATAATGTCCAAACTGCCCTGTGCTCAGTACTTTGACTGATAAAAGCAAATGTACCAAATACCTTCAGCAACCTGTCTTGCTGTGATGCCGCTTTCTAATAATGTGTGAAAACAGGAGTGAAAGCAAGATGACTCGACCATTGAATTTACCAGGTCACCTTTGGGAGCAGCAGAGGAAACAGTTTTGGCCGGTGTCCATATTTCATTGAAATACACAGCATGGAAACAGGTCCTTCAGCCCAACTTGTGCATGCCAACCAAATTTCCTAAACTGAATTAGTTCCATTTGGTCCATATCTCTCTAAACCTTTTCTATCCATGTACCTATCCAAAAGTCTTTTAAATGTTGTAATTGTACCTGCCTTTACCTCCACCTCTGGCAGCTGATTCTATTATACACCCCAACCTACTTGTAGGTCGCTATTAAATCTTTTCCTTTAAATCTATGCCCCTTGTGATTTTATAGACCTCTGTAAGGTTACCCCTCATCCTCCTACGCTCCAGGGGAGAAAAGTCCCAGCATATCCAGCCTCTCTTTACAATTCAAACCTTCCAGTCCTGGTAACATTCTTGCAAAACTTATTTGTACCTTTCCAGTTTAATGACAACCTTCCATAGCAGTAAGTTGTACACAGTACTCCAAATGTGACCTTACCAATGATTTGATTTATTGATGTCACATTAACATTGAAAATTATTGTTTCTTGTGCGCTATACAGACAAAGCATACTGTTCATAAAGAAGGAAAGGAGCGCGGGCAGAATGTGGTGTTATAGTCATAGCTAGGGTGTAGAGAAAATTAAACTCACTGCAAGATAGGTCCATTCAAAAGTCTGATGGCAGCAGAGAAGAAGCTGTTTGAGTCAGTTGGTATGTGACCTCAGACTTTTGTATCTTTTTCCTGATGGAAGAAGATGGAAAAGAGAATGTCTGAGGTGCTTGGAGTCATTGATTATGCTGGCTGCTTTGCTGAGGCAGTGGGAAGTGTAGACAGAATCAATGGATGAGAGGCTTGGTTGCATGATGGATTGGGCTACATTCACAACTTGTTGTAGTTCCTTGTGGTCTTGGGCAGAGCAGGAGCCGTACCAAGCTGTGATATAACCAGAACAATGCTTTCTATGGTGCACCTGTAAAGGTTGGTGAGAGTCTTAGCTGACATGCCAAATTTCCTTAATCTTCTGAGAAAGTAGAGGCATTGTTGGGCTTTCTTAACTGTTGGGGAGGGGGGGTGCAGTTGCAGGACAGGTTGATCGTGATCTAGACACCTTAAAAACTTGAAGCTTTTGACCGTTTCTACATTGTCCCCATTAATGTAGACAGGGGCATGTTCTCCTTTATGCTTCCTGAAGTTGATAACAATCTCCTTCATTTTTTTGACATGGAGGGAGAGATTATTGTTGTTGCACCAGTTCGCCAGCTTCTCTATTTCATTCTTGTACTCTGTCTTGCCATTGTTTGAGATCCGACCCACTACAGTGTCTTGTGCAGTTGTAACATAATGTCCCAACTCCTGTATTCAATGTTCTGTTTACCTGTGATACCCCTTTCAAGGAAACATGTATCTATAGCCCTAAGTCTCTTTCTTCTGCAACACTCCATAGGGCCGTACATTAACTGTGAAAGTTCTGCCCTGGTTTGTCTCACAAATGCAACACCTCGTATTTATCTGCAATAAACTCCAGTTGCCATTCCTTGGCCCACTGGCCTGCTTGGTCAGCATCATGTTTCCTCCAGGCTGGTTATAACGTGGTGAATGTCAGGGTTAAAAAGGAAATTTTGTGTCTCACAAACTTGCTCGTGTTTTTTGAGGAAGTGATGAAGATGATTGAGGGTAGGGCAGTGGATGTTGTCTACATGGACTTCAGTAAGACTTTTGACGAGGTCCCACATGGCAGACTGGTGCAGAAAGTGAAGTTGCATGGGATCAGAGGTGAGCTCACAAGGTGGATACAAAACTGGCTCGGTAAAAGACAGAGGGTAGCAGTGGAAGGGTGCATTTCTGAATGGAAGACTGTGACAAGTGACGTTCCTCAGGGATCAGTGCTGAGATCCTTGCTGTTGGTTATATAAATAACTTGGAGGAAAATATAACTGGTTTGATTAGTAAGTTTGCAGACAACACCAAGGTTGGTAGATTTGTGGCTAGCAATGAGGAACATCAGAGGATACAGCAGGATATAGATCAGTTGGAGACTTGGGCGGAGAGATGGCAGATGACGTTTAATATGGACACATGTGAGGTAATGCATTTTGGAAGGCTGAATACAGATAAGAAATATACAGTAAATGGCAGAACCCTTAAGAGTATTGGTAGGCAAAGGGATGTGGGTGTACAGGTCACAGAAAGTGGCAATGCAGGTGGAGAAGGTAGTCAAGAAGGCATACAGCACGCTTGCCTTCATCGGCTGTGGCATTGAGTTTAAAAGTGACGAGTCATGTTGTAGCTTTAGGGAACCTTAGGCCCCACTTGGAATATAGTGTGGCGACCAGAATTGAACACTATGAGAAGGATATGGAGGCTTTGGAGAGGATACAGAAAAGATTTACCAGAATGTTGGCTGGTATAGAGGGTATTAGCTTTAAGGAGAGGTTGGAGAAACTTGGTTTGTTCTCACTGGAACGACGGAGGTTGAGGGTTGACCTGATAGAAGTCTACAAGATCATGAGAGGCATGGACAGAGTGGACAGTCAGAAACTTCTTCCCAGGCTGGTAGAGTCAATTACTAGGGGCCACAGGTTTAAGGTGCGAGGGGTAAGATTTAAAGGAGATGTACAAGGCAGATTTTTTACACAAAGGGTAGTGGGTGCCTGGAACTCGTTGCCAGGGGAGGTAGCGGAAGCGGATTAAGTAGTGACTTTTAAAGGGAGTCTTGACAAATACGTGAATAGGATGGGAATAGAGGGATATGGTCCGTGGAAGAGTAGGGGGTTTTAGTTAAGTCGGGCAGCATGGTCGGTGCAGACTTGGAGGGCCGAAGGGCCTGTTTCTATGCTGTAATTTTCTTTGTTCTTTTGAAATGGGGAAAAGAGCAGCTGTGAACAGAAATAATGACGTTTTCATGACTGGTATTGAGGGAGAGGGAGGAATGGTGACAGAGGAGGGGGAAGAATGGGAGGCAGTGGGGGAAGAGACAGGAAGTGCCAGGAGCCCAGAGTCTGCACATGGGTTTCCTCCAGGTGCTCCTATTTCCTCCCACAGTCTGAAAGACGTACTGGTTTAGGTGCATTGACCTGAACAAGTGCCGGATTATGGCGACTAGGGGAATTTCACAGTACCTTCATTGCAGTGTTAATGTAAGCCTTACTTGTGACTAGTGAATATACTTCAGATTTTATGACCACGACCAGATCAGCCATCATATTGAATGGTGAACCAGGCTTGAGGGGCTGAATGGCCTGCTCCTATGTTCCTATAAAGATGGAATCTAGTTGTGACCTGTGGTAGCACAGTGTTTCAGAAAGTTGGACTTTGATGTCCAAACTCATGGATGAAGGTTTCTCTAAGCTGTGTTGCAATGCAACAGTGCATTGATTACATATAGGGCACTTCCAAAGGAAACTGCCCCACAAACTGGCATTTCGCTCCTGACTGCAAGAAATGGAAAGTGATGGAACGTTGCAATCCTGACTGGAGCAAATTAAAAGAGAGATTTTTGCTGTACTTAACAATGGCAGGAGGGTGCTTACTTATAAGATTGGATTGCTAAAGTGGAAAAGAGTTTTAATTCCAACATTGATTTTTTTGTATTTACATAGATCAAGAATATTAATGAATAAGTAATGGCTTAAACAGGTTGATGTGTCTTCCTGACCTGAGACTTATTTGATGCAGGATAACAACAGATGAAGACTTCAATTGGCTTCAATTCACGTTGAAACATTAAACACATTCATAGTACCTTCCTGTGGGAACTGTTTTGCATAGGCATTCATACGTTTATTTTAAATTCAATGTTAAAATAGGCCTCCAGGACTGCTTCAAATGCATCACACACTTACATGTGAACTTTGTTGGTTATAATCTCCACCTCCTGTACTTCCAACACTTAAAAAATTGTTTCCTAACCCACATTGCGCTGCATTGAGTAAAGCTATAGTCAAGTTTATTAGTCACAAATAGGCTTACATTCACACTGCAATGAAGTTACTGTGAAAAACCCCTGGTCACCACACTCCGGCACCTGTTCAGGTACACTCAGACTTTTAGCATGGTCAATTCATCTAACCTGCCCAACTTTGGACCGTGGGAGGAAACCCACGCAGACATGGGGAGAATGTGCAAATTCCACACAGAAAGGGACCCAAGCCAGAAATCAAACCCTGATCCCTGGTGCTGTGAGGCAGCAGTGCTAACCACTGTGCCGGTGTTTATGCACTTTACAGCTTCAAGCCTTCAAGAATAATGAACTCTTTGCTAAGGTAATTAGCACAGTGGGCTGGGAACCTTGCTGAATTTTTGAGCGATAACAGTTCTAGAGTTGGGGGGGGGGTGCACGTTGAGAGAACTGCTGCAAGTGGAATCAGGAACAGGATGGGTCTGATGGGGAAATCCATAGGAGCAGAATTAGACCATTCAGCCCATCAAGTCTGCTCCGCTGATATGTTTCACAAGCTCATTTCCAGCCTTTTCCCCAAAACAGTTGATCCCCATATCAATCAAGAACCTATCTCTGTCTGAAATACACTTGAACTGGCCTCCACAACCTTCTGTGACAATGAATTCCACAGATTCATCACCCTCTGGCTGAAGAAATTCCTCCTCATCTCGGTTCTCAAGGGTTGTCTCTTTATTCTGAGGCTGTGCCCTTGGGTCCTAGTCTCTCCTAATGGTAATACCTTCCCCACATCTACTCTATCCAGGCCTTTCAGTATGCTTTAAGTTTCAATGAGATCCCCCCTCATCCTTCTAAACTCCATTGAGTACAGACCCAGAGTCCTTAAATGCACCTCATACATCAAGCTTTTCATTCCTGGAATCATTTGCTGGACTCTCTCCAGGCCAGCACATCCTCCCTTAGGTACGGGGCCCAAAAATGTTCACAGTATTCCGAATGTTGTCTGACCAGAGCCTTATAAATCCTCAGCAGTACATCCCTGCTTTTGTATTTGCTTTCCAGGAGGGTGCGTTATCTCAGTTGCTTGTTTGTGCTCATATGGGTCGCTGACCCACTGTGGTGCTGCCTTCTCTCTTCAGCAAGGCAGTTTACGAGATCGTGTCCTGGGCGACCTGCTCCCTCTGCCTCCTGGCAACACTAATTGGGCAGCAAACTCACCTCAAGTCCGATTAGGGCATTTTATAGCTCAAACTAACTGGGACCGAGAAATTATTCGGGCAAAGGGTGCCTGTCCCTAAGAATCAGATTAGTTTCCTGTTGGCTTGCTGTATTTATAGCCACCAGGCTGCTGAAGAGTTGGGAGAGAAGTGAATTTCTTTTCCTAAGAAAGCACGTGTCCCTGCAAGGGTGTGAAAAACAGGCACAATAAGAAGCAAGTAACCAGACGATACTGCAAATCACTGTGGCAACATACGCCGGAAGAAAGTCTAGAACTGTAATTAAGTTCTTGCAGATTGCTTTCAGAGCTGATCCCATGATTTGCTGGTGATGCATTAGGGAGTTGTACAGGCTGCTGCTGTTTTAGTTTCAGCATGTACCCTGTACAGGCCAGAGCTCTCAGAATAAACCTTGTTGTTCTTAGTTTGAATCTAAAGTGTACAAACCACAGCTTTTCCTTTCTGTTTAAAACTCACAACTTAGGACATCGCTGGAAGGGAGAAAGAACGTGTGTTATAACAGTACCAGTTAAAATTCCCTTTGTTTTGCAGTGATTGGAAGAAAATCCAGTAGATTCTGCAAGGTTAGGGGAGGGGATGGCACGAGTTACACAATTTCCCACCTCACTTTATTTTCTTAACCAGTCACTTGTCAGCAGGAAGGGTAAAATCTAACCCTGTTTAGTGTGACTCCATTTATGAACTGTTCTGGTGCAAATTAAGGGTCTAATAACGAACTAGTCCCCAGGACCTGATGGAGGGCTATAGAAATAGTGGATGCACTGGTTATGATTTTCCACATTTCCCTAAATTCTAGAGTGAATTTAGTTGATTAGAAATTAGCAAATGTAACACTGTTATTCAAGAAAGCCGCTTCTCTTCTTGACCTCCCCACTCCACCATCTTGATGCATGTAGTCCTTTAGTGGGCTGGTGCATGCGTGGGAGGGTGAGAGCATGGCCAAGGGTGGATCACATCACGAAGAATGCACCCTACATGTCAAAACAAATGGCCCACGTGGACACGCACTCTTATTCCAGGACACTTAGATGTCAAGCATTGGAGCAGAGCACCGACTGCACACTCCTGTGTATGTGCACTTAGTGCGTGAGACTGCCCAGGGAAGGGGGAGCAGTGTTGCCTCAGCCCCACACCCACAAAGGCACAGGTCCTGGATGATAAGCACCATATACACCTCCTTCTCCTTGCCCTTGTGCAGAGGTATAACTGCAAGTTGAAGGGCGGCACAGTGGTTAGCACTGCTGCTTCACACTGCCAGGGACCCAAGTTTGATTCCTGCCTTGGATGACTCTCTGTATGGACTTTACTCCTTGGACTAGCGGGGTAAAAACTTGGGGTTATGGGGATAGGGCCTGGGTGGGACTGTTGGTGCAGGCTTGATGGGCCAAATGGCCTCCTTCTGCACTGTAGGGATTCTATGATGCAAACCAGATTTGTGTTTTGAGTTAAAGGACTAGGCAGTAACACACTGTCCATTCGCTGTGGTGGTTAGACTTTTGGAACACATGCCTCATCATTAGATGCATCTTAGAATCACAGAACTCTACAGTGCAGAAGGAAGCCATTCGGCCCATCAAGTCTGCACCGACAATGACCCCATCCAGGCCCTATCCCTGTAACCCCACGCATTTACCCTTATAATCCCCCAGACGCTAAAGGGCAGTTTAGCTTGGTCAATCAAGCTTTACATTTTTAGACTGTGGGAAGAAACCGGAGTACCCAGAGAAAACCCACGCAGACACAGTAAGACTGTACAAACTCCGCACAGACAGTAGCCCAAGCTGCTAATCGAAACTGGGTCCCTGGTGCTGTGAGGCAGCAGTGCTAACCACTGTGCCACCTAAGATGCACTTATGGGATAAATGAACGGGTAGATGTTCAGATCTATTTTTCTTTGTGTCCAGCTTTGTGATGTTGTAAACTAATTACCGTTTTCTGGCTTCTCCTGGCCCAGTAGCTGTAGACACTAATTTCTTGTCGTGCAGTTTTCCACTGGGATACCGAACACAAAAAAACGATACACAGAAAGCTGCGGGTCACAATTTCATCATTATTAATGAAGGAAAGTCTTTAACTCTTCGACCACCGCAGCTTTCTCTTGACTGTAGACAGAGGACTAGAGGAACTATTTTAGGAAATGCTGATGGACTAACAGCACACTGACCCTCCCCACAAGAAATGGATGCCATCAGCAGCCCTTCTGTGTGGCTGTGCTCCTACATTTCAGGGGGAAAAAAGACAAATAACTAATGGTCACAGCACCCAGACATAAACAGAAACTGACTGTAATGGTAATTGCTCCAAGCATTCACCCAGAACTGTAATTAGCACTGAGCTGTAAATGGAGTGTGTCTTTTGCGTTTAGGAGTACTCTATCTTAGCTCCAGTCATTGTGAAGGAACTAATAATAACACACTTGTGAATGGTAGGATTAATAAAGATTTGTCTTTGAAATTGAATGGACTCAACATTAACAGATACATTTCACATGCTGAAGATATATGGTACCAGCTTTGCAATGGATTGTATTTATTTTTTAAGTCTTTTCATTGTTGCAATATCACCCAAACATTAAGTAATTTCTAAATCAAATGTTTTTTGTTAACATTAAGAAATGTACTGCTTTACAAAAGGGTCACAGGCTTCAAATGACATATATAATTTAATATATAAAATAATAAGTGTAGATGAAACACAAATATTGTTTACTTACCCACATATTTAATTTTGTTTCATTTGTCAAATTCCAACCCAATTTCATATCAGTATTTCAGTTCAGCGACCAAAACCAAACAAAATAAATTTAGCTTATTTATTCGTATTACAAGTTTGCTTACATTAACATTGCAATTAGGTTATTGTGAAACTCCCACTCTCCGGCGCCTGTTCGGCTACACTGAGGGAGAATTGAGAATGGTCAATTCACCTAACCAGCGTGTCCTTCGTACTGTGGGAGGAAACCCGGAGCAGAACGTGCAGACTCTGCACAGACAGTGACTGACCCAAACTAGGAATCGAACCCCAGTCCCTGGCGCCATGAGGCTGCGGTGCTAACTACTGTGCCACTGTGCTGCGCCTACAGGGAATAGCAAGAGCAAAACTCTCATTCAAAATGATGCCAGTTCCTTCTGGAGAAAGTAACTGATACTTAAAAATAAGACAACAAGTGATGACATTAAAACTCAATACATACAGTTCTATGAACACATACCAGGTGTCCATTCCATAACACATTTTATGGCAGTACAAATTGATAAGAATCAGGCTGCCTGCTGAAGTGTGGGTAATGCCAGCACTACCCACTTTCTGTTTGTTCTCAGAGAGCCATCTCCCCAGGATAGAAGCTGGAGGAACATTCCAGAACGCTGTCATAGAATTTCAGAGACTTTTCGTGTTCCATTAACTTTTCCAGAAGGACCCCTTTGACACATCGGTCGTCTTCTTGTCGAAGATCTCTGTACCTGCGTGGCAAGAGAAAAGATAGTAGTCATCTGTAACAAAGCAAACTGGCATGTTGATACTCCTCTCAATGCAAGTACCTGTCAGAAATTCGCCACAATCCCAGGAGATTTAGAAGCATAAACGCAGCCATAAGGAAAAGGAATGTGTCCAAATTCCCAACATTCAGATTATGTGGAAACCAATTACCTGTTAAGGAAATAGCCAGTGTAAAAAGAAACAGCAAAAGCAATGAACCAACTTAATGGATCCAGATGTAATCAGAATGAATCTTACTTACATCTACCTATTACACACCCATCGCTAAAGTCGTGCTTGGCAAAACCTGCCTAACTCAAGTTATTTTTCTGCATAATTTTAAGTCAGAAGACATCACCAGCCAAGAACAGTTGAAACAATTAACAAGGAAAATGTACAATCTGGTGGAAACCTTTTAATAATGAAAATACCGTGAGCAAAACATTTCCTTTATCTAATTATTCATATTAAGCAAATGCTGCAAAGTACGTGGAGAATGAATCAATGCCTGAGCAAATGTTCTTTTAAATGAATGTTCCCATTAACAAGATGCTCATTAACTCAATGTATGGTACTTAAACTGACATTCCCTCTGAAAAATGGAATTGCCATTTAAAAATTAGACATTTTTTAAAGAAGTTATATCTATTTGAAATCTGCATATACATCTTTGCACTGTGAGTTTATTGCCTGCTTTAAATAGCTCCTAAAACCGTTGCATTAATAATCAGGTGTAATCCAGGATCCTTTAACCACAGCACACAGCTGAAGGATGGTGTTATAAATGGGATAACAATTTAGCTAAATAAGGGGAGACAAAAGGGAGCGATCAACGTGGTTGCTCTAATTAGATGACTCTGACCAGTGGAATTCTCCAGGGGCATCTGTGAATCGCAGATTGCTTAGAAATGATCCTGAGTAAAGTACAAGAAAGGTCTAAATTTGCAGATCGTGCCAAATTGTGTGGGAAAGATTGGAGGAAACAGAAACACGTACAAAGTAAAAGACAAACTTAAATGTTGATAAGTAGCATGATTTGTACCTAAAATATGATTATAAACAAAGGATACCGAATTAAGTACAACGATTCCCAATATGATCAAAGTATAAAATCTGACTAGACACTGACAATATTTTCACAATGCCTACCTGCAGTACTAAAGATTAAAACAATGTTGAGGTCTTTAAGCAGATTCAGAGGACGTGTTGGCAGACATTAGCGAGAACGCATGTAGAATATAATCTCCTGTGGAATCTCTCTACTACACATTGAAGTTGAAGGAGAAAAAAGGCAGCTTGGATGATCCTATATCTTGAATCTACCAGTAATGAAGGAAATTAGATATACTCCCGATACAAGGGAAGTATATATTATTTGATTCCAAAACAAGAAATGTGTGTGTGTGGCTGAGATCTGGGCTGGAGGTAGAGGGGAGGGAGTTGTAAAAGTTTAGCGATAGAATAAGTTGAATTCCATCCCACTCTGCTTACTCTTAGTGTTAGCTTTGCTCAGTGGCAGCAATCCTTGCTCTGTGCTCGGAGGCTGTGTGTTTAAGTTGAACAAGAGGACTTGAGCATATAATTCAGGTTGACAGTTCAGTGCTGTAGCAGGGAAGGGCTGTATGTTGGCGGAAGCTTTGGCCAGCTGCTCTGAAAGGTCCAGTGGCATTTATTTTCCTCGCCGATGAGCAGGGAATTCTTCAGAACAACATTTATCCACAACCACTGAAAGCAGCTTTACTTCCCGCAATCTGCGAAACCCTGTCGAACACAAACTGGCTGCCATATCCCCCACATAACAACCAGGATTACACTGGAAGAAATAAATCACTGGTTCTGAAGCTCACTGGGATGTCCTGAGGATGTGAAAGGCGCTACGCTAGTGCAATTTGTTCCTTATTCTTCCTTCATCATTTTTTGACTGCTAATTTTTGAAAGTAAAATTATTACCAGAAAACTGTACAATTGATGGTCCTGGATTCCATGCAGAGGGCATCCTGACCTCCTTCGTAACTTACAAAGAACAATACAGCACAAAAACAGGCCCTTCGGCCCATCAAACCTACACCGATACATGATTTCTATCCCTCTGCCTCTTGTTCATATGTCTGTCAGGATACATGTTGAACGTTACTAACATGCTAAACTGGAACTGGAGACATTAACAACAATGCCTTCTATTGCCTGACTATCTGAGAAGGTATTCACAGTTTCATTTTTCAAAGAAAGATAACACAATGACTTATTAATGTGGACTTTCAGTATGTATATATATCAGTATACCTGGACAGTGGTGTAACTGTTAGTTAAATCGATTTCAATAGAATCGTTGAATTGTAGAATCATAGAATCGTTACAGTGTAGAAGAGGCCATTTGCCCCATCAAATCCGCACCAATTCTTTGACAGAGCATCTTACCAAGCCCTTTCCCCTGTCCTATCCCCATAACCCCACACATTTACCATGGCTAATCCATTTACCCTCCACATCTTGGGACACTAAGGGGTAATTTAGAATGGCCGATCCACCTAACCTGCACATCTTTGGAGTGTGGGAGGAAACCGGAGCACCTGGAGGAAACCCATGCAGACATGGGGAGAATAGATAAATTCCACACAGGCCGGAAATGAACCAAGGTCCCTGGAGCTGAGCGGCAGCAATGCTAACCACTATGCCACCGTGCCAAGGGACAGTTAATTGCATACCACATCAAAGTTTGAAGGTCAGTATTGTTTGGTGTACAAATATTTGGCAAATAAAATCCAGTGAGGCGTAGAGTTGATATTTGACAATGCCTGGTAAGTTTCCTGTCTGATGAATTAGGCTTATATTAGAATGTTTCTATCAGGATACTGTAACAATTCAACAACTTTGTATAGTCTTCTGCTTCCATCTGTGATCCCATGAGAAACATTCCACTGGACTGAAGCTGGTAAAGCAGTTCCATCATTTGTTTGGAGACTTGAGCAAAAATGGTCCTCCATAAGTTTCCAGTGACAGAAAACAAACTTTCTCAAAGGCAACACAAATCTCAGAAGAAAGGACGGTACAGCTCAGCAACATGAATTTTATACCTTACCGTTGACCAAGTGCATCAGTGTAATCAATAAACCCTCACTCGTGCTCACATTCATTCACATTGTACCATAGGCAAAACTTGCTTGAGCTAAATGATGGTTTTTAATCACACTTGGTGATATCCTTTTTCAAGTACGTCCCTTAAACAAATTGCACTCACCTCCAGATATGTGGTGGATAGTTTGAATGATAATTGCTCCCACAAAGCAGCCTGCACCATTGAAGAGAGTCATGAACTGCATTGCAATTGCTTGAATACTCTTTGGAGATAGTCTAAATGTAATCAGTGTGCCTGTAAGTAAAGGCAAGCATTAGACTCATCCATTCAAAGTAACTAATTTACTTTCAGAATGCTTTCAATGCCATGGAATGTTGATTCTTTTTCACTGCAGCTGACTCGAAATAGTTCAATTACCATTTGTATTTTAATCAATTCATTTGAACATATAAACATTAGCCAATGTTCTCTGATGAAGGCTCTGTGTAAGTGAAATTGAATAGAATGTGTGACTATTGTAAATTTTAAGACAGCAGTTTGATCATTCAAAGTTACCGTGAGATTAACCTTATAAGTGCTTTATTTTTTCATTCGTTGGACACAGGTGTTGCTGGCTGGCCAGCATTCATTGGCCATCTCTAGTTGCCTTTGGAGGGCAGTGGAGAGTCAACTACACATTGTTGTGTCTCCCGAGTCATATGTAGGCCAGATCAGGTAAGGACAGCAGATTTCCTTCCCTAAAGGACATTAGTGAACAAGATGGTTTTTCTGCCAATCGACAATGGTTCCTTGGTCATCAATAGATTCTTAATTCCAGATTTTTTTTTGTATTGAATTCAAATCCCACCATCTGCCATGGTGGAATATGAATCTGGGTCTCCAGAACATCAGCTGAGTTTCTGGATTAATAGCCTAGTAATGTTACCACTAGGCCATTGCCTCCCCAGATTCCTGGGCACAAGTTATGAGTAGCTTATTTTAATTTTTCATTGAGGTCTGTAACAAGTGTATTATGAAGAGAAGACTACAGTTGCAATGTGAATTAATACATATCTGCAGCAACTTATGCATAAGTGTTTTTTATACATATCGTAATCATCTCAGTCCCAGGATATGGTTGCAGGACTTCCTCAGGATAGTGTCTTAGGGCCAACCATCTTTAGTTGCTTCATCAATGACCTTACTTTCATCATAAGGTCAGAAGTGGGGATGTTTGCTAATGACTGCACAATATTCAGCACTATCCGTGACTTCACATGAACTGAACCAGTTCATGTCCAAATGCAACAAGACCTGGTCAATGTCCAGGCTATGGCTAAGAAGAGGCAAGTAACCTTTGTGCCACGCAAGTATCAGGCAATGACCATCTCCAACAAGAGAGAGTCTACCTGTTTCCCCTTGACACGCAAAGACATGAACATTGCTGAACCTTTCACTATCAATACCCTGGGTGTTACCAATGACCAGAAGCTGAACTGAACTAGCTATATAAATACCATGGCTACAAGAGCAGGTCACAGATTTGGAATACTGCAGGTAACTCACCTCCTGATTCCCCAAAGCCTATCCACCATCTACAAGGCACAAGTCAGGAGTGTGAGGGATTAATCTCTATTTGCCTGAATGAGAGCAAGTCCATCAACATTCAAGAAGCTTGATATCATCCAGGGCAAAGTAGCCTCCTTGATTGTCACCACATCTACAAACATTCACTCCCTCCACCACTGATACACAGTGGCAACTGTGTGTAATCTACAAGATGCACTGCCGGAACTCATCATGTCTCCTTGACAGTACCAGTACTCCCAACTACTGCCATCTAGAAGGACAAGGGCAAGGGCATTGCCTTTCTAGATGGTGGGAATGCCAGCATTTGAAAGTTTCCCTCCAAGCCACAGACCATCCTGACTTGGATCTAGATTGCCCACTCCTTCACTGTTGCTGGGTCAAAATCCTGGAACTCGCTGCCTAACAACACTGTACATCACAAGGAGTGCAGTGGTTCAAGAAGGCAGCTCACTACCACCTTCTCAAGGGAAATTAGGGATGGGCAATAAATACCAGCCTAGCCAGTCACCCACATCCCAGGAATGAATATAAAAAAATGCACATATTGGGAATAGGTTCTGAGCTCCTGCCAGAAACAGAGCCTTTCCCGTCACAAGGAAGTAGGTTAATTATTTAAGGTTAAAGTTTATTTATTAGTGTCACAAGTAGGCCTACATTAACACTGTAATGAAGTTACTGTAAAAATCACCTAGTCGCAACACTCCGGCACCTGTTCGGGTACACTGAGGGAGAACTTAGCATGGCCAATGCTAAACCAGCATGACCTTCGGACTGTGGGAGGAAACTAGATCACCTGGAGGAAACCCATGCACACATGGGGAGAACGTGCAAACTCCACACAGACAGTCATCCAAGCTGGGAACTGAACTTGGGTACCTGGTGCTCTGAGGCAGCATTGCTAACCACTGTGACACTGTGCGGAAAATCATAGGTAGCCACGCCATGTCCTCCCGTTGTACATTGTGATTCCTCCCCAATGATAAAAACTTTGAAAATCAATCCTAATATTCGACAGACATGGTTGAAAGGACATTGACCAAGTGTACTGTTTTCAGCATTAACCACAATTAGCTGTGTCTTACAATATGTTCATTCAGTGGAGAAAATTATCTTGCACATAAAAAGGTACATAGATTAGGGTGTGGAGGGAGCTGGTTGGCTCATTTGGTTGGATAGCCAGTCAGAATAATACTAATAGCACGGGTTTGATTCTTGTTCCAGCTGAGGTAGATTTAGGATCTGCCCCCTCGTCCTGCCCCAAGAATGGAAGGCAATAGCAAACCACCACTGACCAAACATTGCCAAGAAAATGGATCAGGATGAAGCATCAGCAGAAAATGAGCCAAGAACCTGAGACAGAGCACACATGACATGACAATTAGGGGAGGACATGGTGTACTGGCATTGTCACTGGACTAGTAATTCAGAGACTCTGGGTAATGCACTGCCAGGGGTCGAATCCCACCATAGCAGATGTTGAAACTTGAATTCAATAAAAATCTGGAATTAAAAGTCTAATGATAACCATGAAACCATTGTTGATTGTTGTTAAAATGCACCTGGTTCACTAATGTCCTTTAGGGAAGGAAGTCTGCCATCCTTACCTGGTCTGGCCTACATGTGACTCCAGAGCCACAGCAATGTGATTGACTCTTAAATGCCCTTGGGGATGGGCAATAAATGTTGGCCCAGCCAGCAACGCCCACATCCCACGAATGAAGAAAAAACAGATAGAATTTAGCCGTCAAAGGATTGATCACATTTATTGCTCGTTCGTGTAAAGGTGGTGATGTGCCTTATCTCTTAGTCTCAGAATTCCCCATGATGGTGATACAATTTAGGTAATTCCAGGATTGAACCCAGTGACAATGAAGGAGCAATAGTAAAAATCCAATCCAGATCTGGATGGTGTTACATAACATTGCTGCTCTTGTTCTTCCCAGTGGTGGGAATCGCAGGATTGGGAGATCTGCCAAAGTGCTTATCGAGCACAATCTCCTGCTCTCCGGCGAGATTCCGCATCGAGAGCAGTCGATGATAACATTGGCTTGTTATAGTGATCATTCCCCTTATTCTAATTCAATTTTGGAAGATTGTTAAGCAGATAAAATTTGTCATACGTAACATTCACCCTTAGATTCCAACATAATCTTTTTCTGAAGAGCTAAGATATACAAAAGTTTGTGAATTGAGTGTTAAACCATATCATCTACCTGGTCAATCTAAAGCTGACCATTTACCAAGCTGCAGTGGTTAGCACTGCTGTCTCAGGGATCTGGGTTCAATTCTGGCCTTGGGTGACTGTTCAGGCAGACTTTTACTGGCATGTCTGCCTGAGGTTCATACAGTTCCACCTGAGGCCAACACAGAATGCCGTTCTCCGAGCCTCACCTGCCCCCCGGAATCGGGGCGGACATGGCAGGAAAATTCCAGCCCCTGTGTGGAATTTGCACGTTCTACCTGTATTTGCGTGGGCTTCCTCTGGGTGCTCCAGTTTCCTCCCACATTCCAAAGATGTGTGGGTTAGGTGGATTGTGCAGAGTAAATATGTGGGGTTACAGGGATAGGGCTTGGGTGGGATTGTTGTCGGTGCAGGCTCAATGGGCTGAATGGCCTCATTCTGCACTGTAAGGATTTGGAGGTTAATATAACATTTTTGGAAATTTTATAAAATGAATCACCCATTGAATAAGAGATTTGTACTTACAGGCAGGTGTGACTAGTGCCTCAGCGATTCCCAACAAGAGGTATTGAGGAGCGAGTTGAAAGCAGGGCATTGAAGACACCAGGAGCACCTTTCCAGATAGCATCTGCTCCACCAGCAGGAAGTTCCTCCTGTGCACCTCTAATACCCCGGCAACCACTAAGGACAACGCTGCACACAGGTGACCAGTAACTGGAAGAGGTTATGAGTCATTGTGAGTGAGTGACTAGAAGGCGGGGGGAGAAATGGAGAGTGAGAGAGAGAGAAAAGAGAGACAGAAGAGAAGGGAGAGAGAGAGAAGGGAGAGAGAGAGGAGAGAAGAGAAGGGAGAGAGAGAGAGGAGAGAAGAGAAGGGAGAGAGAGAAGGAGAGAAGAGAAGGGGGAGAGAGAGGAGAGAGAGAGAGAGACTAAGAGAGAGAAAAGAGAAGAAAGAGAGAAGAGGGAGAGAGAAGAGACAGAGAGAGAACAAACACCCAACTATTCCACTCTCTCCTCCTTTTTGTTGCTGACAGACAAAAATCTATCACAAAGGTAGACATAGATGGTATTTGTTCATACTAGAAAATTGCAAAAAATGTGATGACAGGACTTCTCTCTTTGGATGCTCCAGGTGCAATTCCCACCCAAAATTGTGTTTCAATCCCTCAAGTTTTTCCTCAAACTCATGCTAAATATAAACACTGCCCTGAACCAATGCAATTGGCAAATGGTTTAGAGCACAATTTGTGCAAAAATGTATCTTGCTTCAAAATATTCATTCAGAGATGAGCTGTAACCTATTAATGCAGCTAAAAATACATCTATCACTAAAGATAAACATTTTAAATCAGGGAGTCTGGTCTATCACTTGTGAGTAATCTTACTTTAAATAACTATGAATGACTTTAAAAATTAACACCACATAACCACCTACTTGTTATTCTGAGACACAGCCATTAGTTGCTGAGTAAAAGTTTCTCCTGAGCATCTCTAATATCCGAGCAACCACTAAGGACAACGCGGCACACAGGTGACCAGTAAAAATTCAGAAACTTGCAGTATTCTTGCAAAGAAACCGCTTCATTTTTGAAACCTCCTCGAAGGCCCCAAACTGACGCAATGTCGATAAATTTAATCGTGGCATTGGCCAATCTCAATGTCCAGTGCCAAGTTTTTTAAACAAGATCATTGTTTCCCCTTTACCCTCCTCTCTGGCCTCCTAAACGTCCTTCATTTCCACCTCCCTCCCCCCATCCCTCTGTGACTCCCAACACAAGGCTCCTCAATACTGGGGACTGCCTGTTATCCCAGGCAGTGGCCACTGCTCCTGCTGGTGCTATCAAGTTTAGAGGGGCGCTGGCCAGTTGGGTTGTCCCACATTTCTCTAAGGTGAGGCATGCTCCCATGATAAGGGTGGAAATCTCAGCTTACATCAATTAGCACAACTCCCAGCTCTGACAGAGGGTCATCTAGACTTGAAATGTTGCCTCTATTCTCTCCCCACAGATGCTGCCAGACCTGCTGAGATTTTCCAGCATTTTCTGTTTTTGTCCCAATGCTGTGGGGCAGCCATCAGGGGTTAGCTGCTATCCCTTGTCCCACATCCTGGCATTTTAGCATGGGTTGGGAGGGGACATGGGACGGCGCGGGGGGGAGAGACAGCGACGTCAATCCAGCCCCATTAATCTAAATTAGAAATAGTGGCAGGCACCAGTGCTGAAATCCATGACACTCCATACAGAACCTCCCCTCAGTCACTCTTCTAACAAGTAATTGCCACCAATGCTCCCTCTGAGTGACATGTGTGCATGGCCACACAACAGTCCAGAACTTACTGTACAGGGGTCCCTTTAAGACATGTGCAAATCCAACAATCGTAAAGGGATTGTGCACAGTGGCAAATGTGGAAGGGGAAATTTGAGAGAACATTATCCACCACCTCCTTTCTCTCAGTCAGCTCTTTATCCACCCGGATGCTTTACCCTAAATTCCCTGGTCTCCTCAGATCATTTCTAAGGGAGATCTTGGAAAGTTCTACTGTGTGGTTTTCCACCAACCGCATGGAAAATCATCTACTCAATGCACCTCCTCAAAATTGGACAAGGGATTTATGTGACTAGGCACACAGTTAGTTATTCCAGTCATCTTTACCAAATACATCAGTTCAGGGCAAAACATTATTTGCAGGGACTGTTAATACATAAAGCAAACAAAATGAATAAATCATTACCAACAGCCGGGCTGTGGTATAGATAAGTTATTCAAGGGCTGATGTGACAGCTTAATATTGATGCTCATTACCCATGAGATATGTAGATATTAATCTTCAGCAGAATAAGAACATAATATGGTGCATTATCCCTTGAGTAGTTAGCCATAAAAGCAAATCATTGCGGATGCTGGAATCTGAAACTAAAACAGAAAATGCTGGAAAATCTCAGCAGGTCTGGCAGCATCTCAAAGAAGAGAAAAGAGCTGAGGTCTTGAGTCCAGATGACCTTTTGTCGAAGCTCAATCATCAGCTTTAATAAAGGATCATCTAGACATGAAATATCAGCTCTTTTCTCTCCTTACAGATGCTGAGATTTTCCAGTATTTTCTCTTTTGGAGTAATTAGCCATTACTTCCACTAAAACCTGATCTGAAGGAACCAGAAGATGTTGCTGATATTTAGTACACAGAGGGAAGATCAAGTGCTTGTATGTTATTATATAGTATTACTAATATCAACAATATTCAGAATTGGTTTTCCAAAGACTCATTAATGGCACAAAGCCTTGCACTACAACTGAACACGTTGAGAAATTATTTATTATTATTTTCTTAGCATCACAAGTAGGCAGTGAAGTTACTGTGAAAATCCCCTAGTCACCACGCTCCAGCGCCTGTTTGGACACACTGAGGGAAAATTTAGCACGGCCAATGCACCTAAACAACACGTCTTTCAGACTGAGGGTGGAGATTGGAGCACCCGGAGAAAACCCATGCAGAACGGGGAAAATGTGCAGACCTCTCAGAGTCATCCAAGCCAGGAATCGAACCTGAGGCTGTGAGGCAGCAATGCCAACTATCGTACCATCACTAAATGCTCATAATTACTCATTTTCTGATTGTGCAACAGGTAGGAGAGGTTACCTCGTGCAAAATTCAGGAAGTCCAGCCCCATGAATAAAATTTCTCCCTTCTTCCAACCCTCCTATTTTCTCCCCTCATGCTGTTTGCTTGGAAACAGCTCCGCAAATCTGACCAGCTCTTCAGTAGCTCATTGATGTTTCACACGAACTGAGTTGGCGAAGGTGTGGGGGCTTTTGCAGCCCTCTTTCGGAGGCAATGCTTCTGCCTAAAGGCACCGCAATATGTCTCAGAAAAGCTTAGCCGCACTTGGATCTTTGAGGCTGCGGCATGCACAGTGGAAAGGAGACCTGGAAATTCTGCCCGCTGGGGTCTCCCACTCTTAGCCCAGGGCTCCAGCTGATAGATCTGAGGGGCTGCAGTGAAGGGAACTTTCCCAATGAAGGAAGGAAGAGGATCCAAGTAGCCAAAGAGGTCAACAACAGCAGAGTGCTTCCTCCAACCACTAGATGGCACATCAAGAGGATGCAGGCTCTAAGGTGGGCAGGAAAAGTGTGCAGCCTAAAACAGGTACCAATTCTCACACTGTGAATTTCCCCAAATTCTCCTGCACAGCATGCCTCAGAACACATTCTCCCCATATCTGCAGGGTTTCCTCCAGCTCCAGTTTCCTCCCAAAGTCCTAAAAATGTGCTGGTTAGATGCACTGGCCATGCTGAATTTTCCCTCAGTGTACCCGAACAGGCACTGGAGTACGGTGACTAGGGGAATTTCACAGTAATTTCATTGCAGCATTAATGTAAGTCTATTTGTTACACCAATAGCAGCTCCAGTTGTTCCTCTCTCTTGTATCCCCAAAACTTATACTCATCTTCAGCCTATTCATTGCCCTCTGATGCCCAGACCTCACAGTCACCCGACAGTGTCCTTCCCTCCTCTGCACAGTAGCCATTGTCAGCACTCGTACCTCTTCTCTCCTTGCAGCAGAGGAGAGAGCAGAGCTAGATGAGAATGGATCTTCAGTAACAGGGACCTTATCGATCACTGGAAGTGTGCACCTGTCTGCTTCACTGGGAAGAAGGTCTGGTTCAATCAGACGTCAGCCGCGACCTGAGTGAGAACCTGGGCCTCCTGAGATCCTGGTGCTCGGGCGTGTTGAGACATGTAGGTCTTTGCACATAGGTCCCATATTCAGGGTCTTGACTTCTTCAATTATCTACCCTATTTGCCCTGTGGAGGGGCATGTGTCATTGGAAAAGGGAGTAGCTAGTGCTGCTGCCCTTGTTGCTCCTGCTCTGCGAATGGCAGTGGCAAACCCTCTCCCTCGCCGCTGGACAAGCAAAGTGACTTCCACGAGGTTAACAAACAGTGCTTGCTCTGTATGAGTGCTTTACACAGCAGCATCTTACCAGGCCAAGGCCACAGCTTGTCAATTTCACTGAGAAATGCTTTCCCCTTCTCCCTGCCGGCTGGCCTGCTGACACAGCACGGGATTCCATACACAAACTCACTCCTAATTACCTGCTTCAATTGGCTTCCTCCATATCAATAGAGGTCCCTTGCTACATTCCCAACCCACCCCGGGACAGCCAAATATTGGCTGGCTCACATCGGGATCCCAGACCCCCTCATGTCATTTTCTGCAATATTGCCACTCTACATACCCCCAAAGCCTGTAAAGGTTCCGCAATAAAAGCTGGAAATACTCAGCAGGTCTGGTAGCATCTGTGGGGAGGCTATTAATCTAAAAACTCAGTTAAAATTCTGGGGACCTGGGTTTGAATCCCACCATGGCAGTTGGTGGACTTTGAATTCAATTTTTTTAAAATTTGGAATTAGGAATCTACTGATGACCATGAAACCATTGTTGATTGTCAGAAAAACCCATCCGGTTCACTAATGTCCTTCAGGGAAGGAAATCTGCCGTCCTTATCTGGTCTAGCCTGGCCTACATGTGACTCCAAAGCCACAGCAATGTGGCTGACTTTCAACTGCCCTCTGAAATGGGGCAAGCCACACAATCCAAGGGCAAGTAGGGATGGGCAATATGCTAGCCAGCCATCGATGCCCACGTCCCACGAACGAGTAAAACAAAAGTCAGAGTTTCTGAATCCTGCATGGCTAAAGCTGTTATGACATTTTGAGGTTGTGATGAGTTTTTTTTCTGGTGCAGAAAGCCGTCAGCCCAGGTGAGAAAAACAGCCTACAGTGAAAAATGTCAACAGTGAGGCAATGTTCATAATGTGCTGACTACCTAACACCTACCCATCTGTGCCACTGGTGATAATGGGTCTCGGTGAGTGCAGAGTAAGTAAGCTCCAACATACTCCAGTAAAGGTGCGAGTAGCAATACAGGAACAAGACCTATGACATTCATTGCTGCTATTGGAAGGAGAAATCCCCTCAGATTCAGATTGGAGTGCATTGTTTGTATGAAATACGTCGACGGGACCTGCGTTTATAAACGATAACGTTAGCAGTGACTTTGACAAACACTGGAATACATAGCCAATGTAAACACAGGTTTCTAAGTAGCATTTAACACGTAACAATTCACCTCAAATATTTCCTGTGTTTAAATTATGGTTGGAATTCTCTGACCTCGCCCGCGGCTGGGATTCTCCAGTCCTGCTGCAATGAATGGAAATTTGGCTGGACGCCAAATTCTCCATTCTCTTTAACGATGAGGGCAAGGCGTACGGCATCAGAGAATTCCGGCCTACATGTAAAAATGGGAAATTGACAGATTGGTATTATATAGAAGCACCACAAGCTGTTAAGAGAAGTTGAGAATTTTACAGCACAGAAGGAAATTATTCAGTCAATTATGACAGTGCCAGTTCTCTGAAGGAGCTAACGAATTAATTTCATTCCCAGCTCTTCTCCAACATCCTTGACTTCTTTTGTGTCTTCAAATATTTCTCCTTTTTAAAGGGTGTTACGGATTCTACTTCCGTCACCTTTTCTGATGGAATGTTCCATGTCCTAACAATCCTCTGAGTAAAAACCTTCTCCGAGTATCCCCCTTCCTTTTTTGGTGATGATAAATCTATATTGTCTAGTTACTCATTCATTAAACAATGGAAATTATTTGTTCCTATTTACTTTATTCAACCTCTTTTAATTCTGAATGACCTTCTCAGGTTTCTTGTTAACCTTCTCTGCTCTTTCCTTGGAATGATCTTAGTGATTTTCTTCCACACCCTCTTAGCATCTCTACCGCGCAGAAGAGGCCCTTCGACCCATTGAGTCTGTACTGACTCCCTGACAAAATATCTTACCCAGGCCCTCTGCCCCACTCTATCCTCATAACCCTCCACATTTCCTAAGGGCTAATCCATCTAACTGACACATCTTTGGGCAATTTAGCATGGCCAACCTGCCCAAGCTGCACATTTCTGGACTGTGGGAGGAAACCCACATAGACACAGGGAAAACATGGAAAGTCCACACAATTACCCAAGACTGGAATTGAATCTGGGTCTCTGGAGCTGTGAGGGGGCAGTGCTAATCACTGTGCCACTGGCCCTCATGGCCTTGACATATTTCCTAAATTAAGGCATCTAAAACTAGATTTATATTCTAGGCGCTAAACTATGATTTGTACAACACTATTTCTTTGCTTTTTATACTCTGATTTATAAAGCTCTGAACTAGCCATAAGTTATGAAATTTTAAGTGTGAGCATCACTGGCAAGGTCAGCACTTATTGCCTATCCCTAACTGCCCTTTAGAAGGTAGCAATGTGTCACAACATCCATCCACAATGTTGTTAGGGAGGGGGTGCCAGGAAATTTGACACAGTGACAGTGAAGGAATGGCCCTCTATTTCCGACTTAGGATGGTGTGTGTGCCTTAGAGAGGAATTTGCAGTTGGCATTGTTCCCATGCATCTGCTGCCTTTGTTCTTGTACATATTAGTGATCCTGGGTTTGGAAGTACTATTGAAGAAGCCTTGATTAGTTACTGCAATGCGTCGTGTAGATGGGATACACTGCTGCCACTCTGTGTTGGTGGTGGAGGGAATGAATGTTTAAGGTGGTGCCAGTGAAGTGAAGTGGGCTGCTCTGCCCTGGATGGTATCAAGTTTTTTGAGTATTGTTGGAGCTGCATACATTCAGACAACTCATCCTTACCTTTTAAAAATGTCTGGATCTAAATCCATAAATCTTTCTGCTCTTTCACTTACTTTAATGGTTTGCCATTTAGTGTCTACTTACAAGTCTTATGCTTCATGTCACAAAATCATAGAATCCCTACTGTACAGAAGGCGGCCATTTGACCCATCAAGTCTACACCAATCACAATTCCACCCAGGCCCTATCCCCATAACCCCATGTATTTATCCTGCTAGTCCCCCTGACACTGGCAATTTACCATGGTCAATCAACCTAATCTGCACATCTTTGGACGGTGCAAATTCTGCACAGACAGTGACCAAAGCCAGGAATCGAACCCGGGTCCCTGGTGCTGTGAGGTAACAGTGCTAACCACTATGCCACCATGTCCTCCACATAAAGTTCACTTGACATCCATTGAATGATCTAACCTGCCTATAATGAGGCAGTCCTCTTTATTGAGAACTATGTTATTTTTGTGTTATTTAAACAATCGACACTGAGTTGCTTTGGACAAATCCAGATCATTTACATAACATATAGACAGAGAATGTTAACTTCTCAACTTTGCCCCAAATTACATTTGTCAATCTAACAAAACATTCTTCACCCAACCTCTTAGCCATACTACTATTCACTTTAAACCTTCTTAAACACCTTTCGAAAATTTATCTACAAATGTTACATTTCCTTTAATGTACACTATCCATTATTTCCAAAAGTTGCAATGTTTGTTATCCAATTTAACTTCTACATGTCAATATGGTTGTCTTTACTAACACATATCTTCCTAGATTTTTATATTTCTTTGTTTTATATTATGCAGTCAGGCTACTGCTGATGATAGGCTATCTGGCTGATGGCTACCTTGATTATCCTCCTTTTCTCCATCTTGAAATTTACACTGGCCTGTTCTCTGACACAGCTTCTGTATCTAAGCATGTTTCAAATATTGTCAGGTGAAATCCTCTGCTTCTGCGACTTCCTCCAGCAGTGAGAGACAAATATCCCCAGGGCCGGTGCCTTTTCACTTTTAACTTTTACTCCTTATCTATTAATTTTCTAATCTTGTGCTGTTCTGTTCCTACCATCATTCATCTGTGAAAAGTGAGGCAATGCCCTGGTTTGTTATCTCAGATGTTCCTTTCATTGCCTTTCTTTAACTATTCCTTTATTTATTTATAAGTTCCTTCCCTTTCTCCTTTGATGTTCCGTGGCATTCTTTCCTCAAACTCTCTCCCTGAATGTTTTTGATTCGCCTCTCTATTTTCGGTATCTTGCTAGGTTTTATTTTGTATTATTCACCCTAGTTTTCTCCTTTGCCCCCTTTCCTTCATTTTGTTTTGAATTTCTCTGAATGAGAAAGATAATGGTAAAGGGAAATGTTCAGAATTTATTTATTAGTGTCACAAATAGGCTTATATTAAATTAAGTTACTGTGAAAATCCCCTAGTTGCCACACTACGGACCTGTTCGGGTATACTGAGGGAGAATTTAGCATGGCCAATGCACCTAATCTGCACGTCTTTAGGACTGGAAACCAGAGCAAACCCATGCAGACACGGGGGAGAGCGTGCAGATTCCGCACAGAGTGACCCAAGCTGGGACTCGAACCCAGGTCCCTGGTGCTGTGAGGCAGCAGTGCTAAACCACTGTGCCACCATGCTGCTAAAGGCAGATGGAGGTGAGACCATACTGGATCACAAGCAAATGGCAGAGTTGCTTAATGAGTAGTATATGGTAACCACTTCAAGTGGGAGAAAATACCAGAAGGGAACCTTACTAAATTAGGGGGAGGATTGTTGAAGAGATCCTCTTCACCTTCTGAGAATTTATACATTTTTACCCTTAACATTTGCTGGTTGAAGATTTCCCTTGAAGGATTCACTCAGCTTGTTTAAGTACACCCACTGCTGCAACCCACTGAAGAAGCTAACCTGGAGTATGCAGAATCTGTAAAGAATCTGAAAGGCAAATAGCGGAATTAATCTGACAAGGCACTTGACATTGTCCACGTGGGCTTCGCTGTACCAGCCACCGTAGTTCTCCTTAGCCCGGTCCAACCAGCTGCCCACATCTCCACTGATGTGACGGTATCTCATACAACACATCTTCAGACCGTTCAGTAAAACGCCAAAAACTGTCATCAGGGAGCTACCTGGAAATAGAAAGTTAAAGTAAAGGTAGGCCAAGGATTGCTATGACACCTAACAGGTTATATCTGTTATTCTCTGACACTGTGTAAGACTTTTGGCTTAAGAAGTTATGTGTAAGAAGTTATGGCTCACTATAGAACAAGTGCTGTGATTTAGTCCTCCCAATGCAGGTCCTCAAGTGACGGGAGAGACCCATCCTTCTCTCATCTGGTCTACATGAGACTGCAGACCCACGGCAATGTGGATGATTCTTAACTGCCCACTGAAATAGCTCAGCAAAGCACTGAGTTCAAGGGAAATTAGTGCTGGACAGCAAATGCTGGTTTTGCCAGTGAGACTCACATCCCATGAAAGAATAAAGAAAAGTTTTGAGAAAGTAATGGTAGACAGGAGGTTTTTTGATACAACTGAAAGCTTTTTGAATGGATGGATTTGAACACAAGGATGAGAATTTCAAGTTGAGGTCCTGCCGAACCTGGAGCGAGTGTGGATCAACAAGCACAAGGGGGATGGCTGGATGAGGACACAAACATTGGAGTTTGAGGTTATGGAGGGTGGAAGATGGAAGTGCGACTAGAAAGCAATTGGGATAGTCAAGTGTCAATGTAGCAAAGGCAGGCATATGGGTTTAAGCAGTGAAAGGGTTAATAATCACACACATTTAAAGAATCATGTAAGCTGCATCTCAGTCACACATGGAAAAATATGTGAAAACCACAGGTCTTGATTAAAGCAGATCCAGATTAGAGTCAAGGATCATTCAATTGAACAATGTACAGCTGCAGCTCATGTCTGTCTATTAGAACCCAGGAACATTGCAAATGGAGGTTGATATACCACTGTCAGATATAGAGCTATCATAGAACCATAAAACACTATAGCACAGAAACAGGCCTTTTGGCCCTTCTTGGCTATGCCGAATCATTTTTCTGCCTAGTTCCACTGACCTGCACCATATCCCTCCACACCCCTTTCATCCATGTACCTGTCCAAGTTTTTCTTAAATGTTAAAAATGAGCCCGCATTCACCACTTCATCTGGCATCTCATTCCACACTCCCACCACTCTCTGTTTGAAGAAGCCCCCCCCCCCCCCCCCCACCAATATTCCCTTTAAATTTTTCTCCTTTCACCCTTAACTCATATCCTTTAGTTTTTTTCTCTCCTAGCCTCAGTGGAAAAAGCCTGCTTGCATTCACTCTATCTATACCCATCATAATTTTATACACCTCTATCAAATCTCCCCTCATTCTTCTGCACTCCAGGGAATAAAGTCCGAACCTATTCAACCTTTCTCTGTAACTCAGTTTCTCAAGTTCCAGCAACATCCTTGGAAACGTTCTCTGTACTCTTTCAACCGTATTAATATCCTTCCTGTAATTAGGTGACCAAAGCTGCACACAAATGCTTGATGATATAACATGCACAAGTTATAATTGGACACCATAACCTTATGTATCTATGATGTAATCTTAATCAATAACTGTGAGTGGATAGAGATTACTCCTATACTTTTATTGGAATATGCTAAGTACTTGTAATCAAATTTGAAACTATTATTGTTTATGCATTTCTGAGTTCTGCACTCTGACTGGTCTGAATGACTTAGTCAGAGTCCTGTAGCACTGCAGTTTGTCAGTAAATCATCTTGAAACCACTCTGATATTGTCTGATTACATGAGGGAAACAATAGTTTTAAATAGAACATAAGAAGTATAATGACAGTCCAGTGACAAGCAGCAACCGTGCTGAGGCAGCTGTGGAGTCTGACAATGTTCCAGAGGTGGAAAAAGTGTTGGAGCAGATTGGTGATCAGAAACTCATTCAGAGACAGTTTTTACACCAAGATTGTGAATAGTCTGGTATTGTCTCAGACATCGATCAGGAACAGGAATGGAGTTAGTTCCAGGGATGGAAGACAATGACTTTGGTCTTCCAAATATTTATTTGGAGGAAATTTCTACTCACACTGTACTAAAATGTGAGAGAAAGAGTCTGATACTTAGGCAGTAGAGTTGGGTAAGCAGGACATTATCAGCATACATGTGAAAACTGACGCTACATTGTCAGATAACAGGTGCGATTTTACCCCCTGCTCACGCCACATTCCCGCTGCAGCAAAGTCGGAGAATTAGGCATCAAGCCAAATCTCCGTTCGCTGTAGCGGGATGGGAAAATCTCACTGACATGAACAGTCGGAAACTTCCAGCCAGTGTCACCAAGGGGTGAGCTGTAGCAGTTGAGAGTTTGGGAAAGGCCAAGGATAGACCCTGGAGGGACAGCAGAAGTAACTGAATGAGAGGGGGAAGAGAAGACATTGTAACTGATTTTCTGGCTATGAATTGATTGATAAATTTGGGACCAAGTGAGAGTACCCCATTCAACAGGGGAGATGTGTTGGAGGAAAATGGTGTGATCAACTGTGTGACCTAACTGATGAAGTCCTCGGTTTCAACTCTCCGCAGAAATTATGGACAACTCCCAACCGCTTGAGAATGGGAGCAGGGAGACATGGCCACTTTCTGCACAAATGGAACATGAGGAACAACTCAAACTTTGACTGTAGCCATTTGAATCAGACAATTGCCCATGTACAGAGCACCTGCCCTGAGAGATCCATTCCTGGTGACATCATACTGCATCAGCTAGAAGTCATTAAATGGATTGTTAACCTTTACACTGAATTATACCGCTTCCTCAGCCATGCTAGTAAAAAGAAATCCTGTCAAAAGTTGTGGACAGGTCATGACTTGAGTACACTCAATTTTATCAATTTTGAATTTTGTCCTTCAGTGCAAGAGGGATGGGGTTTAAAAACAGCGAGGTAATGTTGCAGCTGTATAAGGTGCTGGTGAGGCCACACCTGGAGTACTGTGTACAGTTCTGGTCTCCTTACTTGAGAAAGGATACACTGGCATTGGAGGGGGTGCAGAAGAGATTCGCTGGGTTGATTCCAGAGTTAAGAGGGTTGACTTATGAGGAGAGACTGAGTAGACTGGGGCTATACTCATTGGAATTCAGAAGAATGAGGGGAGATCTTATGGAAACATACAAGATTATGAAGGGAATGGATAAGGTAGGAGCAGGGAGGTTATTTCCACTGGCGGGTGAAACTAGAACTAGGGGACTTGGCCTCAAAATGAGGGGGGAGGCAAATTTAAGACTGAGTTGAGGAGGAACTTCTTCGCTCAAAGGGTTGTGAATCTGTGGAATTCCCTGCCCGGTGAAGCAGCTGAGACTACCTCATTAAATATTTTTAAAGCAAGGATAGATAAACTTTTGAACAGTAAAGGAATTAAGGGTTATGGTGAGCGGGCGGGTAAGTGGAGCTGAGTCCAAGAAAAGATCAGTCATGATCTTACTGAATGGCGGAGCAGGTTCGAGGGGCCAGATGGCCTACTCCTGCTCCTAGTTCTTATGTTCATTAGCTGGGGGAAGAAAATGTGTTTGGAGGGAATCAAGCGTGGAGCTCTGGGAAAGGGGGATTTAGATTTAGGAGTTAATGACCCATTAAAGGACTTGAAAGAGAAGACAGGGTGATAGTTTGCAAAGGATGAAGGAGTCGAGGATTTTTTTGAAGAAAGATATGATGATAAGTTGAACGAGAGGGAGACAGCACCCGCAGTGAGTACTCTTAACAACATCAGCTAACTCAGGACCCCAGGGGAGAAATTGTGTGATCAGCAGTTTAAGGCAGTTGAAGGTTTTCCCAATGCTGTTAGGTAGGGAATTGCAGGATTTTGACCCAGTGATAATGAAAGGACAGCGACATATTTCCAAGACAAGAATGCTGTGACTTGGAAAAGAACCTGGTGGTGATGATATTCCCACGTTTGCTCATTGTTTCCTACTCTTTGACCTCTCTTCCCCACTCTGTGCCATTGCTTCTGTTTTACTTTATTCATCCATCCGGTGACCTGGATCAGACTGAAACCAGTGTGGGCTGGAGGGGTGAGAGGAGGGAGTCGTGGGTCGGAACCCATGCCCTGGCCTGTAACAGCATGTTGTGATGTAGCTAAATGCACTAATGCTCAGAATTATTGTTTCATATTGCAATAGCACGAGGTACCAAAAACCACTGCACAAATACCAGCACTGCTGAAGAAGAGCTACTGTAACAAAGCAAGCACATCATTAACGTCAGCATTGCCATTCGGCAGGGCTTTTCCAGCTCACTGCTCCTAAAATGTCAAGCACAATTTCCTTGTGCTGGGGTAATTCAGTTTCTACATACCAATTTGCAATGATACTCATAGATGCCACTGTAAGTGAAACGATTTGAAATCAGATCCATTATCTGAGCTGTAAATAGCACTGACTCCATAAGAATCACTATCAACATACCATCAAATTGCTCCCTGTACTGCATTTAGTGATAGAACCTTGCGAACCTAAATCAGTTATGGTGAAATGTTAACGACCAATTTCAATCTTCAAAACGCCTGTTTGACAACTGTCGCAGACGGCTCATGGTTAGGATGGCTGGGCCATGAGCATTTTACATCTTGTGACCAGTGAGTTTCAGAACGCACCTTAATTGTTACTGTCCACAATTAATTGTGAACAACCCTGCTCCATGTGGTGGGCAGAATGGCCTCTGCCTCAATCCCTTGTTTAGCAAAGGTGACCTCAGAGGTCAAATTACTGTGGCAAGCCACAGTACTCAAAAGGCAACAAGTGCAGAAAGCCACCTCTACTTTTTTGTTATAAAAAAAGGTTGTACCATAACTTGCAGTTACAAGTTCCCTGCATTTGTGGTCTATAAAGAAATTCATCACACGTGAACAAGAAACTATTTCTTCTTTTTGGTCTTTTCTGGGATGTCACAGGATCATAGATTAGGCCATTTGGCCCTTTGAACCTGTTCTGCCATTCATGACCATGGCTGATCATCAAATTCAATATCCTGATTCCCGCCTCCCCCGCCATCCCTTGATCCCTTTAGCCCCAAGAACTATATCTTAATTCTTTCTTGAATTCACACAATGCTTTGGCCTCACTGCTTTCTATGGTAGTGAATTCCACACATTCATCACTCACTCCCTGCATGAAGAAATTTCTCCTCAGCTCAGTCTTAAAAAGACCTTTTGAATCATTTCACTTACAGTGGCACCTATGAGTATCATTGCAAATTGGTACGTAGAAACAAGTTCTGGACCTCCCTCCACCTCCCCCCCCCCCTCCCACAATGAATTCTGAGCAACTCTTCCGCTTGGTGTTCATTGGAAACATTGCACTTCCTGATGTGATCCTTGATCTTATTTCACATCTGTGCTCTCCTTGGATGAGACTCGATTTCTCGATGCCTTGCATCAGGTGCTTCAGTTTTTTTTTCCCTCGCCTCCTTAGAGACGGTGACTCTAGTTTCTTTGTACAGATTCCACTTTGTGCAATTGCAAAGAATCATAGAATCCTGCAGTGCAGAAGGAGGTCATTCAGCCCATCAAGTCTGTACCAACCACAATCCCACCCAAGCCATATCCCCATAACCCTATGCATTTATTCTAGCTAGTCCCCCTGACACCAAGGGGCAATTTCGCATGGCCAATCCACCTAACCCTTTAGACTGGGGGAGGAAACAGGATCAACCTGCAATGCCCAATGCTTTCCTACAGCATCAGATTTGACATGACGGTTTTTGGCCATCATTTCGTCATTATTTCCTGCAGCAATTGGAAGGTTGCATCTAGTTGTGTAATTTGCTTGATCGGAACAAGATGCTTGCCTGCCTGAAAGTTTCTGCTGGGTTGATGACTGATGTGGGTATGCCGGCGTTGGACTGGCGTAAACACAGTAAAAAGTCTGACAACACCAGGTTTTAGTCCAACCGATTTATTTGATAATAGACTCACAAGCTTTCGGGGTTAGCCCCTTCGTCAGGGGCTAACCCCGAAAGCTTGTGAGTCTATTATCAAATAAATCGGTTGGACTAAAACCTGGTGTTGTCAGACTTTTTACTGGGTTGATGACTTCTGGAGCATGTTGAATCATTGCTTCTTATTCGCTCCAGACGATTCCACACTCTGTACTAGCATCGTCAACTTCCTTTACAGTGGGGACAGCTCTTGCCAGCACATCTGCTTCCCTTGCTCCTACTTCACTCTCAAACCAGATCTCTGCAAATTAAGTAACATCCTTTTTATGTTCTTCAGAGCAGATGGAAGGAGTTTGAGAAAGATGCTCTTTAGTTGTCTTGTGGTCAGACTCGATCATCCATTTCCCTCTCCCAAATAATTCCTCCTTAAAAATGCTCACAAGCCAAGACAATAGCCGGGCACTCTTTCCCAATATGTGCATAGTGTTGTTTAGTTTGTGTCAACACTTTGCATGCAAACACAAGTAGTTATTCTTGCTGCATGAGGTTGCTTCATGTCCTGCTTTGCTGGCATCGTGACTTCATTGTTGACCTTGAAGTACCTCAGCGCTGGTGTTCTCATCACTTGTGTGTGAAAGTTGCTTCTTGTTCTAACTGTTACACTGTCTTCATATCTATTGGTTACTGCATTTCTGCGACAGCGCACACCTCATCAGAATCAGATCAAAGTTCTATTGCTGTCAGTATATGACGTATGGACTTACCTTCAGTCATCTTCAGCTGCAATTTCTTCCTGTTCAATTTCAGGTTCATTTGATGAACCCTCTCTAGCAGTTGCGTCAGATTCTGGTCATGGACTGTGATGGGTTCTTCTATTGTATCTCCACATTCATAGACCAACAAATCATTCACAATCACTTCCAGTCCTAGAAAATCATTGTCGTACTGTTTGCGTTAATCCGCTTCTGGAGCAGTAGAAATGCCAAACGGCGTACACAACCATCTCTAGCTCCTAACAGGGGCGGCACAGTGATTAGCACTGCTGCCTCACAGTGCTAGGAATCTGGATTCAATCCTTGGCTTGGGTCACTTAGGTCCCTGTTGTAAGATGAGGCAAATCCACTTTTTTATGGACATTAATACAACACGTGGAACATGGACAAAACTGGCTGGAATATGGACACATTTAAAATTCTGTGTTTCAAAACACATGGATTTAAACTGACTGCAAACAAGACATCAAGATATAGACAGACAAAGAGATACACTGCCTTATCAAATCCATCTGGGAGTTGCTTGAGCAGATAAAAGACAATAAGTCATAGCAAAAACTAGCCTGCTATTTATGCAAAAACTCCACCACTCCCACTCCTCGGCCAGTCTATCACCGCATTGATTGTCCCCACTCTCACAATCTCCTCCCCTTACCCCTGCCATCCCCCCCATCCCCCAGGCCTTGCCTACCCTCTCCACCTGGACTCCTGCCATTTACCACTTTCTCCAGTTCCTGGGACATAGGTTCAGAGAGCTTTGTGCAGTGTTTCTTCCGGCCACTGTAGTGCTGTTTGTGGAGAGCTGCTAACCAATCTGAATGGCTGACAGTTCTCCAAAGTTGGTCTTCCTCTGAGTGAGGGGCAAAAGCCTTATGCCCATCAATGCTTTTTAGGGCGTAGAATGGCCCCTGCCATCCTAAAAATTCATTTGGGTTCAATGAAGAGTCACCAATCAGAAATATATTCAATTAAAATTAAATATTCCCTGAACTGCTTCAGTCTGAAAACAATCTTAGGAAGTTTAGTTGGAACTCATCAGGAAAACGTATTGCCAAAGAGGGCAAGCAGTTGCTAACAACTGCCATTGAATTACTGACTCACCTGATTTGGGTCGGTATATAAGCCTGTTCTGCACCATGTGGATGGTTAGCAAGGTCATCAGTATGGACGCAAACGGAATGAGGAAACCCAGGTTTTTGGCTATGGATTGTTGAATGTAGGCGATAGTCACAAAGACAACTGCAGAGTTCAAGTTCACAAACCAGTGAAACCTGTTGGGGAGATGGATTAAGAGTTGGAGATGGAAACAAGACAGCAGATTTTGGTGGACTTATAGGATGATGATGTTACTTTGCCATGAAGCATTGAAGCTTGCTTTGCAGAAGGCCATTTGATTCATATTGCATCACTGTACTAGAGCCACCCAGTAATAATCATACTCTTCTGTCCTCTCTCCGTCTTTTCTCTTTGTCCTAATCACAGCACCCAGAGTGTCTGCTCCACCAGTTCCCTTCTCTCTTATGTTGCAGCACCACTTTGCCAGTCTCTCTGTTCCTCCCCCCCTCCCTCCAACCATTTCAACTTCATCTTGTCAGAGTATGGGATCAAAATTCCCAGTATATCATGAAGTTAGACTAGACCCCAACTATTTGCTATTTTGGCATTAATGTGGGGATGTGATGTTTTACTCAAGGCATGATTCTACTGACAAATTTGGAAGCTTTTATCAAAACAAATTTTACTGAACAATACAGTTTAACTATAACAAATGAATCAGCTTAGCATTTAACATTTGAACAAATCTTCAACATGACAAGACGCAATACTTAACTACTCTCCTATCTCTGTTAGCACCATTTCAGGCAATATTCCTCTTAAATACTTCTTCAAAATCAGTTATCAAAAATTCAGACTTATACGTTTGCACATTTAGGTATCCCAAACAAACAAAAATGCATTAACTCTGTTTAGACCAACACATCCCTGGCTAAAATCAGTCATTATCCTGCATTCTCAACACTTGAGCTGTCTGCTGCCCGCTGACTTTCAAACAGGCCCCTTACAAGAAACATGATTTAAAAAAAACTTTTTCTTAAAGGCACAGTATCATCACAGTATCAATACAATCTGAAATAAAGAATACAGTCTGACAGCTATCCTACATGGTGTTTCACTCAGAAGCCATGGTTCTGAAGGACTTATGTAGTTCTGGGAGTTAACCCATCGTAAGACGGACTTGACAGGGAACTTAAAATTATACAACACAGGGTAATGTTATGAAATAATGTGGATCATTGCATAGCCCATGAAGAGAGAGAAACGAGGAAGTCAGAGGGCATATGAATGGAAGCATGTAGTAGCATAAAGAATGGAAAAGAAGCAGAGAGATATATAGGAAGAGAGAGAGAGAGGATACTGTGAGTGACAATGGGTATCAGCTATAATAATACATTGTTCCACTCGCATGTTCACAGGTACACTCACACAGGCAAACAAATGCGTCTCCTTTTAAGAGCTACCAATCTGCTGCTGAACTAACAAAAAAATGACAAATAATTCAACATTGCAAGCAATTCAACATTTCTCACATAGTAATGTGTTCTACATGAGACACTTACCTTCAGGAATAAACTGTACTACACAAACAATATGGTCTTTCCCTTAGAAAGAGTGAGGCCAGTGACAGTTTCACACTCTACAGCACCAGCACCATAAGCATGAGCTTTCCTTTGATCATTCTACTGAGGTTCACTCCAGTGAAAACAGAGGATTGTTATAGTGAGGATATGTTTTGCTTTGGAGAGCAGCATAAATATGACATGAAGCAGTTCATTTGGATCAATACCCACATGTGTAAAGGCTAGTTCCTTATACAAAACAATATTTGCTTCTCCGTGAAATATACTAACACCAAACTGGGGTGCTCAGCTTGTTAATGCTGCCGCTATTTTTCTCTTAAAGTCGTGCATTCGTGAAGTCAACACTTTTTCTCTTGCAGCGGTCAGCTGATTGTGAATTTACCATAATCTGAGGTCCATTTGTTGCAGGTATTATTGTCTGATATTTTTGGGAAATGATTGTTAAACACCAGGGTAGTATTTTAAATTCTGCACGAGTCTCCTTCAGAGATCTCCTGCTCAGTAATGGTAGTTCTGTTGGAATGGAGCTCAGTGCAGTAGCAGGGGATTTAACATAAATTTGTTGTGTTTAGAGTTTTGTCAGAAGTAATTAATGTGGATGTTGTTTGTTGGCAGGGGTTTACTGTATCCAATTTTTCAGGCCTTCTTTGCTAGGGCTTCAGCCTCATACTTGATGCTTTGTGAAGTGTCCATCTGATCTACTACGTGGCAAAAATAAAAATGGAGGAGTTAGAAGATCTTGGCTTCAACTGCACTTCATTGATTGAGCACAAAATCTGGACTGTCATTCCAGTGCAGTACTGAAGGAGTGTTATACTGTCAGAGGTGCCATCATTCTGATCAAACCCTAAGCCTAAGTTTAGGGTTAAATGGACATAAAAGGTCTCACAATTCTATTTGAGGAAGAGAAGGGGAGCTCCTCCAAGTGTACCTGGGCAATATGAGATGGAGTACAGGAAAGAGGTAGAGAATCTAGTGAATTGGTGCAATGACAATAATCTCTCTCTCAACGTCAACAAAATGCAAGAGAAAGCCATTGACTTCAGGAAGCATAGTGGAGGACATGTCCCTGTCTACATCAACAGGGATGAAGTGGAAACGGTCGAGCCTCTCCTAGTCCTTCATGCGGACACTATAGTTAAGAAAGCCCACCAACACATTTACATTCTCAGGAGGCTAAGGAAATTCGGCATGTCCACTGCAACTCTCACCAGATGATCCATAAAATCTTTCTTTCCAGTGGTATCACAGCTTGGTATGGCTCCTGCTCTGACCAGCAGTGCAAAAAGCTACCAATGTTTGTGAACGCAGTCCAGTCCATCACGCCAGCTTCCCATCCATTGACTCTGCCTATACTTCCCACTGCCTCAGCAAAGCAGCAAGCATAATTAAGGGCCCCACACACCCCAGACATTCTCTCTTTCACCTTCTTCCATCGGGAAAAAGATACAAAAGTCTGAGGTCATATACCAACCAACACAAGAACAGCTTCCTCCCTGCTGTCATCAGAATTTTGAATGGACCTACCTTATATTAAGTTGATCTTTCTGTACATCCTAGCTATGACTTTAACATTATATTCTGCACCCTTTCCTTTCCTTCTCTATGAACGGTATGCTTTGTCTGCATAGCATGCAAGAAACAATACTTTTCATTGTATGCTACTACATGTGACAATAATAAATCAAAAGCATCATACTTGATGCTTTGTGAAGTGTTTATCTGATCTACTGCATAGTAAAAATAAAGATGGATGAGTTAAAAGATCATGGCTTCTCCAGGTGTACTTGGGCAATACTCACTCTTCAACCAACATCGCTAAAACAGAATATCTAGCAACTATCACACTGCTGTTGGAAGGAGCTCGCTGTAGACAAACAGGTGACTGCATTTTCCACATCACAATGGTGACTACACTTCAAGGTAATTCACTGATTGTAAAGAACTTCCTGGAGGTCATGAAACTTGCAATAAAAATGTGAATCTTTCTTTCTTTAGACTACAACGATTCTGAGAAAGATAAAACCAATACATGGGCTCCTAGAGAAAAGTGCTGGAAATACTCAGCAAGTCTGGTGGTATTTGTGAGGACAGAAATTGAGTTAATGTTTCAAGTTGAATATGACTTCTTCAGAAGTGAAAGAGGGAAAAGAACCAAAGCATTGTTTTCACAAGCCAGAGAAGAAAGGCTAGCAAACTTAGAAGTGTATGACATCCAGAAAAGTAAGCTGCATTTTTGTACTTTTATCAGGAAAAAAGAGACATAATGATTGGGAATACAGTCAGGAAGAGCACTAACCAGTTGAAGAAAGTTAAAAGTTGACCTTGGCCATACTCTTGGAGGCGATAGGCACTGAATGGACAAATTATGGCCCGGATTCCCCCTGAACCCAAAGATGCTGACATGAGGCCAATGTAAAACAGCACAGTCTGCTCCTTTTTGGCGAGAGCATGAATGGTATGGTGAGTATCAATGTAGAAATCCTCAAAGGGGAATGCAACGACAGGCAGCATAACAGTACCTTTGGGAAGCAAGCACAGAAAATAGTCTTTAGAAAGATAACCATCTCTTATTTAATTTATAAGGCATCTTAACACAACCTCTGAACATTCCAAAATACTTTGCAGATCATGAAATAATGTCTTCAGGGTAAGATGGCAGCCAATTTGTGTTCATCAGGCCACCATAACCACAAAGTATTGTTGATCGAGGAAAGAATATTGGTCAGGACATTGCAGAGACCTCACTACTTTTCCTCAGTGTTATAAATGGGATTGTGTCATTCCTGAACATGTTGGCAAGGCTTCATCTTAACTTGAAAGGATCTCCTGTGATAACTTGAGGGAGAGTTGGGAGAATTTTCCTCGTGTTCTAGCTAACACTCATAAACCAATATCACAAAAGCAGACTGGGGGAGAAATTTCACAGCATTGTGCCTATTGATGGTGAGTCGAGCCCACTCGGTCTTGGTGTGCATTTGGCTAACCAATAAATCTTTTATTCCCCAGCAGTCATTAGACCAGATCACAAGCCCCTATTCTATGTTAATGACGTGGCTAATGGCTGTTTAGGGAGAAAGTTGTGATTAAATCGATAGTTTGTTGAGGGCCTAGTCAGTGTCTGCTAACAAGCAGACTGATTTAGAAAAAAAATACTTTAATGTGGAATCTGGAGGAGCAGGGATTTCATACAAGTTCTAATTCACAGCAGTGGACTATTTATTTATTTATTTATTTATTAATGTCACAAGTAGGTTTACATTAACACAATGAAGTCACTGTGAAAATCCCCTCATCGCCACACTCTGGCACCTGTTTGGGTACACTGAGGGAGAATTTAGCATAGTCAATGCAGCTAATCATCATGTCTTTCAGATTGAGGGGGGAAACTGGAGGAAACCCATGCAGATATGGGGAGAATGTGCAAACTTGGCATAGACAGTGACCTGAGCCGGGAGTTTAACCCAATCCCAGCGCTGTGAGGCAGCAGTGCTAACCATTGTGCCACCGTACCACCCAGCAATTGCCGCTGTCATGTCCTCGCTTCCCACCCTCCTGCCCTCCAATTTCTTCAGCCCAGGAACCTATACTAGAGTGTCTGCAAGTGGGCCCAATTTTGATGTAGTCACATGTCCAGGCTGCTCCTGTTGTTGTAACGGGTTCCAGCAGCTGGCAAACTGTTCTGAGATCCAATTTAAGGTAAGTTATGCTTCCTGTGAAGGCTCAGAGATCAACTGTCCAACTGCTGTTTGTGGAAGCATATTGTGTGTAATATGGCAGCCATAATTTGTCCAAATTACATCAAAATGACTACACATCCGATATTGACGTCATTGACTATGAAGCATTTTGGAATGTGCTGAAGGTATGAAAGGCACGATCTGAGCACAAATGAGTTCTTTCTTTCTTAAATGTTTTAAGTGCAGAATTTCAATTAAGTAATTTTACATTTTTTTCCTGCATAAATACAAATAAATGTAACTGCATATCCGTCATAATTACAGCATCAGAAAAAAGACAGCATTTGTAATAGATATTCAATCAACAAATCCCACAGCGTAACTATACTTGCAGTATTCATTAACATCATGGCATTAAATGAAATAGCATTATTGTGACAATTCACAGTTCCTTCTGGAACATTCATCAGGCAGTGACAGGTAGAAAACATGATCAAATCAAATATCTCAAAATATACTTCCCCAGTGAAGAAGCTTGATAATAATGTTTACACGATAAACTCATGCAAAGTACAATCTCGGTTCTGTCACAGTATAACTGGATATTGTGTGAAGACCATCACCAAACCACGTCTCACTTACAATTGTTAACAAATGCTTTTCAGAATTGCAGTGTGCTTGAGCAACCAGTAATTGACCCAATTCAGATAGTTAATAAATATGTTTTTAATTGACTGCGTATTAAAATGTTAACCGTCTATTTTTTATATTGTGCATCAGCATAGTACTTGCTTACTGCAGTACAAAATTGTCACGTCTGAACACAATGTGTCATCCAGTCAAGGTTGGGAAGCTGAGGCCTTTGTGGTTAGCTTTTGTCAATTTTTCTGATTTGGCCTTCTGTGGTCCACACACTGCCAAGCTCTGGGAGCTGCAGGTCAGTTGCAATCAAGATCCTCAACCACCTTCTAAGTTGCCTTCTGGCCACTTGGCCTCTACCTGCCTTTATACCCAGCTGTGCTCCTCGGTTTCCTATCAAGACTGACAGTTATGGCCAGATCAGCTCAGCCTGTGAGCTGGGTATAATTTCTTACTCTGTGGGCTGGCTGCGTGGCTGTTAAGCATCACTCTCTTTGCAGACACTTTCAATATTTCAGTGGCGCTACCAACTTGCTTGTGCGATTTCTGACTCTCGTTGTACTGGTTCCCAATCAGACCGAGTAGGATTCCTTAACTAACAGGGCCCTTGGAAGAGGAGATGACTTAAATGGAAATGTACATATCCACCATGGCACTACTTTAATATTTCTATAGGAACAATTACTTCTGAAGTAATTTTAGGGATATTGGAACAGAATGAAACAAAAAAATTTAAAATTTTTTAAAAATACTAATTTCATTAATACCTATGCATTTGATGGTATTGATACTCTTCCAAAATATGAGAACTTGCATTGGAAAATCAGAGAGTACATTTTTCAATCCCACACATCCAGCTGTGAGCTGCAACTGATGGGAGCACAGTATGGAGAGGGTGCTGCAACGCTATAGGACTAATTCTCACTCCACACTCCCTTCAGGCATTGCTCCCAGCTGGAAGGGTGGGGGGGGTTGCAAATTAACACCTTGCCTTGCTTGCAGAAGAGGTGAGCCCATATAATTCTCTTCAAAAGTACTAAGCGTACAAGTTTTTCTATAGCCATCAGTATGTACAGTGTGACACTCAAACGAAAGATGCAAGTTATACTGCCAACTGTGTCTGTCAATGGAACTAGGTAACAGTGGAACTCTGCATTTGCGTTTGAACTGATAATTTTAATACTTTCAAAATGGGAACCTTTACCTGTTCTTCACACACAAAGTGCTGAAAGTATTCAGGAGGTCCATGAACTAATTGACTTGTTTTAAAATATGGTTCTCACAAGATTGGAATTATATTGGTCACCCCCACATGACAAATGAGTAACCACCATCACCTAAAAGGACAAGGGCAGCAAACGCATGGCAGCACCATCACCTTCGAGTTCCTCTCCAAGTCACACACCATCCTGACTTGGAAATATATTGGCTGTTCCTTCACTGTCGCTGAGTCAAAATCCTGGCACTCCCTCCCCAACAGCACTGTGGATGCAACTATACCACACGGACTGCAGCGGTTCAAGAAGGCAGCTCACCAATGAATGGCTTGACATATGAGGGACATTGGAGGACTCTGGGTCTGTACTCAATGGAGTTTAGCAGGATGAGGAGGGATCTCATTGAATAATGAAAGGCCTAGATAGAGTGGATGTGGGGAAAATGTTTCCATTAGTTGGACGTTTAGGGTCTGAGGGCACAACCTCTTTACAACCGAGATGAAAAGGAGTTTCTTCAGCTAGAGGGTGGTGAATCTATGGCATTCACTGCCATAGGAGGCCAGGTCATTGCGTGTATTTAAGTCAGAGATAGCTAGGTTCTTGATTGGCATGGGAAAAAGTCAGGAGAATGGGGTTGAGAAACATATCCTCCATGATTGAATGGTGGGGCAGACCACATAAGAACATAAGAAATAGGAGCAGGAATAGGCCATCTAGCCCCTCGAGCCTGCCCCACCATTCAATAAGATCATGGCTGACCTGTCGTGGCTCAGTTCCACATTCCCACCCTCTCCCCATAACCCTTAATCCCCTTGCCTATCAAAAACCTATCAACCCACGTCTTAAAAATATTGAGCGAGGCAGCCTCCACCACTTCAACAGGCAGAGAATTCCAGAGATTCACCACCCTTTGAGTGAAGAAGTTCCTCCTCAACTCCGTTCTAAACCACCCCCCCCCCCCTTTATCTTGAGGCTGTGCCCTCT